>NC_089271.1:130489687-131090687 GCF_963930625.1 Muntiacus reevesi | reverse complement strand
AGAGTGGTCTTAGCGTTCTGGTCTTTGGGGACTGGATGACAACATCTATGCCCCCACTAACTTCACATGATCTGTCTCTCCACTGCCTCTCTGACTGTGGCTTTTACCACTTTCTGTTCCAGACCCAATGCTGGTTTGCTGTTCCTCAAACATTCCTTGCATACTCTTCCCTCAAGGCATTTTCACTTGCTGTTTCTGCTCCTCCCCCATGTCCCTGTTAGCTCACTCACTCCCTTCAGGTCTGGATACAAAAGTCACCTTCTCAGTGACACTTTCCCCAGCCAACTTATTTGAAATGTTAGCCTTCTACCTGACACTTCACAATCCCCCTCCCTGGGTTATTTTTTTCCTCCTTGGCACTTTTTATCACTGTCTAACATACTGTATATTTTGCCTATTTTTCTTGTTTATTGTCGATATCATGCCCCCCACTGCAATATAAGCTCCATAAAGAAGAGTTTTCATCTGTTTTATTTACTACTGTATTCCTAACACCTACAACTGTGCTTAGTACACAGTAGTTGCTCAATAAATGTTTGTTGATAGGGTGAATTAATTATGTTAAAAGCTCCAAAGAGACGTTGACCTTCTGAGAGGTCGTCAGAGAAAGCTGCTCTGTTCTCTGTATCATTTTAGTTATTTTTTCTGAGACCCACTAGTTCCAGCCAAATATAGATGGAAAAAGTCTCAGCAGTCTGTGGATCTAGAAATAGAGTTGCTAGAGGATGTCATGGTATTCTAGAGGATACCATGTAACCTACTTTGCATGAAAACTAACATAAGATGCCTATTCAGCAAGTAAATACACACTTAATAAAGAAACATGTTCAATTCAGTTGTCATTCCAAATTTTGTGGCATAACACTATAGATATAAGCACCATTTCATGAAACACATTCTATAGCATAACAAACAAATCGGGCTCAGCAAAATTCTAGCAATTACTAGATTGAATGTATGCAGGAGATAGCTTACCTGTTCCCAATCACAGCCTAAGCCAAGAGTCCATCAAACTTAATAATGGCCACTAGTCTCCTTATGCCTGATGAACTGTCATTAAGGAATATTTGAGCATTCAGTCTATACACAGGCCCACAGCTACCCTCAAACCTGGACTAAAAATGAGACTGTGAAGCCATCAAGCATCATCTCCACCTGATTATGGCACTCAAGCTCAGGCATGTGATTCAAAACAGGCCTAAGAGCATCTCTGTGGTTGGGTTTAGAGTATGTAAGTTGTATATATTTTACAATTTCCCTTAAACTCACCAGTGAATTAAATAAACTATTCAAATAAACTCTTTGGAATTCTGGACAATATTTCTCAAAATATGGTCTGGGAATCCCCCCCCAGTATCAGAATCACCTGGAGTGAGTGGTAAAAAAGCACTTTTACAGACACATCAAGATCTGATAAATAATACTATCAGGGGAGGGGGCCTTAGAATAGGCTTAACAGGTTCTCCAAGTGAGTCTTCTGGGGGCTAGAGTTGTGAATCACTGTCTAGTCCTCTGCCATGAAGAGAAAGGCTCCGATTTTCAAACAGAAGCACAGCCAGCTCCTAAATAACCACATCAGGTGCCTTAGAACAGGAGGCACCCATATCTGTTCCCTCTGGGAAGCGGGGTTCCTTCTTAGGCCCTGCTTTTTCCTCCAGCCATATTAGTCAGGAGAAACCTAGAAAAGTTACCGCAGGAATCAACCACAGGATTTTCCAGGTTACCCAGGAAAAACAAACTGAATCCTTTCCTGGCAGGTTTCTGAAAGAAAAGCAAGTGCAGGAAATGGGACTCCTTCCTCTATTTTTCCTTCGCCAATCCTACTGCAACCCCACTCCTCCCTCCCTGCATTCTGAGAGCCAACACACTCAAGGTGTATATTATTCAGGAAGGCCAAGACGTTTTCATTTCTTCTCCTGTGATTTAGAGGGGAGTTAGCACAGACAGCTTCTGATTAACAGCTGGAGTGAAATGAGCTCCTTTCACCTCAACATCTGAGAGATGTGCCAGGACTGGTGGCTACTAACCCAGAACCTTCCTGGGGAAGGAACCTGGGTCAGGACTTAGGGCAGGGGAGGGGATCCTTCAGCACTGGTTGGGGGAGTGCTGGACAGTGATATGCTGTTAGTGGGGGTAAGGAGTGCTCTTTGAACAATTAAAACACATTTTAGCTCCTTTCCCCTTTCTGTCATGTTTCTTGACCCCGCATAAAATAGTTCAATCAAACATGCACTCTTTTGATCATCCTTTTGATGGTTTCTTTGTCTGTTGTATGGTGCCAGGGTTTTCCCATTTTCTTTTAACTATTGATAAGAAACACTTGAGTGGGGATAGAGAGCAGTTTGGCTGCTTCTTGGAATATCAAACAAATCAAGCTCAGCAAAATTCTAGCAATTTCTAGATTCAGTGTGTGCAGGAGATAGCTTATCTGTTCCCAATTGTTGTGTCTTAAATAATGGCATTACCTGGTGGCTATTTAGGCCAGATTTTATCAAGCCTTTGGCCTGAAAAACTGTCACTTTAGGAAAAAAGCTCACTCTGAAACTATCTGGGAGGTTCTGACACTGGCATGCTAGGGAGCTAGGTTCTGTGTGAGCCATTCAGCTGAAAGCTCCCAAGGCAAGTAGTCTTTGGAACAACTCCAGAAGAAGCAGCAGCTCTTGGTGGGAAAAGTGGTTCTCAGTAGGAGACTTCTCTGCCATGGTATGCTGGCACAGGATATGACTGGCTATTAAGACTTTAATTTCCCAAGTGTGTCAAAGTGCATTGTGTGCTCATTCCTGCGAATTCCTATGCAACTGCAACTTCACTCAGAATTTCTGTTTCATAAAAGATGTTGTGCCATTTTGCCATCCTGAAAGTTGTAGGAGGTAGAATTTCACATATTCCATGGAGCTCCCTGCTATTTAAAGCTCCCCAATTTCTTAAGTAGTATAGAGAATAAGAACATGAACTTTGGAGTCAGAGACCTGAATTTGAGGTCTTAGCCAAGCCATTTTTAAAACTGTTTGAGCTTGGACAAGTTACTTAACCTCTTTGAGCCTCAGTTTCTATGTCTTTAATATAGGGATAATAATAATATACACTTTAGTGTGCTGTTTTTAAAATTAGATGAAATGATACATGTGAAGTGCCTTTTATACAGGAAAGTCTGAGCAAGCATTAGTTGCTATTGTTATTGGTGGGCATTGGTTGTCCAAATTTAGAGAACTGCTAGAGTCCACATGGCTGAGTGAAAACTGGAATGAATTTGGGGAGGAATCCTCAGTCTGAGTCCCAGCTGTATCTCTGATTGGCACTGTGGCCTTGGTCAAGTCATTTCACCTCTCTGAACCACAGTTTTTTCCACCCAAAATGGGAATAATAGTATCTTCCCTATCTACATTTCAGAGTTTTTGAGAGAATGAAATGCACCTATATCTATGCAAAATAACTTTGTAAACTACAAATTTCTATGCAGCAATGGGGAAGTGGGCATTATGCTCTCTTCTGATATATCAGAGGATTTTTAAGAATATTGTTCTGGGCTTTGGAGACCTATTTGTAAATAATAATGGTGAATTATGAAGTAAGCCATCATGGGCAAAGCAAGAAACATGATAAGGGGAGAACCTTTCAGCAATCTAAATGAACTCTTCTTTGGCCAATACAGTGGAATAACTGGAAGCTACTTAACCCCCACCATATTAAATGTTAGCAACATTTATCCTGCAATGGGACTAAAGTCTAGGCATTTAATCAGCTCGAGCTTTAAGCACCAAAATAACGGATACAGCTCTTTCTCAAGAATGAAAATGCATGACTTCTTTTCCATACAATTGTTTTTCTCCATAAAAAGCCATACTGAGGAAAAATATTCTACAGACTCATTGGGGAATATGAAGTTGACTCATTGATGAAGATGAACCAGGTTGGGAAGGTAGCAGGGGTCAGGGAAGCTCTAAGTAGGAGGATCCTCTGGTCCGAGGATGGGGAAGAAACAGGGGGGGTTGCTAAACTGGAACTGAAAGGGACAAGGCTCACAACTCTTTACCCAAGGAAGTGTAGAATAAGTAGTCTTAGACAACAAGGCCTTAAGAAAGTCCTTCCCATTCTGCCCCAGGGATTTTGGAGGAAAAAGTAAGCTTTGGGTCCTTGAGAGATAACATGTATTTCCCTGTGTCACCAGTAGGAGGCAGCAGCTCAGAAAAGAAAGAAGAAAACAGCAAACTTGGAAAGACTTGGAGAGGGTAGTGTGTGTTGGTCACTCAGTCGTGTTCGACTCTTTGTGACCCCATGGACTGTAGCACACAAGGCTCCTCTGTCCATGGAATTATCCGGGCAAGAATACTGGAATGGGTTGCCATTTCCTTCTCCAGGGGATCTTCCCAACCCAGGGATTGAACCCAGCTCTCCTGTATTACAGGCAGACTCTTTGAAAAGATACAGATTTGGTCATCTTTTAGTCTGACTTCTCTATTTGATTTGGTTTTCTGCCTAGCTCCCTACTTGATACTTAGTGAGAAGGCAGTCAGAGCTGGGTTTGTGGGGAGGCCTTTGGGGATATAAGAGATTGGGATGTCATAATTTATGAAAAGCTCAGAGAAGCATCCAGGCCAGCACATCTGCTTGGGATGGTGATTAAAGCTCCTTCATGGGATGCTATTGCTGCTGCTATTGCTACTGTTGCTGCCACATGCCCCCTCCTTGTATTCACCCTCCTGAACTAATAAATCAGGGCAATAACTTAGCAGAAATAGCTAAGAAACTCTCATGCTTGGGAGAACATCAAAGATTAGAATTTCTGCCTGTAAGCCCAATATTTAACCTATAACAACTTGACTCAATTCTTGAATTTACTAATAGAGAGTTTACTACAATAAGCAGGACAAATGTTTAGACTGATGTTAGGAAGTGTTGACTATAAATAGTTTAATTCTATTCATTAATCTATAAAATATATAGTTAGCCTACTCAAATTAAAAGAAAGAGAAAACTACATGTTTTTAAATGTTAATTTTCTTAAGTGTAACCACTAAGAAAATAACTTAAAAATATATAAAGAAGGAAAGGAGAAGGGAATGAAAACAGTACACTAAAACTTTTTAAATTAAATCCAAAATAAGGGAGGGCAGTCCTACAATGGCAGAGGAATAGGACGGGGAAACCACTTTCTCCCCCACAAATTCATCAAAAGAACATTTGAACGCTGAGCAAATTCCACAAAACAACTTCTGAACGCTGGCAGAGGACATCAGGCACCCAGAAAGGCAGCCCATTGTCTTCAAAAGGAGGTAGGACAAAACATAAAAGATAAAAAGAGAGACAAAAGAGTTAGGAATGGAGACCCATCCCAGGAAGGGAGTCTTAAAAGAGAAGTTTCCAAACACCAGGATACCCTCTCACCAGCGGGTCTGTGGGGAGTTTTGGAATCTTAGAGGGCAACATAACTGAGAGGAATAAATAAATAAATAAATAAAACCCACAGATTATGTGTCTAACGGCAACTCCCAGCAGAGAAGTAGTCCAGACGCTTGCATCCACCATCAGCAAGCAGGGGGCTGAACAGGGGGGTGCGGGCTGCATTGCTTAGGGTAAGGACTGGGCCTGAATGCCCTGAGGGCAATCTGAGGGAGCTAACGTGAAATAACAACCCAAACTGTGGGATAGTCAGAGAGAGAGAGGAAAAAAGAGAGAGACAGAGCTATCTTGTGAAAAGCCCTAACCTAAGGCACTGCCGGGCCCACTCACAGAATAAAGGACTAAGCAAATACCAGAGGAGAGCTAGCTGGCTGCGGACTGGCCCATCCCCCACCGGAGGGAGGGAGGCAGGCAGGGGGCAGCCAGAGCCGGAAGGCGAGGGGCAAACTTGGCCCCAGAGACGGCATTCTCTACCAAACTGGGAGCAGGCTCCCAGCTGCTAACCAAGACTTCCTGGGATTCTGGACAGTTGACATCCGCCTGGAGGGTCGCAGCCAGAGATCAGCTCCCAGAAGAGACACAGAACACACCTGAGACACCGCACCCAGGAAACCGAGCGGCTAGGCTGGGGGAGGCCTTAAGACGCACCTCCCCACTTGGGGAGAGTGCGCTCACCAAGCACCTGGTCGCCTGAGCTGCTTGGACCTGGGAAGGGCACAAAACGCAGGCCCAACCAAGTCTGTGCCTTTGTGGAGTACCAGAGAACCTGAACCTGTGCGGCTTAGACCTGGGAAGTGCACACAACCCAGGGACTGCTTTAGACAGTTCCCCTGCAGAGCAACCTGGAGCCTGAGCAGTGTAGACTGGGAAAGCACACACCCGTGAGTGGGGGCAAACCCAGTGTGGCCCAGACACTGTGAGCACTCCCCACACATGCCAGTGATATTTGCTTGCAGTGTTCCTCCCTCCCCACAGCACGACTGAACAAGTGAGCCTAAATAAGTGACCACCTTCACCCCCTTGTGTCAATGTGGAAATTAGACACTGAATAGACCTGTCAAACAGAAGAAGCCAAAATAAACAGGGGAACCGCTTTGGAGGTGACAGGTGCAACAGATTAAAACCCTGTAGTTAGCACCGACTATATTGGAAGGGGCCTATAGATCTTGAGAAGTATAAGCTAGAACAAGGAACTATCTGAAACTGAACTGACCCCACACTGCCCACAACAGCTCCAGAGAAATTCCTAGATATAATTTTACTATTATCATTTTTTAACTTAAAAAAATTTTAAGTCCTCTATTACTCATTTAATTTTCATTTTTATAACCTACTATTACCTTGCAAAAAAGACCTTATTTTTAAAGCAAACTTCATGACTTTGTTTTGTTTTTGTTTTTTAATATTGTATTTTTGAGAGTCTAACCTCTACTCTAGATTTTTAATCCTTGCTTTTTGGTATTTGTCATCAATTTTGTACCTTTAAGAATCCAATCTTCTGTACCCATTTTTACTTAGGAGTGTGATTACTGGCTCGATTACTCTCTCCCCCTCTTGACTCTCCTTTTTCTTCCCCAGGTCACCTCTACCTCCCCTCTCCCCCTTCTCTTCTCTACCCAACTCTGTGCAACTCTGTGTGTGTTCTGGGCTTTGGAGAACACTTAGGGAACTGATTACTGCCTAGATCTGTCTCTCTCCTTTTGATTCCCCCTTTGTCCTCCTGGTCACCTCTATCTCCTTCCTCCCTCTTCTCATCTCTATGTAATCCATGAACCTCTCTGAGGGTTCCAGACTGTGGAGAGCACATAGGGAATTGATTACTGGCTAGACTGCTCTCTCCCCTTTTGATTCCCCCTCTTCTTCACCTGGTCACCTCTATCTCCTTCCTCCCTCTTCTCTTCTCTATGTAACTGTGAACCTCTCTGGGTGTCCCTCACTGTGGAGAATCTTTTCACCATTAACCTAGATGTTTTATCATTGGTGCTGTATGGATGGAGAAGTCTTGAAGCTACTGGAAGAATAAGACTGACAACCAGAGGCAGGAGGCTTAAGCCCCAAACCTGAGAACACCAGAGAACTCCCGACTCCAGGGAACATTAATCGATAAGAGATCATCCAAAAGCCTCCATACCTACACTGAAACCAAGCACCACCCAAGAGCCAACAAGTTCCAGAGCAAGACATACCATGCAAATTCTCCAGCAATGCAGGAACATAGCCCTGAGCTTCAATATACAGGCTGCCCAAAATCACATCAAACCCACAGACATCTCAAAACTCACTACTGGACACTTCATTGCACTCCAGAGAGAAGAAATCCAGCTCCATCCACTAGAACACCAAAGCAAGCTTCCCTAACCAGGAAACCTTGATAAGCCACTCATCCAACCCCACCCACAGGGAGGAACCTCTACAATAAAAAGGAACCACAAACTGCCAGAATACAGAACAAACACCACCCCAACACACAGCAATCTAAACAAGATGAAAAGAGAAATGCAGAGAAATGCTCAACAGGTAACGGAACATGATAAATGCCCACCAAACCAAACAAAATAGGAGGAGACAGGGAGTCTACCTGAAAAAGAATTCAGAATAATGAGAGTAAAAATGATCCAAAGTCTTGAAAACAAAATGGAGTTACAGATAAATAGCCTGGAGACAAGCATTGAGAAGAGGCAAGAAATGTTTAACAGGACCTAGGAGAAACAAAAAATAGTCAATAAATAATGAATAATGCAATAAATGAGATAAAAAAAACTCTGGAGGGAACCAACAGTAGATTAACTGAGGCAGAAGATAGGATAAGTGATGTAGAAGATATAATGGTAGAAATAAATGAAGCAAAGAGGAAAAAAGAAAAAAGAATTAAAAGAAATGAGGACAACCTCAGGGACCTCTGGGACAATGTTAAATGCCCCAATATTTGAATCATAGGAGTCCCAGAAGAAGACAAAAAGAAAGGCCATGAGAAAATACTCGAGAAGATAATAGTTGAAAACCTCCCTAAAATGGGGAAGGAAATAGTCACCCAAGTCCAAGAAACCCAGAGAGTCCCAAACAGGATAAACCCAAGGCAAGACACATATTAATCAAATTAACAAAGATCAAACACAAAGAACAAATATTAAAAGCAGCAAGGGAGAAACAATAAATAACACACAAGGGAATTCCCATAAGGATAGCAGCTGTTCTTTCAATAGAAACTCTTCAGGGCAGAAGGGAATGGCAGGACATACTTAAAGTGATGAAAGAGAAAAACCTACAACCCAGATTACTGTACCCAGCAAGGACCTCATTCAAACACGAAGGACAAATCAAAAGCTTTACAGACAAGCAAAAGCTTAGAGAATTCAGCACCACCAAACCAGCTCTCCAACAGATGCTAAAGGATCTTCTCTAGACAAGAAACACAGAAAGGGTGTATAAACTCGAACCCAAAGAACAAAGTAAATGGCAACGGGATCATACTTATCGACCTTAAACATAAATGGGTTGAATGCCCCAACCAAAGACAAAGACTGGCTGAATGGACACAAAAACAAGACCCTTATATATGCTGTCTACAGGAGACCCACTTCAAAACAAGGGACACATACAGACTGAAAGTGAAGGGCTGGAAAAAAATATTTCACGCAAATGGAGACCAAAAGAAAGCAGGAGTAGCAATACTCATATCAGATTAAATAGACTTTAAAATAAAGGCTGTGAAAAGAGACAAAGAAGGACACTACATAATGATCAAAGGGTCAATCCAAGAAGAAGATATAACTTTCTCCAGGATAGATCACAACCTGGGCCATAAATCTAGCCTTGGTAAACTCAAAAAAATTTAAATTATTCCAAGCATCTTTTCTGACCACAATGCAGTAAGATTAGATGTCAATTACAGGGGGAAAAAAAAACTATTAAAAATCCCAACATACGCAGGTGGAACAACACGCTTCTGAATAACCAACAAATCACAGAACAAATCAAAAAAGAAATCAAAATATGCATAGAAATGAATGAAAATGAAAACACAACAACCCAAAACCTATGGGACACTGTAAAAGCACTGCTAAGGGGAAGGTTCATAGCAATACAGGCTTACCTCAAGAAACAAGAAAAAAAGTCAAACAAATAACCTAACTCTACACCTAAAGTAACTAGAAAAGGAAGAAATGAAGAACCCCAGGGTTAGTAGAAGGAAAGAAATCTTAAAAAATTAAGGCAGAAGTAAATGCAAAAGAAACAAAAGAGACCATAGCAAAAATCAACAAAGCTAAAAGCTGGTTCTTTGAGAAGATAAATAAAATAGAGAAACCATTAGCCAGACTCATCAAGAAACAAAGGGAGAGGAAGCAAATCAACAAAATCAGAAATGAAAACGGAAAGATCACAACATACAACACAGAAATACAAAGGATCATAAGAGACTACTACCAGTAGCTATATGCCAATAAAATGGACAACTTGGAAGAAATGGACAAATTCTTAGAAAAGTATAACTTTCCAAAACTGAACCAGGAAGAAATAGAAGATCTTAACAGACTCATCACAAGCTTGAAAATCGAAAGTGTAATCAGAAATCTTCCAGCAAACAAAAGCCCAGGACCAGATGGCTTCACAGCTGAATTCTACAAAAAATTTAGAGAAGAGCTAACACTTATCTTACTCAAACTCTTCCAGAAAATTGCAGAGGAAGGTGAACTTTCAAACTCATTCTATGAGGCCACCATCACCCTAATACCAAAACCAGACAAAGGTGCCACATAAAAGAAAACTACAGGCCAATATTACTGATGAACATAGATGCAAAAGTCCTTAACAAAACTATAGCAAACAGAATCCAACAACATATTAAAAAGATCATACATCATGACCAAGTGGTTTTTATTCCAGGGATGCAAGGATTCTTTAATATCTGCAAGTCAATCAATGTAATACACCATATTAACAAATTGAAAGATAAAAACCATATGATTATCTCAATAGATGCAGAGAAAGCCTTTGACAAAATTCAACATCCATTTATGATAAAAACCCTCCAGAAAGCAGGAATAGAAGGAATGTACCTCAACATAATAAAGGCTATATATGACAAACCCACAGCAAACATTATCCTCAATGGTGAAAAATTGAAAGCCTCTCCCCTAAAGTCAGGAACAAGATAAGGGTGCCCACACTCACTACCACTATTCCAAAACATAGTTTTGGAAGTTTTGGCCACAGCAATCAGAGCAGAAAAAGAAATAAAAGGAATCCAGATTGGAAAAAAAAGAAGTAAAACTCTTACTGTTTGCACATGACATGATCCTCTACTTAGAAAACCCTGAAGACTCCACCAGAAAATTACTAGAGCTAATCAATGAATATAGTAAAGTTTCAGGATATAAAATTAACACACAGAAAGCCCTTGTATTCCTATACACTAACAATGAGATAATGGAAAGAGAAATTAAGAAAACAATTCCATTCACAATTGCAATGAACAGAATAAAATACTTAGGAATATATCTACCTAAAGAAACAAAAGACCTATATATAGAAAACTATAAAACACTAATGAAAGAAATCAAAGAGTACACAAATAGATGGAGAAATATACCATGCTCATGGATTGGAAGAATCAATATAGTGAAAATGAGTATACTACCCAAAGCAATCTATAGCTTCAGTACAATCCCTATCAAACTACCAACGGTATTTTTCACAGAACTAGAGCAAATAATTTCACAATTTGTATGGAAATACAAAAAACCTCGAATAGCCAAAGCAATCTTGAGAAAGAAGAATGGGACTGGAGGAATCAACCTGCCTGACTTCAGACTATACTACAAAGCCACAGTCATCAAGACAGTATGGTACTGGCACAAAGATAGAAATATAGATCAATAGAAAAAAATTAGAAAGCCCAGAGATAAATCCATGTACCTACGGACACCTTATCTTTGACAAAGGAGACAAGAATATACAATGGAGAAAAGACAATCTCTTTAACAAGTGGTGCTGGGAAACTGGTCAACGACTTGTAAAGAATGAAACTAGAACACTTTCTAACACCATACACAAAAATAAACTCAAAATGGATTAAAGATCTAAATGTAAGACTAGAAACTATAAAATTCCTAGAGGAAAACATATGCAAAACACAGGACCCTCTATGACCCACCTCCCAGAGTAATGGAAATAAAAGCAAAAATAAACAAATGGGACCTAATTAAACTTAAAAGCTTTTACACAATGAAGTAAACTATAAGCAAGGTGAAAAGACAGCCTTCAGAATGGGAGAAAATAATAGCAAATGAAGCAACTGACAAAGAATTAATCTCAAAAATATACAAGCAACTCCTGCAGCTCAATTCCAGAAAAATAAACGACCCAATCAAAAAATGCACAAAAGAACTAAACAGACATTTCTCCAAAGAAGACATACAGATGGCTAACAAACGCATGAAAAGATGCTCAACATCACTCATTATCAGAGAAATGCAAATCAAAACCACAATGAGGTACCATTTCACTCCAGTCAGAATGGTTGCTATCCAAAAATCTACAAGCAATAAATGCTGGAGAGGGTGTAGAGAAAAGGGAACCCTCTTACACTGTTAGTGGGGATGCAAACTAGTACAGTCACTATGGAGAACAGTGTGGAGATTCCTTTAAAAAACTGGAAATAGAACTGCCATATGACCCAGCAATCCCACTCCTGGGCATACACACCGAGGAAACCAGAATTGAAAGAGACACGTGTACCTCAATGCTCATTGCAGCACTGTTTATAATAGCCAGGACATGGAAGCAACCTAGATGTCCATCAGCAGACGGATGGATAAGAAAGCTGTGGTACATATACACAATGGAATATTACTCAGCCATTAAAAAGAATGCATTTGAATCAGTTCTAATGAGGTGGATGAAACTGGAGCTTATTATACAGAGTGAAGTAAGTCAGAAAGAAAATCAACAATACAGTATATTAGCACATATATATGGAATTTAGAAAGATGGTAATGATAACCCTATATGTGAGACAGCAAAAGAGACACAGATGTATAAAACAAACTTTTGGACTCTGTGGGAGAAGGCACGGGTGGGATGATCTGAGAGAATAGCATTGAAACATGTGTATTATCATATGTGAAACAGATCACCAGTCCAGGTTCAATGCATGAGACAGGGTGCTCAGGGCTGGTGCACTGGGATGACCCAGAGGGATGGGATGGAGCGGGAGGTGGGAAGGGGGTTCAGGATGGGGAACACATGTAAATCCATGGCTGATTCATGTCAATGTATGGCAAACACCACTACAATATTGTAAAGTAATTAGCCTCCAATTAAAATAAATAAATTTTTAAAAAATCCAAAATAAGGTAGTAATGGAAGAACCGAGGTACAATAAAGAGCTAAATGGCAGAAGTCCTTCATTATTAGTAATTGCTGTGAATGTGAATTAATTAAACTCTCCAATCAAAAGGCAGAACTTAGCAAGATGAATTTTAAAAACATGATCTATTTGTATGCTGTCTACAAGAGACTTGCTTTAGATCTAAAAACACAAACAAGTTGAAAGTGAAAGGATGATTAAAGGGATTCCAAGAAAATGATAACCAAAAGAGAGCTGGGGTGGCTATACTAAAATCAAACAAAACAGATTTCAAGTCAAAATTGTTGTAGGAGACAAAGATGGACATTATATATTGATAAAAGGGTCAATCCATCAGGAAGATAGAACAGTCATAAACAGAACAGACCCACTCCTGAATACATGAAGCAAAAATTGACAGAACTGAAGGAGGAAATGGACAGTTACACAATAATAGAGATGTCAGTATCCCACTTTCAATTATGAATAAACAGCTAGACAGAAGGTCAATAAAGAAATAGAGGACTTGAAACAATAATGCAAACTTAACATATATATATATATATATATATATATATATATATATATAGTCCATTCAACAAGAGCATAATATGTATTCTTCTGAAATGCACATGGAACATTCTCCTGTATAAACCATATGCTAGGCTACAAAATAAGTCTTAATAAATTTTAAAAGATTGAAACCATGCAAAGTATCTTCTCTGATCACAACAGAACAAAAGTATACAATCAATAACAGAAGGAAGACTGAAAAATTCACAAATAGGTGGAAACTAAACAACATACCCTTAAGCAATGACTGGATCAAAGAAGAAATCAAAAGGAAAGTTAGAAAATGCTTTGACATGAATTAATAACAAAACACAACATAAACTTATGTGGTACAGCAAAAACAGTCTTTAGAAATGTATAGCTGTATATGCTTGTTAAAAAAAGAAGAAAGCTCTCAAATCACTACCCTATTGTTCCACCTTAAGGAACCCAGAAAGAAGAAACTAAACCCAAAGCTACCAAGAGGAAGGAAATAATCGAGATTAAAGCAGAGATAATGAAATAGGGAATAGAAAAACAATATGGAAAATCACTGAAACCAAAAGTTGATCCTTGGAAAAGTAAAACAAAATGGACAAATCTTTAGCTAGATTGATTAAGAAAAAAATAAGACACAAATTATTAAAATCAGAATTGAAAGGGAACAATTACTACCAACATTACAGAAATAAAAAGGATTATAAAACAGTACTATGAATACTTGTATAGATAGCCTAAATGAAATGGATAAATTCCTAGACATATCCAAATTACTAAAATTGGATAAAAAAGAAATGGAAAACCTGAATACACCTATAGCAACAGATTGAATCAGTAATCAAAACCTCGAAACAACGAAAAAAACAGGACCAGACGGCTTCACTGGTGAATTCTACCAAACTTTTAAATAATACCAATCCCTCACAAATAATTCAAAACACACGTAAGAGCGAATACTTTCTGATTCTACAAGGCAAGCATTACCGTGACTCCAAAGCCAGATAAAGGCATCACAAGAAATGAATGCTATAACCTATATCCCTCATGAATACACATGCAAAATACTAGCAAACCAAATCCAACAGCATTTTAAGGGCAATTATACATGATGAGCAACTGGGATTTATTCCAGAATTAGGAGGTTTAACATGAAAATCACTATATAATATATTATGAAAATCAAATGTAATATACCATATTAAAAGAATGAAGGAAAAATAATATGATCATCATGATTGATGTAGAAAAAGCCAATCCAATTAACCACACAATAGTTTGTGAATGGAAGTGTTAATGACAGTCTACTGATTTTCCAGTTGTTGATGGCAAAGCTAGATGCATGAAATACATGAAATACATGCCAGTTGGCTGGCAAAGCTAGATGCATGAAATACACATACATGCCTTCTCATATCAAATGATTTTTCATATGGATATGTGTTTATCAAATCATACTATGTGCCCTAACCTTTGGGATTTCTGGCATTTGAATTTGTAGAGGCTTTACATTCATAAAAATCTCTATTAGTTTTCTTCATGAAAGAACTGAAAATATCTGCAAACTTTTTTTCCCCCAGAAATACTGTCTCCCATACCTTATAAATTACAGTGCTGATTATTTGGTTTTTAGAATTGGACAGAAAATGTAAACCAACAGGCAAATTAAAAGCCAAAAATGGCAGCTCCTTCCCCAAACATCCCCTTAGTATTGAGCTACCGCAGGAAAAAAGATAGGCAAGAAGAAATTATGTCTCTGACTTGTGCACCCGCCGCCCCTAACCTGCAACTTCAGCCGGAACTAACACTCACCTTCTCCCATGTCAAGATATTGTATGATGAACTCTTCTTAAGTGGCTCATAATCAAAAGACATTTCTTCAAGATCCTTAAAGATGGTGTCAAATTGAATGAGATGTGAGCTGATGCTGCGTTGGCATGGACTCAGTAGTGGAATCTGTCAAAGAAGAGTATAGAAAGAAAAAGTTAAAAACTTGTGTGCCTGCCCCCAAATTACCTGTTGCTCAAAGGTTGAAGGGTTAAGAACCCAAAGTGGGAAAAAAGAAGAATGAGCCAAGGAAAGAATCTCCCACTTCCTTGTCTTCACTTCTAGTACATACTCAAACCAAAGACTAATAAATAGCCTGGGTTCACCTTCTGGATTGCTGCACATTTTTGCCAATCCCAAAGACAGAAACTTTAAATTGCTTCCTTGCTCAAAACCAGAATCCTGGTGTTATCTCCTACTGATGCCAACTAGAAATCTTATTTGAGTCCGATATTTGTTTTGATTTTGGTCTTGTCTTTGGAAATCCATATCTTGGGGAGGTGAGCCTCTGGGTTATGTTCTGGGCTTGGCATCCAGGCTACAATCTTTATTTCTATCATTCTCTCTGTCCAGGAATTGTCTAGATGGAATCTTGACTGTGTTGATTGCTTATCTTAAGCCTGCTGAGACTGACTTTCTGGCAATTTTAGAAAATCTACACAACTATTCCTGGTTAGAACTGGATGACTAGTTTTCTGAAGGGGATAAAAATTGTTCATTTGGTTTTACCTTGAGCTTCAGCAGACTGATTTAGTTGATTCCAGTTAGGAGTTCATGTTATACTTGAATTTGAGGCACTGGCCCCTGCCACGATCCTCTTGATGTGTATCAGAACCCCCAAATTTATCTTTAACAAATGCTGGCTAAGCATGTACAATGTGCCACACCCGTTCTAGGCACTGGGTCTACAGCAATAAACAAAACAAAATCCTTGTTGACATGGAACAGACATGCTTGATTCTGTCATAGGTTCTGCTCCTTCTCAGGACAGATGGGTGTCAAACTCTCAAAGCCAAAGAAAAGGGGCCACATTGAGTTTCTGCCTGTGGGGTACTCCTGGCCAATGTCTAAGGTGCCCTCTTATGACTACTAGGCCCCACTGGGGGCTCTTAAGAACAAACCTTGGGGATTAACAATCCCAAAGCACAATAATAATAATAATCACTGTACTAATGGCAGCTAACTTTTACGGAAGGCTTTATTTGGCTTTTGTTGCTCACTCACTAAGTTGTGTCTGACTCTTTGCAACCCCATGGACTGCAGCACACCAACCTTCCCTGTCCTGCACTATCACCTGGAGTTTGCTCAAACTCATATCCATTGAGTCTGTGATGCCATCTAACCATCTCATTCTCTGTCGCCCTCTTCTCCTCCTGCCCTCAATTTTTCCCAGCATCAGGGTCTTTTCCAATGAGTTGGCTCTTCACATCAGGTGATCAAAGTATTGGAGCTTCAGCTTCAGCATCAGTCCTTCCAATGAATATTCAGGGTTGATTTCCTTTAGGATTGACTGGTTTGATCTCCTTGCAGTCCAAGGGACTCTCAAGAGTCTTCTCTAGCGTGACAGTTCAAAAGTATCAATTCTTTGGCTCTCAGCCTTCTTTATTGTCCAACTCTCACAATCCATACATGACTACTGGAAAAACCATAGCTTTGACTAGACAGACTTTTGTTGGCAAAGTGATGTCTCTGCTTTTTAATATGCTGTCTAGGTTTGTCATAGCTTTCCTTCCAAGGAGCAAGCATCTTTTAATTTCATGGCTGTAGTTACTGTTCACAGTGATTTTGGAGCCCAGGGAAATAAAGTCTGTCACTGTTTCCATTTTCCCCCCAGCAGTATGTGAACTGAGAACTTCCAGATGTTCAAGCTGGATTTAGCAAAGACAGAGGAACCAGAGATCAAATTGCTAACATCCGTTGGATCATAGAAAAAAGCAAGAGAATTCCAGAAAGACATCTACTTCTGCTTCACTGAATACTCAGAAGCCTTTGACTGTGTGGATCATTCTGTGGAAAATTCTTAAAGAAATGGAAATACCAGACCACCTTTCCTGTCTCCTGAGAAACCTGTATGAAGGTCAAGAAGCAACAGTTAGAACTGAACATGGGACAACAGGCTGGTTCCAAATTGGGAACAGTACATCAAGCCAGCATATTGTCGCCCTGCTTATTTAACTTATATGCAGAGTACATAGTGTGAAATTCCAGGCTGTTGAAGCCTAGCTTGAAGGATTTTGAGCATGGCCTTGCTAGCATATGAAATGAGTACAATTGTGTGGTAGTTTGAACCTTCTTTGGCATTGCCCTTCTTTGGAATTAATGAAAATTGACCTTTTCCAGTCCTATGGCCACTGCTGAGTTTTCCAAATTTGCTGGTATATTGAGTGCAACACTTTCACAGTATCATCTTTTAGGATTTGAAATAGCTCAACTGGAATCCTATCACGTCCACTAGCTTTGTTCATAGTAATGCTTCCTAAGGCCCACTTGGCTTCACACTCCAGGATATCTATCTATCTTTAGGCGATAGATGGTAACACCAATGTGGTTACCGTAGTGGTTACCTAAGACCTTGTTTGTACAGTTCTTCTGTGTATTCTTGCCACCTCTTCTTAATATTTTCTGCTTCTGTTAGGTCCATACCATTTCTGTCCTTTATTGTGCCCATCTTTGTATGAAATATTCCCTTGGTATCTCTAATTTTCTTGAAGAGATCTCTAGTCTTTCCCATTTTATTGTTTTCCTCTATTTCTTTGCATTAATCATGAGGAAGGCTTTCTTATCTCTCCTTGCTATTCTCTGGAACTCTGTTTTCAGATGGATATATCTTTCCCTTTCTCCCTTATCTTTCCCTTCTCTTCTTTTCTCAGCTATTTGTGAGGCCTCCTCAGACAATGGAGACTAAAGATGTACCCTCCTTCCTGTTGAGGCAGGGCCAGAGAATTTCAACATCTTACAGACTGGGCTAATGGAAAGACTAAAGGCTGGAGGTCAACACATCTGAATCAGAGTTTCAGGGCTACCACTAACTGTATGGTAAGCTGGAACAATTTCTTTAATCTCTCTGAGTCTTTATTCAATCCTCACAGGCAACCCCTTGAACTAGATATTTATATTATACCCATTATAGATGAAGAAAGGAGGGCTCAGAGAGATTAAGTAATCAGCCCAAAGTCGCAGGGCCAATAAATAATAGAGCAGGGATTCAAGCATAGGTCTGCCTGTTTGACTTTGAACAATTCTACTTTATTACCTCGGTGGTCTTGGAGCCTGCAACACAGAATTCACTTCTGGCTGTACCTCTTGGCACAGTTTCAAACACAGCTTCATGCATGCTACCAATCTCAGCTCTAGGCAGAGTAATAAAAACATGAGATCTCTGTGGAAGAAAGAAAAAACATGGGGTTTGGAATGCCTGCACATTAATGTCACCATTATAATACTCAGAGCATTTTTGGGGAGTGTAAAGAGAAGTGAATATGGTGATCCTGGCCAATGCTGAGTGTCAGGCACTAGGGAAGCACATCATATACTTAGATATTCTCTCATTCAGTGTTTACAATAGTGGGGGTGGAGTCAGGAGTAGTCCAAGTATGCGCTGCTGCTCGAGTTCACCATTACCTGCAAAGGTCTGCCTCTTGGGATCTCTGGAGAGGGGTATAGCTTCCTTTCTGATCTTTCAGGGTCAGGCTCAAACACAAAGATGCTGTCATGAGACAGGGCTCTGGTCCCCATTCTGTTCTTGGCCCTGACCAGGAAGGAAAAAGTCTTATGAAAGCAGCCAAGGGAACCAAAGATACATGTGTATCTATGCTATGGCCTACCACAGACACCTCAGAAGAATATATGCTGACACACACAGTCTTCCGTGAGATATTGAGTGAAAAAAATAAAGAATAGTATGGTCCCATTTAATAAATATACATATATAACATGGGCTTCCCAGGTGGCGCTAGTGGTAAAGAGCTCGCCAGCCAGTTCAAGAGACATAAGAGACAGCCGTTCGATCCTTGGGTTGGCAAGATCCCCTGAAGGAGGGCATGGCAACCCACTCCAGTATTCTTGCCTGGAGAATCCTATGGACAGAGGAGCCTGGCAAGCTACAGTCCATGGGTTCACAAAGAATCAGATATGAATGAAGTGACTGAGCACACATATATTACATACATATATAGTTTGTGATCACAGAGAAAAGTCTGGAAGGATATCCACCAAACTGTTAGCGGTGTTTCCCTCTGAGGAATGGCACTAGGAAGAGCAGGAGTACTTTCATTTTATAAATTATGTACTTCCACATAATTTTAATGTTTTCAAATGATCCACACATTCTTTAATATAATAGCTTTACTGAGATATAGCTTACATACCATATAATTCACCACTGAAAGTATACAGTTCAGCAGTGACAACACTGTGGAAGGGGAATGAAGACTCTGAGTCTTGCTATTATTAAGGTGAAAGTTATAAAAGATCTTCCCTCTTCCACCCCACCCTCTGGATTTTAGTAGAGCTAATCTTAGTCTTCCTTATATCTATATGACTGAGTGACTGAACTGACTGAGACCTATAAGGCAATGGTCTATAATGTATGGTTTGTGAGGTATGAAGCAAGCCCCTCGGTGCAAAACCATCTCCCTCCCTAGTAAAGCTATCTGAAATTCCTCACATTCAATGCACTCATTAAGGTCCGTTTTAAAGAGACCTCTGTGCTGTTCGTAGGCAGTATAACACATTTGCCAACTGCCTTATTAGTTCAGTTCAGTTCAGTTGCTCAGTTGCATCTTACTCTTTGCGACCCCATGAACTGCAGCATTCCAGGCCTCCTTCTCCATCACCAACTCCTGGAGCTTGCTCAAATTCATGTCCATTGAGTCTGTGATATCATCCAAACAACTCATCCTCTGTCTTCCCCTTCTCCTCCTGCCCTAATCTTTCCCAGCATCAGGGTCTCTTCCAATGAGTTGGCTCTTTTGGAAAGACCCTGATGCTGGGAAATATTGAAAGTGGAAGGAGAAGGGGGCAACAGAGGATGAGATGGTTGGATGGCATCACCGACTCAATGGACATGAGTTTGAGTAAACTCCAGGTGTTTGGTTATGGATAGGGAGGCCTAGTGTGCTGCAGTCCATGAGGTCATGAAGAGTTGGACACGACTGAGAAACTGAAATGAGCTGAACTGACTCTGCATATAAGTTAAATAAGCAGAGTGACAAGATACAGCCTTGACGTACTCCTTTCCCAATTTGGAACCAGTTCATTGTTCCATGGCTAGTTCTAACTGTTGCTTTTTGACATGTGTACAGACTTCTCAGGAAGCAGGTAAGGTGATCTGGTATTCCCATCTTTAAGAATCTTCTACAGTTTGTTGTTATCCACACAAAGACTTTGGTGTAGTCAATAAAGCAGAAGTAGAAGTTTTCCTGGTACTCTCTTGCTTTTTCTATGATCCAATGGATGTTGGGAATTTGATCTCTGGTTCCTCTGCCTTTGCTAAATCCAGCTTGAACATCTGGAATTTCTCAGTTCACACACTGCTGAAGCCTAGCTTGGAGAATTTTGAGCATTACTTTGCTAGCATATGAGATGAGTGCAATTGTATGGTAGTTTGAACATTCTTTGGCATTGCCTTTCTTTGGGATTGGAATGAAAACTGACCTTTTCCAGTCTTGTGGCCACTGCTGAGCTTTCCAAACTTGTTGACATACTGAGTGCAGCACTTTCACAGAATCATCTTTTAGGATTTGAAATAGCTCAACTGGAATTCCATCACCTCTACTAGCTTTCATTACCTCCAAGCAAAGCCTTGAGGCAATGGATAGCAGGACACTTGAGCTCTGTTGGGATTTCAGATAAGTCTGGGGTTTAAGGCCAGGGGAACAAGCCCAAGTGGAACTCCATAGAGGGGAATTCAATTGATCCAGAAAGAGCTGGGTGGATACTGGGCATCCAGATTGTCCACATTTCTAAGATGTGGAATTTGGGTCTTCAAAGATGAAAATATGAATAAGAGTGGCAGTGGTGGCTGAGAAACAGTCTTCCCCATACTTTATATGATCAGTTACAGCATTTCCCCCAGTCTCTTGGGATGGAGGGAGAAATAGACTTGGGTTCCTTGCTTGCTTGTTTTTTTTTTTTTTTTTAATTAACACAGTGATTTAATCCTTATGTCCCAACCCAGCTAGATGGCTTCACCATCTAAGATTTTAATCACACATGATGAGATCTGGAGTCAGGGGGCTGGGCAAGCAAATCAGATCAAGCTTCCAAAATGATGGAGACTATCCTTCACTTATGAAACAGAGGCCACCAGCTCCTCTCTAGTGGTAGGCTCCACATCTCAAGTGCTTGTAGCTGTGACACAGCAGGATTGCCCTGATCTACCCACACCCTCTCACCCAGTGCTCTTAGGGGAGTGGAGTATGCATTTGGTATGCCCCATCCAACCCACTGAGCTGTGAAGCCCAGACAGCAAGCATATATCTATGAGCACAGGGGAACCCCCCCAGGATGTGGCTGCATTGGCAATGGCTGCAGACCCACATCCCACAGGCAGGGTGAGCAAGAGCCCCTGGGGACCAAAGGCCAGTGATGACTCAGCCACCAAAGGAGAACTTGGATGTACCTCCCTGCCCTTTGCCTTGTCCCTGGCCTCCACCCCTCCTGAGCTTACCCTGTCTTGGTTTGTTGACCTTCTTGAACTGACTTCAGAGAAAAGATGTCAATACTGCTGCTGGACAAGCTTTGTTTGAGCCGTCTCCCTCCATGGGCATCTTTGGACTCTTTCTTCTTCTTCTTGCCAAAGAAGCTCTTAAAGGCTTTAAATTTGGATTTCTTTTTTCCTGGAAGTTAGAAATGCAATTGAGGCAGAGTGTGATGGTGGAAGGGAAGACAGGAGAGGAAATGGCTTTCATGATGGGAACGAGGAGTAGGATCCCAGAGGCCTTGTGGGTCCTAGCTTTCACACCAGTGCCCCTGGCATTGTTCATCTGCTTTGTTCTCTTCTTAGGAACTCACCAACAAAATATCTGAGTTTCTGGTGAAAGCAGAAGCTCAGGCCCCAGCCTGTGGCCTCTGGGCAGTCTCTATTCAGGCTCAACTCACCCTGCATTCACTTGCCTCTCAATTTCAACTATTAACACACACCTTTTTCCTGGTCCTAAGAAGTTCATTCATACACAACAACTTTTGAGCCAACATAAGCACTTGGTACCCTGATCACTGGAGTCTTCGTGATCTAGCTGGGAAGCCAAGCTTCCACATGTGACAGATACTTCAGGACCTTTGGAAATCCATGTGGGAGCTGGTATCGCCCAATCTGTGTGTTACAAGGATGCAGACCCAAGGAACAAGTGCAGGGGGTTGGTGTGGTCATGGAAGATGTCTTCTAAGAAGGGCTTTATGAGGAAGGGAGAGGGCCGGGAATTGGGAAGAAAGGGGTGCTGGGCAAAGAAGCACCCTGTGCAAAAGGCGTGACAATGAGACCAAAGAATTTTGCAAGAGTGGGTGTATGTGTGTGTGCGTGTATGTGTGGGTGAATTATGTGCACTGTTCCTCAATTATTGCTGATTGGTTCAGATTACCTACAGGGCTACTGCCCTCTGCACATGCAGATAATTGAAAGTTTGTTCTACTATCATTAAAAAAAAAAAAAAAAAAAAACCAGGGCAGCTTTCAATGCTCCTCAGGCTCTCTCTGGGTTTTCTTGAGTTTCCTAATAAGTACATATATCCTGCCCCAGGCTCAGAAGAGGGAAAGGGGAGAGGAGTTTGTGCTGCATTCATCCGTGAGAATGAATGTGAAGCTCTTACTGCTTCACATGCAGTAATTTACCAACTCAGGTGTCTCATTCCAATTCCCAACAGCCTGGTCTCTGGAAGCCAACAAGACTGTTACAACATAGGCTTAGTGATGTGATGGAAAACACCACCAGAGAGTAAGAAAACTCTAGAATCCTGAGCTTGGTTTGACTCTGCTATCGATTAGCTCTTTAACCTCAGGTAAGTCATTCAACCTCTCTGGGGCTCAGCTGGAAAATGAGGGGATCATGCTAATCAGTGTCTCCCAAAGTGTGTTCAGAGGGATGCTCATAGGTCTGTTGCATGAAAAGGGGGGTCTGCAGTCTAGTCAATCTGGAAAACGCTGATTAAACACAGTTTAGCGGTCTGTGTTTCAACAAAATTTTCTGAAACTTCAACATGCCTATGTGGATGGTGAAGTGCCAAGAAACTGGATAACAATGTTGTCTCCCCAATGCATGTATGCAGAACGTCTAGCAAAACACACTTAGGCAAATGCTGAAGTAGGGCTCCTTCTAGTGCTGAAATACTATGACCTGTCTGTGTACTGATTACTCCTGGGCCTGCCTAGAATAGAACCTTTAGAAAGGTTTCTAAACCTCTAGGCCTGCCTTAAGTCCAATTTTCCACCATCACTACAATTCATGCTCCTCTTTGCACACTTAAAACTTGACTGTTGGCACCACATATTTTGCATCTGAATGTTCTCTAGTCTGTGCATTCATTCATTCATTCATTCAACTATTCAGCAAACATTTTTTAAGGTCAAGCACTTACTACATTTTGCGTATCAATGAGAAAGGAATAAAATGCGGTTCTATGTCTTAGATACTGTCCCCCACCTCAGGGCTGTAGCCAGGCCCTCTTAAGCATCCTTTCTAGCACAGTGCAAACACACTGTGACACTCCAGAGACAACTGAATCCACTGAGGGGTGCAGAAAACCAACATAGCTTGCCACATCCCTTAAATTGAGATCACTGTGCAGAGCCATTTTTAAGCATCCTATCATTTAAATACTGGCCCTTATCGGGATTGATACAAATTGTAAACAATGTGGTAAAGACTTTGGCATAAGATCTGGCATGCAGTAAATGCTAATAAATGAGCTAGAATTAAGGAATCAATAATTGTCTATTAAGACCAGATTCAATTCTAGCCTCCAACTAATAAAAATAAATGAAAAAAAAAAAGACCAGATTCAATTCTATCTGTAAAACAGATCTCTCAATTCTAACCATCTAACCATCTATAGATAAAGAGAAGCACCATTGGGGCAATGAAGGAAGATGGTAGTATGTAAGCTTGATAATCGCTGCTTAAGTAACTTCAGTTCTGAATGGTCTGAGGAATCTCATTTACTAGGATATACCTACATAGGGTCATGGTTAGGATAAATTTGGCAAGTGTACCTTGAGACAGACAGAATAAAGCATGAAGATGTGTTAGGAAATATTTATTTTCCCAAGTTCCATTCTTTAATTTTTTAAGGAAAAAAATTAAATGAATTTCTAGGATAATGAGTTATTTAAAATGATGTTTGACCTCATAGAACTACTGTGAGGATTCAACGTGGAAGTGCTGAAAATTATACAGGACAGAGTAGGCTGGCTCTAAAATAATCTGCATTTTGCTCCCCAGCTTTCTTAATCTTCCCACCCCCTAAGGATTTTTAAAATCCATGAAATGGGGAGATTTTTATGTAAAATCCTGATTACTATACTCTGTTAATGACTATACTCAGTTTTTTACTAGGATGTATTTACCAATTAGATCTCAGGGTAAATGCCCTTATCTGTAGTATTTGCCTACTTCTGTGGTGTAAACCCTAAAGGAGATCAGTCCTGCGTGTTCATTGGAAGGACTGATGCTGAAGCTGAAACTCCAATACTTTGGCCACCTCATGCGAAGAGTTGACTCATTGGAAAAGACCCTGATGCTGGGAGGGATTGAGGGCAGGAGGAGAAGGGGATGACAGAGGATGAGATGACTGGATGGCATCACTGACTCGATGGACATGAGTTTGAGTAAACTCCAGGAGTTGGTGATGGACAGGGAGGCCTGGCGTGCTGCGATTCACAGGGTGGTAAAGAGTTGGACACGACTGAGCGAATGAACTGAACTGAACTGAACTGTGGTGTAAATACTCCCATTGTGGTCAATTTCAAGCTAGTAATATGACATTTAGGAAGAGACATGCACAGCCTCTCAAGTCAGCATGAGCCAGTTCCAACAGACCACTAAATAATTCCTGCCTAGTGATAAAGAACTGGGCAGTGCCACCTCAGTTTTACAGCCTGAAAAGTTTATTGGAAATATTTTTATTCAGTTATTAAGTGTTTGTAGATTGTGTCACGGATCTAGCTGCCACCTGCTGATTCTCTCCTGTCTCTCTTTGCTGGTATGTAAGAAGCAGGTTTGCAACTTGAAATCCTCTAGCTTTGCCCACTTCCCACTCCAGTATTCTTGTCTTGGAATTCCCATAGACAGAGGATCCTAGTGTGCTACAGTCCATGGGGTCACAAAGAGTTGGACATGACTTAGTGACTAAACAACAACAACACTTATGTAGATCACCTATACACTGGGTAACTTATTCCCCTACAAGGCACAGCAGTGGTGGTCAATGAACTGACAGCTGTCTGGATTTCTCCTGTAACAATGCCATTGGCCTCCCTGACTGAGTCCAAGGACTACATATTTCCAAACAGGCAGTAGCTTTCAACATCCCCATCCACTGAGGGCCGGCAGTATGTCACATGCCAGGAAACAGCCCATGGAAGCCATCCCCCGATCTTCCCCCAGAGAAAATAACACAACTGCAAAGAAGAAACTATTGCCTCGAGTTGTGTATTTGCTTGTCTACCATGCACACAGGTAGCCCTTCTGAGTTGAACTTAATGAGCTTTCAAAATGCAAGGCACATAATGGTGACCTCGTTCTCTTGCATTGCTTCTTGGAAAGAAAATTCTTCTAATTAGCCTTTCTTCCCTTCAACTTCCCAACAGCCACTGTATTCTCTGTCTGGCAATCACTCATACTACAAATGTACCCAAATGTTTGGTCTCTTAAAAAGGATTGTGAACAGTGAAAGGTTATTTCCTTACCTCCACTCTTCATCAAGATGCACTGCATTGCCTTTTTTTTTTTTTTTTTTTTTGGTAGACATCTTGTCTAGCTCGTATCCAAAAGGATAGGTCAGTTCATTTGGTTGTTGGGGCTGCTTTGGTGAGGAGGCCTGTCATACATTTATTTATTCACTCATTTCTTAAAAACTTTTAAGTGTCTAATCACGCTCTCTGAGGCCCAATACTGAACAATGGTGACACAGAGATGAAGACCCAAGCCCTGCCCTCAGGGATTCATGCACCATGTTCAGCATCCTCCTACTCACTTCATTAGTGAAGTCAGGCCTCTGGGAAGCCACAAGAAGGTTCCCTGTTCTCTCTCTTTCCAGACCAAGTCTTCTGCCCCACACACTACTAAGAAAACTCAGCAATCATTGAAGAACAACCCAGTAAACTGTTCAATTCAGTTCTGTCTTTAAATTCAATGTCTCACCTTATATCTTAAGGTTCCTCCCCCACTCCCCACATTTTTTTTCAGTGTCAGTAAAACTTATCATTTTTAGTGACCTTTGCCTATTACTCCATTCATGGTCTCCTATCACTCACAGGTGATTCATAGTTTATAATTATAATTTAAATGTATACACATCTAAGTAGGTTTTGCAAAAGAAATTTTTGTAAATTTATCCCATTTAATAGAAGTCTATGATGGTGTCTTTTGTTACTATACCCCCTTTACACCTCAAAATTACAAATTTATCTGTTGGTTAAATCTGGATTACTATCTATGGTAAAACCTCAATTGAACCTCTCAGATCATGGCCTGTTCTGATTTCTTTTTCTGATTAAACAGAAATACTTCTCTTGCCTTAGTAAACAGAACCTGGCAACCATCTTCAAGGAAGATTGCAAGGTATAGACAAAACTTTTTAGACTATCAGAGATTGAGATGAAAGAGAAGAGCTTAGAAGATGGAAAAGTAAATATGGACTGAGTCTATTGTCATTAGAAATTTGATATGAACTTGCCTTCTTGTGCCCTGATTCTTTCCTCTAGGGGTTAAACACACTAAACAAATCTAGTTCTAGTTATCAAGATTTTACTGGGTTACTTACCCTCATCACAGGTCTCCAGAACTTCCACACTGCCAGAAACTTCACTTAGTGATTCAGCCATCATTGGTTCACTAAAATAAAATATAGAGCAAGAAACCGAAAAAAAAAAATCATTTGATATCCAGTATATTACACAATCATTTTACCTGACTCCTTATCCTCCAGTTAGATTCTTAAACTATGCAAGAAAAGATATATAAAGGGAATTGCCATTAGAGAGAACTATTCTTCCTTTAAAAAAGACAATGATTCCATTTACATGAAATGTACAAGATAGGTAAACACAGAAAGTGTTTTGCTTAGGGCTAGAGGTGCTTTTTTTGAGTGACAAAGCACAGAATTCCTTTCTGAGGTGATAACAATATTCTAAAATTAATTGTGATAGTCATACAAATCTTTGATTTTTAAAAATTTTATTTATTTGGCTCCCTAGGGTCTTAGTTGTGGCACCTGGGATCCTTGTTGTGGTGTGAGGGTTCTCTAGTTGTGGCTTGCAGGTTAGTTGCTCTGTGGCATGTGGAATCTAAGTTCCCCAACCAAGGATCAAACCTGAATCCCCAGCATTGGAAGGCAGATTCTTAACCACCAGGGAAGTCTCCAAATCTTTGAATATACTAAAAAGCACTGAATTGTATACTTTAAAAGAGTGAATTGTATCATATGTGAACTATAGCTCAGTAAGGCTATTACTGGGGCTTCCCTGGCAGTTCAGTGGTTAAGACTCCATGCTTCCAATGCAGGGGGTGCAAGTTTGATCCCTGGTGAGGAAACTAAGATCCCACATGCCATGTAGCTCAGCCAAGAATAAATAAATAAATAAAGCTTTTACCAAAAAATAAAAGACAAATATACAAAACCTGATCTATTGCTTTGTGTGGGGGCCCATTAGATTTGGAGGCCTTTTACTATTCATGGGTGTACCCAGGCAGACAGAATTGTATTGATATAGCTATAGCTATATAGATAGCTATAAAGAAAAAATTGAGATACCTGACTACATAAAAATTTTAAACTTTTGGCCAAAAAAAGTAGAGTCAGCAAAAGAATAACAAACTAGGAAGTAATACTTACAGCAAATATAGACTTCAGGGTCGATTTTCTTAATTGTCAAGAGTGCATATAAATCAATAAAAGACAAACAACTGGATATAAAATGGGGTAAATGATATAACCAGAAGTTTATAAAAAAAGAAATACATAAAGAAATGCTCAGTCCTACTCATAATTAAAGAAATGTAAATAAAAATATCAAGCCAACATTTTCACCTATCAGATTGTCAAGAAGTTTTAATTTTGATGTTCCATGCTGATAAAGATGGGAAAAATAGACACGTTCATACATTATGGAGTATAAATTGCTCTCTGAATAAGCAATTTCACAGTATCAAAATAAAAAAATACACATACCTTTCGATACAATAACATCACAACTGGAACTTTACCCTGTAACTATACTCACACTTGCACACAACAATATACATGCAAGAATGTTTCTCACAGCACTGTTTTAAGTAGCCCAAAAGGAGAAACAGCCAAAGTGACCATCAAAAGGATAATTCTCCCTTGACTCTGATTCTATGTCATAGGAGAATTATCTGTCCCTGACCTCCTTTCCATTAGTGCAGATAATCAACTGAGAGTCTACTGTACATTTTCTTTTTTTTAGGCAAGTCTCAAATTTTTTATTTAAAGAAATGATGCATAATACATAGCAATAATTTCAACAAGCTTTTTGTTTAAATTTTAGCCTCTGTAGACTCAAAAGCACAAGGAATTACTTACATATTTAAAAACAATATTCTGAAATTTCGTATTATTTTTCATCTTCTGTACTGTTTTTGCTGCCAAGATATAGGTATTCCTATATGATGCTTTGGCCTTCCCGAGTGACTCAGTGGTAAAGAACCTGTCTGCCAATGCAGGAGACCCAGTTTCGAACCCTGGGTAGGCACAATCCCTTGGAGAAGGAAATGGCAACTCACCCAGTATTCTTGCCTGGAGAATTCCACGGACAAAGGAGCCTGGAGGACTATAGTCCATGGGGTCGAAAAGAGTTAGACATGACTTAGCAACTAAAACAACAACAATATAATGCTTTCGATTTTTTTCCTGTATATTAACCTCAATCATAATACCATACATTTTCCATTCATTCTAGCCAAAGCTAGAGATGATACATCTAGGGAAGCATGTCAATTGATAATCGCACTTTTTAAATTATGCTGACATTTTTAATGGGAGTTGGTGTGTGGAGGGGAAGGGTTCTGATCAGTACCATAACTCAGAGAAAGGATGCTATATTCACATACAGCAGGAGCACTGTGGCGAGTCAGGCAGGGACTTTTCATAGCTCCTTATCATAGCTCCCCTTGGGGTCTTGATTCAAGTGCCATCAAGTTGAATTAAGTAGGTTCTGGATCCCCTCTCCCTACCCTGGATCTGCTCTGCTTCCAGAAATAGTCAAGCCACCATTGCTGTTTCATGGATGGGCTCCAGGCCCAGCCTGCACTTCCCTCTAGCCGTAAGCTCTGATATTTCTCTGGAGCTAGAAAGGGGTGACCACAAGCTCTGAGGTGAAGGTGAACTTGAACGGTCACCCACTGAGAGTAACTGAGGCCTTGGCAAGCAAAGGTTTCCAAACCACATGGAAAGCTAACAGGGTCCTGGTATCAAAATGACTTGAGACTCTCTCACTGAGAAGTCCCATGGTTCCCCACCGGTGTGTGTTCTTTCTCACTGCAGTGAATAATAAAACCAGCTTGTTCAATGGCAGATGTGTTCCAGGTGGACTTTGATTGAAAGATATTGACACTTTATTCAAGTCACTAAAACTCTATGATCCAATATCACAATTCTGCTTGAAGATGACAACCCCAGATTCACACAGTACTCACTAATTATGACACAAACTATATATATATATATATATACACACACACACACACACACATATATATACATATATACATGTATATACATACATATACACACACACACACACACACACACACACAAGTTCCATCTGGAGATCTGGAAGGAGCAAAGGGATAGAAAAATTCAGAAGCCCCTCAGAAATTCAACAGGAGAAGAGGAGAATTCCTTAGGCCAGGAACAATTCACATCACTGGTGAGTCCCTGTGACATCTTCATAAACATGGAAGTACCCTTTCCCCTGCAACTAAAAAGGCTTCTTAGATACTTGGGAAATAAACTATCTCTGAGCTTTACAGAAGCCCATGGAAAAGGAGCCCATTTTCCAAAATACCAGGCCACAGCAGGCTAACGTTGCTTTTGACCCACCCCTGCCAGAGGTAGAAGAAGGAAGGGGAAGGATAACCAAAAAGAAAAAGATGGAAGACAAAGGTAAAACAAAGAAAAAAAGCGTCCTGCCGGCATCTGTGTTCCTAGAGCTCTAAGAAAATCATTCAGTCTAAATAATCTTTGAGTTTCAACTGTCTCAAATTCTTTCTGGCATACTTGCCTTATTTCCCCAATTGAGGGCCCCAAGGGCAGTACCACCATCAGCAGAGCTGTCTCCCCTTCCAAAGCAACAAACCAACAACCACAACCAAACACATGAAACTCCTCTAGATTTGAAATCCTCTTCCTGTTACCACCCATTTCTCTGCATTTCTTTAAAGCCAAACTTTAAAGAGATCTCTTAACTTACCACTCTTATGTCTTTACTTCTGTGCTCTCTCCAACCAGCTTTCCAAATCCAACTACTTCCAAACCACTGCAGTAAAACTGCTCATATTCAATCCAACCATCTGATGCCTGATCTGCCTTCCCAGCAGCATCTGATACTCCCTCTTTGTTGAATAATTTTATCACTTGCCTTTCTGAACATCACATCATACTCCCTTCATTTTCCTCTACCTCATTGGCTGTTCCTTCTCACCCCTGTTGGCTGTATCTTCCTCCTTTCCCTGGATGTGAAATGTTGTAGCATTTGAGGGCTCTACGCTTGGGCCTTTCCTTTATCTACAATGATTTCCTAGACCAGCACCATCACATGGAAATGTTAACAGGAGCCACAATTGCAAGCCACAGAGGTAATTTTAAATTTTCTAGTAGCCACATTTTAAAAAGCAAGAAGAAACAGGTGAAGTTTATCTTTTTTTCTTGAAGTTAATCTTAATAATGTATTGCATTTAACTTAGAACCAAAGTCTTATCATTTTAACACATAATCATTATAAAAATAATATCAATGAGGTATTTTATGTTCTTTTTTTTCATACTGTCTTTGAAATCTTGTTTGTATTTTACACGTCTAGCACTTCTCAATTTGGGCTGGCCGCATTTCAAATGTTCAGTAGTCCCATGGGGCTACTGACTACCATATTCTGTGTGCTAAGCCACCTCAGTTGTGTCTGACTCTTTGTGACTCCGTGGGCTATAGCCCAGCAGGCTCCTCTGTGCATGGGATTCCCCAGGCAAGAATCCTGGAGTAGGTTGCCATTTCCTTCACCATCCATATTCTAGATGATCTCATTCACACTTTATCAATACTATCTAGACACTAGAATCCAAAACTTCTGTCTCTAGACTGAGCCTCATCCCTGAACTCCACATTCCTATAGCATCTGTGTAGCCAACATTTCCAGGGGGTTCCCAGTGGTGCTAAGTGGTAAATAACCTGCCGGCCAATGCAGGAGACATAAGAGACACGGGTTCAATCCCTGGGTGGGGAAGATGCCCTGGAGGAGGGCATGGCAACCCACTCCAGTATTTTTGCCTGGAGAATCCTATGGACAAAAGAGCATGGTGGGCTACAGTCCAGGGTGTTAGACAGAGTTGGAGATGACCAAAGTGACTAAGCACGCATGCATGCAGCCAACATTTCCACCTAACAGTGTGTATCAGATGATTGGGTCCCCTCACACTCCTCCTGGGTTTTATGTGCTCTGGTCCCACAACCATGCCCCCCTTGACCACCAATCCTACTACCCTCCTACTTTCTTCCTCCACTCTAGCCTCACTGGTCTTCGTGCTAATCCCCAGCATGCCCAGCCTCTTTCAATTACAGGATCTTTGATTTGCTGCTCCCTCTGTCTGGAGGGCTCTTTCCCCAGATGGTTGCATGAATGCTTCCTTTGTAGAAGTCAAGACAGCTCCGAGGTTACCTCTCAGACAGAACGTCTGTGATCATTCTAGTTAAAGCCTCTAGGCTCTCTCTGTCACTTTATCCTTTGCTCACATCTTATAGCAGTCATCACTATCTGAAATTATATTCTATATTAATTTAGTTACAATGTCTTATCTGTCTCCTCTGTTAGAATGTAAATTCCATTAGGGCACGGGCCTTGTCTGTTTTGCTCATCATTGGATCTCCCAGCACCTGGAATGTACCTGGTACATATATAAAGTGAAAGTGTTAGTCGCTAAGTTGTATCTGACTCTGCAGCCCCATGGACTGTAGTCCGCCAGGCTCCTCTGTCTGTGGAATTCTCCAGGCAAGAATACTAGAGTGGGTTGCCATGCCCTCTTCCTGGGGATCTTCCCCAACTAGGTATTGAAGCTGGGTCTCCTGCATCACAGGCAGATATATAAGGCACTTGATTAATGTTTGTGGAATGAATGCCTAGATTTAATAAAAGGAGAAGTAATGAAAGAACCATCTTTTTGGTCAGAAATTTCTTAGAAGTCGAGGCATGCTACAGGAGGCAAGGGAAGACTTGTCCTGGGAGAGGAACCTTCTTATTCACTAGCTTAGCAGCTCCCAGCAAGGCAGGTCCCGCCACTAGGTTATCCACCTGCACAGAACCAAGCGCTCTTGCCCTTGTCACAGAGACTCCACTCCCAGGTGTCCCAGGCACGAGATGCCTGTGTGTGGAGCCCCACTCAGCCAGGCGAGGCCCAGGTCCTCTTTGATGAGATTTCAGGGAAACACAGTCTACCTCATCCTCCTTTCCAGCTACCACCATAGGCAAAACTTCTTTCCATTTTCCCCAGGCTGACCTTATTAACCAGAGCTTTGTTTCCCCAGTATCTCTTCAGAGAGGCAGAAAGGCTGTATTTTTTTTAATTTATTTCTTCTGACTGCGCTGCGTAGCATGCAGAAGCTTAGTTCCCTGACCTGGGATCAAACCCATGTCCCCCGCAGTGGAAGCATAGAGTCTTAACCACTGGAACGCCAGGGGAGTCCCAGACTGCATTTCTTTCATGTTTCTCATTATGGTTAATAGAAGTTTAAAGTGAATTGGTTCCTTAATTATACTGGTGCTCTTTAACGGTGGCCTTGGCACTGTTTCCCGGCTTGTCTATAGTTTTATTTATGACGTTTAGCAAAAATTGCTGTCACCTCGTGCTATCTCAATCTGACCATGAGCTTAGATGAGTTCACCCCCTTCCTGTTGCCTGCAGGATCACAGCCAAGATCTTAACACTCAAAGCTCTCAGTTAGCAGGTGCTCCCCACTCCCTCCGTTCTCCAGTAGTCCACCCCCACTTGCACCCTCATGATCTGGTCTCCCCAAATCACTCATCATTGCCTGACCACACTGTGTTCTTTTGCATTGTCTGTGCTCTGCACAAGCTGTCCACTTGGCCCGGAACACCGCCTCCCTTGGCCCCGCATCCTTGAAATCTTACACATTCTTCAAAATCCAGCTCAAAGATACTGCCCTCACCCAACACCCTTGCCCCTCTGCCCTCGCCCCTTGCCCCTTGGATGTGTCTGTCGTGGTTGATATCCCCTTGGAGACAGGGACCCTATTTCACTTATCTGGAGATTCCCAGCACCTAGCACCCTAGTGGCTCAGATGGTAAAGAGTTTGCCTGCAATGCGGGAGACCCAGGTTTGATCCCTGGGTTGGGAAGATCCCCTGGAGAAGGAAATGGCAATCCACTCCAGTATTCTTGCCTGGAAAATCCCATGGACAGAGGAGCCTGGTGGGCTACAATCCATGGGGTTGCAAAGAGTTGGATGCAACTGACCAACTAACACAGCACCTAGCATGATACCAGGCTCAGGAAGGTGCCCACTGTGTGTCTTTATGGATGGATGAGTGCAGGAGTTAGGGGAGGGGGAATGTAGTGACAAATAGGAATCGGGGGGAAATGACTTTCTTTCTTAAACATATGGGTACAACTTGAGATACACTCACAGCAAAAGACCCCTCTACATGAAGTCCCATGAAAAAGCTGGCAAACTGAGTAAGGGAAAAGGAGATAACGAATGTTTTTATCCAACGAAGGATGAGAGGCCTTCAGAACAACTTCCAGAGAGCATAAAGTCCTGTAATAATGGTCATCTGGAAGCCTGACCCAGCAGAAATAGAAAGTTTCGTTGTGAGTCATTGTTTAAATACAGTCTTGCTCTCTCTAGGCCAGTCCCAGATGCTGAAGCCCCAGAACAGCCTTTTCCTTTTCAAACCATCTGACTTAAGAGCTGAACAAGGGCTCTGGGGAGACGAGGGGAGGAGAGAAAAAAACAAGTAAAAAGGCCTGTCTTCCAAGGTTGTTGAAATGTTTTAACCACAGCCTGGTCATGTTTAAGGATTCAGTAGACTTTGTAGACAGCTTTGCTGCCTTCCCAGAGTGGAGAATGCTAATGAGAAGCAGCTGGCCTCATTTTAAAAAATTGATAGAATAAAATGTTTTTCATAGAGTCTGTGGTAGGCAGAATTCTACAATGACCCCCAAGGTTGTTGCCTCCCTGGTTTGCATGCCTTATAAATCCCCACCCCTTGAGTGTGGGTGGACCTGGCCTAATCAGGTGATCTCTTTTAAAAGTACATCTATGTGTGCTCGCTTCGGCAGCACATATACTAAAAAAGTGCATCTATACATAGAGAATGGACTTGTGGACACAGTGGAGGATGGAGAGGGTAGGCAAATTGAGAAAGTAGCATTGACATATATACACTATCATGTGTGCTGGAGAAGACTCTTAAGAGTCCCCTACACAGCAAGGAGATCAAACCAGTCAATCCTAAAGGAAATCAACCCTGAAGATTCATTGAAAGGACTGATGCTTAAGCTGAAGCTCCAATACTTGGGCCACCTAATGCAAATAGCTGACTCATTGGAAAAGACCCTGATGCTGGGAAAGATTGAGGGAAGGAGGAGAAGGTGGTGACAGAGGATGAGATGACATCACCAACTCAATGTACATGAGTTTAAGCAAACTCCAGGAGAAAGTAAAGGACAAGGAAGCCTGGCATGCTGCTGTCCATGGGGTCACAAAGAGCTGGACACAACTTAGTGACTGAACAACAATGTGTAAAATAGATAGCTAGAGGGAAGTTACTATGCAGCACAGGGAGCCCAGGCTCATGCTCTATGATGACCTAGAGGTGGGGAATGGGATAGGAAGGGGAGGGGAGGCTCAAGGAGAGGATATATGTATAATTATGACCGATTTGCATTGTTATATGGCAGAAACCAACACAACATTGTAAAGCAATTTTCCTCCAATTAAAAAACAGTGGGTCTATGAATGTGATCATAAAATTTGACTAGTGTTTCTGTATTTCATTTTCTAGATCTCAGTCCTTCACCCCAAAGGTATAACTAAAAAGGTTTTCATATTTCATACAAAACTCTTTTTTCGTCAATAAGACATTGGCTTGCCCAATATTTTGATGCTGATCTTTACTTTTAGGTAGTTTGAAAGAAATAGTACCAAAGTCATTGGTTATCAATGGACCCTCTAAACTGGGATTTAGCCAGAAACAAGCCTTACAAACAATGTTTGAATGGCTATTTTATCAACTTCCTTGAGGATCATAAGAAGTTAATTCTTTTTTAAAAAATTATTTATTTTAATTGGAGGCTAATTACTTTACAATATTGTGGTGGGTTTTGCCCTACATTCACATGAATCAGCCATGGGATTCTTTATATATAGTGTGCCTTAGGACATTAGGGCATAATTTTCTAGCAGAACTTTTGTTAAAAAGGTTACACAATAATACTTTCAAAATGACATAGCTAATACAGTAGGGGCTTCCCAGGTGGCCCTAATGGCAAAGAACCTGCCTGCCAATGCAGGAGGTGCCTGAGACTTGGGTTCAATCCCTGGGTCAGGAAGAACCCCTGGAGGAGGGCGTGGCAACCCAGTCCAGTACTCTTGCCTGGAGAATTCCATGGACAGAGAAGACTGGCAGGCTACAGTCCATGGGGTTGCAAAGAGTTGGGCCCGACTGAGAGACTTAGCATGCACGCATGTGATACAGTGGTAAGATTTACCTGTACACTATAATATATGTAACAATTATTTATTGTTAAACAGACATTTAACAATTATTAAATGTCTCAGATATATGACTGGAAATAATTTCATAAAAATCTGAAAGCATCTTTACCAATATAGTTATCTTAGTGAATAAATGCTCTTTGCTGTCTGAAGTAAAAAAAAAAAAAGTGGGTATAGAGATCACATATAGAAGTCAGAGAGATTCAAAGCTGCAGTGGACACTCTCCTGTGGGCCTGGAAGGAACAAACTGCCATTTTGTGGAGAGGACCAAGTGGCAGAGAATGGCAGCGGCTAAGGGCAAACCTTGATTGACAGCTATCAAGGAAGTAGGGACCTCAGCCCCACAGACTCAGAGAAACTGCATTCTGCCAATAAGCAGTCAGTTTGGAAGATAACTTCAGATGGGCCCTCAGCCCTATCTGATCCATTGACTGCAGTCTTGTGAGGCCCTGAGCAGAGGGCTTGAAAAACCATGCCTAGTCTCTTGATTCATAGAAACTGAGAGATAATAAATTTGTGTGGTGAGACACTCAAATTTTTGGCATTTGTTACACAGCAATGAACATGAATATGAATAGAATACAATTACAAGTCCTATGGGCCCCAGCTCTAATAGAGAAGGAAGTAAAAAGTAGGGCAGGTTTGGAGCCATGTAAGCCACAAGGCAGAATTTGGTAAGAGGTCCATGAGGGGACTGTTTATCCCCTTCCCCAACCCATTTCACCACAAGCACTTCTTTATGAAGAACATAGGTTACCACTCTCTCAAGTGGCCTGTCGGCTGAGCAGGTCAGATAGACCTTGCCAAATATTAGAACAGGTGAAAACCCTGAAGGCTCACCTTAGTAAGAGAATGTCACCAACTTCTTTCAAATATGTCTATACTCTGTCCCCTCAGCCAGGTGTGTGTGCTGTGTAACCACCAACCTGTGGGTGTAGAATCTTGGGCCGATCATTCTGAGGCATGACCCGGGAAGGGGGAGGGGAAGTGCCCAGCTACTTCTAGAGGAAATGTCTTTTGCCAGGATGCCAACTCATTGAGGAACCAGGGCTCCCCCTGAAATGAAAGTATGAGAAAGGGCCCCTTTTCCCCTTACTAGTTGTAAAATAAGCTAACCTCTAATGGAGCGTGATCACTCCCCCTTCCTCTTTTCCTTGCATGAGATTGGCAGGAGAAAACCAAAGATTTGGCCAATTCTTGAAATGTGGCCCTTGGACTCCATGATGGAGACAGCTGCCCCTCGAATCACATAACGAGCTCTAGAAGTCCCACCTAGCAAGCCCACCAGTTATCAGAAAGACTCTGACATGGCCAGTCACCCCACTGACTGGCAGCACTCACTCGGAGTAGTGCAGCTGTGATGCTGAGTTCCACCCAGGCTCTGACTACTTCCATGCACGAATCAGGGCTTTCTGAGGTCATCAGCATGACTGGCATTTTCACAGCTGGGGCCAGGGTGGCAGCACGTCTCAGCAGGCTCGAGGCCAACCAGTTAGCTCTGGAACCTCTGTTTGCTCACGCTCCTGGGTGCAGAGGATTCCATCCCATCCCTCATGGGATACTGGACTTAGGAGAAATCTTTTCTTTTTTTTTAACTTTTATTGGAGTATAATTGCTTTACAATGTTGTGTTAGTTTCTACTGTATAGCTAAGTGAGTCAGCTGTACATATACATACATCTCCTCTTTTTTGAATTTTCTTACCATTTAGATTACCACAGAACACTCTATTCCATGCTATACAATAGATTCTTATTAGCTATCTAGTTTATACATAGTACAGTGTATATATGTCAATTCCAATCTCCCAATTCATCCCACCCGCCCTCTTCCCCTACCTTGGTGCCTATACACTTGAGGAGAACAATCTTGACAGTCATCTATCCTAGCTCTGAGGGCCCTGGGTGGGTCTCTGCCCAAAGCAGAAACTGATACATGGCTTTGAAAACGAAAGTGTCAGTCGCTCAGTCATGTCCGACTCTTTGTGACCCCATGGACTGCAGCCCGCCAGGCTCCTCTGTCCATGGGATTCTCCAGGCAAGAATACTGGGAGTGGGTTGCCATTCCCTTCTACAGGGGATCTTCCTGACCCAGGAATCAAACCTGGGTATTCCACATTGTAGGCAGATTCTTTACCATCTGAGCCACCAGGGAAGCTTTGGTGGCTCATTATTTGAAAAGACCTCTTCAGCAGCCTCTGTGAAGTCAACCCGCAAATGCCCACGGATGTCAACAGGAAGCTGTCCAAGGACTAGAGGGCTGCTCCTCCACACTCCACGCCCTCACCCATGGGCACGTGGCCACCAGAACCATCAAGCAGACACCCAGACACACCCTCTAGGGGACTCCTACCTTGGACACCTGATCCAGAGTAACTATCCCCCAGGCCTTTCTTCCACGCCTGGAGGCCAGAGGAAGATGACAACCCACCACTCTCCACTGCCCCATCACATGGAAGCCCATTTCAGGAATACCTGTCAACACCCTGATCATCGTCATCCAGAGCGCATGTCTTTATCCTGGCAACCTCAAAAGAAGAGGTTGTCTTGGTTGGAAACCTGCTCAAAATGTCTGCAGAGCATCATCTCTCCAGTGGGAGAAGAGAGGAACTGGAAAGATCCACTCCTTATCTCCAAGAAGCAGCTGCCACAGCCACGCGGACTGCAGGTTCTCCATCCCCCACCCTCCTCTTCTTTGTTTTGTTTCCTTCTCTGTGCCTCTTCCTCCTCCAGCACTTCCATTTGAAAAGGCTCTGGTTCTGCCTTCCTTTCCCCCTCATTGCACCTCACCCCTCTAGTAAACCAGGAGACTCACAGAAAGACCCAACTCATGTGGCTCCTAGCATCTTAGATCTGCTGGGGACGTGGTGGCACAAGTGGTAAAGAGCTCACCTGCCAATGCCAGGAGATGTAAGAGACGCAGGTTCAATCCCTGGGTTGGGACGATCCCCTGAGGAGAGCATGGCAACCCACTCCAGTATTCTTGCCTGGAGAATCCCATGGACAGAGGAGCCTGGCCAGCTACAGGCCATGGGGTCACAAAGAGTCAGACACAATTGAAGTGACTTAGCACACTGGGGGTGCAGATTTAAAATGCAGAGATTGGGCTTCCCTGGTGATCCAGTGGTGAAGAATCCACCTATCAACACAGGGAACACCGGTTCAATCCCTGATCAGGAAAGATATCACATGCTGTGGAATAACTAAGCCCATGTGCCACAACTATTGAGCCTGTGCTCTAGAGCCTGTGAGCTGCAACTGCTGAACCCTCATGCTGCAGCTATTGAAGCCCTAGAGCCCATGCTCTGCAACAAGAGAAGCCACCACAATGAGAAGCCTATGCTCTGAAACTAGAGGAGTCCCCACGGAGCAACGAAGACCCAGTGCAGTCAAAAATAAATAAATAGGAAGGCAGAGAACTTGACTTCAGAGGTTCATTCTGTCATCTCCCTGGTGGCCTCAGAGACTAGCTGATGGGGAGTTGTATTCTGTCTTGTCAATCTACATAGACTATGATTAAAAGCTCTGCTCTTGCACAGTCGGGGGCAATTCATATGACACAATTAATACAATCAAACTGCTGAGTCCTTACTCTGTGCCAGGTTGACTCTGAAAATGGTTTTACATGCGTTATTTCATTGACTCTCACAAGAGCCCTATGAAGTAGGCTGTGTTATTTCGTTTTTCTTAAATTCAGCCCCATTTCCCAGATGAGAAAACTGAGTCTCGTTGAAATTAGGTAATACGGGCAAGGCCATACAAGCAGTAAGTAATAGGGCTAGGACTCAAACCGAGTTCTGGTGGATTTCAGAGCCCATGATTTGACCACTACATGCTGCTCCCTCCTTAATTAGCAAAATCTGGTATTAAATGCCCACTTGCTCCTGCCCCAAAGAATCTCACATCTTAGCTCATTATAGGACTTGAAAACAGGATAACTTGCTAAGTCATTATCAGCCCCTAATATCTTTGCAAAGATTTGCTGGTCATTTTAACAATAGAGTCCCACCAAAAATGGCTCACTGAACATATATTGCGAAACGAGATCACACGCTATTAAGAGGATAGGTCTGTAGCATGGATGGCCAGGCTGAAGTGGGTTACCAGCAAGGGAAGCAGGAAACATGGGGACACTGGGAGACTCAAGGAAGAGCCATAATTGAGTCAAGGGGCCCTGAGGATAGACTTCACAGCTTTAAGTGTGTGTTGGGTGCTAAGAGATCTAGACCCCAACTCCCCTCCAGCTCTCAAGTGTGTCCCAAGCAGAGGGTGTCTGAGGCTTTTTATTTTATCCTGTATTTGTTGCAGTTGCTGTTGCTCCTAGCAGCCAATAATCCATCAGGTGGGTGGAGCGGGGTCAAAAAATCTTCAAGGAGGGGAAAAAGGCAAAAGAAGAAGAAAAGAAGTTAGTGATGCTGGGTTAGGCTGTGAATTCTCTGTGGCTGGCTGGCTCCTGCACTGGCAGTGGTTCCCTGGTGGGGGAGGCAGGGGAGATAAAAGGAAGAGAAGCCAGCCACAAAAATAGGCCCTCAGTCCAAGCTTAACTGTGACTTTCGTGAAACCCACTTGTAACTTCTGGGTTTTATCTTAAGGTCCCTTAGCCCACATAGCCCACAGGGTGGAGCTGGAGAGGCAATCACTTCATGGCTATGATGAATAGCCTTTGGCCTCCCAGTTCCAGGGTGAAATAAAACAAGGTCCCGTGTCTCCACAGGAAGGGAATGGACAGAAGGAAGGGTGATGCTGCCATCACCAAGCAGTCCAGGATCACTGAAATAAATATGCCTCCAAGAATATGAGAGTCCTGGCCAATCTCAGTCAAAGTCATATTTGGGGGTATCTTTAAAACCCCAGATTTCCTTACCCCTTAGTCCCACAGACAGCCCTGCAACAGAGCAAAGAAGCAGCTGCCTACCTAGAGCTGCAGGGAGAATTATCCAAGCACTCTCTGGTCCCCAGATCTTTCCGTTCTCTGTGGCCTTAAACACCCACCATTAGAATTAGCACCATCAGCATTAAACCCACCATTAGGACCAGACAACAAAGTCAGACTATTATTTCTCGAGGCCTCTCTCTTTGTACCACAAAGTCTTCATGCAGTCCTACTATGTACTCAATCCTGTTTTGGCTCTATGGAGACAATAATAAAATAAAACAGTGACTGGACATTCAGTATGTGCAGACACCGTCTGAAGTGTTTTGAAGACACTGTCCCTTTTAATCCTCAGAGCAGTTCTGTGAGGTAGGTGCTATTTATTTTCATGCCTCTCCCATTTGGCAGGTGAGGAAACTGACAAGCTAAGTAACTGCCCGGAGGTCACACGCAGGTACATGGTGAGGGCAGGATTTGAACTGAGGTCATTTGACTCCAGAGCCCATAAGCGCTATGCTAAAACGACCCATTCCCTGATTACAAAGAAAAAGATACACATGAAAAATGGAAAGCAGGGCTTGATTGGGAATCAGAAGGCCTGGGTCCTGATTCTGCCTTTCTACAGCTCATCTTTGCGGCCTCGCCTCAGTCATAGCTGGACCTCTGTTCCTGCATTTGTAAAATGAGGAGGTGAGACAAACTGGACTTGTGTTCTTTCATGATATTTTAGGACAAGAATTCATAAGAAGATGAGGACTCAAAGACTAAATAAACTCTTGGGTTATTGACTCCATATAGGAGGCTTCTGCAGGGCCCAACAGTCATGGCACAGGAAGCCAGAGTGTGTGTTGCCTGCACATGTGTGTGGTACAGGGGACTGAGTGACAGAAAGGAGGCAGAGAGCCAAGGTTAAGCTGGAGAAGTATGTCCAGAACACATCACAAAGCCAAGATGGACAGGGAGCAGCAAGGCAGTACTAAAAAGCTAAGATCTAGCTGTAATTGAGGTCAAGGAAGAGGGAGGGTGAGAGTGGTGAAGGAGAATCTCAGAGGGGAGGATTCACAGATGGGAGGCAGTGCAGCATAGGGGGTTCCAGAGGGCACTTTTGTGGATGGTTCCATGTTAAAGTAGCTAAAGGGACTGAAAGGGACCTCTCGGTGTGGGCTGGAGTCGTCATGAAAAACCTGGGAGGGGAAGCCCACATTCGGAAAGCGCATTTGCTAGGCAGAAAAGTTTGACAGCTTGAGGCCTGAGACACTGAGTGTCAGCATAGGTGAACTGGGGGTGGGGGCAGAGAGGGCAGGTGACAGTCACCAGCCCGGGGTGACCAGGAAGAGCCTGAGGACTCTGGCTTAAAGTGATGTGCTTGGGGCACTGAGGTTTGGGTGGTACCTGGCTCACCTACATCCATTTCGCTTAAGGTCGGGTCTGCTCTCATATATGACTCTCAAACCTCTTTGGTCCAGTGCCTGCAAAAAAACCCAGAAGTTTCCAGAGAAATGCTGACAGGGCCACAGGAGGGAGATGCCAGGACAAGGGACATCAGATAGCAATGGACTGGAAAATGGAGTGTCCCAGAGCCTGAGGCTAAACAGAACACCAAGAGGGTGGAGAAAGAGGGACCCCCTGAAAGACAGCCTGGAGCTGGGTCAGGCTAGATGGTGGCTAGTAGAGGAGGAGAGAAAGGCCAAGATGGCCAAGGGCAGAAGGGAGATTTCTGGTCCTCATCTGTGTTTACTGCAGGCCTCAGACGCAGAGAAGATCCCCGGGCACAGTGCTCAGGGCATTCTCACGCTCATTCCCTCATTTGGCTGCCGTCACCCCCACGCAGGAAAGAGAAAATGATTGTTACTTTGAAGTACAATACGTAAAATAGATAGCTAGTGGGAACCTGCTGTATAGCTCACGGAGCTCATCTCGGGGCTCTGTGATGACCTAGAGGGGTGGGGGGTGGCAAGAGGTCCAAGAGGGAGGGATTATATGTGTACATATAGCTGATTCACTTCGTTGTACAGCAGAAAATAACAACATTGTAAAGCAATTATATGCCAATAAAATATTTTTAAAAATAGGCTATTTAGAAAAGAAGAGGTAAATGATATGTGCAACAAAGCTCTTCCCAGCAGGGTAACCACTTCATGGGAAAAGAAAAGTAGCAGTGAGACCCAGGAGAACAAAAATCTACCAGGCTTTCTTCAACTTTAAGGTGCAAGAATCTGTGATCAGAATGGCCTGGCGGGGAAAAAGCCACCGTGGGGGCAGTGCCCAGTACGGGCGCTCACATGGCCCCTCCCACATGGTCCACTTGAGGATGAGAGGGGAGCACACAGCCAGCATCTGAGGAATGAATAAAAAATAGCACAGTGCCTGGTACAAAGAGAGCACTCAAGAAACAGTAGGGGGTAGAGGAGGAATAAATTGGGGACTTGGGATTAAATAAAATAAACAACAAGGACCTATTGTATAGCACAGGAAACTATAATCAATATCTTGTAATAACCAATAATTGAAAAGAATCTGATAAAGAATGTATATATATATATATATATTCTGAGTCACTTTGTTGGACACCTGAAACTAACACAACTTCATAAAGCAATTGTATTTCAATAAAAAAAAAAAAAAAGAAATAGTACACTTTTTGAAAATACTAGTAGATACATGGACCATGGTGCAAAAAAAATGGATTCAAGGAGGGAGCTGGAAATTATCAACCTACGTGAAAAATCACTGATTCTGGGATCTTTGTCCCCAGGGATTCTGATTCTTCCATGGGGGTGGGGCCCAGAGATCTGCAGGTTCTGTAAGTTCCTGGGTACAGAGGTACAGAGTTCAAACACCCCACTTTAAGGAAACCCCACTGTAAATCAGGGGTGACCACCAGGCCTGGCTGGAACAGAGAAGCTAAAATGGGGAGCCATAAGAAATGGACATGGTGGTGAAGAAAAAGCAACTTGAATGATACTAGAGAGAACTGAGACTGCAAGGGAAGACATTTTGTTTTTCTAATGAATGTCTTTAAGACTTGAACCTCCAAGGAGTCCTAGAGTAACTTAGGGAAAGTTGACACCCCGGTCCTGCTATTAATTAACTGTGAGGCCTTAGGCAGTCCCAGTCCTCTCTCTGGGCTGCAGTTTCCTCACCTAAGAAGCAAGAGATTGGGCGGCACTTGAATCAAGGGGTCTTTTCAACCCAGGCATTCCAGGATTCTATGATTCACTGAGAGAATCATTCAGGGTTCACAGTTCATACCTAGAGAGGCTAGATTTTGCAGAGGCCCCCTATAAGCCTTGCTTGAGTTTGCCAACTGGGGACCTGCCTTCAGAAGTTTCCTCAAAAAATTAAAATAGAACTACCATATGATCTGGGCTTCCCTTGGTAGCTCAAATGGTAAAGAATCTGCCTGCAATGCAGCTTATTGTTTTTTCAAAAAACTCTTCTACTTTTAACTTGTATAGAAGCCTAAGCTACTGCCCTATTTTTTAAAATACACACAGTTGCAGGAGACCTGATTTAAAATTCCCCCTTCATTTTTTCTTTCTCTTTAAGTGAAACATTAAATTTTTTTTTTTCAAATCAGGCGTTAATCCCTATCAGAGATTTAACTATCCCATCTCAGAGAGTTTCCTCCAACTCTGAATAAGCAAACATAGGCCATTTCTACACGAAATAAGGTCTTTAGATCATTGACATTTGGCTACGGAAGCCACAGGCACAGAAGAAACAAACATTCTTCACAAGTGAAAGTAATATTATGTCTTTCAAAAATAGAAGATGGAGATTTAGTGGGAATTTTTTTTCATCTAACTCTCTTAAAGGGCTTCTAGAAATCCCCTCCAAGTACCACAAATGAAAACTGAACTAATACAGAAACCTGTTCATATGTTTTATGCAAACCCAGAAGAGTAGACTTTTCCTGCCTTATCTACTAGGCTCTGCCTTGATTCCGAGGACCCTTTCTATTCCCCAACCCCCATAGGACTCAGAAGAGTTTCCCCTTGACATACTTTCCATTTTTCCAGAACATTCAGGCTAATGGAAAGGGGAGACCTGGATGCAATAAGGAAGGGGAAGTAACCATGACCCACAGCTTATAGGATGGGGATAATGACCTTATTGATGTAAAAATGAAACATAACTTTATCATTATCTAGTAGAATCTATTCTGAAATACAGTGCCTACTATTTGTTCCTTTTTTCTTATCCATATCTAGACTTTCCCATGTCCTATCTCTTCTCTTTCCCCTCTCTTATTTCCATTCCTCATTTTGAACATCTACTATATACTATAGTAGATATCTGAATTATATTGTTACAATATGTTGTATTTGTAACAAGAAAAATAGTTCCAAATGTTCAAATGAGAGGTGTACAGTTTTATGTTTCTACTTTTCAAAAAAAATTCAAGCAAGTTGCTCTGACAATATAGGGCCCTTTGTTTATTTTTTTCCGCATTTAGCCTTGGCCCCAACAGATGAAACTATTCCCCTCTCCATCAGGTCCTGAGTTTTTTTGAGGGCTAAAACACCAAACTAATAAAATTCCAACAAGCTGTGTGACTTGGACAACTCATATAATTCTTCATGCCTCCGTTTCCTTATCCACAAAATGAACCTGTATGGAGACAGAACAGGGGTGATGAAGGAAGTAGGTGGGATGAAGGAAATATGGCTGTCAGAGTATCATGTCTTTGTGCAGTGGCCTTGAGTCTCTGCTCCAGTAGTTTCTTTTGTTTTTGAGTTTTGAGTTCTTTTTATATTCTGAAACAAATGATTTTTCAGAAATGTGTTTTGCAAACATTTTATCATATTATGGATTTGTTTTTTCTTTCTCTGAACAAAGTCTTTCACTGAGCAGAAGTTCTTAATTTTAATGAAGTCCAATTTATCAAATGTTTTGGCAAATCATGCTTTGGTTGCCATATTAAGAAATTTAGCAGATGTTCCTTTGTCGCAGAGAGAGAAATCTGGCACCTTGACCTTCTGAGAAGGAAGCATGACATAGTGGCAAAAGGATTAGGCCACAAAGTAGGACAAATCTAGGTGTGAATCCTGGCTCTTATCAATGACTAGCCTGTGATCTTGGGCCAGTCACTGAACTGTTCAGAAATGAAATTTCCTTATATATTCAGTGGGGCTAAGAGTACCTTCAGCATCGGTTAACTGAGGACTCCTTCACTCAATAACTGTTTGCTGAGGATCTACTATGTACTAAGAAGAAACCAGAATAGTGCTCAAAAAAGAGAAGGGCTTGCTCTCCCAGACAGTTTGATGAACTAATTCATATAAAGCTCTTGGCATGAGGAGTAGCACATACTAAGCTCTCAATACACGGTAGCTAAGGTGGAATCAAGATTGCCAGGAGAAATATCTACAACCTCAGATATGCAGATGATATCATTCTGATGGCAGATAGTAAAGAGGAACTAAAGAGCCTCTTGATGAAGGTAAAAGAGGAGAGTCAAAAATCTGGCTTAAAACTCAAGATTCAAAAAACTAAGATCATGGCATCTGGACCTATCACTTCATAGCAAATAAATGGGGAAAAACTGGAAACAGTGAGAGACTTTATTTTGTGGGGCTCCAAAATCACCGTGGACAGTGATTGCAGTCATGAAATTAAAAGACACTTGCTCCCTGGAAGAAAAGCTATGACAAACCTAGACAGTGTATTAAGAAGCAGAGACATCAATTTGCAGACAAAGGTCCCTCTAGCCAAAGCTATGGTTTTTTCAGTAGTCACGTTCAGATGGAGAGTTGGACCATTAAGAAGGCTGAGCGCCGAAGAATTGATGCTTTCGAATTGTGGTGCTGGAGAAGACTCTTGAGAGTCCCTTGGACAGCAAGGAGATCAGACCAGTCAATCCTAAAGGAAATCAACCCTGAATATTCATTGGAAGGATTGATGCTGAAGCTAAAGTTTCAATACTTCGGCAATCTGATGCAAAGAGCCAACTCTTTGGAAAAGACCTTGATTCTGGGAAAGACTGAAGGCAAAAGCAGACGGGGGCTGCAGAGGATGAGATGGTTAGATAGTATCACTGACTCAATGAAGATGAGTTTGAGCAATCTCTGGGAGATAGTGGTGGACAGAGGAGCCTGGCATGCTGCAGTCCATGGGGTCACAAACAGTTGTACATGACTGAGCAACTAAACAACAACTATCATTACTACCCTCCCTTCTCCATGGGAAAACTGTCCTTGCCATGGCGTTAATAACCTAAGACCCCCCTATGTCTTCATTGGTTTCCCAGAAGTAGGTGATGAGGCTCCCTGTATTATCTGCATACTCTCCAGCAGCCAGCCCCCTGGTGACCAGCAGCATTGTCAAATGGCTCTGTGCACTGGGACCTGGGGCCTGGGGCTGTGGCCATGGCCATGTGATGACAAAGCCAACTGCATCCAACCTGTGTCCTTTGCTCTTTAGCCATCACTGCGTCAAGTGGCCACAGATATGGTTTGAGTTTAAATTCCAAATCCCTGGGAAACCCACTGTCCCCAGAAAACCTTTCTCTGGCACACAGAGTATGATGACTTCTCTCAGGGGACTCCCCAGCCCAGGAGAGGCCGCTCAGGCTTCTCATTTACACTATTTCATGACTAACTCAGAGCCCTGTATTTTGGCCTTCATCCTTGTCTACCCCTAAACAGTTCAGACTGCTCTTCCAGACAGGGAAGTAGCACAGCAAGAAGAATCCTTTCCCCTTTCCCTCTTCTTAAGAAAGATCGAGGGACTTCCCTGGCAGTCCAGTGATTAAGACTTCGCCTTCCAATGCAGGGGGTACAAGTTCAATTCCTGGTCAGGGAGCTGAGCTCTCACATGCCCTGAGGCCAAAAAACCAAAACGGAAAATAACGAATTCAATCAAGACTTTAAAAAATGGTCCACACGAAGAAAATGTTAAAAAAAAAAAAAAAAGAAAGATCTAAACAATTCTTCCAGGTCACGAGGAGAAAACTCATTTTCCTTATATCTCAGAAGAACAAAAACGGGAGTATGACTCATTAGTTGATTAAAAGTTGTTCTTTGTTTGTCAACATTAGGTGGCAAGGGAACTCACATTTACTGAGGGCAACCTATGTGCCCATGAGTTACCTGAGTGGATCCGTGTGACAACCCTACAAGGTAGGGTCATTATCTCCATTTTACAGATGAGACAACTGAGGCCCAGGAAGGCTCGGGTACTCACCCATGGCCACACAGCTAGTAAGTAGCACTGTAAGGATGCAAGCCCACGTCTGACTCCAAAACCCCATGTTCTTTCTACTATATGGTGCCGAATACTTTCAGTAATTGTACATGTGTGTCTCTCAGGCCACATACTATGCCAGCTGGCCGAGCCTTGGGGCATCATGGCCTTTGATAGGACAAGGTAAGCTGCTGGGAGGGGCCTTCTTCTCTTCCCTTGGGCTAGATGCCTTGCTCCTTCATTAGTTGCCTGCAAGCCAGGCCAGTCTACACATTGCTCTGATGACCCAATCCCAAACGCCAAACTTCTACATACCCTTAAAGTGGTACCTGGGCTTCCTGTCACGTTACTGGCTAGGTGTTGGACAGAGGAGGCCCTGACATTGTGTGGAGCTCCTGGCTTGTGCTGCTCCCCAGTACAAACGCCCTGATTCAGGCACTCCCATTCCAAACTGAAGACAGTTCTACCAAGGCAGAATTTTGCACCAAATCTAAGCAAAAGCACACTTGTGTGCAAACTCATAAATCGTATACTTAGAGAGGGCCTTGTGTTCCTCAAAGCACCTTTACAACCATTTGACTGTCCAGACAATTCTGTGACATAAACAGAGAAACAGGACTTCCCTGGTGGTCCAGTGGTTAAAAAGCTGCCTGCCAATGCAGGGGACACGGGTTTGATCCCTGGTCCAGGAAGATTCCACATGCCACAGGGCAACTAAGCCCATGCACCACAACTACTGAAGCCAGTACTCTAAAGCCTGCATTCTGCAACTACAGAAGCCCACTCACCCTAGAACCCACGCTCCACAACAAGAGAAGTCACCACAATGAGACTCAAGCACCACAACTAGAGAAAGCCCACGCAGCAGTGAAGACCAAGCACAGCCAAAAATAAATAAGAAGATATAAATAATTTTAAAAGGGAAGTAGCATCATTATTTTCACTATTCCTATTTTACAGATAAGAAAACCAAGGCCCCAAAAAGGCATGGGGACACATCTGTGGTAATGCTATGAGGGCTGAGAGTCAGGACTCTGCCTCAAAAGTGGCCTTTAAGTAATATCCCATGGGAGGACTCATTTGTAAGCCCTGAAAAAGCCCCATTTCCTTGATGCCAATTACTATATTAATCATGAATCTCTGACAATAACTATTAACATCTCTCAAATGCTTGCTGTGCTAGGCACTGCACTACATGCTTCGTATCGCATGCATTATTTCAGTGGCTATCCTAATCCTCCGAGGACTAGGTCCCATTATTATCCCCATTTTACAGATGAGGAAACTGGGGCTCAGCAGCTTAGATGACACACATGAGGCCACAAAGCTAGAAAGTGATAGACCAGGGACCCAACCCCAGGACAGTCTGATCCCAGAACCATGCTCCACTGTACTGTAGCACCTCTAAAGTCGAGTGCAGGGACTTCCCCGGTGGTCCAGTGGTTAAGAATCCAACTTCCAATGCAAGGAACGTGAGTTCAAACCCTGGTCAGAGAACTGGGATCCCACATGCCACACGGCCACTAAGCACACATGTCACAACTAGAGAAGGGGGCCACTAAGCCCATGGGCTGCAACTAGAGAAGCCCAAAAGCTGCAATAAAAAGGCTGAGTGCTGCAACTAAGACCCAACACAGCCAGATAAATAAATAAATATTTTAAAAAATAAAGTTGAGTCCAATATAGAAGCCACCAGCCACATGAGGCTATTTAACTTTAAATTCATTAAAGTGAAATAAAATTAAAAACTCTGTTCCTTGGTCACATTGGTTGCATTCCAAGTGCTCAGCAGCCATGCATGGCTAGTGGCTATCGAATTGAATAGTACAGACAGGAGACATTACCATCAACACAGAAACTTCTATTGGATAGCGTTGGTCTAAGCACTTAAGGGTGCTTAGACCCTCCTTAGACTTCTACTTTGGAGAAGGCAATGGCACCCCACTCCAGTACTCTTGCCTTGAAAATCCCATGGACGGAGGGGCCTGGTAGGCTGCAGTCCATGGGGTCGCTAGGAGTCAGACACGACTGAGCGACTTCACTTTCACTTTTCACTTTCATGCACTGGAGAAGGAAATGGCAACCCACTCCAGTGTTCTTGCCTGGAGAATCCCAGGGACTGCGGAGCCTGGTGGGCTGCCGTCTATGGGGTCGCACAGAGTCGGACACGACTGAAGCGACTTAGCAGCAGCAGCAGAAGACTTCTACTTAAAATGTTATTGATTGAAGGCAGGGTTTCTCAGCCTTGACACTACTGCCATTTGGGGCTGGAGAATTTGTTGTGGGGGCAGTCCTGTGCACTTCGGGATGCCGAGTAGCATCCCTGGCCTCTACCCACTAGATGTCAATAGCACACCTTCCCCCTCATTCTGACAACAGAGCAAGTCTTCCGATATGACCAACCATCCCCTGGGGGAGCTGAAGTGCTCCCCACACCTCTGCTGAGAACCTCTGGGTTAAGGTTAAGGTTAGCAAATGGCAAATCTTATCACGACCTTACCTTAGCCTCCTGAAAACAAGCCATTTCACTGACACTCATTTTTTTCTAGTAAATCACAGTCTACAGTAATTTGCATTGAGTGGGTTTAAGAGCTACTGAAGATTTCCTAAAAGAGGAAGACCATTTAAAGCAGCAGGATGAGTGTAAAGATGTCAAGTGAGGATCACTGTGATGTACTGTATGATGAGTCCCTCCAATTTCCTCTCCATTAACCATGAATATGAAGTTGTCAAGGCAGGATAAGGAATGAATTGGTTTAAAAAGCTAAAGGAGGGACTTCCCTGGCGGTCCACTGGTTAAGACCACTTTCCAATGCAAGGTGTGCAGGTTTGATCCCTGGGATCGGGGAGGAGCTAAGATCCTACATGCCTCAAGGCCAAAAAACAAACAAACAAACAAAAAAACCAAAATATAAAACAGAAGTAATATTATGACAAATTCTATAAAAACTTTTTTAAAAAATGGCCCACAGCAAAAAAAAAAAATATTAAAAAAAAAGCTAAAGGACTGTCAGCATAGAAAATCAATGGGGAAACAATAGGAGCAATCACATCACACACTGCATTTTGGCTACTAACTTCCAGAAATAACAAAATGCTGTGTTATTTGAGAAACTGGTGAAAGAATCCCCAAAATTCTAAAGTTGACCCAACAGAATATGGGTTTTCAAAGATTCAAAAGAAACTAGTGTAAACATTCCTGTACAAAATGCTGAAAATTTGCTTACTGATGAAATAATATTACTCTTCCACATTTTTCATACATGCCTAAGGAAACTAAACCTCCCTACAACAAATGCAACACTCCTTAGAAAGCTATGCTGTGCTTAGTTATTCAGTCATGTCTGACTCTTTGCAATCCCATAGACTGTTGCCCACCAGGCTCCAGGCAAAAATACTGGAGTGGGTTACCTTCCTTTCTCCAAGGGATCTTCCCCACCCAGGGATCGAACCTGGGTCTCCTGCATTGCAGGTGGATTCTTTACCAGCTGAGCTACCAGGGAAGCCCTAGAAAGCTATTAAAGACCAATGGGACCTGCCAACTGCATGCTGAGAGAAATCTCCAAAAGCTTTGAAAGCCATTCACTCCTAAATGAATTTTTGCAGAAAGTTAAATATTTTAACAATGTTCTAATCAAAGGAGACAAACTTTTGGTCAGCTGGTAAATGTGGCAAGTAGTTTATTCAAGAACTTTCCAGAGATCTCGCTTTCCCCCACCTCCCCAGCAGAGGGTGAGGCTGGGGGTCCAGGGCGTCGCCTCCTGGGTGGTCACCTGCCACCCCAAGGCTCTCTTATCATGCTTATGAATGGATAGGGCCTCAGGCAGATGCCACAGTGTGAATGCAGGTTAGCAAAATGCAACAGCCAGTCTGTACCCGTTGCCAGGGGAACTGGAGTTAATAGTTTTTCTTCTAAAACTAGAAGAAGAAAAAAAAATGGAAGAAGTGAAGGAGAGAAGGAAGCAAAGTGCCACATGGATCTCTAATGACCATATTGTTGTTGTTGTTGTTGTTAGGTCGCTTAGTTGTGTCCGACTCTATGTGACCCCCATGGACTGGTAACTGGTAGTCTGCCAGGCCCCTCTGTCCATGGGATTCCTCAGGCAAGAATACTGGAGTGGGTTGCCATTCCCTTCTCCAGGGGATCTTCCCAACCCAGGGATGGAACCTGAGTCTCCTGCTTGGCAGGCAAATTCTTTACCACTGAGCCACCAAACTCTTAATAACAGTGAGGAGTGGAGGGTGGATCTGAGCTGGCAAGCTGAATGACTGCAGCTCCACAAACATTTCAGGAGCTTTCTGCTCATCTATGTCTGCCTTCCCCAACTGGAAGGTCAAAGGGAACCAGGCTTCATGTTCATCACAACTCCCCGGGTGCCTGTCAGCCTCGGGTTCAGGAGAACAGGCTACAGGTGAGAGGGGAGACAGCCTGGAGATCATCAGCCACTGGAGGGACCTGGGGTGGGTTTCCTCTAGTACTTGGGTGCTCAGGGCCAAGAAAGAATGCATGGGACTTCCCTGGTGGTCCAGGGGTTAAGAATCCACCTGTCAATGCAAGGGTTCCACATGCAATGGAGCAACTAAGCCCATGAGCCGCAAGCATTGAGCCTGTGCTCCAGAGCCCACGAGTCACCACTACTGAAGGCCCATGTTTTAGGGCCCATGCTCCGCAAGAAGAGAAGCTACGGCAATGAAAAGCCCGGGCATTGAATGAAGAATAGCCCCTGCTTATCACAACCAGAGAAAGCCCAAACACAGCAATGAAGACTTAGCATAGTCAAAAAATAAATAAAATTTTAAAAAAGAGAACGCATGGACCCCTTGAATACCAACAACTGGAACTCAGAAAGAGCTAACATGTGTGACCTCTAATCTCAAATATAGCAGCCTCCACTGCTTTGGGGGACATCAGGCAAGTTTTGCAGCCAAGGGGAGAAGACGGGCCCATCAATTACAATAGTTCTTCTCTGGTCAGGGGCCAGAGCTTATGGCAGAAGTGCTCAGCTTCCTGCATCCTGTCTGAGAGTAGGAGAAGCTGCCCAGCACGATGCGAGGCACTCAGCAACCTGCAAAGTCCTCCGGTTGAGCCCCGAGCGTCAGAATGACACAAATGTAGTCAGGTCATATCAAAGCACACATCATCAGGAGTAATCCATCCAGGCCCACCAACCTAGCATCCACTGGCCAGTCTGGCCAGGAGCTAGCCCCTGGGCCACAGGATGGCAGTGTGTTAGCCTAGAGGGGTCCACAACCTGGGACACCAGAGGCTGGGGGAGGAGGGCAAGGTGCAGGCCCAGAACACCCAGAGCGGGAAGGGGCTGAAATGGGAAATGGTTGTGACAGGGGAGACTGAGGTTGCCAAAACCCAAGCTGCTCTAGCTCACTATTTTGCTTTGGGCTGAATCGACCTCTGCGAGGGGTCACAGCACCATGATGCAGGCTTTTCGTCCTTTGCTCAGAAGATGGTTTTTCCTCTTTCCCCGACTATACAACTCTATACTGGAAGACAGAGTACCCAGGATTCTAATCTTACACTTGTCATTGACTGTGTGACCCAACTTTAGTGTCTGGTTTTCTCACCCTTAAAATAAAAACCTTTTCACCCATTGTACCATCACAGGATCTTATCTGGTTAAGAAAGATCTTACACTTTTCCTCCATCTCCTCATGTACTTGCACAAAACAATCTCACATAATTCAAGATGCCTACTACTTTCTCCCTTTATCAACAAGCACACCCACTGATCCCTTGCTAATTCACTTGTCACCTGTTGTCATTCTGTGTCTATGAAAAGAACAGAACTTTTAGCTAGCTATCTCAAGCAAGAACTTAATAGCTAGCTATCTCAAGCAAGAGCTAGATCTAACAAGAACTGGTTTCTGAATTTAAACACCAAAATTGGTACCCTAGCAACTCACCTGGTTAGAGCAAGGGGCCAGTGGGGTTGGTGGCATGGAGCCATGCCTACAAAGGATATGGATGGCTCTGAACATTTTTCCAACACTGGCCAAACAGCTCCAACTCATATCATAAATGTACTCGCCTGTATAAAATATCTAGAGTGCAACTGTGATCTGCAGAGGAGACTGTGAACTAACTCTGTGTTTCCACCCAAATTCAACTTTCAAAGTCTACTGGGCTTCCTTGAAAGGGTGCCACCCTCCTAAGGTGGCCAAGTTGTGATTCTAGGAAACCCTCCTGTGGGGCATATGGGAGGGAGGTGTGGAGAGTGACAGGAAACCCAAGGCTCACATGAGGAGCAGTGAATGTTTCAGCAGCCCAATCTCCCTCCTGGTTTGTCTCTCCCCCTAGCCCTCGAAAAAGCTCAGAAAAGGGACCCTAACACCACATCAAATAAATTGAAGACTGCATATTGTATAGGTTGGAACAAATTTGGAAAATTAAGACAACTCAGAAAATGTAAGGTGATTTTCTCCACTCACCCAAATTCTGCTCTCTGTTGCCATTCATCTCATCTCCTTCTTCCAGTCCTCCCTGCCGCTACTTCTCACCCCAGACTCCTGTCCTCCTTTACCTTTTGTCCTAGGGAGCCTATGCTTCTCACCCTACCTCTGGCAAATTGCTGCTGACTAGCCTGACCACTCCCGCAAAAGGCAAGCTCCTCAAGAGCACCTTGGTTCAGTCAACAACATTCCTTCAAAGAATATCAGTGCCAGGCACTGTGCTTGCTTGGCTCCAGGAAGGCAAAGCATAAGTTTCTTCCACGATGCTCAGCACAAAGCTTTCTATAGAGCAGGTGCACAGTCGTTTTGAATGGTTCCTGAGTCTCCATAAGTCCTATGAGGGACCCCAAGCTTCTTATTTATAGAAGCCTTAACTCCTTTATCTCCTCAAATGCTCTCTTATCATTTCCCCTGTGCCTTCAGCCCAGATTCCATAAATCATCAGATGAGCTCAGGCCTCTAATGGTGGCCACAGGAAGAGGTCATTTGGTCCACTAATCCCCCTTTTCCACCCCAAAGACCTCAGGCTGCATGGAAAGTGGACATTAGGATGAAGGGCCCCACGTGTGTTTGCAAGCAGGAGGCTCGAACAGAAGCCAGCACTGAGCCCCACGGAGGAAGGGGCTCATCCACCTGGGAGCAATAACAACACCGTTAGCATCTTCTCCTACTGTAATGGTTGTCATCTCCCTCTTCCTCCTAAAGCCTCTGCTGTCTACCTGTCCGTGATCTGGTGCTACAGTGAGTACCACAGAGAAAGCCTTGTCATTTCCATGTCATCCATCTGAGGCCCTAGGCTGAGGGGGACAACAGTGAGCCCAGGAGCTGGGGTGATAAAACAGTTGCAAGGATGCTTTTCAAGTTTCAAGTTTCAAGAGGCCAGGTCCACTCCCCATTGAAAGAACAGGAGCGTGCTCTGGTACCCATCTGGAGAAGCAGCAACACGGGCAGCCAGCCTACCCACACCTCCATGCCTAAATCTCCCCTCTCGGGTGCCTCAAATGGAGTGCCACTAAAAGTCACATGGAATACAACTGTGGGCCTGCAGGCCAGAGGCCGCCAGTCGCTGTCCACACTGTGCCTTTCCATAAGGACAGAGGACTCCAGGGGCCAGGCCAAACACCTCCCCCACCTCCCCCGCACCTTCCGCATTCCCACCCCGCCACCCCCACCCCCTCGGCAATTCTGGACTATTGGAGACCTGCCATGAGTAAGGTGAGTTTCCGGCATGGTTCTGGATTGTGAGAGCTGAGGGAGAGGAGTGTTAGCTTCCTGAATGAAAATGCAAAATAACTGCACATCCATAAATCAATCATATGACTAGATCCATTCTGCTTCTTCCTGTTGTCACTGCATGAAAGACGCACACATGACATCCAAAAACACCTCCAGGAACACCTAGTGAGATTAAACTTCTTGGAGCTAACGCCACGTCCAGTAACTGGGAGGCTGCGCCTTGTACAGCCAGGAACAGATTTCACAAATGAAGACGGCTCAGAAACTTTGAGGTGATTTTCTCCACTCACCCAAATTTCCCCTCTCTCTTTCCATCCCTCTCTCCTCCTTTCCCCTCCTCTCTTTGCCGACGGGAACCTGAGCCCCGGGTGAGGCGGGGGTGGGGGGGGGGGCGGGACTCAGGTGAGCCAGGTGGGGACAGCCGCGGGAGGCGGGAAAGAGAAAGTCTGCCAGTGCAGCCCCACCCCGTCCCGGCCCCTCCGAAAGACCTCAGAGTCCTGGAAGCGCCCGCCGCGCGCCCGGACCACCGCTTTCCCACGCGCGCGCACAGGCCCAGGTACGCAAACCTGCACGAGCCCTCCCAGGAGCTTCCTCCCCGACGCGAGTTCGAGCCTCGGAGGCGGCGCGTTCCCCGCCGCGCGCCCTCGGGTGCCTGGCAGCGGCCGCTCTTCGCGGTGGGCGGCGGGCGCCGGGCTCAGGCGGGAAGAGATGCCCGCACCAACGGCCAGCGCTGTGCCACTCCCCACTCCGTGCAGTCCAGTTGCAGCATTTACGGCGCCCACCACTTACTCTGCAGCCTTCAGGCAGTAGGAACACATAGCCATGGCGCCTCCGAGGGAGCCGGAGACCAGTTGTGCGCCCTAACCGCTGGGGCGCTTAGGAGCCAGTGCTGGGGGCCTGCCCTTGGGGGCAGCTCTATACGCCCGTGCTCACGCGCACGGAGCCCCAGACACGCCGGCCAGCGCTATCAACGGACAGATAAAGTTTCTTCTCAGAGGCTTCTTGCTGTCTTCTGAACTGGGTCCAAAAAGGGCCGAGCTTGTTCCTTAGTGGTTAGGAACCGTTAACTCCCTTTTTCCTCTGCCTCCAACATTCCACAACCACAGCATCCTTAGTGAAAGAGACCACATGCTCTTTCTTAGCCTCCCTGGATCCCTGACAAGTGCAAGGAGTAAATCGGAGGGGAAGCCCTGAGGAGTTAGAGACTTTGATCCAGGCGGGGAAGGACACTCCACAGCTTTGGGGAGAAAATGCAAAGAAGTCGCTTTCTGGCATTTTAGATCTGCAGCCTGAGGGGAGGGAGGGACAGAGGAAGGGAGAGAGAGGTGAAGCCCCAAAGGGGCTGAATAGCAAGGGTGCAAATCTTCTCATCTCAGCCAAAACACTATTTTTGATACGTTTGTTCTTGTTTAATCCTAAGGAAAACCATTTACTCCCTAAGCAAGTCTGGGGTCACAAACACTAACAGCAAAAATGTCTTTAATGTTGTGTGATCTCAAGTGATGCCCATGAGATAAAAGTCCCCACCAAAAAGTGCATATACCCAGTGGATCCCAGTTATATCATGGCTCAGTGGATTCAGAAATACTTGCTGATCTGATTGTGCCTGCCCCAAACCGAAAGGTCTGGAGAGAGCCCCAAAGTGTGACCTAATGCTGGCTACCTGGAAAGTGCAAGACGGTATCTCTCCCAATCCCAGTTCTGTGAATCTCCGTCCTGGCATCAAAGATGCAGAGATCCGCAAGATTTTCACTTGTGAAATGGCTGGTGAAAGCGTGAAAAGTGAAGCAAGTGCAGACGCAGGCTTTTGGCTTCTTAAAATTACTGAGCGAAATCAAGGACTTTTAAAAGGTCAAGGTTTCTTCTGGGCCTGCATTCAGGGAGGTCAGTAAGCACCGCAGGACTGGGGCTAATCTGACAGTCTGTCTAAATCTGACTTCCCTGAATAGAGAGAAGAAAGCCAGGTCAGAATCCCTCAGGGGCTTTTGGTTGATCTGTAGCATCAGGCCTGCTTTCTCCTTCAGTCTGCAGTGAGCAACAGCCTGCTTCTGGAATTTCACTGGGTGAGCAGGGGAGTGCATGGAACCCTCTCTTCTTAACATAACTAACCAAGGACTAGATCTATTTAATGTATTGTAGATACTGAATCCTGATCTGAATCCCTAACATGTCTAGCTAGAATTCCTTTTTAGCTGGAATTTGTGGTCAGTTCTCTGTTATTCATATGTGGCTTACCCACTTAGGGGATTCTCTGCTATTGTGCTTTCATCAAAGAACAACTTCTGAGGTAGCTATCCCAGTTGTAATGTCAGTGGGTGGTTGAGAAAGACCAATTTTAAGATTGGCCAGAGAAGAAGCTAATTAGGAAGGCAAATCTGTGTCATTCCCCTCCCACCCAAGTAGAACACACTCTGAAAACCATGGACTTTGGTTTTTTGATTATGCATGCTTTGCAGCTATTTGACCAACTCCTTTCTTCCCTTACTGTGGATAATTAGGAGGAGAAAGTCCATGGAAAATCCATCCTGTGATTCACAGACTGCACTTATGGTTCTTTATGCTGAACTCTCACAGAACTTGCTGTTCATGCTCTGGAGTCAGAGCTGGGGTCAAGTTCTGACTGGCTAAGTTTCTGAGGTGTAATAACTGTATTGTCATTTTGTGGGGAAATGTCTTTTGTTCTTAGGAGATTCATGCTGAAGTATTTAGAGGTGAAGTAGAATGATGTCTGCAATTTATGCTAAAATAGTTCAGAAAAAAATGTGTAGGGGTGTGTGTGTGTGTATGTATAAGGCAGAGACAGAGAAAGGGGAGCTGAGTAAGAAGATACGACTATAAAAACAACAATTTGGGAAATAGATGTTTTTTTTAAGTCTTAAAATTGAAGGTAGATACCTTCATGCTTATCCAGACTTTGGGGGAAAGTGTCACCTTTTGTAAATACCAGGAAGACATGCATTCCATTACTTGGCTTTCAGGATAGGGATGATTTCTGCTAAACAAGGTGGGCACATCCTTAGGATGCCAGGTCAATAAGACAGGTTTCCAGGGGTAGCAGGGCACAACTGCTCCCTCCCCACCAAAGAGGGATGCAAACACTGCAAGTGACTCCCCGAGTTCTTAGATAAATGCCTCCATTGCTTTGGGAGGGAATTTGAGCTTCCTGGCTCTAATCAGTGATTCCAGTGAGTCTAAAGCATGCTGGGTACATTCAGCTAAAACCTTCAGGATGAACATTAAAATCAGACCAAGACTTTTAAACATCTTGCTCTTGAAAAAAAAATCTGTAATCACTAAGGCCTTAAACAGAGAATAGTGAGACTCACTTCTGAGCAGATGCAAACCATTCAGAAGGTTCCTCTCAGTCCCTGTGGCTTGTGGCTTCTGTCTCCCCCCTTGCTCTTTCTCTCTTCCCTCTATTTTCTGTGTCTCACTTAATGTGTTCTCGCTAAGACTGGCAAAGAAATGGTGAGTTTAGGGGTTGGGAAAGAGAAAGACAAAGCAGTTTAGAGTCTGAGTCCACATGACCTTGCTGACCACAGCATCTCAGATGGAGTGACACCTCAGAAAGCCTGGGAGGATAAGCTAAAGAGCTGACTTACGGCTTCTATGGAGCCATCCACTTGGACATCTGAGTGCCTTCAGAAAATCTGCCCTCACAAAACCCTAGGGAGTCTGGGAGCAGGTGAGATTCAGGAATTAAAGACCAGCAGAGCCAGAGCTATCTCTGAGGGAGATGAACGGAGGGAAACTATACTTGGTGGAGCAAGGATATCCCCAAGTCTCCAACATTTTTAAACAGGTTCAAGTCGGATGCAAATTCACATTCAGGGCAGAGCTGGTAGGGATGGGGAGGGGCAAGCCAGAAAGAGACTATGATGGGAGTTGGGGGAGGAAAGAACGCCTCCCTGGAATTGGAGGGCTGAAAGGGAGGCATGAGTACATAATGATGCTTACAAAGCCATTGACTAATGGTAGACCACAGTCAACTTCTTCCTTCAAATCCTTGTCCACTTTCCCTCCCCTTCACCTTCCTTCACTTCCTCCCCCATCAAGCAGTCTTCAGAGTCACTGAATATCTCCTTCTGTCTCTCGACACCTCAGATTGAAGGAGGGGACAACCAAGAAAGTCACCATCGCTTGCCACACTCCAGATTTGGAGGAAGTGTGTACTGTATAAACTGTTTAGAATGTAGTTTTATTGCTTTCAGGCTCTGTATCCAATAACACAAACTTGCCTCCAGGTGTGGTCCTAGCGGACCCTCCTGGCTGAGCAGAGAGGAGAAGAGTTTGTAAACAGATGCTTTGTGAAATGTTTCTAAATGCACACCCATCCATCTGCCTGCCTGCTTGATTTGCCTGTGTTTCAGATTTTCCCTTTCCTGACTGGAAACTGGAGCTCAGATGGGGCCAGTGGTGTTGGGAGCAAAGCTGCCAGGAAGTGGGAGACCGTTTCCAGTTTCTTACTGGATGCCTTCATTTCCTTTCTCCTGACTGTGTGAAAACTCTAGAATGACCCCTTCTCACTACCCCCAGCTCCCTGGCCCTCAAGTCTGAGGATGCAGCAGTGCTCAGGAAAGAGGAGGAATCCAATCTTCTTTTCCCTCACTTCCCTTTTGGCCAAAATAATGACTTCCAACCTGAAAATCACGGGGAAAGAGAAAGCACACACATTTATCACTCACACTTTCATAAGCCCAGAGCTGGGAGGTGTGAGGCACCTGGCTACCACCTCCGGGGTCAGAAGCACTGCCAAATTGCACCTCCCCTACAAGCATCATGGTCCAGAGCCTTCAGCCCCCTTCCACCCTGCCATCAGCCCAGAGATGCCATCCCCACTGGAGGAAGGAGACTTGCTTGGCACAGAAAGTGGGATTTTTCACCACCTAGTCAGGCAGGGAACTGTTTTGGCTTCCTTGCCTGGGCAGCTGAGAAGAAAGCGACCCCTTGGTCTGGAATCAGTGATTCACGCAGGCCAACCCAAGCAGCCTCCTGCTGTCATTTTATTTCTTTCATTACTTAACATCCTGGAGAAGGGGGTTCCTAACCCTTCACTCCTAGGCCCCTGGCATCCTGAGTTGAATGACTGGTCAGTGCGACAAGTAAAGGCATGTAGCCAGGGCAGCTGGCCTCCAAAGACTCCAAAGAAAGAAAGAAAATGTGGTTGAAAAGCTCTAATGGCACACAAAGGTATAAAATGATGAAACTTACAAGCCCCTCTCTGCCCTTCACTCCCAGCAAGTCCATATCCTACTTCTTGGATTCCTCCTTACATATATGGTTTGTGTTCTTTTGGCCTCCAACTAATAAAATAATATTTAAAAAAAAAAAAAAAAAACAAAGAGCAAACAAACACACAAAAATGAATCATGCTCTACCCTGCTTTTTTATCATTTTCCCACCTGGTAAGCAATCTTGGGGGGCTTCTCAGGTGGTACTAGTGGTAAAGATCCTGCCTGCCAAAGCAGGAGACATAAGAGACATGGGTTCGATCTCTGGGTCGGAAAGATCCCCTGGGGGAGGGCATGGCAACCCACTCCAGTATTCTTGCCTGGAGAATCCCATGGACAGAGGAGCCTGGTGGGCTATAGTCCGTGGGGTTACAAAGAGTCTGATACCACTGAAATGACTTAGCACGCACACAAGCAATCTTGGCAATCTCTCCCTCCCAGGCCAAGAAGTTGTCCCTCCTTCTTTGATAACTGCTCACCAGAAGACTCTCAGATGACCCTTGGGAGTGAGAATTTAAGAACTGCCATGGTGACCTCTCTCTCATACTCAGTCCCAAAGTCTGTCCTGTTTACTCAACACCTTACTGTGTGAAAGTTGACAATAGCTAGTAAAAGTAATCATGCCAACAAACACGTTACTTGTCTCAGCCACAAAGAGCATAGGCATGCTAAGAGATGTTCCCAAAGAGTGACATCAATGGTGGGAGGCTTAGGTATCATGGTAGGTCCAGTGCAGAAGCTATTTGAGTTGGGGTAGAATGAAGGAAAGATGTTGATTTTCAGGCCACCTCCTATACATCACCTGTTTGACTGCCAGCTTCAACTGCTCTGGTGAATTACCACCAGCCTCAAGATGACTTAGCTTTTACACATCAATGCTGACCCAAATGAGGGCCCAGGAGAAGGGGATAAACATAGGCACAGAAAGGTCTTTTCTTTTTTTTATTTTGAGCTAGGTTTACAGGCAGTTTAAGAAGTAATACAGAGAGATCCCATGTACGCTTTACTTAGTTTCTCCCAATGGTAACATCTTGCAAAACTACAGTATAATGTCACAACCAGGGAAATAACAATACAATTAAGGTATAGAACATTTTCATCACTACCAGGATCCCTCATGTTGTCCTTTCACAGTTACATCTACTTCCCTTCTATCCCATCCCCTACCTCAGGCCCTGGAAACCACTAATCTGTTCTCCATTTCCATAATTTTGTCATTTCGAGAATGTTATATAAATAAAACCATACAGAATTGTACAAGCACTATGGAAAACAGTATGAAGTTTCCTCAAAAATTAAAATAGAGCTACTATATGATCTGGGCTTCCCTGGTAGCTAAAATGGTAAAGAATCTGCCTGCAATGCAGGAGGCCCTAGTTTGACCCCTCAGTCGGGAAGATCCCCTGGAGAAGGGAATGGCTACCCACTCCAGTATTCTTGCCTGGAGAATTCCACAGACAGAGGAGCCTGGTGGGTACAGTCCATGGGGTCACAAAGAGTCAGACACGACTGAGCTACTAACAGTTTCACTTTCTTTCTTTACCATATGATCCATTGATCCCACTCTGAGTATATACACAAAGAAAAAGAAATCACTATTTCAAAGAAATATCTGCACCTTCATGTATATTATTCACAATAGCCAAGACATGGAAACAACCTAAGGGTCCACCAACAGATAAATAGATAAAGAAAATGTCACACACACACACACACACACACACACACGCACACAAGAATATTATTCAGTCATGAAAAAAGAAGGAAATCCTGCCATTGATGACAACATGGATGGATCTTGAAGGTATTATGCTTAGCAAAATAAGGCAGACAGAGAACAATAAGTACCATACAATCTCACATATATGGAATCTAAAAAAGTTGAATTCATAGAAATAGAGAGTAGAATGCTGGGTGCCTGGGGCTGGGAAGTGGGAGAAATGTGGAGATGTGGTAAAAGAGTACATGCTTCCAGTTTTATGAATAAGTTCTGGGGATCTAATGTACTGCATTGTGATTATAGTTAACAATACTGTATTAGATATTGGATTGGCCAAAAAGTTTGTTTGGGTTTTCAATCCCGTCATATGGAAATGCTTGAAAGTTGGTGAGAGAGTAAATCATAAATGTTCTCACCAAAAAACAAACAAAAAAGCAATTATGTGAGGTGATGGAGGTGTTAACTATCTTTATTGTGGTAATCATTTCACAATATATACATGTATCAAAGCATCACATAATATATCTTAAACTTACATGATGTTATATATCAATTATATCACAATACAACTGAAAAAAAATCATATAACAGGACTTCTGGTTTTTGGTTCTGCACATAAGAAGCTTAGGTGTCACCACTCTGTTCTAACAAGTAGAAAGCTGAACAAACTGATGACAGAGGGGACGACGGAGGATAAGATGGTTGGATGACCTCACCGACTCGATGGATGTGAGTTTGAGCAAGCTCCAGGAGTTGGTGATGGACAGGGAAGCCTGGTGTGCTATAGTCCATGGGGTCACAAAGAGTCGGACACGACTGAGCGACTGAACTGACTGAATGAATGAAAAGATTCAAGGATCATTGTTTTATTTCCGATTTGGCCACCAACTGGGGCTTTTGATTAGGCATTTAAGCTTTGAGTCTCAATTTTCCCATTAGTAAAATAATAACAATAATCCCCACCCTTTCTGTCTGACTGGTTATTACAAGGATCTGGTGGAATAATGTGTATAAACCTCTGTTTTAATTTTTAAGTGTTATGTAGGTACAAGGAACTATTCCTAGGGGACATGGGGCTTCCCCGATGGCTCAGAAGGTAAAAAATCTGCCTATAATGCAGGAGACACAGGAGATGCAGATTCGATCCCTGGGTTGGGAAGATCCCCTGGAGAAGGAAATGGCTACCCACACCAGTATCTTTGCCTAGGAAATCCCATGGACAGAGGAGCCCAGCAGGCTACAGTCCATGGAGTCGCCAAGAGTCAGACATGGCTTAGCGACCCACATTCCTAGGGAATGCACATTAACAACTGGAGACCTGGCAGAGAGAGTCCAATGTGAAGGGCACATCTTTTTTCTTCATATCTTGTGACTGGACTCCAAAGTCCATGGTCTGTCTGCACCAAGGGCCCTGTGCCTGGCACAGACCTCTCCCTGATTCCCCATGATCTTAGTGCGCCCCCGAACTGGCCTGTCCAGGTCAATGAACCCTCACTATTCTCTGAATATGCCCAGAAATGAAAACCATCTCTTGTCTCTTTACAGCACTTACCAGTTTTCTGGCCTTCCTCACACCTTGGCTCCTCACAAGAGCACAGTAAGGGAAGTGGCCTGGTGAAATGGGTGAATGTATGGGTTATTTTGTTTGTTTGTTTTTTAATTTATTTATTTTTAATTGAAGGATAATTGCTTTACAGAATTTTGTTGTTTTCTGTCAAACATCAACATGAATCAGCCTTATGTATAGATATGTCCCCTCCCTCCTGAACCTCCCTCCCATCTCTCTCCCCATCCCACCCCTCTAGGTTGATACAAAGCCCCTGTTTGAGTTCCCTGAGACATGAATGTATGGGTTTTAAGGCAAGGCTGCTTGGTAACATCTCAGCTCTGGCACCTATTGGCCTTAGGCAAGTCATATACTCTCTATAACCCAGTTTTCCCATTTATAAAATAAGGATGAAAATAAAATAGTACCTACCTGACAGTTTTGTTTGAAGATTAAATGAGTTAATGTGTGTAAACAGAACAGTGTCTGGCACTTATCAAGTGCTTGGTAAGTGTTTGTTATTATTATTGGGCAGGGCAGGGTGTGTTATCCTCATTTTAGTCAATTGTAGAACTAGGGGAACAGGACTGGGATCCTTGTTCAAAGAAAAGTCATTCTATAAAAATGAATGTACCCAAAGAATGGGAGAAAGTATTTGCAAACTGTATATCTAATAAGCAGTTGATATCCAGAATATATAAAGAACTCCTACAATTCAACAACAAAAAATAAATCACCCAATTTAAAACATGGGCAAGAGAATTGAAGGACATTTCTGTAAAGAAGATATACAAACAGTCAATAAGCCCATGGAAATTACAAATGCCTTCTAGAATCTTGAACAAACACCTGGTTGACTTTTGGAATATCCACACTTGGCTGCAAGGAGTGAAGAAGTGATCTGAGATCTTTTAATTTCCCTCATGATTTAGGGGAATTTTTATATAAATAATGGGAATTTAAGAGTGGATACATGATGTGTTATGAATGGTAGATATGTAGGTATTGGGAAGGAGAAAGTATAAAACCTTATATAGCACCAAAATTTGTCCTTAGAAGTGTATTAAGAGTAAAAATATTGTTTTTTTTTTTAATATATAGGGAGGAAATAAACACAGGATCCAGCAATCCCTCCTCAGAAACATTTCTCAGCTGCACCTCTCTCACTATCCAGCTGCCTACTGGATATCAGGGCTTCCTTGGTGGCTCAGTGATAAAGAATTCACCTGCCAATGAAGATGTGGGTTCAATCCCTGGATCAGGAAGATCCCATGGAGGAAATGGCAACCCACTCCAGTCTTCTTGCCTGAGAAATCCCATGGACAGAGGAGCCTGGTGGGCTACAGTCCATAGGGTCACAAAGATTCAGACACAACTTGGTGACTAAACAACAAAAACAACTGGACATCTCCACCTGGATGTCCCATAAACACTTCAAACTCAGCTTGTCCAAAACTGAACTTGTTTTCTCTCCTTAATCCACAATCCCCTAAACCTTCCCTTCCCATCTAATGATCCCAGTCACAAACTGGGAAGTCATCCTCAGCTTCATCTTCTCCCTCAACACCCCCACTGTCAACTAATCAATAAATTACAGATTTAAACTACCAAATAGATCTCCAGTACACCTGTAGCTCAGTCTCCTGGGTACTACCCCAATTCATCAACTCTCAGTGGACCAGAGAAATTTATTCTCAATAGTTTTCTGGCTATTACTCAACTCATTCCATCCCTGCCATCTATAAAACCACCAAAGGGAAAATTCTAAAACTCAAATTCATCCAAGTCAATATCTGTTTTCAAATCACTCCCTTGCCTCCCTAGAGCTTTTAAGATAGAGTGGGAAAACTTGGTGAGACACAAGCAATGGCCCCTGCTATACTGTACTCAACACCCCAACATTCCCATAGGGCCCTCAAACCATTTATATCAACTAGAGGAGGAACAGGTGATAGGCCTACAAGCTGTGAAGCTGTGCTAATTCATCACTGGTGTGCCATACGGTTTTACACTTCTCTACCGCCTCTACCCCCAGAGAAGGCAATGGCACCCCACTCCAGTACTCTTGCCTGGAAAATCCCATGGATGGAGGAGGAGGAGCCTGGTAGGCTGCAGTCCATGGGGTAGCAAAGAGTCGGATATGACTGAGCGACTTCACTTTCACTTTTCACTTTTATGCATTGGAGAAGGAAATGGCAACCCACTCCAGTGTTCTTGCCTGGAGAATCCCAAGGATGGGGTCACACAGAGTCGGACACAACTGAAGTGACTTAGCAGTGACCACCTCTACCCCAAAGTGCTCCCCTCTTCCTCCCTCAATCTGGTGAATCATATCTACCTCCTTTGTGAGGTCTTCCTTGTCCCCTCTCCCCCACCACAGCCTCTCTGCTCACTAATGTCCATGTAAGGTCTTGGATGCACCCATCTCATTGTAATTGACTGCTCAAACTGAGGCCTCTCAAGGATGGGCACAACATTTTATTCATCTATGTAGCTTTAACATTCAACACAAGACCAAGTCAGGGAGGTCAAAAAGTACAAACTTCTAGTTATAAAAGAGATAAGTCCTGGGGATGTGAGATACAGCGTGGTGACTATAATTAATGATATTGTATTGCAGAGTTGAAAGTTGCTAAGAGAGTAGATCTTAAAAGTTCTCATCCAAGAAAAAATAATTGTAGTTCTGTGTGTTAACAGATGTTAATTAGACTTATGATGGTGACCATTTAGCAATATATACAAATATCACATCAGTTTGTTGTACAACTGAAACTAATATCATGTTGTATGTCAGTTATATCTCAAAAAAAAAAGACCTAGCCGAAGTAAGCATTCAGTAAAGGTTTATGGAATGAATTAATGACCTCATAAAATACCCCCCCAGTAACAACTAGTCAGTACCTAATGTGGGTTCCCTGACTTTCGGTAGGAACGGGATCTGAGAAATTTCAAGGGACTTGAGATCTGGCCTTGAGTGGTGCTCAGTGTGACTTTCTTATCCCCAGCTCAACTCTTCCATTGCCAGTCCCTGATAAGAAGCACAAAGAAAAACAGAGGAGCAGCACGGCACAGCCTTGAACCTTTGGTCACATAGTTTCACCACACTCTCCAAATCCCCGTTCCACCCTCTGAGGCCTCATCTGGAATGTCTCCATGAAGAAAGGCCATCGGTTCAGTTCAGTTGCTCAGTCTTGTCTGACTCTTTGCAACCCCATGGACTGCAGCATGCCAGGCCTCCCTGTCCATCGCCAACTCTCAGAGTTCACCCAAACCCATGTCCATTGAGTCAGTGATGCCATCCAACCATCTCATCCTCCGTCATCCCCTTCTCCTCCCACCCTCAATCTTTCCCAGCAGCAGGGTCTTTTCAAATGAGTCAGCTCTTCGCATCAGGTGGCCAAAGTATTGGAGTTTCCACTTCAACATCAGTCCTTCCAATGAATATTCAGAACTGATTTCCTTTAGGATGGACTGGTTGGATCTCCTTGCTGTCCAAGGGACTCTCAAGAGTCTTCTCCAACACCACAGTTCAAAAGCATCAATTCTTCAGTGCTCAACTTTCTTTATAGTCCAACTCTCACATCCATACTTGACTACTGGAAAAACCATAGCTTTGACTAGATGGAGCTTTGTTGGCAACAAGGAAAGGCCATTCTCACCCCCAATTCAACAAGGATTCCCCCTCTTCAGAGCTGTCTGTCGTGGTAAGTCTGGTACCCATTATAGGCCCCCGTGTGGAGTTAGTGAATTGGCTTTTCAGGGAATCTCGGAGTATCAGAGCCGGACAAACTCTGGGAGGTCATCTGTCTCATTGTGCCAAGGACCCCAAAGTTTGAAGAGAAGTGGCTTGCCATAAATGCCAAGCCTCCTGGGCAGTGTGATCAAATAGATTCCTGGGCCCCCACCCTAGACCCATAAAATCAAAAAAAGGCTCTGAATAAGCCCCAAACTACCCTGTATCACACTACTGTCATGTTTCCTCATGAGGCTATTTGATGACAAGGGCTCTTTCTTCCTCAATCTCTGTGTCCCCCACAGCATTCAGCACAGCAGCACCCTATCAAGTTTTCTTCAGTGATTAGCTCCTGGGCTATTCTCCATGAGAAAACTCAAGTGAACACAGAAACTCAAATTGAAGTTAGACTGGCCGATGGTACCAACGGAGGGGTGGCTTTGGCAGCCCTCCCTAAATGCTGCTTTGTCTGATTTTCCAAATTATCCTTGGCTGAAACAGTTTTGGGTCAGAAGAGTCTGTTTCCTAGGAGGACACAGGCTCGATCAATTACTTGGCCCTCCTCAAGCATTTTCCTTAGCTCTCCTTTTTAAAAATATTTTTAAAAAGCTTTTTATTTTATATTGGAGTATAGCTGATTATAAAGAAAGCTGAGCGCAGAAGAATTGATGCTTTTGAATTGTGGTGTTGGAGAAGACTCTTGAAAGTCCCTTGGACTGCAAGGAGTTCCAATTAGTCCATCCTAAAAGAAATCAGTCCTGGGTGTTCATTGGAAGGACTGATGCTGAAGCGGAAACTCCAATACTTTGACCACCTGATGCGAAGAGCTGACTCATTTGAAAAGACCCTGCTGCTGGGAAAGATTGAGGGTGGGAGGAGAAGGGGACGACGGAGGATGAGATGGTTGGATGGCATCACCGACTCAATGGACATGGGTTTGGGTCAACTCTGGGAGTTGGCGATGGACAGGGAGGCCTGGTATGCTGCAGTTCATGGGGTCGCAAAGAGTGGGACACGACTGAGCAACTAAACTGAACTGAACTGAACTGAACTGGATAGCTGATTAACAATGTTGTGAAAATTTCAAGTGAACAGTGAAGGGACTCAGCCATACATGTACATGTATCCATTCTCCCCCAAGCTCCCTTCCCATCCAGGCTGCCACATAAAATTGAGCAGAGTCCCCTGTGCTATACAGTAGCTCTTTGTTAGTTATCCACTTTAAATATAGCAGAGTGTACATGTCCATCCCAAAGCCCCTAACTATTCCTTCTTCCCTATCTTCCTATAACCCCAAAATGGGAAGCTCATATTGGAGTATAGCTGATTGACAATGCTGTGATAGTTTCAGGTGGACAGCAGAGGGCCTCAGCCATACATATGCATGTATCCATTCTCCCCCAAATTCCCCTTTCATCTAAGTTGCCGTGTAAGATTGAACAGAGTTCCCTGTGCAAACATTTTCCTTAACTCTGCTTTAGGGGAAAAAAAATCAACACTCCAAAACACAAGCGTGCACATACACACACACACATGCATAATTACCTGGACATCTGCTGGGGTCACAGTATTACACACTGCTGGTGTCTTTCCTCAGCCTGGGCAGTGATCCCAGCTAGCTGGGAAGCTTAAGCACCACATAACGCTCATGACAGCCACCAAGCTGAACTCAGGAAGACAGGAAGAAAGCCTCAGACACTTTGAACTCTTTCAACGGGGAGGATGACAAAATAGGCTCTCTGCTTGAGCCTTAGTTTCCCAGAAATTTCCACAAAGTCCCTTCCCCAAGATTCTTACCAGTCCAAGTTTCCATCTGCTGAGAAGGCCAGAGATAGCTCAAGTTAGCTCCCCACTGGCTCCACAGACCCTGTAGCCAGAGGCCTCTGGGCAGAAAAGTGGCCTACATGTTTGTCAGCCATCAGAGAACAGACCCAGAGTCAGCCCCAACCTGGCCCCAGAGTTCCTTCCATGACCAAAAGGCCACCAGCCTGTCCTTGGACCTGTGAGCACAGTTGACAGGCAGAAGCACTGGCTTGAGGAAGGAAGGGTCACTCCCTCCCTCACCAGCCATCCACTCACAGCAACCTGGACAGCCAGTGCTCTCTGGGGCCCATCACTACTCATTTGCATTCACAACTTATATGGCCACTCGTCTGGGGATGGAGGTGACCAGGCCAGCTTTCCTTAGCAGGAGGCCCAGGCAGAACAGAGGCAGGACAATTACCTGAAGTCCCTAAAAAAGTATGATCTGTGTCCCAGGAGACGAGAGGGTCTGTGGGGGTCAGGGGTGAGGGGAGAAGACCGTGTCTGGTTGTTCATTTCCAAGGGCTTGCACAGAGCCAGAAACAAGAGATGGTACCTGGAAAGTCAGACACCACGTAGACACCAGAATGGAGGTAAGCTTGGCAAAATAAGGGTGACAGCAAGGTGAGAAAGCCCAATTACCTTGAAAAAGGATGGACATGGGGGAGTTGAGGCCTCAGTGTTCATGGGAAGATTATCCTGTTTTAAAGGCCGGGGGACCTGAGTAGAAGTTACAGTTTTCTGGTGAGGCCTAGACAGGGCCCTGCCCTCGTAGAGTTGGAAGCCTAGCAGGGCCTTTCCCTCAAATAAAGAAATACAGGCCCAGCGCTGGTGCCTCCCAGCCCTGGGTCCCCAGAGACCACCAGGGTTTGGAAGTGAGAAAAGGCCACTGGTATCACAATGAGGCACCCCACACCGTGCATATGGGAGTATGGCAAGCACTGCTCCCCCTCCCCCTTTAACTGGATGTGAGCTTTGAATTCCTTTTTTCCAAGTGAGAGGGACCAGCCCTGAGTCAGCCACATTCTCTCCTAGAGTCTTCAGTGTGGCCCAGGAAACATATTTGCCAAATCAGGCTGGCTTTGCTATGGAGGGTCTCCTGACCGACGCACCATGCTCCAGGTGACCACCAACTCCAGGAAGGTGCCTAGGGAAAAAAAAAATTCCAGTTCCACTCTGGCTCAGGCAGTTTGATAATACTACCTCAGCCCATCAGTTTTCTCAGCTTCATTCTTATCAGCTGAAGTCAGCAGAGCCCATGAATCATATAAACTTTGATACTTTTTAAATCTAGGCAATTCTATGAGAAGGACAGTAAACCCTTATCATCCTGGGAGCTGTAAGGAGTGCCTTTTCAAAGCTTGTCACTGTAGCACATTTTTTAAATGATATTTATTTATTTATGGCTGTGCTGGCTCTTCGCTGTTGCGTGGGCTCTCCTCTAGTTGTGAGCGGGGGCTCCTTTCCAGTTGCAGTGTGAGGGTTTCTCATTGTGGTAGCTTCTCTTGTTGCAGAGCACTGTCACTAGGGTGCCAGGGTTTCAGTAGTCACAGCACATGGCCTCTAGGGCACAGGCTCAGCAGTTCGGCTCACAGGTTTAGTTGCTCCAAGGCACATGGGATCTTCCCAGACCAGAGATCAAACCCTCATCTCCCACATTGGCAGGCAGAGTCTACCCCTGAGCCACCAGAGAAGCCCCAGTCACTATTGGTCATTTTTAACAAAAAAAGAAGAAAAAGAACTACCATCCAATTGAGTGCCATTTTTCATGTAAGACACCATGCACATACTTTACGTGTATTATCTAACCTATTTCTTGCAACCATGGGGCAGAGGAGCTATAAGTAGGCCCACTTTAAGGAGAGGTCTCATGACTTGCCCGAGGCCACACAGCTGATAGGAGGTACAGCCAAGGTTCAGGCCCAAGGCTGTGGGACTCCAAAGCCGGTGCTCTTAGCCACAGAACCTGTGTTTTTCAAAGCCGGAGCTTGGTGAACAGAAGATCCCCAGGCCCCATCTCAGACCCACTGACCCAGAAGGCTGGCGAGTGGGCCCAGGGAATCTGCATGCTTAAAACACCACACCAAGGGGTTCTGAGGTACCGGGAAGATTTAGGGCCCCACTCAAAATGACGCTACTCCCTGAGTTTGGCATAGAGCACAGACCGAAAGGCTAAAGCCTCCACACCAGGCCCGATGCTGTGGCATTCTTCCCAGCAACTCTGCCACCCACTACTGGCTACTGAAAACTAGGACTCTTTTATCCATGCCAGGTCTACTTAGCCCCTTTCTCTAGACCAGGGACCCCAAGCCTTTATGGAGTCATACACCATTTTGACATTTGTTGAAAGTCTGAGTCTTGCCCCTCCTTCCCTGAGACACATCCACACAGAAGCCTGTACTCTTTCGGTGGCCCCCTCACAAAATACACACAGTGTTTTGCATAGCTTCAGGGAGGACATAGATCCTCCCAAGCCTTTCATGAACACCCCCTCCCACCACCACCACCACTACCCCCATCACATTACAGAAACTTCCAGTATAGAAATCTGAACCCAGATTAGCTCCTGTGGTTTTATTTTATTTTCATCCTTTCTGTGTTAGGGATATACACTGGAGTATTATAGGTGAATTCAAATGTTTTCTGTGATTTGTTTTAAAATACTTCTGGGTATATGGGGAGGAGGGTGGGGAGTGTCAGGATGGATACAAGATTAATCGGCCAGTAGTTGTTCATTGTTGCAGCTGGGAGGGGGGTACATGGGGAGTCATTCTACTGTTTTCTATGTATATGAGTGTGTGTGTGTATGTGTGTGTATGTTAGTCACTCAGTCAACTCTTTACAATCCCATGGACTGTAGCCCGCCAGGCTCCTCTGTCCATGGAATTCTCTAGGCAAGAATACTGGAGTGAGTAGCCATTCCTTTCTTCAGGAGATCTTCCTGACCCAGGGATCAAACCCGAGTCTCCCACATTGTAGACAGATTCTTTACCACCTGAGCAACCAGGTACTTTTTTCTATGTTTAGAAATGCCCATAATAAGAAGTTATAAAAAATTAGATTGAATTGCATGGCATAGAAATTGTCTCAATAAAGTTGCTGGGTTTTTCTTAAACTAGCCTACTGTCCTGCTGCTGCTGCTGCTAAGTCACTTCAGTCGTGTCCGACTCTATGTGACCCCATAGACAGCAGCCCACCAGGCTCTGCTGTCCCTGGGATTCTCCAGGCAAGAACAGTGGAGTGGGTTGCCATTTCCTTCTCCAATGCATCAAAGTGAAAAGTGAAAGTGAAGTCGCTCTGTCGTGTCCTACTCTTCATGACCCCATGGACTGCAGCCCACCAGGCTCCTCCGTCCATGGGATTTTCCAGGCAAGAGTACTGGAGTGGGGTGCCATTGCCTTCTCCGAGCCTACTGTCCTAGACCCGCCTAAATCTGCCAATGGACACACTAAAGGCCAAGAGAGAACAATTTACTTTTCTGCCTGCTTTTCCTTCAAGCCATAGAACAGTCAAGAACTCATAGTCCTGTTCAGATGGCAGGATCTGCCCCTGCAGGTTGTAGTTGGTGGGGTAAGGATGAGGGGAGTAAGGGGTGTCTAACTAGTTGCTGTATATAAAGGGCGAGAAGCTGGAGGCCTAATTGATCCTAGTAATAGGCATTACTCAGCTAATATGAATACAATAATGATAATTATCACTTATATTCCATGTTCAGAGCACTTTATAAAGAAAAACTCAAATATAACAGATATCCTATGAATAGACCTGCTTCCCCGCTGTCTTAAGCTTGCAAAAAGAAAGAGATTTCCTGAATGATTTTTTTTAAAGGAAGATAGTTCTTCAAGCTAACAACTGGCCATGAGGTTTGTTAACAAGACAGACATCAGAATAATCACCAACAGACTTTCCATACGGAAGCCTGCAGGGGGGAGGAGCTAAGGAGTGAAGCACTGCCTACATGCAAACATCTGCACAGAGTTTCCTCACCTCCCTTCATGCCTATGAAGCTTGAAGCAGCCCTTCCTGTGAGTCCCCAAAATACTGTAGCCTTTGCTTGGCAAGTGACTAAACCTACAACAATCAGCAGAGCTGGCCTAGCCACACCTTCAGGTTTTACAACATGGATCCCTCTGTCACTGTAACTTCTTCGTAAGATGACAGTGGTCCCTCCCTCAGAGGGCTGACATGAGGTTTCAATGAGATTATAGGCATAGCTCATTTTATTGTACCTCACTGTATTGCACTCTGCAGGCATTGTGATTTTAACAAATGAAAGATGTGTGGCCACCTTGCATTGAGCATGACTATGGGTGCCATTTTGCCAACATTTGGTCAGCACTTTTTTAGCAATAAAGTAATTTTTAGATAAGGCTTCGCTGGTGGCTCAGATGGTTAAAAAAAAAAAAAAAATCTGCCAGCAATGCCAGAGACCTGAGTTCAATCCCTGGGTCGGGAATATCTCCTGGAGAAAGGAATGGCTACCCACTCCAGTATTCTTGCCTGGAGAACTCCATGGACAGAGGAGCCTGGCAGGCTACAGTCCATGTGGTAGCAAAGAGTTGGACACAACTGAGTGACTAATAGTATGTACATTGTTTTTTAGACATAATGCTATCATTACACACTTAATAGGCAACAGTATAATATAAGCATAATTTTTATATGCACTGGGAAACAAAAAAAAGATGGTGTGAGTCACTTTATTGCAATATTTACTTTATCGAGGTGATCTGGAACCAAACCAGAGAGCTCTCCAAGATGTGCTTGTTCAGTTCAGTCGTTCAGCCATGTCCGACTCTTTTAGACCCCATGGTCTGCAGCATGCCAGGCCTCCCTGTCCGTCACCAACTACCGGAGCTTACTCAAACTCATGTCCATTGAGTCGGTGATGCCTTCCAACCATCTCATCCTCTGTCATCCCCTTCTCCTCCTGTCTTCAATCTTTCCCAGCATCAGGGTCTTTTCAAATGAGTCAGTTCTTTGCATCAGGTGGCCAAAGTATTGGAGTTTCAGCTTCAGCATCAGTCCTTTCAGTGAATATTCAGGACTGATTTCCTTTAGGACGGACTGGTTGGATCTCTTGCAGTCCAGGGGACTCTCAAGAGTCTTTTTCAATACCACAGTTCAAAAGCAGCAATTATTCAGCACTCACATTTCTTTATAGCCCAACTCTTACATCCAATACTTGACTACTGGAAAAACCATAGCTTTGACTAGACGGACCTTTGTTGACAAAGTAATGGCTCTGTTTTTTAATATGCTGTCTAGGTTGATGACAACTTTTCTTCCAAGGAGCAATCGTCTTTTGATTTCATGACTGCAGTCACCATCTGCAGTGATTTTGGAGCCCCCAAAAATGAAGTCTGTCACTGTTTCCACTGTTTCCCCATCTATTTCCCATGAAGTGATGGGACCAGATGCCATGATCTTAGTTTTCTGAATGTTGAGTTTTAAACCAACTTTTTCACTCTCCTCTTTCGCTTTCATCAAGAGGCTGTTTGGTTCTTCTTCGCTTTCTGCCATAAAGGTGGTGTCATCTGCATATCTGAGGTTATTGATATTTCTCCTGGCAATCTTGACTCCAGCTTGTGCTTCATCCGGGCCAGCATTTCTCATTATGTACTCTGCATATAAGTTAAATAAGCGTGTTAAATAAGATGTGCCTGTATCTAGGTCAAAATCCTCGGAACCAGACCTGGGCACAGAAGGAGTACTCGGTAAATGTTTTTCTCATTCATACTGTTTTCTCTGGCTGGCTAGACTATAAACCAGTCCCCAAAGTTCATGCGGACGTGCACTAGGCCTGAGAGGAAATGACCAGAGGGTGACCCACTCCCACCCCATCCCACCCCACTCCTACCACTGCCCCCCATCCAATCTTCACCGGGGGGCGGGCATCCAGTGGCCAACACTTTAAGTACAATGCCTTAAACTCTAGATGGATTCCACTGAATGATCACCTCATGGTCAAATGGCAATTCATTCCTTCCTGGAATTCTCCAAATGGAAATCTTACACCAGCTACAAATAGAGAAGAGATTACCTCCTCCTGAAACCTACTTCTTCTCTATCCTTACATTTTAATTAGTTTTGTTTTTAATAACTTTAATTATTTCTTTAAATGGTTTTTCTATCCAGAATGGTATTAAAACATTTTTAACCAGCCTGACCCTCAAAGGATGCCCTCTGAAGTCCAGCCAGTCTGCAATTCTGTGAGTGGAGCCCTGTAATCTGCTCTTAAACATATATGCTGCAACTTACTTTGATTTCCTGCAAGTGGTTCTTAATAACAATGCCAGCTAAACAAACAAGATGGAAAGAAATCTCCATAACTCCTAGGAAATAAGCAACAAGGGGCATCTGATTTTCCCTACATAGAAACTTGAGTGTCTCTTTGATAAATTTTTAAAAAGAAAACAAACACTTCTTTAGTGGATGTAACAAAAAACAGGAGGGAGTAACTAGCAAGCTCAAGCCAAGTCCAGATACGCAACAAAACAGATCCCACTGCCATAGTCACTGCCATTAGTCACATCTACACTCCTCTGGGAACCTGGAGACCACATCTGCGAGGAGCCACAGGCTTTGGGGGCCTGGTGAGCAGGGGTCAACAGATGACAAAGTGTATCTGGGCCCAGAGTCCAAAGAGCCTATTAATATCTCTCCAACAATAGTCCTTCTGGGTGACACTGGCCCTGTTGTTCTCTCAATTGCATTGTTCTGCCCAGGACCCAGGGTTTCAGGAGCAGGCTCTGGCCGGCTTTGATGAACAGGCTCAGTTGTGAGAAACCACAGATGGGCAATGGAAGCATATGTACTCTGGGCTGCGCTTACAGAGGGCGCTACAGCAGGAGTACTCGGCACCCCAGCCCTCTGATCCCTGTGGTAAAGAGCCTCTCGAAGAGCCACTCGCCACCAACTCACTGCCTGCTGGCCACACAGTCCATTGTCTCTGAAATCCTTTTTCTATCCCTGCCTCTGAACCTTGAGCCCTGTGCCAGATGCCAAAGCGGTAGCCACACTGTGGGGCACAACCAGAAATGCATGTGTTAGTGAAGCAGCAGATCCCTCAGGGCAATCTGGATCCAGCCACAAATGTAGGGGGTATGAGGAAAGGCACAGAGCTGAGCAAGAAATGCAGTCAAGTCCATTTTTCCTTAGGCAAGTGGGATTCGTGTGCTTTGTAGATCACTGTGATAAATTTTATAAACAACAATTCTATCACAGGTATGAAATGTATAGTATGAGGAATCTAGTCAATAATTAAAACAATTTTAATTATGTTATATCTTTGTATCATGATAGCAGAGAGCTAGACTTTTCGTGGTGATCATTTTGAAATGTACGGAAATACTGAATCACTATATTGTGTGATTCAGAAGGAAGAATTAACATACTGTTGTTCGTCAATTATCCATTGAAAACAAACAAGCTCATAGAAAGAGAAGTGGGGGTGAGGGAAGGGGAACTAAATGAAGGTGGTCAAAAGATATCAACTTCTGCTTATAAGATCAATAAGTACTAGGGATGTAAGTACAACATGGTAAACGTAATTGACACTGCTGTATGATATCATTGAAAGCTGTTAAGGAAGTAAATCTGGGGCTTTCCTAGTGGTCCAGGGGGTTAAGACTTCGCCTCTCAATGCAAGGGGTGTAGGTTCCATCTCTGGTCAGGGAACTAAGATCCCACATGCTTTGTGGCCAAAAAACCAAAATGTAAGACAGAAGCAATATTATAACAAATCCAATGTGTGCTAAGTTGCTTCAGTCCTGTCAGACTCTTTGCAACCCTATGGACTGTAGCCTGCCAGGCTGCTGTGTCCATGGAATTCTCCAGACAAGAATACTGGGGTGGGTTGCCATGTCCTCCTCCAGGAGATCTTCTCGACCCAAGGAATGAATCCAGGTCCCTTACCTCTCCTGCACTGGCAGGTGAGTTCTTTACCACTAGTGCCACCTGGGAAGATTTCTAGACTTTTTAAAAAAGAGAGTAAATCCTAACAGTTCTCATCGCAAGGAAAAAATATTTTTGTATTTCCTTAATTTTGTATCTGTGTGAGATGATGGATGCTCACTGAAGTTATTGTGATAATCATTTCATGATCCACATAAGTCAAATCATTATCTGGGCGCTATAATCTTGTACAGTGCTGTATGTCAACTCTATCTCAATAAAACTGGGAGGGGGGTTAAAAGTAATAAAAATAAAGCAATTCCTTAGAAAACAAACAATTCTAGATAAGCTTCTCTCTGATCCCCAAACATCCACTGCTAACTGCAGCACACAGTACACCAGATCAAAAGAGTAGCCCGCTGCTCACAGCAACTAGAGAAAAGCCCACACAGCAACGAAGATCCAGCACTGCCAAAAATAAATACGTAAAATTTTTAAGAATAATTCCACTGGGAGGTTCCTTGGGAAAAGGAATTTTATCTGTTTTATATCCACAGGGTCTACACCTGAGCCTGGTACAAAATGATATCTGATGGATAAAGGAAGAGGAGCCACACCAAAAGGTTCTGGTGCTTGATGAGTTAATTTGCAATGAATCAGACATTTTCCTTTAACAAACCTTCATTAAAACTGAAATGAGAGGGAAAAAAAAAAAAAACTGAAATGAGAGGCTCCCACTTTCCAAACAGCCACATCCCGGGTAGTCTCTGCATTTGGAAGGAGGAACTCGGTCTCACTGCAGGGCCCTGTGGACTTAAAGGAAGGAGACCTGATTGAATCAGCTGAGCTCACATTTGGGACCAACACTGTCATGGCCACAGTCACTGGACTCCCTGGAAGGCCCACATCTGAATTCCTCGATGCCAGGTGCCACCTACAGGCTGCTTGGAGTCTGGCCAATTCACTCTGGAATCCTGGCCAAAGCTGCTCTTGGGGCCTGCCCCAGCCTTCTGAAGTCTCAGCACAGTGCAATTGGATAACTGGGATCTGGGCCATGTTTAGGGGCCTCCCAGCTGCCTTTTTATACATCCCTCTCAATACCTTGTACCTCAGGCAACTGAGACCGTTGGGATGACCTGGACCGATTGATGTACCTAGCCCAGAGGCAGGCCCGCAATACCTAGGTGGAGCTATAAAATCCGAATTCCAGATCTCTTCCCCTCTCTCTGGCCTACTTTAAAACCTTCCTGTGGAGACTTCTGCTTCCAGGAGGATGGAGTAGATGAACATTATTCCTCCAGCTAAATGCAAATAAGAATGCTGCACACTATGAAGAAGGAGGAGGAGGGGGAGAAAGACTCAAAGGTAGAGAGAAAATGGCAGACTGAAGGCCTTAGGACATGAGGAACAACAATAGCAGGGAGTTCCTTGGACTTTCTTTTTGCCTCAGGTATCTCAGACTTTAGACTAAAAAAGACAACTGAAAAAGGACAAGAGACACAGTCCAAAAAAGCCCCTGCTCTCGCTAGCCAAAGGACCAGGAAAGGAAGAGGCCATAAGATAGAAAACAATTTTAAATAAATACTCTACTCCAGTCAGACAGCACAGAAAAACTGTGGCCCTATCCCCACTAAAGGCAGCAAAGGCTGAGTGAGGAGACCATACTTCCTCCCTCAGGAGGCTGTAGGAGATGCCCCCACCTCCCACCAAGATGGCATCAGAGGAGACCTAATGGAAAATGAGGAATTTTCTGCTGCCCAACAGTAAGAAGGCTCTGCCACATGGGAAGGTACACAGCTATAAAACAAAGAAAAAAGAATTGTCCCTATTTGCAGATGGCATGGTTGTCTAAATAGAAAATCCCAATCTAGCTACAAAGAAATCTAGAACTAATAAGTGAGTTCACAAGGTCACAAGATAGAAAAGTAAAATAAAAATATTGATTATATTCTTGTTTATTAGCAATGAATGCAAGGACACAAAAGTTTTTAAATACAATTCCATTTACAATTGCTCAAAAATTTAAATACTTAAGTATGAATCCAACAAAATATATACAGCATTTCTTTGCTGAAAACTTCAAAACACTGATGAAAGAAATTGAAGGTCTAAATAAATGGAGAGATATAGGGGTGTTCATGAATTAGAAGATTTAAAAGAATAAAAATGTCATATCTCCTCCAAATTATGTATATGTTTAATGCAAAATCCAGCAAGCTTATTCTAAAATTTATATGGAAAGGCAGAGAAAAATAACAAGTGGATGGAATCAGAGTAATATACATATAGATTAATGAACACAATAGAGAACCTAGAACTAGTCACACAAACATGGTCAACTGATTGTTGATAAAGATGCAATGATGCTGGAGCAAGTAGATATTCACAGTCCCCCCCCCAAAGAAGTTAACTCAAAATGGATGATGGATTTAAGTATAAAATGTAAAATTAGAAAACTTTTAGGAAAACCAATAGAAGAAAATCTTCAGGATCTAGGGTGAGGCAAAAGTTCTTAGACTTGACACCAAGAGCATGATCCATTTTAAAAAATGGTAAGATGGACTTCATCAAAGTAACAACTTTTAGTCTGTGAAAGGCCCTGTTAAAAGGATGGAAAGACAAGCTATGGACTGGCAGAAAATATTTGCAAAGCACATGCCCAACAAAGGACTAGTGTCGAGAATATATAAAGAACTCTCAAACTCAACTTCAGAAAAAAAACACAACAGTCCAATTAAAATGGCCAAAATGACATGAACAGGTATTTCACCCAAAAGGATATACAGATAGCCAACAAGTACATTAAAACTTTCCCAATATCACTAGCCATTATTTGGGAAATGAAAACTAAAACCACAGTGACATACCCATCAGAAAGTTTAAAATGAAAGAAAATAGTGACAACACCAAATGTTGGTGAGGATTTAGAGAAATAGAGTCATTCATATGTTGCATGTTGTTGTTTAGTCATTAAGTCATGTCTGACTCATTTGCGACCCCATGGACTGCAGCACGCCAGGCTTCCCCGTCCTTCACCATCTCCTGGAGTTTGTGCAAACTCTTGTCCATTGCATCGGTGATGCCATCCCACCATCTCATCCTCTGTCATCCCCTGGTGGCTCAGATGGTAAAGACTCTGCCTGTAATACAGGAGACCTGAGTTGGATCCCTGGGCCAGGATGATTCCTTGGAGAAGGTAATAGCTACCTAGTCCAGTATTCTTGCCTGGAGAGTTCCATGGACAGAAGAGCCTGGCGGGCTACAGTCCAGTGGGGTTGCAGAGAGTCGAACATGACTGAGTGACTTTCCCATACTGCTGGTGGGGCTATAAAATGGTTCGGCTACTCTGGAAAGCAGTTTGGCAGTTTCTTTAAAAGATAAACATGCAGCTACTATATGACCCAGTTCTTACACTGTTGGGCATCTGTCCTGGAAAGATGAAAACTTACAGTCACACAAACACTTGTACATGAGTATTGATAGCAGCTTTATTTTTTTTTCTTTTTTTTTTTTTTTTAATTTATTTATTTTTTTTTATTTTTCAGTGGGTTTTGTCATACATTGATGTGAATCAGCCATAGAGTTACATGTATTCCCCATCCCGATCCCCCCTCCCACCTCCCTCTCCACCCGATTCCTCTGGGTCTTCCCAGCCCACCAGGCCCGAGCACTTGACTCATGCATCCCACCTGGGCTGGTGATCTGTTTCACCATAGATAATATACATGCTGTTCTTTCGAAACATCCCACTCTCACCTTCTCCCACAGAGTTCAAAAGTCTGTTCTGTACTTCTGTGTCTCTTTTTCTGTTTTGCATATAGTGTTATTGTTACCATCTTTCTAAATTCCATATATATGTGTTAGTATGCTGTAATGTTCTTTATCTTTCTGGCTTACTTCACTCTGTATAATGGGCTCCAGTTTCATCCATCTTATTAGAACTGATTCAAATGAATTCTTTTTAACAGCTAAGTAATATTCCATGGTGTATATGTACCACAGCTTCCTTATCCATTCATCTGCTGATGGGCATCTAGGTTGCTTCCATGTCCTGGCTATTATAAACAGTGCTGCGATGAACATTGGGGTCCACGTGTCTCTTTCAGATCTGGTTTCCTCAGTGTGTATGCCCAGAAGTGGTATTGCTGGGTCATATGGCAGTTCTATTTCCAGTTTTTTAAGAAATCTCCACACTGTTTTCCATAGTGGCTGTACTAGTTTGCATTCCCACCAACAGTGTAAGAGGGTTCCCTTTTCTCCACACCCTCTGCAGCATTTATTGCTTGTAGACTTTTGGATAGCAGCCATCCTGATTGGTGTGTAATGGTACCTTATTGAGGTTTTGATTTGCATTTCTCTGATAATGAGTGATGTTGAGCATCTTTTCATGTGTTTGTTAGCCATCTGTATGTCTTCTTTGGAGAAATGTCTGTTTAGTTCTTTGGCCCATTTTTTGATTGGGTCATTTATTTTTCTGGAATTGAGCTTGTATATTTTTGAGATTAATCCTTTGTCTGTTTCCTCATTTGCTATTATTTTCTCCCAATCTGAGGGCTGTCTTTTCACCTTACTTATAGTTTCCTTTGTTGTGCAAAAGCTTTTAATTTTCATTAGGTCCCATTTGTTTATTTTTGCTTTTATTTCCAATGGTCTGGGAGGTGGGTCATAGAAGATCTTGCTGTGAGTTATGTTGGAGAATGTTTTGCCTATGTTCTCCTCTAGGAGTTTTATAGTTTCTGGTCTTACATTTAGATCTTTAATCCATTTTGAGTTTATTTTTGTGTATGGTGTTAGAAAGTGTTCTAGTTTCATTCTTTTACAAGTGGTTGACCAGTTTTCCCAGCACCACTTGTTAAAGAGATTGTCTTTTTTCCATTGTATATCCTTGTCTCCTTTGTCAAAGATAAGGTGTCCATAGGTTTGTGGATTTATCTCTGGGCTTTCTATTCTGTTCCATTGATCTATATTTCTGTCTTTGTGCCAGTACCATACTGTCTTGGTGACTGTGGCTTTGTAGTAGAGTCTGACGTCAGGCAGGTTGATTCCTCCAGTTCCATTCTTCTTTCTCAAGATTACTTTGGCTATTCGAGGTTTTTTGTATTTCCATACAAATTGTGAAATTATTTGTTCTAGTTCTGTGAAAAATACCATTGGTAGCTTGATAGGGATTGCATTGAATCTATAGATTGCTTTGGGTAGAATAGCCATTTTGACAATATTGATTCTTCCAATCCATGAACATGGTATGTTTCTCCATCTGTTTGTGTCCTCTTTGATTTCTTTCATCAGTGTTTTATAGTTTTCTATGTATAGGTCTTTCGTTTCTTTAGGTAGATATACTCCTAAGTATTTTATTCTTTTTGCTGCAATGGTGAATGGTATTGTTTCCTTAATTTCTCTTTCTATTTTTTCATTGTTAGTATATAGGAATGCAAGGGATTTCTGTGTGTTAATTTTATATCCTGCAACTTTACTATATTCATTGATTAGCTCTAGTAATTTTCTGGAAGAGTCTTTAGGGTTTTCTATGTAGAGGATCATGTCATCTGCAAACAGCGAGAATTTCACCTCTTCTTTTCCTATCTGGATTCCTTTTACGTCTTTTTCTGCTCTGATTGCTGTGGCCAAAACTTCCAACACTATGTTGAATAGTAGTGGTGAGAGTAGGCATCCTTGTCTTGTTCCTGATTTCAGAGGAAATGCTTTCAATTTTTCACCATTGAGGGTGATGCTTGCTGTGGGTTTGTCATATATAGCTTTTATTATGTTGAGGTATGTTCCTTCTATTCCTGCTTTCTGGAGAGTTTTAATCATAAATGAGTGTTGAATTTTGTCAAAGGCTTTCTCTGCATCTATTGAAGCAGCTTTATTTTTAATAGCCAAAATCTGGAATCAGCCTAGATATCCTTCAGCAGGTGAATGGCAAAACAAACTGAAAATCCATACCTTGGATTACTACCCAGAAATAAAAAGAATCAAGTCTTGATGTGTGCAACAACTTGGACAAATCTCTTGAGAATCATACTGAGTGAAAAAAAAAAGTCAATCTCTAAAGGTTACACGTACTGTATAATTTTATTCAGGTAACATTCTTGAAATGACAGAATTATAGAAATGAAGAACAGGTAAGTGGTTGCCAGGGAATGAGGAGGGGGTTGAGGTGGGATAGAAGAGGCTGTGGCTATAAAGGGGCAATATCAGGGATCCTTGTGGAAGTGGAAATAGTCTGTATCTTTTGACAGCATTAATGCCATACCCTGGTTGTGACATTATCCTGTAGTTTTTGCAATGTGTTACCATTGGGAGAAACTGGGTAAAGAGTGAATGGGATCTTGGTATTATTTCTTGCAGAGGTATGTCAACCTAGCTCAAAAATTTTTTTAAATGCCATTTAAAAAGAAAAGTTCCTTCTGTTGCTCTCTTTGTACCCTTCTCGTGGGCCCTGCTATAGTAATCCATGCTGAGGTGTTAGTGGATAGTCAAGGCCCTGAAATAATCTGTCTCCCATTATATCTCAACAAGGGCTTCCTGGGGATGATAGAAGAGCAACTTTTTATAGACAAACTGCCTTGAATTTAAAATCAAAATATTTTGAAGCCTGGTCTCTACTATGCTTTGTGACCTTGGACAAATTGCTTAGCCTCTCTGAAATTCCATTTCATCACTGTAAATAAAATTTGAAGATTAAATGAAAATGTGAAACACTTGGTAAGTTGTAAAGCAGTACACAAAAAGGAAGGTCTTCCCCCCTGTTTCTCTCCTTTCCTGTCTTTATTGCTACTGACCAGAGGAGGGGGCCATGGCTTAGCCTGAGTCACTGCTCCAGCAGGTGTTTTGTCCGTGCTTGTTCATGCTGACAGGGCTTCCCAGGTGACACTAGTGACTGCCTGCCGATGCAGGAAACATGAGTTCAATCCCTGGGTTGCAGGAGGACCCCCTGGAGAAGGTAATGGCAATCCAGTCCAGTACTGTTGCCTGGAGAATTCCATGGACAGAGGAGCCTGGTGGGCTACAGTCCATGGGGTTGCAAAGAGTCAGACACGACTGGGCTATTGAGCTCTCACAGGCACATTCATGCTGATAGTGAAAGAATGTGTCAAGTCAAGGGTTAGCTCCAGTGGGGGAGAAGGAAAGTTCAGAGCTCACCAGGACAAAGGTGAGACTTTGAAGGGCCCTCTGTAGCGTCCCATGTAGAAAGCCCCCTGCCCTGGGCGAAACTTCTCTCTGAGACGCCAGGGAAAGAGAGCCCGCCCGGGCCTATGGAACAGGCCAGCAGCCAGTTCGGGGAACCAGCAGTGATGGGAGAGAAGAAAACCTTCTTACTCTGACCACGGACTTTCCTTTCTGTTATCACTTTTGCTTCCCATCGCCTTCTGGAAGCATGCAGGGCAGGAAGCATGCTCGCTCTACATTTGTAAACCCTAAAGCCAGACAGGGCTGAGACCTGTGCAAGGTTCACACAGAGAATGAGTCAGTGCCCCAGCTGGGGCCAGGCTTCTGGGTTGGACATGTCCCACAGCACAGAGGTGTCCAAATGTAACAGGTAAGACTAAGAAAATGCAGCCCCTCCTCGCCCCAACCTGGAGCCTCTCCTGAGGGAATGGCGCAAGGCCTTGCCAGGCCTTTCCACACAACTTCCAAGCTGAGCCTCAGGAGCTGCTGCCAGCCTGGCCTGTCCCTGAGGGGTGCTGCCCAGGGAGGCCACTTCCCTCTCTCCCAGCTCTGACATTTCAGTGACCTATTTAAAGGCAGAGAAACAAGTTTGGGGTTTGGGTCTCTCCCAAGAGGGCACCTCCCACAGGTGGCTCTCCAGGGCTTTCCCAGTCACCTCCTCCAGCTGGGATGAGGTGGGGAGGGTGTTTTCTTCTTACTTTCTTGCGGGGGAGGGGTGGGTAGCATCACCCACCTCCCATTCTGCCAGGGGGCGGGACGGTCTGGACACTTTCCCAAGTGCCACATCTCTCCACAGTTGCCCCCACCCCCAGGTCTCCAGTGATAAAACTGAGCTATGAAAATGCACGTGCTGCTTGGGAGGGGGGGAATCAGAAACTATGTGCTGGAATTAGTTCATCCATTTGCAAGTTGCCAACTTGGAAAGCCATGAGCAACTCTGAGGCCAGGAAGGGCTGAATGGGGGAGTCGGGGGAGAGGGGAGCTGCAGCAAGAAGCCTTGAACCATTCAGGGCCAACCCTCCCCGAGGATGGCCTGGGGGTCTCTGCTCCCACCCTCTGGATGCCCTCAGCCTGGGATGAGAGAACAAGGCAGAGGTCCCAAGAAAGACAGGAGGACAAGAGCATATAATCAGGCCAGTCAGTTTTGGCTTCCAGGCAACTTGTGGTCCCTTCAGCAATTCAGCTAACCATTCATTTGTTCATTCATTCATTCCCCATTCCTTCACTTAATAAATATTTGTGATGCGCCTATCACATGCTGGGCCCTGGAGGCACAGTGGTGAACAGGGCAGGCTCTCTGCCCTTCTGGAGCTTACAGCCTCATGGGGGAGCAGAGAGGAGGGGGGACTTGTTTGGATAGGGTAAGTAAAAGAGGCCTCTCTTACCCAGAAGTCACGCCCCACCTCCTAAAGATCCTAGGACGCTTTCCAGTTAGCGCTGCCAAACCTGAAATCTAAGTGTCCTGAAGAAACTGCCAAGATTTTGCAGACATATAAGTCTCAAAAAATGGGTCCCTAGCACCTCATAAAAACCTTCTCCCTTCTCGGGGCCTCTCACCCGTTAAGGGAGGCTGGAAGAGGGAAGAAAGAGGGGCCTGAGGTTACACTGAGGAGGCCTCTCAAACAACCAGCTGTTCGGCCAGTGTGTTATTCAGTCATCCCTGCCTCCCAATAGCTCCAAGTCCCTCCCTGTCTTTTAAAGTTACAGTAACTCAGGACCAGCAGCTTCAACTTTCCTTCCTGCGTGTACTCAAGAAGAATCTGCCGAACAGCCGCTAAGAGCTGACACTTCTCCGGGAGCTGGAAATTCAAGGGTGAACTGGATATCCATGGCTTCCTTGGGAGCTTAGAGTCTAATCAGTAGACATGACAGAGATTAATTCCTTTCGTGAATAACTAATTAATTACGATTGTGCTAAATACTTTGGTAAGGAGGCCCTTATTCAGTGGAGGAGTCTAGGAAGACTTTACAGAGGTGATATTTAAAGCTGAAACGTGAAGAATGAGAAGAATTTGGCCAGGTGGAGAGGTGGGAGAGGACACTGCACATGGGAGCCCAGAGGCCAGATGGCGTGTTCTTTCAAAGAACAGAAAGCTGGCCAGAGGTTGGGGCTGAGGGAAGTGGGAAAAGAGGCTCTGTGAGTTCTGGGAGATTGGCAAAGAGGGACCAGAGAGCAGGGGCCTCATGGACCAGAAGATTTAGGGTACAGCCTAAGAACTTCTTCTTCTCTGTGGCTCAGATGATAAAGAATCCACCTGCAATGTAGGAGACCCAGGTTCAATCCCTGGGTAGGGAAGATTCCCTGGAGAAGGAAATGGCAACCCACTCCAGTATTCTTGCCTGGAGAATTCCATGGACAGAGGGGCCTGGCGGGATTCAGTCCATGGGGTTGCAAAGAGCTGGACGTGACTGAACAACTAACACTTTCACTTTTCACTTCACTAAAAGCTTTGGGGAACTACTTAAGGGCTTCTGGCAGGACACAGAATCAAGTTTGCCTTGAGTTTGGGGGGCAGCTGAGAGTAAAAATGGGGAGACAGTTGGAAAGCTGCTCCAGGCATTCAGGTGGGAGGTGATGATGAAAGTCTCCTGTGATGCAGGCGGTGAACATGCAGAGCGGTGGCCAGGGACCAGGCCCAGTTAGGAGGTGGGATCATCTTTGACATCATGATGGATCAGCTGTGGAACTTGGGGGAAGGGAGGGTTTGTTTCCCCCATTCTCTAGAGTGGGGAGTGAGAACACACAGGAGAAAAGCTTCAGAACCAGAGACTTGATAGAGTTCTTAAACATGATACCAAAAGCACTAGCTACCGTTGGGGAAAAAAAATGAACAGAAACTATAGAGACATGCAATGACTTGGATGGATATCAAAGGCATTATGCTGAATGGAAAAAAACAACCTCTAAAGGCTACACACAATCTGATTCCAAGTGTGTAACTTTCTTGAAGTGACAAAAGTACAGAGTTGGAGCACAGATGAGTCATTTCCAGGGGTTAGGAGTGAAGGTGGAGGGGAAGTGAAAGCAAGTGACTGTACAGAAGTAGCTAGAGGGGGATTTTTGTGCTGGTGGAATAGTTCTGGATCTTAACCAAGGCGGTGGTTACACCTGTCATGAAATGACATTGAACTCATACAGACATTGCACCAGTGTCCATTTCCCAATTTTGTTATTCTACTAGAGGAACGAAAGATTTAACCATCGGGACTAACTGGGCAAAAAATACATAAGAACTCTCTGTAGTGTCTTCACAACTTTCTGTGATTATTTTTTAATTAGGAAAAAAAAAAGAGAGAGAGAGAGACAAATCACAGTGCCTGGCATGTAGAAGCATTTGATGAAATGTTAAAACCAAATATTGGGCCCTGTCTTCAGGGAGCCTCCAGCTCAGCTCTGCGATAGGGAAATAAAACAGCCTGTGTCTCAGGTGGCATTCTCAGTCTGGGAGATTTTGTTGTTGTTCAGTAGCTGAGTCATGTCCAACTCTTTGTGACACCATGGACTGCAGCATGCCAGTCTTCCCTGTCCTTCATTATCATCTCTCAGAGTTTGCTCAAACTCATGTCCATTGACTTGGTGATGCCATCCTTATCCTCTGTTGTCCCCTTCTCCTCCTGCCCTCGATCTTTCCCAGCAACAGGGTATTTTCCAGTGAGCTGGCATCAGGTGGCCAAAGTATTAGAGCTTAAGCTTCAGCACCAGTCATTCCAACGAATTTTCAGGGTTGATCTCCTTTAAGACTGACTGGTTTGATCTCCTTGCAGTCCAAGGGACTTTCAAGAGTCTTCTTCAGCACCACAGTTCTAAAGCATCAATTCTTTAGCACTCAGTCTTCTTTATGTTCCAACTTTCACATCCATACATGACTACTGGAGAAACCATCAGTTCAGTTCAGTTCAGTCACTCAGTCGTGTCCGACTCTTTGCGACCCCATGAATCGCAGCACGCCAGGCCTCCCTGTTCATCACAAACTCCGGGAGTTTACTCAAACTCATGCCCATCGAGTCGGTGATGCCATCCAGCCATCTCACCCTCTGTCTTCCCCTTCTCCTCCTGCCCCCAATCCCTCCCACCATCAGAGTCTTTTCCAGTGAGTCAACTCTTCGCATGAGGTGGCCAAAGTATTGGAATTTCAGCTTCAGCATCAGTCCTTCCAATGAACACCCAGGACTTATCTCCTTTAGGGTGGACTGGTTGGGTCTCGTTGCAGTCCAAGGGACTCTCAAGAGTCTTCTCCAACACCACGGTTCAAAAGCATCAATTTTTCAGCGCTCAGCTTTCTTCACAGTCCAACTCTCACATCCATACGTGACCACTGGAAAAACCATAGCCTTGACCAGACGGACCTTTGTTGGCAAAGTAATGTCTCTGTTTTTTAATATGCTCTCTAGGTTGGTCATAACTTTCCTTCCAAGGCGTAAGCGTCTTTTAATTTCACGGCTTAATTACCATCTGCAGTGATTTTGGAGCCCAAAACAATAAAGTCTGACACTGTTTCCACTGTCTCCCCATCGATTTCCCATGAGGTGATGGGACCAGATGCCATGATCTTAGTTTTCTGAAAGTTAAGCTTTAAGCCAACTTTTTCACTCTCCTCTTTCACTTTCATCAAGAGGCTTTTAAGTTCCTCTTCACTTTCTGCCATAAGCATGGTGTCATCTGCATATCTGAGGTTATTGATATTTCTCCCAGCAATCTTGATTCCAGCTTGTGCTTCTTCCAGCCCAGCATTTCTCATGATGTACTCTACATATAAGTTAAATAAGCAGGGTGACAATATACAGCCTTGACGTACTCCTTTTCCTATTTGGAACCAGTCTGTTGTTCCATGTCCAGTTCTAACAGTTGCTTCCTGACCTGCATACAGGTTTCTCAAGAGGCAGGTCAAGTGGTCTGGTAATCCCATCTCTTTCAGAATTTTCCACAGTTTATTGTGATCCACACAGTCGAAGGCTTTGGCATAGTCAATAAAGCAGAAATAGATGTTTTCCTGGAACTCTCTTGCTTTTTTGATGATCCAGAGGATATTGGCAATTTGAACTCTGGTTCCTCTGCCTTTTCTAAAACCAGCTTGAACATCTGGAAGTTCTCTGTTCATGTATTGCTGAAGCCTGGCTTGGAGAATTTTGAGCATTACTTTACTAGCATGTGAGATGAGTGCAATTGTGCAGTTGTTTGAGCATTCTTTGGGATTGCCTTTCTTTGGGATTGGAATGAAAACTGACCTTTTCCAGTTCTGTGGCCACTGCTGAGTTTTCCAACTTTGCTGGCATATTGAGTGCAGCACTTTCACAGCATCATCTTTCAGGATTTGAAATAGCTCAACTGGAATTCCATCACCTCCACTAACTTTGTTCGTAGTGATGCTTTCTAAGGCCCACTTGACTTCACATTCCAGGATGTCTGGCTCTAGGTGAGTGATCACACCATTGTGATTATCTGGGTTGTGAAGATTTTTTTTGTACAGTTCTTCTGTGTATTCTTGCCACCTCTTCTTAATATCTTCTTTTTCTGTTAGGTCCATATCATATCTGCCCTTTACTGATTCCATTTTTGCATGAAATGTTCCCTTGGTATCTCTAATTTTCTTGAAGAGATCTCTAGTCTTTCCCATTCTGTTGTTTTCCTCTATTTCTTTGCATTGATCACTGAAGAAGGCTTTCTTATCTCTCCTGGCTATTCTTTGGAACTCTGCATTCAAATGGGAATATCTTTCTTTTTCTCCTTTGCTTTTCACTTCTCTTCCTTTCACAGCTATTTGTAAGGCCTCCTCAGACAACCATTTTGCCTTTCTACATTTCTTTTCCATGAGGATGGTCTTGATCCCTGTCTCCTGTACAATGTCATGAACCTCCGTCCATAGTTCATCAGGCACTCTGTCTATCAGATCTAGTCCCCTAAATCTATTTCTTACTTCCACTGTATAGTCATAAGGGATTTGATTTAGGTCATACCTGAATGGTCTAGTGGTTTTCCCTACTTTCTTCAGTTTAAGTCTGAATTTGGCGATAAGGAGTTCATGATCTGAGCCCACAGTCAGCTCCTGGTCTTGTTTTTGCTGACTGTATAGAGCTTCTCCATCTTCAGCTGCAAAGAATATAATCAGTCTGATTTTGGTGTTGACCATCTGGTGATGTCCATGTGTAGAGTCTTCTCTTGTGTTGTTGGAAGAGGGTGTTTGCTATGACCAGTGCATTCTCTTCGCAAAACTCTGTTAGCCTTTGCCCTGCTTCATTCTGTACTCCAAGGCCAAATTTGCCTGTTACTCCAGGTGTTTCTTGACTTCCTACTTTTGTATTCCAGTCCCCTATAATGAAAAGGACATCTTTTTTGGGTGGTAGTTCTAAAAGGTCTTATAGGTCTTCATAGAACCGTTCATCTTCAGCTTCTTCAGCATTACTGGTTGGGGCATAGGGTTGGATTACTGTGATATTGAATGGTTTGCCTTGGAAACGAACAGAGATCATTCTGTCATTTTTGAGATTGCATCCAAGTACTGCATTTCAGACACTTTTGTTGACCATGATGGCTACTCCATTTCTTCTAAGGGATTCCTGCCCACAGTAGTAGATATATGACTATATGGACCTTTGTCATGAAAGTGACATCTTTGCTTTTTAATATGTTGTCTAGGTTTATCATAACTTTCCTTCCAAGAAGCAAGCATCTTTTGATTTCATGGCTGTAGTCAATGTCTGCAGTGATTTTGAAGCCCAAGAAAATAAAATATATCACTGCTTCTCCAGTTTTTCCCCTTCTATTTGCCATGAAGTGATGGGACCAGATGCCATGATCTTACTTTTTGGAATGTTGAGTTTTAAGCCCACTTTTTCACTCTCCTTTTTCACCTCATCAAGAGGCTCTTTAGTTCTTCTTCACTTTCTGCCATTAGAGTGGTGTCCTCTGCATATCTGAGGTTATTGATATTTCTGCTAGCAATCTTGATTCTAGCTTGTAGCTCATCCAGCCTGGCATTTCACATAATGTACCCTGCATATAAGTTAAAGAAATAGAGTGACAATATACAGCCTTGTCATTACTCCTTTTCCAATTTGGAACCAGTCCATTGTTCCGTGTCCAGTTCTAGCTGTTGCTACTTGACCTGCATACAGGTTTCTCAGTAGACAGGTAAGGTGGCCTGGTATTCCTATCTCTTGAAGAATTTCCCACAGTATGTTGTGATCCACAGAGTCAAAGGCTTTCGTGTAGTCGCTGAAGAAGTAGATGTTTTTCCGGAATTCCCTTGCTTTCTCTGTGATCCAGTGAATGCTGGCAATTTGATCTCTGGTCTCTCTGCCTTTTCTAAACTCAGCTTGTACATCTGGAAGTTCTCAGTTCAGATACTATTGAAGCCTGGCTTGGAAAATTTTGAGCATAACCTTGCTAGCATGTGAAATGAGTACAACTGTACAGTAGTCTGAATATTCTTTGGCACTGCTATTCTTTGGGATTGGAATGAAAACTGACTTTTTTCAGTCCTGTAACCACTGCTGAGTTTTCCAAATTTGCTGACAAATTGAATGCAGCACTTTAACAGCATCATCTTTTAGGATTTGAAATAGCTCAGCTGGAATTCCATCACCTCTACTAGCTTTGTTTGTAGTAATGCTTCCTAAGGCCCACTTCACACTCCAGGATGTGTGGCTCTAGGTGAGTGATCACACCATTGTGGCTATTTGGGTCATTAAGACCTTTTCTGTATAGTTCTTCTGTGTATTCTTGCCACCTCTTCTTAATCTCTTCTGCTTCTGATGGGTCCTTACTGTTTCTGTTCTTTATCATGCCCATATTTGCATGAAATGTTCCCTTGATATCTCCAGTTTTTTTTGAAGAGATCTCTAGTTGTTACCATTCTATTCTTTTCCTCTCTTTCTTCATATTGTTCATTGAAGAAGGCCTTCTTATTTCTCCTTGCTATTCTCTGGAATTCTGCGTTCAGTTGGGTATATCTTTCCCTTTCTCCCTTGCCTTTCACTTCTCTTCTTTCCTCAGCTATTTGTAAAGCCTCCTCAGACAATCATTTTGCCTTCTTGCATTTCTTTTTCTTTGGAATGGTTTTGGTCCCACCTCCTGTACAGTTTTACAAACCTCAGTCCATAGTTCTTCGGGCACTCTGTCTATCAAATCTAATCCCTTGAATCTACTTGTCACCTCCACTGTATAATCATAAGGGATTTTATTTAGGTCACACCTGAATGGCCTAGTGGTTTTCCCTACTTTCTTCCATTTAAGTCTGAATTTTGCAATAAGGAGCTGATGATCTGAGCCACAGTCAGCTCCAGGTCTTGTTTTTGCTGACTGTAAAGAGTTTCTCCATCTTTGGCTGCAAAGAATATAATTAATCTGATTTCAGTATTAACCATTTGGTGACATCTACATGTAAAGTCATCTCTTGTGTTGTTAGAAGAGGATGTTTGCTATGACCAGTGTGTTCTCTTGACAAAACTCTGTTAGCCTTTGTCTTACTTCATTTTGTACTCCAAGGTCAAATTTGCCTGTTACTCCAGGTATCTCTTGACTTCCTACTTTTGCATTTCAATCCCCTATGATGAAAAGGATGTCTTTTTTTGGTGTTAGTTCTAGAAGTTCTGTAAGTCTTCATAAAACTGGTCAACTTCAGCTTCTTCAGCATCAGTGGTTGGGACATAAACTTAGATTACTGTGATGTTGAATGGTTTGCCTTGGAAACAAACCGAGATCATTCTGTCATTTTTTAGACTGCATTCAAATACTGCATTTTGGACTCTTCTGTTGACTATGAGGGCTACTCCATTTCTTCTAAATGATTCTTGCTCACAGTAGTAGATATAATGGTCATCCAAATTAAATTCACCCATTCCTGTCCGTTTCAGTTCACTGATTCCTAAAATGTTGATGTTCAGTCTTACCATCTCTTGTTTGACCACATTCAATTTACCTTGATTCATGGACCTAACATTCCAGGTTTCTATGTAATATTGTTCTTCATAGCATTGGAATTTACTTTCATCACCAGACACATCCACACCTGAGTGTCGTTTCCACTTTGTCCCAGCTGTTTCATTCTGTCTGGAGCTATTAGTAATTGCCCTCTGCTCTTCTGCAGTAGCATATTGGACACCTTCCAACCTAGGGGGCTCATCTTCGGGTGTCATATCTTTTTGCCTTTTCATACTGTTCATGGGGTTCTCATGGCAAGAATATTGGGATGGTTTGCCATTCCCTCCTCCAGTGGACCACGTTTTGTCAGAACTCTCCACTATGACCATCCATCTTGAGTGGCTCTACACAGCATGGCTCATAGCTTCATTGAGTTATGGAAGCACCTTTGCCACAGTCCCATGAAGGGATCACAGCCTTAGGCTGGATTAGGTAGAAGGGACAGGAGGAGGGCAGCGTGGGGAAGGGAGTCCATGATGGCTTTTTAATTACTATTAGAAGTACAAATTAAGCAAATTAGAAGTTGGGATTATAGAAGGAGTATCCTTCAAGGTCACTGAAAGACCAGCCTGCAGTTATGAGTTTGTTTACGAATCATTAGCCTTAACTGAAAGTCTGAGGAGGAACAGTCAGCCCAGTCTTAGTGTTCGGAAGCCCCTGTGGTGGCATGTCAGTGGAAATGACTGTGTCCTACTAGGACCATGTGACTTCTTTAATAACACTTCCTGACCAAAACTGCCTTTTTTCTTGTGTGTAGAGTGGGCTGGATTTCAGGGGGCACTGAAACAAATCCTCTCCATCTGGTCCTCTCCCATCCACTGCCTGATGCTTGGTGTTTCCCCCTTAGAGTTTCAGTCTTCCAGCTTAAGGCCAGACTCCCTGTTACAGCCCTAATCTTACCTAAGAGTATATTTTGATGGGGGAAGATTCTGCCAGCTCTCAGTTGAGGCAAGGGGTAAGAACAGGAAGAAGTCTTCCTTTCTCAGCCTTTGTGGACATCTCAGCTTGTCAGGGCCCCTTCCTTGCTCTTCTTTCTCATTTCTGAGAGATCATTGCACTGAGGCTGAGTGAGCAGGCTGGGCCACCACATTTTAAGTATATAACTACATATCAGAACTATGTAGATGTTTTCTCTCATTTTCACAACAAATCTTACAAAGAGGAGACTATTTTTAGCACCTCTTTAAAGATATAGAAACAGCTTCAGAAAGGCCAAGAAGCTTATACACCCAGATTAACATTCCAGGTCTCATCTCATCCCAAAGAACTTCTTTGAAAGAGACTATAATAGGAGGGGTCAGGGAAGGTGTCCCAGAGAAAAGTCCCTTTTAAAGGGACCTAATTAAACTTAAAAGCTTTTGCACAGCAAAGGAAACTATAAGCAAGGTGAAAAGACAACCCTCAGAATAGGAGGAAATAATAGCAAATGAAACAACTGAGAAAGGATTAATTTCCAAAATATACAAGCAGATCGTACAACTCAATACCAAAAAAACCAACAACCCAACCAAAAAGTGGGACAAAAACCTACATAGACATTTCTCCAAAGAAGACATACAGATGGCTAACAAACACATGAAAAGATGCTCAACATTGCTCACTGTTAGAGAAAAGCAAATCAAAACTACAAGATATTACCTCACACCGATCAGAATGGCCATCATCAAAAAGTCTACAAACAATAAATGCTGGAGAGAGTGTGGAGAAAAGGGACCCTTCTTGCACTGTTGGTGAGAATGTAAATTGATATAGCCACTATGGAAGACGGTATGGGGATTCCTTAAAAAACTAGGAATAAAACCACCATATAATCCAGTAATCCCACTCCTAGGCACATACCCTGAGGAAACCAAAACTGAAAAAGACACATGTACCCCAATGTTCACTGAAGTACTATTTACAATAGCTAGAACATGGAAGAAACCTAGATGTCCATTGACAGATGAATGGATAAAGAAATTGTGGTACATATACACAATGGAATATTAATTAGCCATAAAAAGGAACGTATTTGAGTCAGTTCTAATGAGGTGGATGAACCTAGAGCCTATTACACGGAGTGAAGTAAGGCAGAAAGAGAAAGATAAATATTGTATACTATCGCATACATACAGAATCTAGAAAGATGGTACCGAAGAATTTATTTGCAGGGCAGCAATGGAGAAAAAGACATGGAGAACAGACTTATGGACACGGGGAGAAGGGAGGAGAGGGTGAGATGTATGGATAGAGTAACATGAAAACTTACGTTACCATGTGCACAATAGCTAGCCAACGGGAATTTGCTGTATGTCTCAAGGAACTCAAACAGGGGCTCTGTATCAACCTAGAGGGGTGGGATGGGGAGGGAGATGGGAAGGGGGTTCAAGAGGGAGGGGATGTATGTATACCTATGGCTGATTCATGTTGAGGTTTGACAGAAAACAGCAAACTTCTGTAAAGTGATTATTCTTTAATTAAAAAATAAATAAACTAAAATAAATAAATAAAGGGGCCTTCACCAGATCACTCCATCCTCAAGACTCAGCACATGTTCACCCACGGCTGTCAGGTTCCCAATTCCCTGGAGACTGGCTGTAAGATGGAGATCAGATAAAGAGCCATGGGGTGATCATCACGTGTTTGGTTTCAAAATTCCTGCTCCATCAAGTTGGGCATCCCCAAACCCTCAACCGGAAACCTAAGTGGTCTAAAATCTGAGTGGTGTAATGTCAGAGTGCCCCTCTCAATTTGCTAACTCTGGACTTCCATCCTTCCTTTAGTTTAGGGTCTCTTCTGTATGGGGTGCGAGCAAGCAGGTAGAGTAGCCATGTGCCCTCAGCTGCCAAAATGCACCTCCCCGCCACCGCCAGCAGAGGTCGTATGTTATGGTGTTCTCACAGTGAATCTGAAGCAGGAGAAAGCTTTTGGTGGCTGTGGAGATAGAGAGGTGGGCAGGTTGGAAGGGAAAGAGACCATACTGGGAAGAGGGCAGGCCTGAAGAATCATGGTGCTGGTGTGCTAGTGAGTATCCTAACTTTGTGGATGTCTCAGAGGGGAAACCATGTCTCCTAAAGTAGCCAAAGAACATGTTTACAGTCTTTAAACAAAGAAAACCAACCAATGAAAATCTAAGCACTGAATACATGACCAGAAGGAAGAACACTAAGTTAATACTAGTTGATTCTAGGTTATGGGAATATAGGTTATGGGTACCAAGGTTGTCCCTTGGTACCAGTAGGGGACTGGTTCCAGTACTTGCTGCGGATGCCAAAACCAAAGGATATTCAAGTCCTTTATATGATGCCACAGTATTTGCAAATAACCTATACACATCCTCCTGCATACTGTCAATCATCTTTAGATTATCGATAATACCTAATACAACATAAATTCTATGTAAATAGTTGCCTGGAGCCTGGCAAATTCCAGTTTTTCCTTTCGGAACTTTCTGGAATTTTTTCCTAAATATTTTCCATCCACAGTCACTTGAATCTGTAGAGGCAGAGCCTGTGGATGTGGCAGGGCATATATAAAGCTAGTGGAGGTGATGGAATTCAAGCTGAGCTATTTCAAATCCTAAAAGATGATGTTGTTAAAGTTCTGCATTCAATATGTCACCAAATTTGGAAAACTCAGCAGTGGCTACAGGACTGGAAAAGGTCAGCTTTCATTCCAATCCCAAAGAAGGGCAATGCCAAAGAATGGTCAAACTACTGTGCAATTGCGCTCATTTCTCATTTCACAGGCTAGCAAGTTTACACTCAAAATCCTTCAAGTTAGGCTTCAGCAGTATGTGAACTGAGAACCTCCAGATGTACAAGCTGGGTTTCGAAAAGGCAGAGAGACCAGAGATCAAATTGCCAACATTCACTGGATCACAGAGAAAGCAAGGGAATTCTGGAAAAACATCTGCTTCAGTGACTACATGAAAGCCTTCAACTGTGTGGATCACAACAAACTGTGGGAAATTCTTCAAGAGATAGGAATACCAGACCACCTTACCTGTCTACTGAGAAACCTGTATGCAGGTCAAGAAGCAATAGAACTGGACATGGAACAATGGACTGGTTCCAAATTGGGAAAGGAGTATGACAAGGCTGTATGCCGTCATCCTGTTTATTTAACTTATATGCCAGAGTACATTATGTTAAATGCCAGGCTGGATGAGCCACAAGCTAGAATCAAGATTTCCAGGAGAAATATTAATGACCTCAGATATGCAGATGATACCACTCTAATGGCAGAAAGTGAAGAAGAACTAAAGAGCCTCTTGATGAGGTGAAAGAGGAGAGTGAAAAAGCGGGCTTAAAATTCAACATTCCAAAAAAGTAAGATCATGGCATCTGGTCCCATCACTTCATGGCAAATAGATGAGGAAAAAGAGAAGAAGCAGTGATATATTTTATTTTCTTGTGCTTCAAATTCACTGTGGATGGTGACTACAGCAATGGAATTAAAAGATGTTCACTTCTTGGAAGGAAAGCTATGAGAAACCTAGAATAGTGTATTAAAAAACAGAGACATCACTTTGCCAACAAAGGTCTGTATAGTGCTGTGGTTTCTCCAGTAGTCATGTATGGGTGTGAGAGTTGGACCATAAAGAAGGCTGAGTGCTAAAGAATTGATGCTTTTGAACTGTGGTGCTGAAGAAGACTCTTGAAAGTCCCTTGGCCTTCAAGGAGATCAACCCAGTCAACCCTAAAGGAAATCAACCCTGAAAATGCATTGGAAGTACTGGTGCTGAAGCTTAAGCTCCAATACTTTGGTCACCTGATGCAAAGAGCCAGCTCGTTGAAAAAGACCCTGATGCTGGGAATGATTGAGGGCACGAGGAGAAGGGGGTGGCAGAGGATAAGATGTTTGGATGGCATCAACTCAATGGACATGAGTTTGAGGAAACTCTGGGAGATAGTGAAGGACAGAGAAGCCTGGCATGCTGCAATCCATGGGGTTGCAAAGAGTCAGACACAACTGAACAACTAACACTTTCATTTCAGTATATATTTTATATATTATATATACACTATATAATGTATTTTATCTATTATATATACACATATATGTAAAATATTGTTGTTGTTCAGTTGCTAAGTCATGTCCGACTCTTTACAACCCCATAGACTATAGCCAATCCGGCTCCTCTGTCCATGGGATTCTCCAGGCAAGAATACTGGAGTGGGTTGCCATTCCCTTCTCCAGGGGATCTTCCCGACCCAGGGATGGAACCCAGGTCTCCCGCATTGCAGGTAGATTCTTTACCATCTGAGCCATCAGGGAAGCCCATGTTATATATAAATATATATTTTAATATATATAATATAATATAGAAATATATATTATATATATACTGAATAATATTACAATATGATATGGTAAGATAGGATGGGATATAATATTAATATAACATAACACATCAAGAAAGGAAGAAGTATCCCAGGTCATCCGGCACTCACAGCTAGGCCTTGCTATTCTCCTGTCGAATGAAAATAATCTCATGAACAGTACCATCAGACAAGGCCGCTCAGTTACAGTAATGGACCAAGGCAGAAATATGACCACTCATTAATCATGTCTGAACCCAGGCAAAACAAGACCATTGTCCAATCCACAGAAATGACCAAACATCTTCCTCTTCTGTCTAATATGAGTGGCTGCTGCTTGTTTATCAATTATAGCTTTAGCATCTCTCTGGTCTGCCCTTCTTCTGGATAAAATTATTGAAATATCCAGTCATAGACGTGACCCTGCTTCCTGATAGCACCCAATCTAGAGCAAACCTTAAACTCTCCCCAAATCACAGAACAGAAGCCCATATCCTGTAAATACTTTCTAACACCCTCTTCTTGAGGTGGCCATGGTTCCCCATACTATGCACTATTCCTTACAAGTGTGTGTGTGTGTGTGTGTGTGTGTGTGTGTGTGTGTGTGTGTGTGTGTGAGAGAGAGAGAGAGAGAGAGAGAGATGGATAGAGAGAGAGAGAGATGGATATAGAAAGAAATACATAAATGTAGAAATAAATGTATCTCACACACAGCTTTTTTCCTACATGATTTGATCTTAATTTTAAACTCTTTACTTAAGATTAGTGAAACCTTGGTTGAACCTCTAAACAGCAGAGTGAAATCTCATTAATTGAAAGAGCCATAATCCACAGTACACAGTATAGGCAACTCCAACGCTTAAAAAAATGGTAAGCTTTGAAATTAATCATCTGAATAAAAATGGCTGGAGACATTTCAACTAGTCTGGAAGCCGCATCATTTGCATGCAATTTTGTGCTAATTGCTTTACCTTATCTATTCATTAACAAAGGTCAAGGTTAACCTCTACTTAGTCACATCCTGTCAGGCATTAGTTGAGGTTAGTGTTTTACTTGAAAATAACTTATTTTTAAACAGTCTATGAATCAGACTTCTTACCATTGTAGGGGGCCTTCATCTACTAATTATTCAGAAACAATGAGACCAACTGCCTTCCGAGTTCTTCAGTTGATCCCAGAAGCAAAGGCTCGTGAATCAACACAGTTATTCAGGCCGTTTTGGCAGACAAGTAATTTGAGAGTGATGATGATATTTCTGCACCGTTCAGGGCTGTTCTGAGCCCCACCTCTCAGTCCTCTCTGATCAAGGGTTTCTCAAACTTGCATTGTTGACATTTCAGGCTGGATAATTATCTGAGGGTTGGGAAAGTGCGTCCTGAGCATTACAGCATGTTTAGCAGCATCCTTGCTTTCTACCCACTAGATGTCAGTAGTGCCTCCTCTCCCCGCCCCACCCTCATGTAACCATCAAAATAGTCTCCAGACTTTGGCAAATGTTCCTGGGGGGCAAAACCATCTATTTGAAAATCACTGTTTTAAGTCCAGAGTGCTCAGTGGTTTGCACTTCTAATCACTTTCACCTCCCCCTCCCCCATCCTTTAAACTTGATAATGGACAGTCACCTGTAGTCTTGACCCTGGGTGTATTGCTGCCTCCACATGGGTGAAAGGGCTGCACAAAACCAAGGCACAGTTGGAAAACTGAGGCTCAGAACAAACCCTCAATCAGCCTCCTACAATGGAGGAGGGTCTCAGGGTATCTGTCTGTCACTGGGCCCTTGGCCTTTGAGGAGTTTTCAGAGGTGCCCATTGTTTCACTCCTTTTGTCCTACAATTGTAGGAGGGAGCCCTTGCCTCCCAGCTATCTAAGTACAAAGTACTTGGCACCTATTCTGGGTTGGCCTTGAATTAAAGAGCAGGGTAAGGCAACAAGTAACAGAAAATCCCAATACAATTTGGCCAGGGATCTGAGATAGGAAAGTCCAAGGAGACTGTGGGAACCCCAAGAAGGGTGCCTGGCCCAGGGAAGGGGCTCCAGAGAAGGTGATGTTTGAGCTATAAGTTATGAAAAAAGAATGGGAATCAGCAAGGCAAAGATTGCACTAGGCTAAGACCAGAGAGGAGTCTAGAGCAGATGGCTGGAATAGGAAAATCTGTGTGTGGAAGGTAGTGGTTACCCCAAGTTGCTGAACATTTCTTCAGCTTCAGGAGGGGAGACATAAAAGATGAAGGCAGAGTGGCAGGCAGGGGCTTGCTCACAGAGGGCCTTTTATGCCAAGCTAAGAGGGGAATTCTTTATTCTGAAGGATTGTGGGTATTGAGACACCCCAAGAAACACCTAGGGGACTTGTTAAAATGCAGATTGCCTGCTCCTGCTCATAAAAGTGCTGATTCATTTGGTCTGAACCAAGGCATCTATATTGAGGTCTAGGCATCTATATTTTCTTCTTCAGACTGTTAATGTGGTTGATTACATTGGTTGCTTTTCAAATTAGAATATGCCTTACATTACATTTTCAGGTGATTCCTCTTGGTTGTGACATATTCTTTTTATATGTTGCTGAATTCCATCTACAAATATGTTGTTGAAAACTGTTGGGTCTACATTCATGAGGAATATTGGCCTGTAGTTTGATTGCTTGATTTTTGGACCATATGAAACCAATACATGGTGTCATTTCCAGGACTCTGAAGAACTCCAGTACCATAGTCCTTTATGTCTCAGTGCAGAGAAGAATTCAGCAAGAGCAAAGTGGTAGATAAGTGACTTATTAGAATAGGACGCTTGTGAGGTTTACAAGCAGGCAGGCAAGAAATGCCATGATCCAAGAACTTATTGGGCTATGGTTTTATAATCAAAGGAAAAGTGGAGATGGGGAGAAGAACTTCTTTGTCTTTCTTGAGTAGATGTCATGCTTCCATCATCAGCTCCTCCTCCAGGTTGGGCAGAGGAGTTTTCTTGTCCCTACATGGTCAAGCTAAGCCCACAAATTATTGTCTTTATGAGTGCAGAGAACATACCTTAGGGCTCATTAACTTACTGAGCTCACTGGACAGGATGTGGGTCTCATGCCACCATTGTTTCATTGTTTTGGAGCACGTCCTGTGCTTCTGTTGCATTGTTTTGTTGCTAAGCAAGCTTGCTTGGTTCTGTAGTTAAGCAAACCCGCTTTCTTGAGTTAACTAACAGGGGTCCCCCATATTTTTCTACTTACAATCCCCTAGTGGGATTAACTGCTTGATCATCTATTTTATCCCTTCATTCTGTACCTACCACATCTTTGTCAGGTTTTGGTATCAGGCTGATGCTGGCCTCATAAAATGAGTTGAGACGTATTCCCTTCCTCTTCTGTTTTATGAAAGAAACTAGGTAGAACTTGTGTTATATCTCCTTTAAATGTTTGGTAGAATTCACCAAGGAAGCCATCTTGGACAGGGCTATTTTTGGTGGAATGTTTAAGGTAATTCAATTACCTTAATTACTTTCAATTACCTATTCAGGTTAATTCTTCTTGGGTGAGTTTTGGTAGTCTGTGGTTTTCAAGGAACTGGAGCATTTCATCTGAATTGTCAAATTTTTGATAGAATTATTGGAGTTATTCCCTTATAATTCCAATGATGCTTACAGTGTCTGTATGGGTATTCTGCTTCATTCCTGATATTAGTAATTTGTCTTCTTTCTTTCCTTTGTCAGTATTACTGGAGGATTGTCATTTCCATTGATCTTTTCAAAGAATCTAATTTTGCTGTCATTGTCTTTTGTTTTCAATTTAATTGATTTCTGTTCTTTTATATTTCCTTATTTCTCCTTGCTTTGGGTTTATTTTGCTCTTCATTTTGTAGTTTCTTGAGGAAGATTAGATCACTGAGACCTTTCTTCTTTTCTTATGCATGCGTGCTTGCTAAGTCGCTTCAGTCCAACTCTTTGCAACCCCATGGACTGTAGCCCACCAGGCTCCTCTATGCATGGGATTTCCCAGGCAAGAATACTGGAGTGGGTTGCCATGCCCTCCTCCAGGTGATCTTCCCAACCCAAGGATCAAACCCGCATCTTTTACATCTCTTGCATTGGCAGTTGGGTTCTTTACCACTAGCACAACCTGGGAAGACCCTTCTTTTCTTATATAAGCATGTAATGTAATGTAAGTTTCCCTGTCAGCACTGCTTTAGCTGCATCCCACAATTTTTAGTTTGTTGTACTTTTATTTCATTCAGCTCAAAACATTTTCTAATTTCCTTGAGTCTACTTCTCTGACCCATGGATTACTTAGAAATCTGTTGTTTAGTTTCCAAGTATTTCAAAATTTTCCTCTTATCTTTCTGTTATTGATTTCTAGCTTGATTCCACTGTCATCAGAGAAATTACTCTACATGATTTAAATTCTTTTAAATTTATTGAGGTGTGTTTATAGCCTAAGATACAGTCCATCTTGGTGCATGTTCTATGTACACTAGAAAAAATATATATATTTTGTGGGAGTAGGTGGAATGTTCTATATATGACAACTAGATAAAGTTGGTTGATATGTTGAATTCTTCTGTACCCTTGCTGATTTTGCCTCAGGCATCTGTATATTTAACTAGATTTGGGGAAATGAAATGCAGCCCTCACTTAAAATCCACTGCTGTGGGAACTGAGTAGAGGATGTTGAAAATCTGATTTAAGGGCACCCAGGAGAAAAGTTCTCCTTGACCCCAAGTCTCTCCCACACAAGTGCAGAATGTAATGGTTTCATTGACCTAAAGTTCCATGTTCCCTGAGAAAAAGCACTTGGGATTAGATGCATTTAGCTGATTAAGTCTCTTCCACCCACAGAGCAGGAAGTAAAGATTGGTTGGCCTCTAAGAGAGTAGTGATGGGGGAAGGGAGTATGAGTAGGGGAAGTATTACACTGGAGGTTCTATTATAATCATTTCTAACACAGCTTTTCCTAAGGCCTTCCTTATGGTTCTGTGGACCTGGAGGAGCCTGGTGGGAAGACCTTCAGAATGACGGTGGCTCCCATAGGGCATGTGGGAATGAAGGAAGCCTAGATGCTCTTCAACTTGCCTGAGCCTCCATCCTGGGATGATCCTGCCCAGTCCAATGCCTATGCTCATCTGAGCACTATTCTCTGGGGTGCAGGTATCCTGGAAGGTCAAAGTCAAAGGATCAAATAGAGCATCTTCCTTCCTTCCTTCCTTTCTTCTCTGGGGCATCCTGAGTAATGGCCGTGATTTCCTCCTAGCATATACTGTTTGTTTGCTCCAGCCCCAAGGAGCACTGCCTTCTCCTCCTCTCTAGGCATAGGCCCCACAAGTTCCCAGACCCACATTCCCACCAGAAGTTTTCCCTGGAAGTAGTGAGGTGGGGGCAAAAGTGTGAGGAATTGTGAGGGGTGCGTGGAGCACCCCAACTTTTAATCAGATCTTCCCACTCCTCTTCCTCCTCCCAAGTATGGCTGGAACAAAGATATGGACTCCCAAAGAGCCAGGTACAGGAAGGGGAGGTGGAAACCCGATGAGAAAGCAATAAAAGGCAGTGGTTCTTAACCATCATTGGTTCCAGATACCTTTGAAAATTTGGTAAAATAGTCTTGTACTTTCTTCCCAGAAAAAAAATGCCCCTGGAATGGACCCACAGTTATCCTTCAATTTGGGGGTGTTTGCAACTACCCAAAGAGTTTGCAACTACCCAATTATTAGGTTTCCCTGGTGGCTCAGATGGTAGAGAATCTTCCTGCAATGCAGGAGATGTGAGTTCGATCCCTGGGTTGGGGAGATTCTCTGGAGAAGGGAATGGCAACCCACTCCAGTATTCTTCCCTGCAGAATCCTCTGGATAGAGGAGCCTGGTGGGCTACAGTCCATGGGGTCGCAAAGAGTCAGACACGACTGAGTGACTAAGTATCTCAGTCTTACCCTAAGAATTTCTGGATTAGAGAAAGTGGCAATCTATATGTTCCTCTTCCCCTTCAGATGGCAGAAAGCTTTATTTTTCTAACCACCCGCCCCCCATCTTCTTGAGTGACCAAGATGGCGAAAGACAATAGGCAGACCCTTAAGGGACTCCAAATAGCAAAGACAGTCTTGAAAAAGAAAAAAAACTGGAAGATATACTTCCTAATTTCAAAGCTTATTTTAGAAACTACAGTAATTAAAACATTGTGGTAGTGACATAAAGACTAATGGAATAGGATAGAGAGCTCACAAATAAACCCTTGTATATAGGGTTTTTGACAAGGGTGCCAAAACCATTCAGTGAGAGAAAGGACAATCTTTTTAACTAATGGTGCTGGGAAACTAGATATCCATATGCAAAAGAATGAAGCCAGACCCTTACCAAATACCATATATGAAAATGAACTCACAAGAGATCAAGGACATAAATGTAATACCTAATACAAAACAAACAAATAAAAATCTCTTAGAAGAAAGCATAAGATAAACATTTCATTACATTGGATTTGGCAATGATTCCTTGGATATGACACCAAAGGCACAGGTAATAAAAGAAAACAATAGACAAATTAGGCTTCACGAAGATTTTATTTTATTATTTTATTTTTTTAATGAAGATTTTAAAAAGTGAGTTAAACAACGCTATCAATAGAATAAAAAGGGAAACCCACAGAATGGGAAAAAATATTTGCAAATCATATATCTGATAAAAGATTGAAAATGAAGGCGAAAGTGTTAGTTGCCTAGTCATGTCTGACTCTTTGTATCGAACCCTTGTCTCGTGCATCTCCTGCATTGGCAGGTGGATTCTTTACCACTGAGTCACCTGGGAAGCCCCATTTTACACATGGTAGTTTATATATGTCAATGCTTCATTCTTTATTATGTCCTCTTCAAGTTTGGATTGGGATTTTTTTTTCCCAGCGTTTCTAGTTTGTTCTGCAAACACAGAAGGGTTTGCTTGTCATTCATCACCAGAGGTCACAGAACAAGTCTTTCCTTTGCAACGCATAGCTCTGCATGGCTTGCTATTGCTTGGAGTGCATTTTAAGCACTTTGATTCTCCTCCACAAGAATTAATGCTTTGTACCTTGGTCCAGGCCCTGTGAAGGACCCCAAGATATGTAAAGCCTTTGTCACTACCCCTAGGGAACTTCTTTGTTAGACGACAACCTATTCAAAACAAATGGCTAAAGCAGATGGAGGTGTCCTGGGGGTTCATGTGACTGATTTCTGGAAAGCCTTGAATGCCAGGAGGAGAAGTTTGACCACAATATTGTTGGTCCTCAGTAACCTGGTGATTAAATGTCTTTGGAGTCAGAGAAGATATAGGCTCCAGTGCCAACTCTGGTGCTTGATCATTTCTCTTAACCTCTCAGTGGCCGAGTTTCTTTCTCTGTAATATAAGGATAACCATTTGCTACCATGGACTTGTTTAGAAGATTAAATGAGATGATGAAATTGCAGCACTTGGCATTGAGTTCTCAACAGGTGAGTTGCTTGTACTTTTTTTGGTAGGAGGAACTACACGAAACTTGGACACACAAGGAGTGTGTGTGTGTGTGTGTGTGTAAGGAGTACTGACAGTTAAATTCATGAGCTCTAAGGTATATGAGTAGGGAGGAAGCAGCAGGAGAGACCAGATGGGGGGCCTTACCTCCAGGTGGAAGCTGATACTGAATCCATTGGGTTGAGCTTCCCACTTGACCACTAGGGTAAGAAATAGGGCAGGAGATCTTTAACAGCTTATGAGCATGATCATGATATGGTTAAATTAATGTTTCACAAGAGTCATTTAGGAGGAGTCTGGTGTGGAAAAAGGCAGGACTAGAGGCAGAGAGTCCAGTAAAGACTGTAATCAAGGTGACATATTCTTAGACCTGGTGCTTTGGTGGGTACAGAGGAAAGGGATGAGTTAAAGGTGATCATAGGGCTTCCGGCCAGAGGACTTGGAGCTGTGATACTGCCTTTAACAGAAGAAGGAAGGGAGCTCAGTTTGGAGGGCAAAAATAAGGATGGTACGTTCCAGCTGTGTCCTTGGGACAGGAAGACATCAAACTGAAGCAAAACCTTGTACTGAAGTAGGTTGCTTGAGACTGATTCCTGTAAATGAAAGGAATACAAGTGGAAAGGTTGCCAAGCCTTAGAGGATACTGAGATAGGGCAGATCAACACAGGGCCAGTTCCCCAGTTTTCTTATCTTCCAATGTATTCAGCAGAAGAAACCAGACTAAAAAGAGAGTGGGAGAAGTAGAATATGTGTCATTTAATGGTGACTATCTGGATTTAATTTAATTTAAGGGCTGTCTGGATTGCCATTGTGATGAAGATGAGTCATGTGATACTTTTACCATCAATTAGATTTTAGGTTTGTGTTCCTTTGTGCTGCCTGGTAACAAAGGTTCTGAGCAGTTCAGTTTGCCTCATTTTCTGAACTGGGGCTGCCCCCTGACACTTGGTGAAGGATTTGGAAGGGCTCTGCTCTACCACACTGCCTGGTGAGCACTGGCGCAGGGGCCAGCCCCATGGTTCCATCATCCCCGGTCTCCCTGGATTGGGAGAGAGAAAGAATGCTCTTCGTGATACCAACTTTTCAAGTCCTTGTTATTCTAGGTACATTCCTAACTGCCCTGTTATGATGGCCTGAGCAGCATCTTTTCTTGGGCTTTTTAGCTAGAGGATGACACAGATAAAAGCGCTCAGAGGCTAACAGAGAGAGCACATCATGAGTACGTGACATCAAGACCAGAAAGGGTACATATTGTCTAGTTCCATTTGTATCAAATGTTCAGACTAGGCCAGTCCATGAAGATGGAAAGTAGATTAGTGGTTGCCAGGGGCTGGGGGAGGAAGGAATAGAGAGCGACTGCTAATGGGTACAAGATCTCCTTTTGGAGTGATAAAATGTTCTGGAATTAGATAGTGGTGATGGTGGAAGTACTCTGAATATATTTAAAAAAAACTCTGAATTATATACTTTTTTTATTGTATTACTACAGTTTATTAAATAATGACACAGATTTATACCACATTTTCCAACAATGTTTAAATAAAGAGTTCAAAATATAAAGGCTTATGAAAACTTTTATAGTCTTTATATAATAATATTCACTATTTCTGGTGCATGAATAAATACAGAAAACAGAAGCCGTTCTTTGTATCACAATCAGCCAAACTTAGCCATCAAGGATTACACAAATCCACAAGCAAACAAAAAAAAATCCACTTTCTTCATTTGGGTTATAAAAGCTAAAAATCCCTTTGCTACATTTAACAATACCCAAGGGGGTGGAGGGAGGGAACTTATAGTCACAGCCCCGGAGACAAGGAGACCAAATCTCCCAGTCCTTCAAGTTCTTCCTTGGTTAGAAGCTTCAACAACTGCATAATTCTTTCAGGGAACAGAAAAAAAAATCAAAATAGGTTAAGACTCGGTTCTATAAGGTATTTATAATAAGTCTGCACTGAAGAAATACAGCATTTTTGTCTTAAAAATGTACTTACCTTTTACAGAGAGGTTTGGTTTTTTTTTTCATCCTGGTATGAACATGAACATATTGGAATAAACTGATATAATGAATAGTGCATGACATTCAATCTTTTCACGATCTTCAAAATGAACTCACTTCTACTGTTTTAGGAATTATATGTACACTTATAATGTTTTCTACATTAAGGGGAAAAAACAAAGAGTGGCTCATAAAAAGTCATCCTTTAAACTCAAGGAACCCAAAAGTGAAAGCCTTTCTATAGAAAGCCCTTACATCAATGGAATGTTCTGGTAAGAAGAGAAGTCTCCTCTTTAAACATATGGTTTAGTACGAGGGATGAGGCCTGAAGAGGGTCAGCTCTCTAGTATCACACTCGGAGCTGGTCAGCGAGAACTAGACTTCCATCTGAATCTTGAAGCAATCAACACCTACCTGCCCCTCTGACCTCCTCCTTTCTTGTCTTAGCTCTTACTTTTGGAACAGAAATCCTGCTTCACAAAATCCTATTTTCAAAGTCAGCATTAATATAGAAGGCAAGGTGAGAGAGACCGGGAGAAAAACTGCCCAATCCCCCCAAAAAATCTGCGTGCCTTCTATTCTGCTTCGAAGGAGGAAGCAGTCCAGGGGCTGGACGGACTGGGAACCTGCATATATCGCAAAAGTGCCTGTCCTGGAGCCCCAGCAAGTACGTATTACTGTCACTCTCACAGGGCTTCCCAGGTGGCGCAGCAGTCAAGAATCTGCCTGCCAACACAGGAGACACAAGAGAAATGGGTTCGATCCCTGGGTCGGGGGGACCCCCTGGAGAAGGAAATGGCAACCCACTCCAGCATTCCTGCCTGGAAAGTCTCATGGACAGAGGAGCCTGGCGGGATACAGTCCATGGGGTAGTTAAGAGTCAGACACAACCGAACACACTCTAAGGGTAGAATCAAAGTTACCCAAGTGAATGTTGAATATATTTTCTTTCCTAGGGATATCTTCCAGAAGTTATAAAGGGCCTGGGACTCTCTGAGAGTCACTTTTTATTTTGAAAAGAGTAAGATGAAGACAAGAAAGAATGATATCCTGTCTTTAGAAGAAAAGAAGGAAGCTATTATATACCTCTTATCAGACTCTGCTGCTGCTGCTAAGTCACGTCAGTCGTGTCCAACTCTGTGTGACCCCATAGGCGGCAACCCACCAGGCTCCCGTCCTGGGACTCTCGAGGCAAGAATACTGGAGTGGGTTGCCACTTCCTTCTCCAGTGCCTGAAAGTGAAAAGTGAAAGTGAAGTCGCTCAGTCGTGTCCAACTCTTCGCGACCCCATGGACTGCAGCCTACCAGGCTCCTCCATCCATGGGACTCTCCAGGCAAGAGTACTGGAGTGGGGTGCCATTGCCTTCTCCGTATCAGACTCTAGGTATACAAAAATATTGCTTTTCAAATTTCAAGCAAGTATTTTCCATCCAAACTGATAAGGAAGCCCAAGACAGGAAATATTTTAACAAATGTGACCAGAACTAAAGTAAAACCCGGGAAATCTAGAAAAATCAACTCTTCAATTAACTTGCCACATTTCACTACGGGAAACACAACAGCACGTTAGCCTTTCTTTCACAAGAGTTTTATCACAGGACCTCACTTGGGAGAAGTCCATGATAAAATGACACTCTTCACACATAGGAACTATTTATTCTGGAATTATGGCTATACAACACCATGATGTAAAGACACTTATCCTACAATTCTAGTAGTAGGAGCTACTGTTTTCTTCACCTGACACTCAGTATCAACAGATGTTATTATCCCTATTGTAGACTGGGAGACAGAAACTTTGCTAATATCACAGAGAAAATTATTGAGTTGGCCAAAAAGTTCGTTCGGATTTTCCCCACGCTCTTGCAACCTGAAGAAACGTTTTGGCCAACCCAGTACTACCATCACCTAGGACAGAATCCAAGTTGCTTAAACACACCTCCCACAACACCGACTTTGCTACCTTCCAAGCCAACCTCTTACACCATCAAGAGCTTAGATGGTAATACTTTGTAACAATTCCCCACAAAGGTCGAGTGGTCAAAGGTTTAAAAGTCACTTAATTATAAGTGAAAGATCCTGCCAAAATAGAAAATTACAAAGCAGTGCAATGTTCCAGGGATCTCTATCCTGCCCTGTTTATACTTGGGGTACACCAGGTCTCCATGTGTGAATTTCTTCAGCGGACACGAAGCCAAAGCCCCCCCAGAAGCTCAGGAACAGTAACACCATCTCAGACGTTCTATCCCATGGTTCCAAAGAGCTTCTTCAGAACAGTCTGGGAGTCTCCGCTATGAGCTGAGGTGCACCAGGAGTTACTCTTCACCTGAAGGAAACAGTCCACAGTTCCTGACCTTCATGCAAGTTTTCTTTAGCAAGAAACATGCATTTCCTGTTATCTTTGATGTCAAAGGGCACTTGAATGGTAAGGACTAGTGTCCGGATGTTACAGTCGAGGCCGTTAAACATTTGGTGCAGAGCGTCCGATGCGGGACACAGCGATCTGAGCTAAACCAGCCCTCACCTGTTGCTCACACCCCAATCTGTGGTGGGCCAAGCAGTGAGAAGCAGTGGGAAAGACAGGAAGCTTCGCTATTTCAGAGGTGAGCGTTTTCAGAGGATGTCTCATGCAGTCTTGACCTGTCACAAACCAGTTTCTTCAGCTGCTCATAGGTCACAAAGAAAATAATATTCCAAGGACCAAGTCTCAACCAATTTGGCCAAAACCCTTTATATAGAGCAAAAAACCCTTCATTCTTCCATGTCTATAACAAGCAGTCCAGGGTGCCTTTGTAGCCAGGGCATTCGCCATCGCAGAGGACTCTCTCGTTCATCATACGTGTCCTCACCACATCCACAGGGTTTGAGGCCAGGGCTCCCGCCAGCCCACAGGTGAAGCTTGAGAGGAAATGGGTATACACCGTGTCTCCCATCAGGCCTGAGAGAATCAGATGCTTCTTGGTGAGGTCGTAGACTGGCAGCTCCACGCCGACCATGATAGCAGCCCTCTGAGCAGTAAGGGACACACCCTTCCACAGTCCTCTTGTGCCCTCTTGCTGGTAAATGTTAATGAAGTTGCCTATCATTCCTCCTTGAAGGGTGCTGCTTTGAGCTTGCATCCGTATCTTCAAAACGTCCGTTGGATTAGCAATGTTTGAGGATATGACTCCAGAGAGAATCCCACAGACCACATTTATCAGAAGGGTTTCATCTTCTGGACGCTCGACAAATAACCGCTTCAAGCTCTGGTAGGTACCTATCTTGATGGTGCCATAGGAAGCCTGGCCTAACATTGCCGGGGCGATCCCTGAATATAGCGCTTTCAGGCCTTCTTCTCTGCCTATCCTCACTAATGCGTGCAACATTCCTCGATACCTGATTTCTTTAAAGTTTGCATCATTCTTCTGGCCTTGAATCTGGAGTCGCGTCTTGGTTAAGTCAATTGGAAAGGTACCGCACTCCACTGTGATTGAGGCCAGGCCTCCATACACGAAGGGCTTCCAGTTCAGGGCCGACATGCTCACCGCCGTCTGTCGTTCACAGAAACATAGCCTCCAACAGGGTTTTTCCCGGCGGCGGCGGCCCTGCGCCTTCTCGGTCCCGGGGTCTGCAGCAGACGGAGCCGGCGGCCGCGCGGGAGCTGGAAGAGAGTGATTTATATACTTTAATGGAATGAACGTTATGAGATGTGAATTACATCTCAATCAAGCTGTTATTTAAAAAAAAATGGTAAGATAGATATCTGTATTCATGTCATATACAAAGCATATGAAGCCCATAAACATGAGGGGTAGTTGCATTTTCACTGTCATATTGCTCTTAGGAGTTGGCATTCTTACTATTTAGCAATTGCCTTTATGTTTTTTAAATGCTCCTTTGCTAAAACTAAGAAACCCTAGGGAGGGGATAAAAATGGGTGGGTAGAGGATTGTTTTCTCTGATGATGAGACTACTGGGAAAAAAAAGCAAACAAACAAACAAAAAGGCTTAAACAAAACCTACCAAAACAAAACCAAAGCCCAAGGAACCTTATGGAAATGATTAGTATGTACATTTCAGGTAACCTCAGGTTTCATTTGCCTGGGCAATACTGCAGAGGAATCTTGCCATAAGGATGAACTGTGTTCACCCCATCTCCCTGGGAATCTAGGGACCTGTTTTCCCTTAATATCTGGCTGACATTTGGTTCCCCTCCCCATTCTGAATATGCTATCAAGGCTGTTTTTAATGCACAGTCAGTGTACATCCTCATCCACACTACAGTGAATATTTGCCCTCAGAGATGTACGAAATTCAGCTCAACAAATGTTTACTGAATGCCTGCCATGCAACATGGCACTTAGAAGAGCAAGACTGCTGGGATTTCCCTGGTGGTCCAGTGGTTAAGATTCCCCTTCCAATGCAGGGGATGCAGGTTCTATCCCTAGTTGGGGAACTAAGATCCCAGGTGCTATAGGAGACAGTGAAGACATTAAAAAAAAAGAAAGAATAAGATGGGTCATCGGGCTATCTTCTCCTCCTGGCTTTGCAATTGCCCTCCAGAGCAGTGTTTACTGGGTGCCAAGATACTCCTATGAAAAGGAAGAGGCATGGTGACAACATGGCAGGCTAGCTCTGCTCCTGGGTCAGGCTGAGAGTCCTGAAACGCCTTTGTGGGACAGCTCATAGTCGTGTTTCGCCACAGACTCAATGTGTGATCTGACTAAATCACACCCCTCCCCCTTCTCTGGTACATTTCCTTTGTAAAATGAAGGAGTGGAGTGTGAGTAATTGTTACCTAAGAGTCTTTCCAAGGTGGCCATCTTATGGTTTTCAGAACCATAGCCAATGAGGTATATAAACTTAGAAGAGCAGCCAGGAAGGGGTCAATGCTGAGACCAGACTTGGGAGTCAGTGGGATACTTCCCAGAGGCCAAGGAAAAAGAGGCAGGAGGCAAGAAACTGAAACTGGCAGAGTCAGTTTCAAGTTTATACAGGCTGATTTCCATGGAGCAAAAAGCCCATGATCTGGATTCAGAAGTAAGTCAAGGGAAATGGTCTTGTTTTGGTGACTGGTTAGAAACGTTTCTTAAGTGCATAATAGTCAGAATAACCCCAGGGTGTTGACCTTAGATGTTGTCTGTGTTTGGGAGTGACGGGAACAGAAAGACTCCTTGACCGCATCAAATACCCCTTTTCCCAGCTTACCGTTACAAAACCAAAGCAAAGCCAGATGAAAAGCCCACACACAATCAGCAAATCTCAATATGATATTAACATTCATGGGGGGAGGGGCTTACAGTGAGCCAGGCTCTTTGCTAAGAACTTTCTTTCCATCCAATATCTCATTTAATCCTCCGGTTGACTCTCTGAGGTAGGGGCTATTACTGTGCTCATCTTGTAAAGGAGGAAACTGAGGCACATAGTCTGTGTTCAGCACTATTCCAGGGACTCTGCAGGGTACCAGGTGGTAGATTCCCAAAAACCTGGGATGGTTCTGTTAACAAAACTTGTGTCGGCTATTTAGGATAAAGTCACCAAAGGGATCTGAGAACTGAAGGGCAGCATAGATTGTTTTTGACTGCTAAGATTTCATTCTCTAGCTTGAGGATAAATTTTCAATTTTTATACTGTCCAAGAACCAAGAGAATCTTAACTCATCTCTCCTATTACGTAGAAGATTGAATGCGCTTTCAGCTGTTTTATCACGCTTCCTGCATCTTTCACTCTGTGGAAAGTAGAGGGGTGGCATGTAGCCACCTGTCTCCATGCATCTTCAATGCTCAGCTCTGCCTCCCAAATGAAGAAAAGGGCATCTTCCCTGGAAAAAGAGAATGTGTATTTCCAAACATGGAAGGAAGGAGACAAGACAGCACTCCCAGCCTCCCCCTCCCCTGCCACGACCCTGGCCCCTGAGCAGGGTCAAGAGCAGACTCCCCGGGCTTCAAACATTCCGTGTTCTTTCCATCGCTGTGCCTTTGAACAGGCTGTTCTCAAGGCCTCTCCTCTTCCCCTTTTCTTTTCTTTTTTTTTTCTTTTTCTTTTTTTTAATTTCTTTTTCCAGTGGATTTTGTCATACATTGATATGAATCAGCCGTAGAGTTACACGTATTCCCCATCCCAATCCCCCCTCCCACCTCCCTCTCCACCCGATTCCTCTGGGTCTTCCCAGTGCACCAGGCCCGAGCACTTGACTCATGCAGAACACTCTCTTCCCCTTTTCTATGGACAAATTCCAAAGTCAGCCAAGATCCAGCTCAAATCCTGTCACTGCATCCTGTGATTCCGATCATCCATGCCCCTCACCACCCCCCCACTTCAGCAGACTGGATTTCCCTCCCTTCCTCCTGTGCACCAAGGATAGGACCAGGCTATGGCAAGATATGGTCAGTGCCTGCATGGCAGACTCCCGACCAAACCCATCTCTTCAACTATGCACCTTCCACAAATACACACACACACACACACACACACACACACACACACACACACACGTCTTACAGAGTACAGTATTGTGGTTATGTGGGTGAACTCAGGATTCAGACAGTCTGAGTTGGAATCCCAGCTTTGTCACTAACGAAATGAATGGCCTTAGGAAAGTAACTGACCCACTCTGTGATTCAGTCACCTCATCTGTACAATGGTAATAATAACGGTACTTCTCTCATAGAGTCATTTTAAGCTTTAAATGGGAGGGTATAGCAAGTGCAGACATGCACAGTGCCTGGCATATGGTAATTGCTCAGTCAGTGGTACTTTGTATTATTATTGCCCAGGGCCTGGCACCTAAAATGATGCCAGAGACATTTTTGAGTGAGTGGTTCACTCAGTAAGGCTTTTGGGGTTTCAATTAGGAATGGGTCAGGGTCAGCTGGGCCACTCAAGGAAGCTGCTTTCTCTGACCTCATTCGTCTCTCACTGCACCCTATTCTTTTTCTCCAGTGCACACAGTACACAAGATAATTATACATATATTTGTATATTTGCTTGAGATCAGTCTTCCCCAAGAAACTAAGCTCTGTGAGGTCAGAGCCCATGTGTGTTTTCACCACCAGTATATCTCCTGTACCTGGAACACCACCAGGATGGTGGCAGGTGCTCAAGAGAGTCTTTGAATTAATGAATAAATGAAAGAAGAATTCAAGAGGGGTGTGCGATGCAGGTGGCCCCAGATGGTGGGTAGGAGTTGAGTAGGTGGACAAGAAGGCGTCCAAATGGAAGGGAAATCCTGAGACACCTGAGTGCGTGTGAGGCACTTGGTGAGATCCAAGTAGTACATTCATTTGGCTGGAAGAGCAAGAGACTGTTCCTATTGCTCAGCTCACATATGGGGTAGTAAGAAATAGAAGACTAGTGGGAGGTGGTAGGGAATGGCCTTGAATGCCAGTTCACTCAGGGATTCATTCTGTTAGTTAAGGTTTTGGCCTTTGTCAACATGCAAATATCCCTGGAAATAGTGTGTATTATCCATCAAGTACAATTGAGTATCTTGCTCTTTGTCTTACAGAAGACTTTGCTAAAGGGGAAGGTGATGATAACAGGAGGCCACTGGAAAGAGAGAATAGTGCCCTTGAGATGATCCAAAAGCATATGGAGAGCAAACTGAAGATCAGCTTTTTCCATCGTCAGTGTTGCCTTGGTCCTGAATCTGAAACCTAATTATCTATAATTCATTTTATTGAAAAATGATTCTATATAAAAGTTACAGATAGGGAACAGGAGTGGCCTGTGTGATAAGAGGAGGTTTTTGATCACTGATTCAATCTCTTTTGGAACAGGAAATACACACTCCAGTATTCTTGCTGAAAAATCCCACAGACAGAAGAGCCTAGTCGGCTATAGTCCAAAGGATTGTGAAGAATTGGACATGACTGAGCAAGTAAGCACACGCACATGCATATTTAATCTCTTTACTTGTTATTGGTCTGTTCAACTTTTCTGTCTTTTCTTGAGTCAATTTTTCGTAATATGTGTGTTTATAAGAGTTTGTTCATGTCATCTAGATTATCTAATTTATTATTGTATATTTTTCTGTGTCATTAAAATTCCTTTAAAAATATCATTTTTTCGCCAATAAAAATGAATTTTGTATTTTTTTATTTATTTATTTTTTAAATAGTTATTCTTTTTTTTTTCACTGCAAAGTATTCTATTGTGTGACTGTCCCATGATCTATTTAACCATTCTCTTAATGGTTCTCCTCAGGTTATTCGGAGCTGAAATGAATGTCTTTGTACAAAATCTATTTGTATTACTAGTTTCTTAAGATAAAGTTCTAGATAAGGAGTTTTGGGAAAAAAAGCCTGAACTCTTCTTAAGGTTCTTAATGCACCTTGCCAAATTGCCATCCTCAAAGGCCAGAGCAATTTGTTGTTCTCATCAGTGCATGAAAGTGCTTTATAATGTTACGGGTTGTGATTTTTAAAACATCTTTGTCGATTTAATGGGAGAGAAACGCCATCTTATTTTTAGCTGTCACTTTGAAATTTCAAGTGGGATAAACACTTGTTAATATTTCACTGCTGCTGCTGCTAAGTCGCTTCCATTGTGTCTGACTCTGTGTGACCCTATGGACAGCAGCCCACCAGACTCCTCTGCCCACAGGATTCTCCAGGCGAGAATACTGGAGTGGGTTGCCATTTTCTTCTCCATAATATTTCACTACACATTTGTATTTCTTCACATGCAATTCAACTATTCAGTTCTTTGTCTGCTTATTCACTTGTCTTTGTTCTTTTAGTGTCTTTCCTATGATTTGCATTGTCTCTTTATCCACTGTCTTCAATATTTACCACAAGAATTTTCAGGGGCAGGGTTGCCTTTAGATTTGTTTATGCTGTTTCTTGGTGTCCAGAAGGCTTAATTTTTATGTAGCATACCAATCACTTTCTTACTTTAAGAGCTCTTCTATCTCATGTATGCCTAAAAGCATTTCCCCATTCAGGAATCAGATGGATAATCTTATTTTTCCCCCTTATAAAAAATGTATCTTTTATACATGCAGAATTTATTTCAGTGTATGATGTGATTACTTCTTCCCAAATTGCAAGGCATCCCAGCACTCTTTACTGACTGATTCTTCTATTTCCCATTGATCTGTGATCTTTCCTTTATCTTATAAATTCATACATATGTATGCATCCATATATACATACACACACCTACTTTTGTTGTGTTTTTTTGGGGGGCTGTCTATTCTGTTTTTTTGATTTGTCTCCTCTTGCACCATGATCAGTGAACAAAGACAAATAAACAGACAACGAACTGAATAGTTAAATCACATGTGAAGAAATACAAATGTGTAGTGAAATATTAACAAGTTTTGACCCCACTTGAAATCTCAAAGTTACAGCTAAAAATAAGAGGGTGTTTCTCTCCCATCAAATCAGCAAAGATGTTTTAAAAATCACTATCCCAACATTATAAAGCACTTTCATGCACTGATGAGAACAATAAATTGGTCTGGCCTTTGAGGATGGCAATTTTAAGCGCTGTGGGGTTCTTTTGGGTTTTTAAAAAAATATAAAATTTATTTTATTAGGATACATTTCTTTTTCGCTCAAATTTTATGATGCTTACTTATAAAAGAATTCAACGAGCACAATGAGGCTACATTGACAAACAAAATTTTATTTTATTTAATGCTGTGGTTTTATAATATATTTTGATAGCATTATTCCTCTGACTTGCACTTTTTCTTAGCTATTTATATTAGTTTTCTTCTCAGATAAGTATTACATTTTGTGAGGAGGACTGGTTCCCTCCCAGAGCACACATAAATTTTATGAATTGGGGGCTGTCTAATTTACCTACTTGGATCATTAGACAGCATCCTCATAATGAACAAAGCAAAAGTCTAAATAAGCCAGGCTCCAATTCGGCCTTTAGCTTTCATACATTCTTTACCTCGTAGAGGGAGAGATCTGAAGAGGGAAGAAGATTTTGGCCATAATTGCCTGAAGAGCTGAAATGAATAGTTTACCATGCCCACCACTTTCAAAGTCTATTTTTCCTTCTCTCCAAAATGAAATTACTCTCTTGAAGGATAAATTATTTTTTATTTAATTTACTTTAATTTTATTATCCACATCATGGAATTACATGTATAAAAGCTCTTGGATTTGTCTCTATCTGGGGAACATGAACCCGTTCCTTAGCCCCTCTGAACCTCAGTTACCTCTTATGTAAAATGGCAGTAAGGACTTCATTATGCAAAATGCCTGGCCCAAAATCTGACTCGGAGTAGGCAATCAGTGAATGAAAGCTACAGCATAGTTATGAGGGTTAGGAGAGCAAACGGGTTAAGACTACAGGCTCCAGGGCCAGATTTCTTGGGTTCAAATCTTACTTTTTGAACACTAATTAATTTTCTGATCTTGAACAAGTTACTTAACCTGAACATGCTTTGGTTTCTTCTTCTGCGAAGAATGGGTAATGAACATACCTGCTTAGTTGGCCGCAAAGAATGAGTTCATTTTAGAAAACAGAACAGTTTCTAGCACATGTTAGGCACTCAATTAGTGTTAGCTATTCCTGTTGGCAGTGCCCTTGGGCATGGTGTTACTGTCTTGTACTGTGCTTGTGTGTGTAATTGTTCAGTCGTGTCCAGCTCTTTGCAACCCCATGAACTGTAGCCTGTCAGGCTCATCTGTCCATGGGGATTCTCCAGGAAAGAATACTGGAATGTATTGCCATTTCCTTCTCCAATTCCTGTCTTAAACCTAGTTATTTGGGCACTCACCACAATCAAGACTATATCACTTCATAGCACCATCTAGTGTTTATTTGGGGAAATTCCACATCTATCCTTCAAGCAGCAGTCATTTGGTTGAGAAAATTATCTAAAAGGGGGTGAAAAGGAGAACCATTTTTAAGAATACAAAATTTTTTTTGGAAATAACTTGATTTCAGTCTTTCCCTAGTCTATTTGTGCTGTACTCATAACAATTGTTGACTGCAAACAACAGCAACTGACCGAGTGAATTAAGCCAGTGATTGGGCGTTTCACAGAATCAACAGGAAGGCAGATGAACCAGGCTGGGGAAACGGATGGGAAGCCAGGGAGGCTGGGCGATGGGGATCGCAGATAAGTTCAGACCACGGGACCAGCTTGGCTAGCACACCACTACTGGCGACAACTACCGCCACTGCTTCTAGATACCATCACCACACCTCTGCACTCTGCTGTTCCCACAGTGGCTGTCGGGGCCTCTGCTAGATGCAGTTTTTATGAATGAATTCAAAACTTCCACTTCTTGTATAAATGTCTGAGGATTCAAAGTCTTTGTTGAGAGCCTGAGTCCCTTGTCAGTGCCCTAGCTGCCCTGGGTATGTGAAGAGGCATCACATGCTTTCCTTGGTTTCCATGAAGGGAGGTAAGGCCTTGCCCTCCAGATTCACAATGAAAGATTACCTCAAAAAAGAATAGGGTTTGGATAGCCACCTCAGGGAGGGATGCCAGATAAAATGCAGGACACCCAGTTAAATTTTAGTTTCAGCAAAAAAAAGAATGCATTTTTAATATAAGTTTGCAAATATTGCATACTTAGAGCAAAACCTAGATAAGACAATCATGCCTAGTTTGGGTGGGGGGGAGACAAATACTCTTATATACTGCCAGTAGGCACATGCATTAATACACTCAAGTGTATCTGTCATGGGTCTCCAGAGAAACTGAATCAATGTGTATATAAGCAATTTATGATAGGAATTGGTTCATGTGATTATGGAGACTGAGAAGTCCCACAATCTACCTTCCACAAGCTGGAGACCCTGGAGAGCCAGTAGTGTAATTTCAGTCTGAGTCCAAAGTCCTAAGAACCAATGTTTCAGCTCAGGTAGGCAGGAAGGGGTGAGGATGGGGTGAATCCTTCCTTCCTCTGCTTTTTATTCTATTCCTCAATGAACTGGATAATGCCCACCCTGATTGGGGAAGGCAATTTGCTGTGGGGAGTCCACTGATTCAAATTCATTCTCATCCAGACACATCTTTGTGCACATATGCCCACATGTTTAATCTGGGCACCCCTTGGCCCAGTCAAGCTGACACACAAAATCAACCATCATATCAAGTGCATTAAAAAATATTCACAACCTCTGACTCAATAATTCTATTCTTAGAACTCATCATAGCCTTTGACCCAGGAGTTAAACATTAAGGAGTTTATCTTAAGGAAATGATCAGAAACAGGCAAAATAATTTATATGCATAGTTATCACTAGTTATGATAGTTATTGAGAAGTTATGGTTCATAAAGAAAAATTGGAAATAAGCCTAAACATACAAATAGGGGAATGGTAAAATAAATTATGATTGATACGTAAGATGGTATATTATGCAGTCATTATATGCTTATGAAACATTTTGTTTACATGGGAAACTCTGACAAAGGAATATTCAGAGATAAAAGCAGCACAGATAATTGCAGAGACAACTCACTAGCTATCTAATCTTTGGCAACTTACTTAATCCTTGTTTACTCCTCTGTGAAATGACAATAATATAATGATAAAACATAGAGTGGTACGTTGCACACACAAAATATTAGCTTGTGTGTGTGCTTGCATGTGAATTTGAGGAGACAGAAAGAGTAATGATGGTCAACAGACAGTTGCAACAATGGCAACCTTCAAGTTCAGGGAACCTACAAGTTCCCATGTCTCAGCAAAGTTCTTGGATGTTAGGAAGCAGTCTATGATGGTGGTGGCAATGGCTCAGCTTCCCTGGATTGCAGCTACGAGGTCGTATTCTTGAGGACAATAGTCCTGGTAGAGGCTTCCTGATGTCCCCTTCCTTCACTGGTGCAGAGGTCTCAGCACCCCTGGTGGGCATATGTAGTTATTGAGTCCTACAAGCCATTTCTGCAGCCCTGTTCCTCCACCTCTTCTTGTGATTTTGCAAGTGCTTAGTGCCCTGTGTTAAGTTTCTTCTTCAAAATAACTGAACAGTTTCTGCTTTTTACCGCTGAACTCTGACTGATACAAGGATGAAAGAGAAAGGTTTGGGACATGAAAAGATTTTGATGCCTACTGATGTCAGGTATGCCTAAGTGTATAGAAGAGTCTGGAGGCTGGGATAAGAGCAAAGTAAATAGTTTAAATATGTGAGTCATAAGTCTATGAACCACATTTTAAGTCAAAGGACTGGATGATGGATGAAATCATCTAGGGAGAGAGTGAGAACAGACGCTGGCCCTGGACATACCTGGGGCATGCTTACATTTAAAAATTGGGTAAGAGACATTAACGGTGAAAGGAAATGCAACATTTCAAATAGAAGTTGATGGAAGTAAAGATTTAAAGCTCTTTTTCACTAAAAATATCCAGTAAAAGAGGTAGAAATGGGGGGGGGGAACGTAAAAAAAAAAGAGGTAGAAATGGTAAAGAAAAATAAAAAGACTGAACCCCTATGTGATCAGCTTCACAATTACCATTTTATAGGTGAGAAAAATCACTCCTTTAGGCAGCACATTTTCCAAGATTTGGATGTATGTTTCAAAATTTTGTACTTAAAAAAAATGTCACCCATTCACGTGATAACTTAATTGACACTGTGTCCCCATAAATTTATATTTTATTGTTTCCCTTTTCCCTTTGAATTAAACAGTTATGACAGAGTCCTAAACCAGTTTCATTAAACTATTTGACATTTACTCTGATGGTGTAGAGAGGAGCAGTATATCTACTACCACTGCAAAGGCATCTTGGTACATCAGTATTTTATGACAGCAATACTGGAAAAATAAAATGCCAAGTCATTTGGAGATAACCATATGCTAAAACACAGCAGTCTTAATTTATGCCTGTATAGGCAACCAAAGTTTTTAATTACTAAGTCTGTTTGATTCACGATGCTGCTCTTTTCTCCTAAATAAAGAAATCTATACTAGAGTAGCCAATGAGAAAGGAGAAAAACCATCAGTGTGTGTGTATCCCAGAAACCAAGTAAATCAAGAAAGCATCCTGAGGAGCAGGGATCAATTCTATCAAATGCTGTTGAGAGAGTAAATCAAGATTACAAACATGTCCCTGGGATTGGGAGCGTAGACAAGAATGGTTTTGAAGGAGCATTGGGGGCCAAAGTCCAACAGAGTGGACGGAGGAGGGAACCGGAAGCAAGGGTGTAGTGTATGCATACAGAAAACACTTATACGTTTGGAGATCCAGGGAGGAGATAAATGGGCCAGTAGCTAGAAGGAACAGCTGGGGTCAAGGGAAGGGGTTTTATTGGGTTGGCCAAAAAGTCGTTTGGATTTTTCCATAACATCTTACAAACTTTTTGGCCAACCCAATATAAGAGAAGAACCATCAGAGTACGTTTATTTGCACACAGATATGATCCAGTTGAGAAGATGGTATGAATATGCAAGACAGAGGGGGTAGATAACTGTAGGAGCCAAGGTCTTGAGAACACATGTGAGGCAAGTAGAGTTCAAGGGGAAGGTCCTTGATAGGAGGAAGGACACTCTTCGCTGCACCAAGAGGGAAGAGAATGTAGATAGAGATGTGGGAAGGGGGTTCTATTTTCTTAATGAAATATGATGCAAGATTATCAGTGGAGAATCAGAATACAGAGGGATACGGGAGGCTTGAGGAGTGGAGACAGTGTGAGAGAGAGCTCCCAGAGAATAAGAGTGGGAGAAAGGATGGGCTGTGGCTGTGGAGCATAATTGTTGGACTGCGTTGTCCATTTGTGAATTACAGTCAGAAATTTTCAAGTGAGCCCCTCCCTATCCCCCAGCCCCAGGCAGCTGTTGATCTGCTTCCTGCTATTAGAGATCAGATTGCAATTTCTGGAGACTTATATTGATGGAATCATATGCATGCCTTTTTGTTCCTAAATACTTCATGTTTTGATGCTATTGTAAATGATAGCTTATTCATTTCAATTTTTGATTGTTTATTGCTATTATATAAAAATAAAATTGAGATTTATATGCCAATCTTGTATCCTTGTATCCTTACATGGACAGAAGAGTGTGGTGGGTTACAGTCCACAGGATGGCAAAGAGTCAGACACAACCTAGCGACTAAACAACAACAACAAAGGGAGAAAGGGGATGATTGAGTTTAATCAGGGTTGCGCTTTCGAAAGGGTCTAGTGTGTGACCAAGAGAGAGGGTGACTGATGTGAGGTAGAGGAAAAGGCAGTTGGATCTGAAGAACATCAGGGAAGGAGAAGGAGAGATGCAGGATGGCTCTGCACCATGTGGATGCTGAAAGTGAAAGTCGCTCAGTCGTGTTTGACTCTTTGCGGCCCCATGGACTATACAGTCCATGGAATTCTCCAGGCCAGAATATTGGAGTGGGTAGCCATTCTCCTCTCCAGGGGATCTTCCCAACCCAGGAATCAAACTCAGGTCTCCCACATGGCAGGCGGATTCTTTACCAACTGAGCCTCCAGGGAAGCCCAAGCCACCAAGAAAGATGAAGCTGCATCACCTTGGGGAGGACAGCTGAACCTGCAGGAGAAGGCTTCTGAAGGGGTGAAGGGTCCAGGGCCTAGATCCTAGACACTCTAAGACTGCATCAGGGCCCTGTGTGTGGCCAGGCTCCGGGAACCTAGCACTCTCCAGGGCTGGTCCACACTCACGTCCCCCCCGCCCCCCACCACCTCAGAGCCCTCAGACAATCCACTCTCAGACAATCCAGCTCCAAGCTCTCAATTACCTAGACTTGAAAGCAAATGCCTCTTCACTCTCCTCCTGGGGCAAGTAAAGCCCAGACCTCCATATCACAAGCCTTGGCCACCCTTTGTGGGGTAAGGGAGAGAAAAATAAATTTTACCCAGTGATGAAGCTCCAGCAGAGAAAACAGGTGACAGATTATGCTGCCACACAGAAAAAAAAAAATCAAAGAAGGGATAATTTCCACATTTAACTCTATACATTTCTGGTGGGTGGGATAGCGGGATCACGCATGCAGAGGTATGGAGTGTGTGTGTGTGTGTGTGTGTGTGTGTGTGTGTGTGTGTGTGTGTGAGTGGACACACACAAGCACAAGAAAATAAAGGAAATTTGGCTTTGACACCTTACTGTCTGCCACTTGATGATTCCTCCCAGCTTAGTGGAGTCTCTGGTCCCAGGGCTCATCCTGTCCCTCTGCATTCCCTTAGCTATAGAGGATGCCCACTGTGTTCTCTGTGAAGCAGAATTCTGTTTCTAATCCTACTCACCAGTTCTCTTTTAGGTGATAATGGATGCGAAGGGGTTAACGAGATTAAAAACAACCTGCTTTCTGACTTACTTCACTCTGTATAATGGGTATAAATGTAAGTCAGAAAGATAAAGAACATTACAGTATACTAACACATATATACGGAATTTAGATAGATGGTGGCGATAACCCTATATGCAAAACAGAAAAAGAGACACAGAAATACAGAACAGACTTTTGAACTCTGGGGGAGAACGTGAGGGTGGGATGTTTTGAAAGAACAGCATGTATATTATCTATGGTGAAACGGACCACCAGCCCAGGTGGGATACATGAGTCAGGTGCTCGGGCCTGGTGCACTGGGAGGACCCTGAGGAGTCGGGTGGGGAGGGAGGTGGGAGGGGGGATCGGGATGGGGAATACATGTAACTATATGGCTGATTCATGTCAATGTATGACAAAACCCACTGAAATGTTGTAAAGTGATTGGCCTCCAACTAATAAAATAATATTAAAAAAAAAAAAATAAATAAAAAAAAAATAAAAACAACCTGCTGTTGCTTTAGCAAACCACTGAGTTTCCTAGGCAACATAATGCCTCTATGTCTCCTGTTTCTTCCTGTTTCTAAAAGCCCCTATGGAGGGAATGGTGAAAATATTAACCTTGGCTCACATTCACATCCCTGCTCTTCACCTCCCCCCTCCCCACTTAACTCCCCATGCAGCTGACCTTGCCTCCTGCTTCATGGAAAACACTGAGGCTGTCAGGTGTGAAGTCCCTCAGCCCTGAGGTCCCCTCATCTCTCTCTAAAGGATGACGCACAGTCCTTTCCTCCCATCCCTGCCCCTGTCCCCTTGGATTTCTTCCTCTTCTGTCTCACTTCCTGCCACAACATTGATTAACATCCCCTCTCCTGTATTTTTCAACCTCTATACACCTACTACCTCCGTGACTACAGCCTGAGTCAGTCACAGCTCTCAGAAAAAAAACAAATCCAACCAAGAAATCTGACTGCCCTCTGTCCTCCACCCCCTTCCCTTTAGTCAAGCTCCTCAAGCTTATGGTTGGAGAGGTGGATCTCCTCAATCCCCACATCCCACTCACACCCTAGGTCACTGGAATGAGGCTCCAGCCCTTCCCACAACACCCACACTCACAGTACTCTGGCAGAGGTAACCTGGGACTTCCAAGTGACGTAGTCCAGTTCACTCTTTAGTCTTGCTGTCTCTCCATCCCTCTACAGCACTGTGAACCTCTCCCCTCCTGGGGAACCCTCTCCCCTCCCCTAGCTTCTGTCACACCACACTGTCCCAATCGTCTGTCCATCACTGGGAGTTTTTAATCTCAATCTTCTTGGTGGGTCCTTCTTCCCCAACCTCTCCCTACAATGGCAGTCGTCCCCCTAGATTCTATCTTGGCCTTCATTTTCTTTCTTTCGGCTGCACTGGGTCTTAGTTGCTGCACGTGGGATCGAGGTCCCTGATCAGGCTCCCAGCATTGGGAGCATGGAGTCTTAGCCACTGGACCACCAGGGAAGTTCCTTGGCCTTCATCTTCTTCCTACAACTGGTTAACAACCTATGGATGCCAGGCAAGTAATTTGAATGAGTCACTCGAGGATGGTGGATATGTGAAAATGTAGTACGTGCTGGAATTCACAAACAAGCATGCTCTCACTCTCTCTCTTTTTTTTTAGAAACGGTGACCCTCTTCCCCTCTTCTCTATCTTTCAGCTTCCACTTTCAATGGAGTCATGGGAGCAAAAAAAAAATTTGACTATCCTCTTCACTATTAAGAAAATCAGAGCAAATATGCTAAAAGACAGCTGATATCTGGTCTCAGCGATGGGGACCCAGTCCAGAGGAGTGAGCCTCCTGTAGGGGTGCCCTCTGAGGGAGGTAGCTGCCATCAACTGCCAATTGTTGTCACACATGGATCTAATGCCAGGTTGTCCAACTTTTTAAGAGAATTCAGAAATCCAGGTTTTATGTAAAAAAATCTCTTGGTTAAGTGTTTACATCTAATATTTTTTAAGGTAACATAAATGTGAGGGTCAAATATGCATGCACTGGAGCCAGTTCTAGTCACCAGGGCTGATCATTTTCGGCCTTGACTTAGCACATTGTGCGTGGAGCCCTGGCAGCACCTCTGCCCTGTTCTCCCTGGTGATCTGATTCAATACCAGTGATTTATTGCAACCACCACTCACAACCTGATTCCTCCTACCTTTATCTCTCCAGTCAAGACCTCTAGCCCCACACCCCAGTACTGCAATGGACACATTATTGGATCTCTCCACCTGAATGTTCATTCTTTCTATCTGTGGTTTTCTTCTGTACTTAAAATTTTTTTAAATTTTATATTGAAGCATAGTTGATTAACAATGTTGTGTTAGTTTCAGATGTACAGAACAGTGATTCAGGTATACCTACACAGGTATCTACTCTTTTTCAAAGCTATGGTTTTTCCAGTAGTGACTACTGTATGGATGTGAGAGACCATAAAGAAGTCTGAGTGCTGAAAAATTGATGCTTTTGTGCTGTGGTGTTGGAGAAGACTCTTGAGAGTCCCTTGGACTTCAAGGAGATCAAACCAGTCAATCCTAAAGGAAATCAATCCTGAACATTCATTGGAAGGACTGATGTTGAAGCTGAAGCTCCAATACTCTGGCCACCTGATGTGAAGAGCTGACTCATTAGAAAAGACCCTGATGCTGAGAAAGATTGAAGGCAGGAGAAGGGGATGACAGAGGACGAGATGGTTGGATGGCATCCCCAACTCCATGGACATGAGTTTGAGCAAGCTCCAGGAGATGGTGAAGGACAGGGAAGCCTGGTATGCTGCAGTCCGTGGGGTTGCAAAGAGTCGGACATGACTGAGTGAGTGAACAACAATTCTTTTTCCAAATCTTTTCCCATTTAGGTTATTATGGATTATTGAGCAGTGTTCCCTATGCTATACAATAGGCCCTTGTTGGTTATCTATTATAAATATATCTGCCTGTGCTTTTCAGACATTTATGTGCAGGTGACTCACGTAGGGCTCTTGTTAAAATGGAGATTCTGGTTCAGTGGGTCTGGCATACTGCCCAAAATCATGTGTTTCTGACGAGCTTCCAGCTGATGCCAACACCACTGGTCCACATATTAAGACACAGCCCCCATCTGAGGATAAGGCCCTTTCTTCAGATTTTCTCTCCCCTCTGCATACCTCCTCATTGTGGATGATAGAGTATCTGTCCACACACCCAAGCAAAGGTTTGGAATGTGATGTAGAGAGAACGGGAGAAGTAGAGGAGGAATCCTAAGCTTGGTGCCATGCAACCCCTTTACATTGATCCTCTTCATCCTCGCATGTGTGTCCACACCATCACAAGCTTGACTTACACCCCCGTGTCCTTCAGCCACTAGCCTCCTTACTGGTGTCCCTGCTCCAGCATTTGCCCCTCCAATGAATCCTCAAACATCTAACCAGTAGGATACTTCTAAAAAGCAAAATGATCTCATGAGTTGAACAAGGACACGTTTACAATCAGACAGAGAGGCAGGGTCCTCTGAGGCAGTTCATTAAGTATGATTATGAATAACAAAAGCAATGAAAGCAAGTCAAAGAAACAGTTTCCAACATGGAGTCAGAATTGGCTTCCTCCCCGCAACAATACTACTCAGCCATTAAAAAGGACAAAATAATGCTATTTGCAGCAACATGGATACAACTAGTTATTATCATACTAGGTGAAGAAAGTAAGACAAATACCATATGATAAAATATGGCACAAAGGGACCTATCTGCAAAACAGAAACAGACTCATGGACATATAGAACAGTCTTGTGGTTGCCAAGGGGGAGGGGGAAGGGAGAGGGATGGACTGAAAATTTGGGGTTATTTGATGCAAACTAATATATTTAGAATGGATAAACAACAAGGTCCTACTGGAAAGCACAAGGAACTATACCCAATCTCCTGGGATAAACCATAATGGGAAAGAATATTTAAAAATAACATATATATGTGTATAACTGAGTCACTTTGCTGTACAGTAGCAGAAATTAGCACAACACTGTAAATTAACTATACTTCAATTGAAAAATTAAAAAAAACAAATCAAGGTCACAAATATGTATTGAGCTCCTACCATACTCCAACCACTAGTCTAAGCACAAGGGGATACAGCAGTGAAGGAAATAAAGAAAAGCTCTGTTCTCATGTAACTCAGAGTCACATTGGAGGAGATAAACAAAAAAGTGAGTAAACAATACTTTGATGGAGAAAAATAAATCTGAGAAGAGGGAAAGTGAGTTGATGGAGGCTGTTTTGAGATTTGAAAGCAGTGAGGAAATGATTTCTATGTGGGGAAGAACACTCCAGCAAAAGGAGTCATAAGTATGGAGGAATTGGAATACACCTGATTGTTCAAGGGCCAGCAAGCTGGCCACTGTGGTTGGAGCAGAGTGACCTGGGAAGGAAGTGGCATGAGGTCCTAAAGTCCTGGAATAAAGGCAGGGTGAGGTGGAACAAACCTTGGAAGGCCTTGTAGGTGGCTGTAAGGACTTTCGGCTTTTATTGTGAGTGAGATGGAGAGCATTTTGGATACTTACATGGTTTCCAGCATCTTTTCTACCATGTATCAGGCTTTGTGATTTTTCCGTACAAATCCCTACTCATATCTCTGAGTACTTTCCTAGGAAAAATTTCTAGAAGTTAAAGTCTTTGGTCACAGGGTACAAATAACTTGAAGTGCTTATTGCATATTGCCAGGACTGCTTTCTAGAAAGTCTTGTTGTTGCTGCTGTTCTGTCATTCGGTTGTGCCCAACTCTTTGTGACCCAATGGATTGCAGCACGCCAGGTTTCCCTGTCCATCACCATCTCCCGGAGCTTGCTCAAATTCATGTCCATTGAGTTGGTGATGCCATCCAACCATCTCATCCTCTATCATCCCCTTCTCCTCCACTCTCAATCTTTCCCAGCATCAGGGTCTTTTCCAATGAGTCAGCTCTATGCATCAGGTGGCCAAAGTGTTGGAGCTTCAGCTTCAGTATCAGTCCTCCCAATCAATATTCAGGACTGATTTCCTTTATGATTGACAGGTTTGACTGCTGTCCAAGGGACTCTCAAGAGTCTTCTCCAGCACCACAGTTCAAAAGCATCAGTTCTTCAGCACTCAACCTTTTTTATTGTCCAGCTCTCACATCCATGGGCCTTCCCTGGTGATTCAGATGGTAAAGAATCTGCCTGCAATGCAGGAGACCCAGATTTGATCCCTGGGTCGGGAAAATCCCCTGGAGAAGGCAAGGGCTACCCACTCCAGTATTCTTGCCTAGAGAATTTCATGGACTGTGGAGCCTGGTAGGCTACAGTTCATGGGGTAGCAAAGAGTCGGACGCGACTGAGCAACTTTCACCTTCACCACATCCGTATATGACTACTGGAAAAACTGTAGCTTTGGCTATATGGATCTTTATAGGCAAAGTAATATCTCTGCTTTTTAATACGGTGTCTAGATTTGTCATAGCTTTTCTTCCAAAGAGTAAGCATCTTTCAATTTCATGGCTGCAGTCACTGTAGACCACTAGAAAGTCTATGTCCACTTATAATATACCTTAACTCATTGAATTGATCACCTACTACATGACAGACGTGAAATATGCTGTTGAACAAGATGAATCTTTCATCCTAGCCATTTCACTCTGGCCAGCATTGTGTCTGAGTGAGTATCTCGCTACACGCTTGCCAACACCAAGTATTACCATTCTCAAAAAGGTTCAAGTAGCCAAAGGCATAAAGAACGCTCTGATAATTTGAGTGATGAAAAATGATATGTTGTCACTGCATTCCTGTGTATGTATTTGATTACTAGTTAGGCTGAATTCCTTCCCACACATTTTCTAGCTAATCAGCCAATTGTCCTATTCTTCTTTAAACGTTCTTTAAAACCTTTGAAAATAATTTAAAGGAGGCAAGAAGCTTGGAAACATTAAAAGACTTAACATATATCTTGGGAAATAAGTAGTCCTCAGGTCAAATACATAGGCTTTAGACATTGATTTGAAGCCAAACATTATATATACTGCAACTCTCATGGGCTGGAGAGGGCTGTTTAGTCAAGAGCACCTGGCTTCTTTCCAGAGAACTTTGAGAATTGCCACTCTGAACGAGACCTTTCCACTGAGAGTTGCGACATGAACTAGAATGGTAGGAGGCTTGCTTTCAATCTCAACATCCCAGTGTTTGCCCAACAGCCCATTTTATTGAACATCAACTCTGCTTTGAAAGCATTTACATTTTCAATCTGGATCACTTCTTGAGGTTTTCAATGGCATTTTCTAAACTCTGTATGAAGCAAGACTACCTTTAATCCATTATCCCTCCAAGGGTATACCCTGCTATAGAGGTATATAGCAGGAAGGGCACTGGACTGTGACAAGTGAAAATTATAACCCCATCTGTGTGTGTGTGTGTGTGTGTGTGTGTGAGTCACTCAGTCATGTCTGACTCTTTGAGGCCCCATGGACTGTAGCCCACCAAGTTCCTCTGTCCATGGGATTTCCCCAGCCAGAATACTGGAGTGGGTTGCCATTCTCTTCTCCAAGGGATCTGCCCAACTCAGAGATCAAACCCCGCATCTCCTGCATTGGCAAGCAGATTCTTTACCAGCTGAGCCACCAGGGAAGCCCATAAACCCCCCTAGCCCTCCATAAAAACATTTCCCCAACTTTTTACTGAGATATAATTGATATATAACATCATGTAAGTTCTGGAACATATTGACCTCATACATTCATATTGTTACAGATTACCATTGTCATGTTAGCTAACACCTCTGGCACCTCACATAATTTTCATTTCTTCTAGTGGTGAGAAAAATTAAGATCCAGGCTCTTAGCAAATTTAATGCTTATAATATGATTTTGTTGTCTACAATTACTGTACTGCATTAGATCTCTAGGACTTATTTGCAAATGTGTATCCTTGAACATCTCTCCTACTGCCCTACTCCCAGCCCCTGGTAACCATCTTTCCATAATCTGTTTTTCAAGTTCAGTTTTGTTTTCTTTTATAGATTCCACATATCAGCAATATCACACAGTATTTGTCTTTCTCTGTCTGATATTTTCCCCACTTTTAATAATGGCTACCTTTGAGGAGAGAGAACCAGAGGTGAGGGGAGGGGATTGAAGTTACCTTTTGTATCCTGCTATAGTTTGAATTTTGTAAACTTAAACAAATATGCCCTTTAAAAATTTCAAACACGGTTTATCTGGGTGGGAGCTAGTGGCTTGTTGGTATTTTTTACTTTGTACCTCTCAGGAAAAAAGCCTGAAGAATTATTTATTATTAAAATATCCCTAGTTTTGTAAAACAAAATCTGTGTATGTGTGTGTGTGTGTGTGTCTCATATCTCTGCAGGAATACAGACCAAACTGCTAATGTGTGGGCTGAATTTCAAGATTGTTTGGGAAGCTGAGAGAGGGAGAAATGAGTTTCATTTGTTACTTATATATTGTTAAAGTGTGTTGTAGTGAACATGTATTACATTCTACATTTTTTTTCAGACAAGAAATAATAAACCATTTTTCCCCCTGAGGCTAAAAGGGACATGTGTTCATTCTGGAAAATATAGAATAGTATAAAAAAGAAACAATCACAACAGTTAACATTTTAGCATGCTTCCTTTCAGGCTTCCTTTTATACATTTTTTTACGTAGTTGAGTTCACGTTGTATATAGTTTTGTATCCTGTTTTTCTCTCTTAAGAATAAAACGCAAGCATTTTCCTGTGTCATGATAATATCTGTATGGGTGCATCACTACACAATTTTATGGTTTTGTCACAATCAGAGTGGAGCAATCAGCTATTTCTTAAAGCTGAACATTAAGGTTGTTTCCAGTTTTTCCACATTACAAATGATTCTTTGATGAGCATCTTAGTAACCAAATCTTCACTTGCATTTCTAAATGTTTCCTAGGGCTAGATCCCTACCGGTGGATTTAATGAACCAAAGAGTAGATTCCCAGAAGTAGGATATCAATGGATAGCAAATATTTTTTACAGATAACCAAAGGTTATACCAATTTCTACTCTCCCCAGCAGTGTACAAAAGTCTCTGACCAATATTGTATATAACCCCCGCCCCCCCTTTTTTTCTTTTATTCTTTCTGTAGGAAAGTAGTAGGTGAGAGAATTATCTTCATTTGTCATTGCTGTTGAGACTGAACATTTTTCACATGCTTATTCACCACTGGTATTCCTTCTTCTGTGAACTCTTTACTTTGATTTTTGCCCATTCACTAACTAGTCTCTTATAGTTTTCTTGTCAATCAAAATGAGCTCTCAAAAGATATGAATCTTTGTCTGTCATATTAGTTGCAAATGTAAATATTTTTCACAACTTTTTTTTTAACTGTCTTGGCCATACACAGATTTTTTTTGTTTTTTTTAAAAAGACAATCTGATTCTAACTACAGCCCAGTGCCCCCAGTTTGAGCCTGTTTTCCCTGATTAAACTGAAGAGGTTTGACAAAAGATCTGGAAAGGCCATTTCAGCTAATCCTAAATTTAGATCTGTGAATAAAAGTGTGTGGGCCCGACTTAAAGATTGTTCGGTTCATATGCACTTTTGCATGATTTATGGAGAAGGAAATGACAACCCACTCCAGGATTCTTGCCTGGAAAATTCCATGGACAGAAGAGCCTGGTGGGCTATAGTCCATACGGTCACAAAGAGTGGGACAAGACTGAGTGGCTGAGCACACACACAAATGATTTAAGAAGACGGGGTGGGGGGGGGAGGGATGGAAGCAATTTGTGCCAGAAATTTTTAGAATTCTGAGGTAAGAAGCCAATTCTCTCCAGTCTCCTGCGTGTTGGGAGGGGGAGTAAATTTTGTGCCAGAGAACAGAACTCTTGATGGAAAAGTACTGCTCTGGGTTGCAGATGTGTACATGGCTTGGCTTTAATTATTTTTTCCCCTTCTCTCTACCCTTTCTTCTGCTCCCCTCCCCCTGCCACCATAAAGAGGGCAGCCATATTAGGACTCTAAAGGGTACAGACAGTGCTTCCTCCCCGAGGCTGCTCCTGTGCAGCCGGTTAGCACATCAAAGGCCGGATGAAATACCGGGGAAACAAGGGCCCAAATCTAGGATCCTTCCAAACTCCCACCTTCATCTGGGCTCTAGCACAGGGTTACTGTGACTGCCAAGGATAGCTCGACCAACTTCAAATAGAAGAATACTGCCAAACAAAGAAACTTTGGTCATTATTCTGAGCCAAAAAACCAAAACAAACAAACAATAACAACAACCAAAAAAAGTGCAACAGAGTATTGCCCGCTGATGCCCTGGGATTGAGCAAATCAGTGATTGCAAAAAGGATTTAGTGTTCCAAAAACAAATCAAATGATCCGATCCGTTTCACCAGACATTGAGAGAGTTATCAGATGAGGCCCGGGCACTGATTTGACCTCATCCCGAGGTGTGTCTGCCCCACAGCATCTGGTGGGAGGAGGATTGGAGAAAGGCCGCCAAGGGGAGCGAGGTGAAAATGGTTAGTCTGGGTCTCTAGGGTGGGAAAGGAGTTTAAGGAGTGAGTTTCCTGTCTCCTAAGAGAGCCTCGTGATCCCGAGGGTTGGCCAGGGAAAGATGAGTCTTCTGAATGGAAGGCAGGGAGAAGCTTAAAGCAGGAGAAATGGAGTTAGTGTTGGTTCGCATCAGGTCGCTGAGGGGACCTTATACAGAGCCCGGGAAAGCCAAGCGGGTAGGTGTGTGATGAACAACTGGGGGTAAGGAGGGGGGCTGCGTGATGCGTCGCAGTTAGCTAGAGGCTGGCGTGGGGGTGGCGTGAGGCTGCGGCCAGGCCTTACAGGTATTGCTGAGGGGTGTGTTCCACAATCTCGGCAGCGGAGGAGGTAGGATTCGGCTGGGGGAGGGGAGCCACCACCAAACTGAGGCAAGGTGGGGGGCCTGAGCTGGGCGGGGCCTGACTGAGCCGAGCCAGGAGCCTCCGCGGCCGCGGGGAGGCGGGGCTCAGAGGCCCCGCCTGTCCGCCTCCGTCTCCGCCCCGCCTGGCTCCGCCTCCTCCGCTGGCTAGTCTTGGTCAGCCGGGCCCCGCGCTCCAGTAGCTCGCGGAGAGGGAGGAGAAAGCGAGTTCCGGATTCCTGCCTGTCCCGGCCCAACCTTTGCTCCAGCGATCATGGCTGCCGAGGATGTGGCGGCGACCGGCGCAGACCCGAGCGAGCTCGAGAGCGGCGGGCTGCTGCATGAGATTTTCACGTCGCCGCTCAACCTGCTGCTCCTCGGCCTCTGCATCTTTCTGCTCTACAAGATCGTGCGCGGGGACCAGCCGGCGGCCAGCGACAGCGACGACGACGAGCCGCCCCCGCTGCCCCGCCTTAAGCGGCGCGACTTCACCCCTGCCGAGCTGAGGCGCTTCGATGGCGTACAGGACCCGCGTATACTCATGGCCATCAATGGCAAGGTGTTCGACGTAACCAAAGGCCGCAAGTTCTACGGGCCTGGTACGGCGGCTGGCCGGGGGGCCGTAAAGACAAAAGAAGGGGCCCCGGCACGGGGCTGGGTCCCGGAGAGGCGAGGAGGGAGCGGGACGCCCGGGGAGGGGCTGGAATGGTGTCCAGCTTGGGAGGGCGGGGCAGGGAGGCTCCCCGGGCTGGCAGGGGGCCAGAGACGCCCTAGAAAGGCTGCGAGCCGGCGGGATCACAGATTCCCGGTCCGCACCGCCAGCCTCGGCGTGGGGTGGAGGAAGAAGACTGAAATGCTTAAGCCGGGGGTGGATGGTGGGGTGAGATCGCCAGTCTGGAAGGCGGAGGGCGGGGGGTGGCACCGCAGAGCGCAGTGTTGGGGGAGTTTCGAAGGTATGGGGTTCGAGGGTTCTTGGAAGGAGGGGATGATGTCGGACTGGGGAAAGGAAATGAGAGTGTCTCGAGGGAAACGTGATGGGAGGGAGGGCGAAAGAAGGTCGGGAGGTCCAGCCTTGGAGGGGCCGGGAAGGCCGATGACGCCAGGAGTAGCCATGAGGAATGGGGAGGTGTGGGAGAAGGAAATGGGAAACGGGATTAGCAGCAGGTTGGAGCACTGTGCGTGGCAGTGATGTGTGTGCTCTCTGTGTGATGCGTATGTGGCATGTCAGGCTTGTGTGTGTGCGTGCACACGCGTGCGCTAGCAATGTGGCATGTGTTTGGTATGTGTGTGGCAGACGGGGAAAGCGGGGAGGTGAACAGGGGAAGCTCCATAGGGGGAAGGGGACTGGATGTAGAAGGCTGAATGTAGCGGTCGATAGGAATGTGGCAAGACCAGAAGGTAATACAGTATTACACTCCATAGCAGGAGAGAAGGAACTAGAAGCCAAAAAAAAAAAAAAATGGAGGGAGGGAGAAGTGGGAGGATCCTGAGAAACAAAAGGGGTAGGGCTAGGAAGGCTGCTGGGTGTGGGGATTTCGTGGAAAAGCCAACCAGAGGGGAAATGAGGGCTGCTTGACTGAGGAGCTGTTGGAGAGGGACAGGCTTGGTAGGGCCTTAGAAATGAGGCTTTTCCAGGCTTGGTTGCAGATCAGAATCACCTGATGCACTTTAGGTACAATACAGATTCCCGGCCTAATCTCCCCCAAGAATGGGGGAAAGGAGCAATCCAGAAATCTGCATTTTAACACGCCCACCCCCAGGCAAATTTGGGACGTCTCCCGTTTCCGAAAGTTCTGCTTTGCAGCATGTTTGGATCAGAGGAGGAAGGGGTTTTAGCTCTGCCAGTATGGATGCGTCTAAAATCAGGGGGTTCAGGGAGAGGAGGAAGAGCGTAGAAGACAGCAATCTGCCTTCATCCCCACTCCTGGTTGGTTTTACTCTCCCCCTCAAACTCATCAACATCAGATGTATTAAAGCACTCTCCCACGCCACAGTTTTTCTTTGGGGAGGATTTAGAAGACCTACTTCCTAGAAACATGTAACTATCAAAATAATTTGAAAACCATACCTATAGTATTTGTCAGTTACAGTGGCGCCCCTAAAGGCTTTATCAGTAAACATAATCATGTAAATATCTGTTATGACCAAGCCGCCCCATAAAGCAGTTGAAACATGCCTGGAGCTTCGTCACATGATTGTAGTTTGCAAAGTCATTGAGAGGAATGTAGGCCTGTGTACAGAGCTTGAAACTGGGAGTCAGGCAGCCTGGGTTCTCTGCCTTGTTGGATCACTGACCACCTGTGTGACCTGGGGCAAAGCACTGTTCTTTCTAGGCCTTAGTTGTTCCTCTTTAAAGTGATAAGGATGGCCCGTTGTGAGATCTCAGTCTCTACCTGCATGAGTCTGTGAATGTGTAACATCACTATAATACTTTGTATTATAAAGGATTCCTGAAAATGATTCATTATTTTTAATGATGTTGTATGCACGGCACCTTTGTTGGTGCTGGGAATATAGTAGTGAACAAAACAGGCCTACATCTCTGCTCATGGAGCTTACATTCTAGTGACTATACATTCTGGTGGGTAATGTATATATTCTCCAAAGATTTTTAATGCTCCCCCCAGAGTGTTTTCAGTATTCCATAACCATAAGTTCTAAAATGGTGGGATCCAAATCCATCTACTTGGCCTGTTTACCTTCTCTAGTAGAAATGGTAGTATGTAATGGTGATGAAAAACAACCATTTTTCTTTGGAATCTTATGTGCCTTTAAAAGTTGATCACAAATTTCGTCTAATTTGTAAAAATAAAATTTTCCTAGTGGATTGAGGTTTCGGGTGGCCAGGCCATATTGAAATGTGGTCTGTCCTCATACTTGGTGTGGTAGTTACCTGCAAACTTCTTCATATCTGACTTGCTACTTGGTCTACCTTTGGGGAAACAACACATTGTTTAAAGTACACTGGATTCTTTTCATTTACTGGTGCAATATTTAAGTCGAAAAATTCATTTGAAGTACATACAGAATGATTCACTGTTCTCTTAGATAAAAATTTAGTATCATTATGTATAATAGCAGCCAGATATTTTATAGAATTTTCAGAGTCTTCAAACCCACCCAAAACAGCTGACAGACCTGATTCCATGCCATCATTTCCTTACTGACAGTGAAGATTATGTAACCTGTGGATAGATTTCTAAACCACTGATACTCATAAAATGATTTCTCCTGCAGAGGCCATACATTAATGTTCAACACAGTCTAGTCTCACAACCAAAGATCTCTGTGAGACTCTTGGTTCATTAAATTGTGTCAGCATAGGTGCCTCACAACTAAAGATCTCTGTGAGACACTCTTGGCTCATTAAATTGTATCAGCGTACATGTATAAAATATTTCTATTTACACTCTAGTGTTTCTTATCTTCCCAGGTGGCGCTAGTGGTAAAGAACCCACCTGCCAATGAAGGAGGCATAAGAGATGTGGGTTCAATCCCTGGGTCAGGAAGATTCCCTGGAGGAGGGCGTGGCAACCCACTCCAGTATTCTTGCTTGGAGAATTCCATGGACAGAGGAGCCTGGCAAGCTGCAGTCCATAGGGTCACACAGAGTTGGACACGACTGAGTGACTTAGCACGCACACATATTTCTTATCTTCAGAAACCATAACTTTCACTGGTGCAGCCCTAGTCCCTAGAACAGAGCCAGGTTCCAGGTTCAATGTCCAGAAGTTGAATTCTGACCCATGAACTATATCTTGGATAATTCCCTACTAACACCCTCCCCCGGGGAGATAATCATTTATGGCTTTTTTTTATTAGCTACTTGCAATCACAAGAAATGAATGCTACGGTATAGCATTTTGATTTAGTTTTAGGTATTTAAAAGTTTAATGACAACAGGTCTTTCAGTATTCACTGGTAATGATCAAAGGATCCACGTCAATCACTTATGGTTTCAAATGGAATTCGATATTCAAAAATGGGCTCTTCATGCTCACTGGTAAGGAAGCCATTTTCTGTATTTGAGCCACAGAGAAATTGACTAATAGACAATTGGTCTTTGGTTTTGTTTTGTTTTTAAAGAGGGGCCGTATGGAGTCTTTGCTGGAAGAGATGCATCCAGAGGCCTTGCCACCTTTTGCCTGGATAAGGAAGCACTGAAGGATGAGTACGATGACCTTTCTGACCTCACTCCTGCCCAGCAGGAGACCCTGAGTGACTGGGACTCTCAGTTCACTTGTAAGTGCTTTTTTTTTTTTATTTTGCCAGGGTCAGATTTCTACCAATAATGGGATTCACAGCAGTACAATAGTTATTACTAAGCAGCCTGCGACTGTGGAGCATTTTGATAGGCTCCTGAATCTTGGACAGATCAAGTTCATGGCTTGAAGTAATTGTAGCAGTGCTGAGTCACTTGCCATGACTGCATCCCAATATCTAGCTAGTTCTCTGTGCAAACCTGGGTTTTCTGTTTTTGAAATTCCTGAGGTTTGCATAGATTTTCCCACTAAGAGTTGGTGTGCAGGGGAAAGGAGAGTGGCCATCTTGGCTACAGAAGGATTTTCATAAGCCCTTACTTGTAGAACTTGCTGTTTAAAAGCAGCCCACATTGCTGTTAAAGAATGAGAGACTTGTATTGTACAAAACAGCTTCTCTTTGAATCTAACTGAGCCTAACTATAGGCCTCATCTACAAATGATACTTATCATCTGCCCAGCAACAATGGTGTCTACGTTTCTTAAAAAGAAAGCAAAAAGGAGACACTTGTTTCTTGGCTTATGCTATGGACCAAGGGCTTTGGGGGGAAATAGGGCTGGAGGTCAAGTTCAAATCTAAGAATTGGGAAATTGGCTTTTGTCCAACCTAAGTGTTTAATGATCACTTTAGCAATATTTCACTGCTAAGAATTTGAAGAATAATCCTTCCAAGTTTTGAAACAGTATGTAAAGACAGTGACCATTTCCTTGAGGGTCATTTTTCATTGTAAATGTTGTTTTCTATTTACTGTTCTGTTTTTGTTTTTGTTTTTTTGCTAAATTCAACCGTTTTCTTTGAGAGTAATGCTCACCTCAGAGAGAGTTCTGGATTAATAATTAGCCAGGTATAACTCTACCTTTAGAGTTTGGATCCCAAGCCGACTAAGTATAACTTTCAAGTCCAGAGGCAAGTCTTTGTACTCTGAAAACATAATTCAGCTATCTAACAGTCCCTCATTTTTTGTATCTTCAGGATGCCTTTGTAACAATAGATTGTTCTATATGAAACCAATGAGTTGTAATTAATAATTTACAAAGCTCTATTTTATAGGGCTTAACTTCATCAATGGGGGTAAAAAACCATGGTTCCCCCAACCCCTTAAACTAAGGCTAGTCCCAAATACTGTTGTGACACTTGAGCTACACTCAAAACTGGCATGGTTTCCCCTTAAGGCAGGTTTCTCAGGTGCCACCCAGCTTTTATTTGTCTTGCACAGTCACCAGCACCCCAGGGACCTTTATAATATGTTCAAATAGGCAAGTTCTAATTGTTCCTGATGATTATTTCACAGCAAAGTAGCTCCAGTTACCTGGTTAAACAGGTTGGTTACTCCTTTAATTCCTACCCATATTCAGAAAGAGGAGTTCTCTTGACCTCTGACACTGAGATAATTAACCCTACACTAACTTGACCCAGTAATACAGCCAATATGGTGGTCATCTGCTGACTCAATCCCTCCTCGAGTCTCTTACATTCTGGTTGCCCTCTTAAACCTGCGTTATCCAAAATCTCCAATGTTCTCCTATTTCCTTTACCACTGCCTTTAACCACGTCTATCTTTTTTCCCCCGAGTTGAGGGAAATTTCTTTCTCCTGCTCTTCCCTTTATCCTCTGAGACTATTATCATTCCTTCCTCTCACTGTCAGACAAGCATCTAATAATCATGGCTGCCCCTAACCACTGTTCCATCCCTCCTTGCTCTCTACAGTATGGTTTCTGCCCCCACCATTCCACTGAACCTTCTGTCTCAAATGTTTACAGAGACCTGCATGTTGCCAACACTAATTGCAGTTCTCCAGTCCCTGTTGTCAGTCTCCAGTCACATGCTCCAGTCACAAAGTCCCCATTTCGGTCCATGGAGTCTCCAGTGTTCACTTCCTTAACTCCTGTTTACAGTTGCCTTTAATGGGTCTCATATCCTTCTGTTTTCACCCCCATGGACACTGCCTTCCTCCTGGCTCTCGTTTCTCCCCATAGGGATCTGTCCGCTGGCCTCCTAGTCACCCTATCCCTGGACTCTCCTGACTAATCTGCCCTGCCCTCTATACACAGTGAAACCGTTGTTACCACAGCACTATTTTACCTTGTCATTCCTTTGTACACTTTCGGTTCCCTTTGCCATCTATGGGATAAGTTCAGACTCTTCAGGCTGCCTTTCCACATCTTTCGTAAGGTTTCCCCACCCTGTTTGGCTGGCACTGCTCCCAGTCTCCTCCTGCCAACTCAGTCCCTTTATTGCTCCCCAGATACGTTTGGTCTCACCTGCATGCCTTTGTGTGTGGCGTTGGCACTTTGTGGAAACCCCTCCTTCCCCAAGTCCTTTCTACACATCTTCCAAAGCATATCTTTCTCCCACGAAGTGTCCTGCAACCCTTCCAACTAACTCATACCCTTGCTCTGCTGAACATTCCCCCACACAAACAACCCACTTTGACATTACCTTGCACACACACTGTCGGGCATCACTCCCCATTCTATACTTCTGTCTGCTGAACATAACTAACTCCTTGGGACTTGGCTGGGACTATGGTATAAACTGCCTTCAAGAAGCCTAACATGTTTTTGTGTCGGCCTTTTGGCTAAGATCAAATGTGTGTGTTGCTTATAGGCTTCTCGTAAGTGCTTTCAAAGGAAATATGGTAGTGGTTTTCTCCAAAGCGTGAGAATGATCAGTTTTGGCATCTTCTTTCCTTCCAGTCAAGTACCATCACGTGGGCAAACTGCTGAAGGACGGGGAGGAGCCCACCGTGTACTCAGACGAGGAGGAGCCAAAAGATGAGAGCACTCGGAAGAATGATTAAGGCCTTCAGCGGAAGCATATCTATTTTTGTATTTTGCAGAATCATTTGTAACATTCCAGTCTGTCTTTAAAACATGGTGATTTCAATATTTAGAAAAGTTTTGAACTTGCTGTACATTTTTTTAATTAACATCACTAGTGACACTGATAAAGCTAACTCTGTCTTAGAATGCATGATATGTTTGTGTGTCACAAATCCAGAAAGTGAACCGCAGTGCTGTAAGACAAATGTTATTACTGTTTCTCTTCTATCTGTAGTCAGTGCAGGCTGAGTTGGAACTTGTGTTTCCTGAGAGACAGGTAAGACATGGGTATTCCCCCCAAACAAGTTTAAACGTTAAATGTGTGAAGTCCTTCAGGCGTCAAGGAACACAGAATGAACTTTGAGTCATGGTATTCTCTAAAGATAGAGAAAATCCTTTATTTCTCAATTGACCTAACTGCATGATTTCTATTTTCTCTACCTCTAAAGCAAATATGCAGTGTTCCAAAGACTTTGGTATTGATTAAAGAGAGCAGTCCAGTACAAAATGAAATCTCAAAGCTGGACTCAGTCACAGGTAACCTACTTTTCTGTTTGGGGACAGCATCATTGTCCTGTGCTCTTTGGAACACTCAGTTGCTCTCACTTAACAGTAATCTCCAATGAGGCTGAAAATAGGATCTCAACATTCCAAAGCAAGCTTTGACGAAAATCAGCTGGCTTGCCTAAAAAACGAAAATACATGAATAAGATTGTAGGACTATTTTCCCCATCCCTGTGTTCTTGGTTATTTCACATGATTGGACATGCGAGGGGGCCGTGTAGGACAGGAGCAGATTGCTCTCTAAGAGCCTTCACACACACCCCTGAAGAATGAGGAAATCGTACACATTACTGGCCAAGTGGTTTTTCAAGTGTATTCATAACCTAACAGTTATTCCTCTGTTGTTACAAAACTATAGCCACTGCAAGAGTTGTAGTCAAGTGTCTTGGTCTTTGATATTGGTCTTGGTTAACAATAAACTTAGCTTAAGTAGACTGTACAGTTGTATGAATTTGTAAAAGTATTATATGAATAACTAGTGAGGTTTCAAATCTTGTAATTGTAGTTGAATAGTCATTGTATTTTCTTGTGAACTGTGTTTAATGGTTTTACCTCAAATCAGAAAACAAAATGAAGTGCTTTGGTCAGTTAATAAAATGGTTTTACCCAGTATAGTGTGGTGGATTGCCTTATTACTTTTAAACCTTAATCTGAGGAAGCAGATTCAAGAGTTTCAGTTCTGAGTGACGTTTTTTGTCTTCCAAAAGAGACAAGGAAAGGGGTACAACTTCATAGAGGCTGCACACCAAAAACCAAGTACCAACTTATCCTGTTAAAATAATGAGTTGAATTTACTTTTTTAAGTCAGAATTTAATAAACTCAGAGACAGACTTCTGCCTTGAATTCTATAGCAAGTTTACTAAGGAGCAACTCGGGTGTTCATTGGAGGGACTGATGCTGAAGCTGAAACTCCAATACTTTGGCCACCTCATTCGAAGAGTTGACTCATTGGAAAAGACCCTGATGCTGGGAGGGATTGGGGGCAGGAGGAGAAGGGGACGACAGAGGACAAGATGGTTGGATGGCATTACCGACTCGATGGGCATGAGTTTGAGTGAACTCTGGGAGTTGGTGATGGACAGGGAGGCCTGGCGTGCTGCGATTCATGGGGTCGCAAAGAGTCGGACACGACTGAGCGACAACTAACTTAACTCACTCTAGTGAAGACTTACTGAGTGCCAAGGCAGGTTTTGTTTTTACTTCATCATCGGATTAGGAAAGTGTTCAGGAACCTTATGGTAGCAAAGTTGATTCACTTCATGCCAAAAGAAGGATATGAGACTTACATATGCAGTCGATTGTATAAACATACAACCTATTACTCAGAAGATTAGTGTTTTGCCATTTTCATGTGAAAATTCACAGACTCTTCTTACAAGGGAGGTACTCCCTGAACCAGAGAGGGCTCAGAGCTTTCCAGCTTTTATGTTCTCAAACCATATTGCCTGTTTTTGTTGTTTTAAAATGTGTCCTTTTCCTGCATTAGTTTTCACCCAACAAATGTTTGAGCTGCCTGTTTTGTGCCAAGCAACCTGTTAGGCCGTATGCTTTGGGGGAAGGGGAGGGAGAGAGAAACTGGGCCACCTTTGCAGCCTGAGATTAGGCTACTCCTTTTACTCAAACAGGTTTGTCTGATGCCAAGAGGAAAACATCCAGAGCCTGGTTAAAAGCTTCAACCCCAGATAGCCGGATTCCCCCCATTCAGAACTAAACATTGTATTGATTACAGGTAAAGGGATATTACTATCAGGCAGGACTTTCCTCTAGAAACTTAAATCCAGCTCACACAGTTGTAAGCCGTATTATGTAAAAGGCACCGTTTGAGAAGATGGGGGAGTGGTGGTTACAGCCATGGCACCAGCCATGCCAACCAGGGAGGGGCCCAGGTGAACAGCTCTTTCCTCCTCCCCTGCTTTCTTCCAGCCCCTGCCTAGACACCGTGTTCTCAGTCCCAACATCTGAGGGTCAGAAGCAGCATTTGCTACGTGCTTGCAGCATCTCTGTGGCTTCTCTACACAATATCATGTTCACCTTACCTCAGAGGGCCACACTTCATGCAAACCCTCAATCCAGAATGAGCAAAAGCAGCCTTTGCTGTCTCAGAAAAAGCTCTTTGAACAAAAAGAAGCTCTAAAGTGCCCAGTTGCCCTCTAAGGTACCAGTCTGCCTTTGTTACAGATATTTAGAAGAAATTTGCTGAACATTTCGTGTGAAAATACAGTTAACTCTTTCAGGATCAAAGACTGATCACTGAAGCCCCTCACATCTATGACTGGACTCCCCATCCCACACCCACATGTTTTTGGAAATGGGGTAACTTCTACACTTTCACCAAGGTCTGAAGAGTGTGTGTGTGTGTGTGTGTGTGTGTGTGTGTGTGTGTGTGTGTGTGTGTGCGTGCGCGCGCGTGCTCAGTTGTATCCAACCTTGCAACCCCATGGACTGTAGCCCGCCAGGCTCCTCTGTCCATGGAATTTTCCTGGCAAGAATCCTGGCAGGACTTTCCTCTAGAAACTTAAATCCAGCTCACACAGTTGTAAGCCGTATTATGTAAAAGGCACCGTTTGAGAAGATGGGGGAGTGGTGGTTACAGCCACGGCAGCATTTGCTACTTCTTCCTCCAGGGGATCTTCCCAACCCAGGGATCGAACCCACGTCTCCTGCATTGGCAAATGGAATCTTTAGCACTGCACCACCTGCAAAGCCCTAAGGGCTGAGGTGAAATTCTGTGGAATCTGTTTTGCTACCTATAAAGAGCTGATAAAACCTTTGCTGAAGGGAGACTAGTCTTAAGTCAAAATATCATGATTTTCATTTATCCAAAATGAAAATACAACTGCATTTTCATGAGCTCTGACAGTCAATTGCCATTAACTGGCATTATAAAAGGAGAAGTTGCCTCAAAACAGTAGTGAAACCAGACATATTTTCAAAGAAAATATTACTGCAGGTGTGTGATATTCTATCCAGCACATGTGGTCAATGAACAAAGACTCTATACTATGAAAACTTTATTTTTAATATATCTGAAAATCAAACATGTATTATTTCTCTACCAATGCAAATGACAAAAAGGAGCAGCAATGTTAGTGCAAAGCAGCATACTACAGGTAGAAATCTCACCCCCCCACAAAGTGGAATTATCAACATTTAAAAGTGAACATTTTGAACAGTCTTGCAACAAATGAAAATACATTTATTTGGTTCTTAAGTTCAAAATTATCAGGTTACAATGGCTTTCTACCTGAGGAATTCAAACAAATGTAACAAAAACACATTAACAGACTTTGAGCTAATTCTTAAAGCACTATTAGTAACGCATACAAGGAAAAACATGAAAACACCTATTTAAAAAGACACAGATTAAAGTTCCGGCCCTTCATTGGACATAGGAAAAAGATATGAGAAAACTTTTGCACCACTTAAATAACAGCACAACAAAGAATAACAGTGTTAATTAACAGAAAGTGAGTATCACATTTTCAGTTCTAAATCATTCCATCCATTTGAAATGTTCAGGAGAAATTGTTCTCATCCTTGCTTAAGGCCTACACACACCAAAAAAAGAGATTTACTCAAATCTAGAATGCATTACCTCAAGACATAAAAACCCAAGGTTGTATAGAAAGTAAACACAAAACCAGTATTTTTACTTTCTCCTGGGTCCCAGGATGGTATCTAGACCAAAGTATTACATAGAAGTGACTTAGCACCAATTCAATTATACAAAAAAAATTTTTTAATTGCACATGCTGTATTCTGCAAGGTATTTTTTATGTCTGGTTACTGAGCAGCAAATTGTTTTCATGCCTAAAATCTCTGCAAAGAAAAATTATCAAATGACAGAAGAAATTGAGTTGTTTTTTCTTTCTTTTTTCCAAAACAAGCATAGTTGCTTTCCATTACAAACGCATAATGTTCTTTGTTTCAAGGGCATGAAACATGAAAAAAATAGGGAGGTTGGGTCTCATTGGAAAAGAATAATACCTGCTTGCTGCAGGTTGTCTGACAAAATACAAGCTGTTATAACTTAAAGGCTACTCCAGACAATAGTACTCTGAACATTAATAGTCACTGCTAGTCCTTAGAGGAGAAAAGGCACTCGTCCTAGGAGTGATTTTTCAGATTGGACAAGCCAAGCCTAGTTGATGGCTTGTATGACTCTGATGGCAGAGTCACTGGCTTGCAAGTAAAATTGAATACAAGAGAGCCAACAAATAAATGAATGATTTGAAGATTTTCTAGGCATTTCAGATATCAGGTTGCTCAAGAGTCTAATTACAAGCACACATCGTGCCTTATCATTCTGGGCAGCCACACTGACTGGTGTCCTACTTTGGCTTGACCAGCTGGTCCTTTTCTATGGACTATCAAGTTAGGACTGTTTGAAATGAATCATGTAATATGAAAATGTTGCCTTCCACTACTTTGTGGATTAAAACACATTTTCCCACTGCAGGCAGCCTAATCTCATTGAGGTCTTCAATTGCCATGTCAGCTATAGTTTTGTTGGAAGGAAAAAAGTCATCTACTGCCCCACCTGAGTTCCTAAATCCAATATAAGGCAGAATGAGTCAGCCGAGCTTTCGATAGAACATGCACTGCATTAAGATGTATGTCTTTACGAATCTATAAAATATCTCAATTTAAAAACATATTCAAGGAGTCCAAAACCAGTAGGTAAAAAGATAAATTGCTTATGTTAAGAGTTTACAAATTCTGCACACATACAATTTTCCCCCTGCTAGAAAAGTACGGGCTTTACCCTTGACTCTTCCTAACTCCATGGCATTATTGAGGATTGAGGAGGCACTTGTTACTGTTTTATAAAAGTCAGTTTGGGGATATTCAGTGACTTTTTACAAACTGATGTCACCCAACCCTGAGTGAAAGGATTACATAACCTGAAATGGAATACTCTCACGTCCTCTCTTCCCAAGTGCCATTTTTGGTGCCCCAGGATCATTCAATATTTCCTTTGGCAAATCCCAAGTTGTATCACTTCAATCCTGTTGCTTTTCTATGATGGAATGACATGGGGTTCTTCCAAAAAAAACCAACTCTGCTAATGGTCCACTCTCTGTGTCAGCCTCAAAAGACAATCTGAGCCCCTTTTAGATTCTTCTTCCAAGGCTTTGTTTCTAAAAGGACAACTCTTTGAGTCCTATGAACATATTAATAAGATTAATTTCCTTCTGGTGGATGCTCAGGGAACCCTCTAATGTCATGAATAAGTCCAGTGTATGTTCTAGGTGTCATCTCTCTTCTTTTATCTATAGCTATTTCTAGATAAAAGTCAGGAAAGTTTGTTGCTGCACATGGTGTTCCAACCAAATCAAAGAACAAGTAGAAAGATCCTTATGCATTCACTGCCATCCCTTTGAAGATAAATGATGTTAAATGATAATGTTACGACAGCTGAAGAGCCATAGAGGGCTATCTTAACTCCTCTCGATGTTAATTTGCTCCTTTGGTGGCACCAAATTAAAGCTGCAATCGAGCTGTAGAAATGTCTGTCCTTAGATAAGAAAGTTTTCCAAACACATTGTTTCACCAAGGTTTCGAATTGGGATTTTGGTGTTTCCAGTTTGCCAACACATCTCACACACACACACACACACACACACACACACTTTGATCTATGCTTTATACTTTGGCAAGAGAAGCAAGGTTTTGTATTTGACCTTGCTCAAGCTCCTAAGTGTTTGCTCTCTTGCTCTGTAGTTGCTAACTACATAGCTACATTTGGTTTTAAATTTTCTTCTTGCAGATTTTTACTGTGAATAAGGGTTTCCCTGATCTAAGAAACCTTCAAAACATTTGAAAATAAAAAGAACTGGTGAAGTTGTTTCTTAAATAGCTTCTGTAGTCAATGCGCTCCAGACTGTTATGTCTAATGTAGTAACTACCAGAATTCAGCATGAAATCTCCAGAATACTCACGTCTTTTCATCTTTCCTGCATCCCAGTTATATTCTGACCTCCAAGGTATCTCTCTTTTTTTGGGAAAACCCCACAAATATGAAGCATTTGCACTTTTTGATGATGTTACTGGCACTTGAAAGAGCCTATAGTTGACTCTGTGGTCAAATGCACTGTCACTAAACTGCCTCCTCTTTCCTATGACAGTGTCTAACTGATCACTGGCACTGGACTTGTGGTGGTGGCTTTCATCAGATAAGTACTGGGGGGCCAGTATTACCTTCTCTTTGCTGTTGCTGTTCTCATTTCTAATGGAATTGTTTTTACCCTCAAGCCACGAACATCTCAGTTCATAAGTGGACCTCCTGCCTGGTTTCCTAAGCTTGTATTCAGAGTATTTTTCCTCCCCATTATGTTTCCCCTCTGCATACAAGGCCTGCTGACTTGACATAATTTCTGTATCACAAGTGATGATTTCATCAGCATCAAGACATCCCTTTTCTGGGCAGCTATCATACGTGGCCACAGACTTCTTTTTCTTCTCTTTGTTTACACTAAGATTATCACTGAGACATTCAGAATCACTGCTAATTTCCTCTAAGAAATCTCTCAACTTCAAATCAAAGTCTGCTGACCTCTTAGATGAGGAAACTTGGCTTTGACTTGTGGATATGGGATCCTGGACTTGGTAAGCATGAGTCTTTTCCAAAAGATGGCTCTTTTCATCAGCTGGGGACAGGCAATCACCAGCTTTACTGGCTGTGTCCTTAAAATGATGCTTAAATTTCTTTGTACATTCTTCAGCATAATCCATTTTTCTTTTCTTTTGTGATATATGCTCAGGATCCCAAGAAAGATTTGTCCAGAAATCATCTTCTTGTACTTGTTCTCTCCTATCTAGATGTTGTGTTTGGCTCAAACTGGTTGAGTGATGCTTATGTTTTCTCAAATTGATTTGAAAGTTATTTCCTTTCACAAGGACAGTTCTCTTCCACTGACATGTGCTTGTTATGTGACTTGGCTCTAGGCAGATGCGGGCATATTCTGGAGTTTGATAATGGTTTAAAAGATAGTCAATAAATTCATCTGTTTCATAGATCTTCTGTTTCCTGCTACGGTCTCTCTCAACGAATCTGGAAGAATAGGAGGTATTAGAACCATGCTGGTCTTCTTTCTCAAGATATTGACTTTGAGTCATTATAATTTGCAAGGAATTCTGGTCACAGCTCAAACTGTTATTATATTCGTCAGTTAATGATTTTCCAGCTCTCTCTTTTCTTGCTGAATATCTTATTTTTTTTCCCCCAAGGTGGTGGGAAGATTTACGTAAGTGAGCTCTAACCCTTTTCTTCATTTTTCGTTTACGTTTGTAATCTGACCTGGAAATGTGGTATCTTAGCATTTCCTCCTGATTTTGAAGATACTGAGTGTTTGGTTCTTCTTTCTTCAGAGTTCCTGACACAGTCTCCGGAGCATGATGAGCTTTGGAGCCTGCAACATTCGCCTTCCGTGGGTAAAATTCTTCAGACTCCTTCAAAGATAAAGGTTAAAAATCTCACATGAAAAGCTCAACAGGTTAAAAATCTCAAAGAAAACTGGGCTATATAGCACTGTTCTGAAGAGGTTTCTAACTACACCTAGGGTAGATCCAAATTAAGAATAATAGCACACTGAAGAAACGGGAGGTACAAAATTAAATGTTTCCATCTAATAGGAGCTGCTTTGACTAGGTCTGTGCCTGTCCTTATGTTAAAAGGCACCCTGGTTTACATACCTTTAAAAGCACATAATCCTTTTTTCCTTTGTTCATAAATTGATGGGTCTACTTACTGTTCCAGGTATTGTGCTCGAGGGTGGGAACATGAAGAGAAATAAGAAATGTTCTATAGTGCTCCCTGGGGCTACAGTCCTAGAACAAGAAAAGACTGGTGGGTGAAATATGTGCCTTAAAGGGTCAGTTGGCTTTGTAAAAGCCAAACTGCCTTTTTGGGTTTTATTCTGGCCTCTTCCTATGGATTACAAGTGAGCATGCCTCTGACCTGCCCACCTCGGTTGGAAACAAGATAACAAGTAGAAAATATGGCTGTGACAATGGTGCTCTCTGCCGTCCATGACTGCAGGGCAGGTGAAAGGTGTGGCCTATGGCCCCTACCCTGATGGGAGAGCTTGTACTGAGCTCCCACTGACACTCAGCACAAATCAGGGCTCAGAGCTTACCCAGGACTTGGGATTCAAATTTGGTACCACACACATTGAAAGAGAGGAATTCTTCAAAATAAGTCACTTTTGGCAGTCATTAAGCCAAACTAAAAAAGATCCAGCTCGCCTTATTGTCAAAATAAATGTGAGGTTTCTCTGATCCTGATTTCATGCAGTTTGATGGGCCATACCAATTAGAAAAAAAAAAAAACCAGGTGAGATGGCAAATATACCTAAAATCAAATCTACCGAAAATGAATGCCATTCACTCTTGGTGTTTAAGAACGCTAAATGTGGCTTTTCAAATGTGGCTTTTGGTCTTTACTCTGGGGCATCTGCTGAGTCTGATTATCTTTAGGAGGTCAGTAAGTGGGAGAACAAAAACTTCCCCAACTGAAACTCTCCAAACAACTGGTCTGTGATGTGAGGTATTCCTTAGCAAACAGTTGAAGACTAGACTAACATGTCTGTTCAAGGGCCTCCTTTCCCATCCAGTCCTGTCACTGATGAATGGCCAGCGAAAAGTAATGAAGGATTACAAAGTCCACATCCCTCTTCCTGGCGTTATCTGTTACCTCCATTAGGAGCTTAGAAGAGTAGGTGCACAAGCTGCACTGCTCTAAATTAGATCATCTCAAAGTTGAGAAAGAAAGTGTGTGTGTGTGCGTGCACGCCAGATGGTGGAGGTGACCCAACTCCTTCAGAGAATCTGAGTATCCCTTTGGTCAATGCAAAATGGTTGTTAGAGACCAGCCTATTGGAAACAAACCTCAACAAATACAGTAAGTCTTCCACAGCCACTGGTTAAACAATAGGCTGCTATTTCAAAGTAAAGGCCTGATGACTCAGAGAGGTCACTAGCTACCCAAACCAAAGAACAATGGGGCAAGAGCCTTACTACAATTTTCCTCAGGAGTGCCCGCATCAGGTAGAGGGCCTCCAGCTGCCTCTGGGTCAGTGGGATCTTCCTCTTCTCCAGGTCCTCGGAAGAGCTGGACCCTGGTTGGGCCTCCACTTTGGCGCTGTCCTTCTGTCTCCTTTGCCGGTGCCTGTCCCTTTCCTTCTGGGTGCGTCTCTTGACTCTGGCCTTTCTCCTCTTTTCCTGGATCTTCCTCTCCTCTTTTCTTTTTCTGGATAATGATTAAGAGAGTGAACCCTTCAGAAGGTGTTTATTGGGCAAACAGGTTACTCTCCTCCCTACTACCTCCTCCCTGGCAGGAGTTCCCCAAAATCTCCAGCTACAACACCCCAGGGCTCGACATTAGACCACTGATGACAAAAGACACTGTGACTATCAGTCAAGGGGAGAGATGTGTAACGAAATTGGTCAGTTAGAAACATGTACAGGAGACCTCATGCAGAGAGAGTGTATTTAAAAAATAAACGAAGAAGACTACTGAATTCAAAGGAGGGGCCTCAACACCCCCCCCCCCACTCCAACTTTCTCAAACCAAAAGCAGGGACTATGGGATCTAGCTTTCGCAGGGATGATTCCATTTCTCTTGAGATCAAAACCTTCCCTGAGCTGGTCACACAGACACAAATGAAAGTAAGTCAAGGCATTCAGAAAATCTTAAAGGTGAGAACTGGTCTTTGGTGCACACTCCTTAACACAGTGAAGTGTTAGTCACTCAGTCATGTCTGACACTCTGTGACCCCATGGACTGTAGTCTGCTAGGCTCCTCTGTCCATGGAATTCTCTAGGCAAGAATACTGGAGCAGGTAATTCCTTTCTCCAGGGGATCTTCCCAACCCAGGGGTTGCACCTGGGTCTCCCACATTGCAGGCAGATTCTTTACCATCTGAGCCACCCAGTACATTATCATAAAAATAGGCTGGTTTAGAAGAATCTGGGCTTATTTTTCTCTGTTTTCTGAATATTTAAGATGTTTTGGTTAGGCTCTCATAGAAGCATGGAAACCTGGGGGGTGGGGGAAGGGCAGGGGAGGACAATTGCCTGAGAGATGACCAAGCCCCAAACTGGAGGATGAGCTCAACTGCATGATCGATCTGGAAATTTGGGAGGAATCATTACCTTTACTGGGATCAACTTCTGGCCAAGTTTCACAGCCATGACCTTAAGTAACTCCTAGCACTCCGCCAACCAAAAAACGTTGAGAGGCACATGGAAAACTACTCTTAAACTCCTAAATTTGCATAAAAGGCTGGAAGAATAAACCTGCAAGGGGAGGAGCCAGGAAGAAGGTAAAAGTGGTTTGGGGAGCCCTGTAGTTCCGGTCCAGTTGTCCCTTCTTGGCAAACCCTTGACAATCCAATGGCCCTTTCTAGTCTCAAGCTCCTAAACTGGGAAACAATGGTAAGCTCAAAGAAGTAAATACAGAGGCTCCTTAAATTCACAGAAAGATCTTGAGCCAACAAGAAAAATGGTCTCAACAGATCTTTCTGGGTTAGTTTGATTATGGATCATCTTATGAAAGAAAATCTTTTCCAAAACAGAAAGGAATTTTCCCCAAAATTTCAATGGATGGGCAAAGTAATATTTGGTAAATTTAGGTAAACTGGTGAAACTTATAAGTTGGCAGGCTAGAATTTTCATGCTAAAAGTACCTGGCCTTTTTTTTTTTTTTTTTTAATGATTATTAACTCCTAGACGACCTAATCTGGTTGGTCCTACTATTCCTCATTACTTGTTCCTCCTGAAAAGCATACTTTTAAAGTATTTTGTTTTTCACTGCTTTCTCCTTTTGGTTTTGTAACAGTGTAACGGAAAGACAGCAATTTTCTAATGGGCACCAATTCCGGCTCCCCCCATCATGCTATCTATTAAGTGAACCCATTCACCTGAAGAGATAAATCCATAATCAAAAGTTTAAAAATAGACAAAAAAACAACAAAAACAACAACAACAACAACGCTCTTTGTTGAACTTGGTCTCCTCACCTTTCAGCCTCTTCCTCTTCTCTTTTCTTTGCTTTTTTCCTCTCTTCCTCCAACTCTTGTAATTTCAGTCTTTCTTGATTTCTCTTCTTTATAGCTCCTTCGCTGAAGTGTTTTGTTGTATCAAACATAACCTGCTCTCAAACAATTCAAAGTATCATTAGAAAACTTTGCCCGCTGGCTGGATATGTCCCAGACCAAGAGAGCTAAAACTAATCTGTAGCTGGCAATGCCAAACCAAGTGAATTAAAAATGCCTTCGATGCATCCCAGTACCCAGACAGTTACACTGACTCTCAGTCATCTCTCAAACTGTTCTTGTGGGGTTTCTAGAACTTTCTTTGGCAGAACCTTTGAGGAACTCACCTGACAGCCATATGCAGCATCATCGTGCCCTTATGGACAGAAGTTCTAAGGTATGTGAGTATATTGCTTCTGATTTGTTATACTGATTAACTGAGATATTAATAATATTTTTTAAATTAGCAGAGACAAAACCAGTCCAGAAATGGGGTGGGGGGAGCAAAGATGTAGGAAAATTGACCAAAAGAGATACAAGATCTGACTATAGTGATTATTAAACAACTTTGCAAATCTCAAAAGAAAGTAAAAGTCAGATTGAGGCACCACAAATAAATTTGCCTAAAAAACATAAGGATGCAGAAGTAGCTATTTAAATATGCATGAGAGACAACCACCAAATTCACCATCACAGTTACCTTTGAGGGGAGTGAGCAGCCTTGACTGAGGATGGTACACAAAGGGGAACATGTTCTCATTCCACTGGTAATGCTTTATTTTTTAAGCTGCAGTGGTATGTGGGTAGTCGTTATAGCATTTGCTAGATCTTCTGTCAGACTGAATAGCTCATAATTTTCAAACATATATTTTAACCCAAGTAGCCTCACACACAACACACACACACACACACACACACACACACACACACACACACACACCCCTGAAGCTACTGAAGCTGAAAGTTCAAATTCACACTAAAGACTGATTTAGAGAAAAAGGGTTTAGCTGCATTAAGGTTTCAAGAAAAAGATGACCAGGCATTCAGACAGTCATGAAGCTGTCTTCATGCTAGATAGACAGAATGACTTTGAAAGGAAAGGAGCCAGGTTTGTTGGGCTTATGTTTTAGAATTTACCTGACAGTCGTCATTAAAGTATAGTAAACTGTGACCCCAATAGCAAAGAGGGAATAAACTGCCTTTCTTGTTTCAAGCTGCATGTTGCCCTTTCCTAGCAACTTGTCAAACAGAAGAAGCATATGAGATGATTCCATAAGGACCATGAAGAATCCTTTAATGTCCTCCAAGGAGCTGGGCAGAGCCCCGAACTATAACAACCATCACTTCAAGCCACAGCTGGCAGCATGGCTGACAGTAGGAGAATGTCCCAATCAATCCTGATGATACTTGGTCCCCAGAAAACACCCATTTATTAATGGCAATATAAATCTTTACATAAGCTCTTGATCAGAGCCTCCAAGGTGGTCTAAGGAAATCTGTTCCAGAGGCTTCCTTCTAGCTTTTACTCAAGACCACTTGAACCATGGGGAAAAAAAAATTTTTATAATACCCTGGCTGCTCCTTACCTTGATGTTACATGCCAGAGCTTTCCCATCATCTCCTTTAAGCATCAGCTTCATCCCGCGGAGGGACTCCATGGCCTTTAAGAAGTCAGTTGACTCTTGGTACTGTATAAATGCCTCGAACGTCTGCAAGCCAAAGTTGAACCCCCCAAAGCTCCCACTGGTTATGACCTCTCGGTAGGGGTCGAGCATCGGGATATCTACATTCTTGATCTTCCCAAAGCTTTCAAAGACCACCCGAAGGATCTCTTCACACGGCTTCTCTCCACTGGAACCTTTGGGAGCAAACCACTTGCAGGGCAGGCCTTCAAAGTATATGGAATTGGGGCTCTTATCGTGGTCCTGCTCTTCAGACCCATCACCCATCGGGGTGGCCCCATTTTCCTTGGGAAAGTGCTCCCACTCTCCCTGGGCGTCTGTCACCATGACTTTTAAGTCTGTTTCCAAGCCGTTTAGCTTGATGATCTTCCCGTGCAACTTGGCCTTCAGGATTTGAACCAAGCTTCGCGTTTCCGCCTCCCCCTCAAATCGGATGAAGTCCCTGGTGCTTTTGGCAAGCCGCACAGTGGTGAACTGGTCGGGACAAATCAGGCTCTTCAGTTGGTCCAGAACTTCCCAGTTAGAGACGGGTCTCGAGGGTTCTGGGCTCTCAGGGAGCAACACATTGATCATCAGCTTTGCTATGGGCTTGAGGTAGAGGTGCTGAGCTGCGCACAGTTCTGTGGCCTCTGAGTTATCATACACCACCGTGACCGTCATGGTATCCACAGGAAACTTGAGATGGTGAAAAGGAACTGTTAGGGTACCAAGGGAGGGAAACACAGGTTCAGCTTTTGAATGGTGCTAGCATTTGTCGGATTTAGGTCAAACTGATAGGGAAATATACACTACCAGGAGAATTAAGGTGAGAGCTAACATTTGTTTAATGTGTTTTAGAGGTTTCAGAGAGTTTCTATAGACTGTGTCTCAGTTTCCTTAACTGTAAAATAGAAACAATAGGATTTTAGGAAAGAGTAAATGGGCGGAGTCCTTAGAAGAGTGCCCCGCACACAAGAAGTTCTCAATCACTATAAGCTGTGGTTATCGTTTATCTTACTTAACTCATTTGGTTCCTGAAGCAACCTGTGAGTAAGTATTTTCAAGCCTGTTTTGTAGATAGAGACATTCAGTGGATTCAGGAAAATTAAATGGCTTGTCCATACAGGAGGTCTTACAAATAGCTGAGAAAAGAAGAGAAGGAAAAGGCAAAGGAGAATGGGAAAGATGTGCAGAGTTCCAACTAAATCCAGAGTTCCAGAAAATAGTAAGCAGAGATAAGAAAGGCTTCTTAAGTGAATGCAAAGAAATATAGGAAAACAATAGAATGGGGAAGACTAGAGATCTCTTCAAGAAAATTAGAGATACTAAGGGAACATTTCATACAAGAGAGGCAAGATAAAGGACAGAAAGAGCAAGGATGTAACAGAAGCAGAAGAGATTAAGAAGAGGTGGCAAGAATACACAGAAGAACTGTACAAAAAAGTTCCTAATGACCCAGTTAACCACAATGGTATGGTCACTCACCTAGAGCCAGACAGTCTGGAGTGTGAAGTCAAGAGGGTCTTAGGAAGCATTACTATGAACAAAGCTAGGGGAGGTGATGGAATTCCAACTGAGTTATTTAATATCCTAAAAGATAATACTATTAAAGTGCTGCACTCAATATGCCATCAAATTTGGAAAACTCAGCAGTGACCACAGGATTGGAAAAGGTCAGTTTTCATTCCAATCCCAAAGAAAGGCAATGCCAAAGAATGTTCAAACTAGTTTACAATTGTGCTCATTTCACATGCTAGCAAGATTATGCCCCAAATCCTTCAAGTTAGGCTTTAACAATATGTGAACTAAGAACTTCCAGATATACAAGCTGGATTTAGAAAAGGCAGAGGAACCAGAGATCAAATTGCCAACATCTGTTGGATCACAGAAAAAGCAAGGTAATTCCAAAAAAAAAAAACAAAAAACAAAAAACTACTCCTGCTTCATTGACTACACTAAAGCCTTTGACTATGTGGATCACAACAAATCACAGAAAATTGTTAAAGAGATGGGAATATCAGACAACCATGCCTGTCTCCTGAGAAGACTGTATGCAGGACAGAAGCAACATTTACAACTGGACATGGATCAATGGAGTGGTTCAAAATTGGAAAAGTGTCACCCTGTTTATTTAACTTATATGCAGAGCACATCATGGGAAATGCCATGCTGGATGACTCACAAGCTGGAATCAAGAGTGCTAGGAGAAATATCAACAATCTCAGATATGCAGATGATATCATTTTAATGGCAGAAAGCAAAAAATAACTAAAAAGCCTCTTGGTGAGGGTGAAAGAGGAGAGTGAAAAAGTTTAAAACTCAACATTCAAAAAACTAAGATCATGGCATCTGATTCCATCACTTCATGGCAAATAGATGGGGAAAAAGTGGAAACAGTGGCAAATTTCATTTTCTTGGGCTCCAAAATCACTGCGGTCAGTGACTGCAACCATGAAATTAAATGGCGCTTGCTCCTTGGAAGAAAAGCGATGACCAACCTAGACAGAATATTAAAAAGCAGAGACATCACTTTGCCAACAAAGGTCCATCTTGTCAAAGCTATGATTTTTCCAGTACTCACATATGGATGTGAGAGTTGGACCATAAAGAAGGCTGAGCGCCAAAAAATTGATGCTTTCGAACTGTGGTGCTGGAGAAAACTCTTTGAGAGTCCCTCGGACTGCAAGGAGATCAAACCAGTCAATCCTACTGAAATCCTAGGAAATCAACCCTGAATATTCATTGGAAGGACTGATGCTGAAGCTCCAATACTTTGGCCACCTGATGCAAAGAGCCAACTCACTAGAAAAGACCCTGATGCTGGGAAAGATTGAGGGCAGGAGAAGGAGGCAACAGAGGATGAGATGATTGGGTGGCATCACTGACTCAATGGAAATGAGTTTGAACAAATTCTGGGAGATAGTGAAGGACAGGAAAGCCTGGCGTGCTGCAATTCATGGGGTCACAGAGAGTTGGATGTGACTTAGCGACTGAACAACAATACATTAACACTCCAAGATTTCAAATCTCTAGTCTGTTGTATAATTGAGCTGAAATATAAAGTCGCAGAAAAACCGCTGGGGATGACACAGAAACAGGGCCACGAGAAAATACATGTAGCACATTCATGGACATGCACCAGCTGACAGTTCTAACCCAGGCAACTGATGTAACATCCTTTGTCCAGGTTGGTTTCGAAGTCTTACGCAGACATAATCTATTCTCATTTCTCCAGGCTGTTGACCTTCACTAAATTGATCTTTTAGATCAAGGGAAAAGAAAACAGCCTCTTCTAGTGAATGACAAGGAGAATCTACCCTCTACTTTGGGAATAGAAAAATGTCCAAACACGAGTGCTTGCTGGCATTTCATGTGAACAAGCTCTCTTAGGCTGTCCCAACATAAGATCACTGATACTGGCAAATAGGGATTTCTGCTCCTCTTTGCTGACTCCAAATAGCACTTCTCAATAAAGGAATTTTCTTTTCTAATGTAATGCATATATTCAGAGTCTGTATCACCTGAGTTTCTCATTAATGTTAACTTCAAGGAGATTTAAATACAAACATGTACGGCCAGATGATGGAAACTCTCAGGCAAGATTTACTGCTAAATTTTGGTTAACTTTATAGGCACAGAATTCTTTTATCACTGTTCCTGAAAGACCACTCAAGTCAACTCCCTTTAGGGGACAAAGTTTGTATACACCGGTTTTTTAAAAGCCACTAAACGCAGTGTCTGAGCTTCCCAGGTGGCACTAGTGGTAAAGAACCCACCTGCCAATGCAGGAGATATAGGAGATGCAGGTTCGATCCTTGGGTCAGGAAGATCCCCTGGAGGAGGTTGCATGGCAACCCACTCCAGTATTCTTGCCTGGAGAATCTCATGGGCAGAGGAGCCTGGCAGACTACAGTCCATGGGGTTGCCAAGAATCATACACAACTGAGCGACTAACACTTTACACTTTACTAAAAGTAATATCTAAAACATTAGGTTCTACAAATCCTTATGACAGCAATACTGAACTGGGATGATATGAGAATAAACATGTGCTCCTTCTCCAAAAACATTATCTAGAGAGTGAAATGAAGACAAAATCCAGTCAGTTTGCTGCAGTTTGCAACCCAAATAAGTCAACACTAAACTCCTTTAGGAGAAAAAGTAAGTTGATATTCAATTAAAATACACTAAACCCCCAAATATATCTGTAGTCAATAGGTATATTTTTAAAGCAAGGCTTTAACAAATGTTCCAGAAAAAATATACACAAAATAGTTAATCACTTCAAGGTAACCAGTTTGTCAGGGTCTCCAGCACTCCAAGGATACTGCCGTTGTTTTAAACATTTTAGAATGCTTTGCTTGATTTCAAAGTCTGGGCTACATTCTTTTAAATAGTCTTGATGGAGGTCAATTTTGAAATTGTTTTATTGTGGATTTGATATTTCAAAATCATCAAAAATAAACTAGACTCAAGAATGATGTGTAAAATGGATGGCTAGAAAGAACAAAGTGATTTTCTTAATTGGCTTAAATTCTGAGAAAGGCTCTTTTTTTTAATAACTGGGTACATCACTGGAACAGGTATAGAGCTTTGAAAGATGGGAGTTTGAAGGACAATATTAACTACTGCAGTCTAACAACTGCAAAAATGATGCTGATTTTCCACCCCTCCCTGTATCCACACGCTTTGTAACATGACTTAGAGATGGAGGTTGGTGACACTGTACAGGAGGCAGTGATCAAGATCATCTCTAAGAAAAAGAATGCAAAAAGGAATAATGGTTGTCTGAGGAGGCCTACAAACAGCTATGAAGAGAAGAGAAGTGAAAGGCAAAGAAGAAAAGAAATGATATACGCATTTGAATGCAGAGTTCCAAAGAATAGCAAGGAGAGATAAGAAGGACTTCCTCAGTGATCAGTGCAAAGAAACAGAGGAAAATAGAATGGAAAAGGCTAGAGATCTCTTCAAGAAAATGAGAGATACCAAGGGAATTTTTCATGCAAAGATGGGAACAATAAAGAACAAAAATGGTATGGACCTAACAGAAGCAGAAGATATTAGGCAGAGGCGGCAACAATACACAGAAGAACTATACAAAAAAGATCTTCATGACCCAGGTAATCATGGTGGTGTGATCACTCACCTAGAGTCAGACATTCTGGAATGTGAAGTCAAGTGGGCCTTAGGAAGCATCACTACGAACAAAGCTAGTGAAGGTGATGGAATTCCAATTGAACTATTTCAAATCCTAAAAGATGATGCTCAGCAAATTTGGAAAACTCAGCAGTTGGCCACAGGACTGGAAAAGGTCAGTTTTCATTCCAATCCCAAAGAAAGGCAATGCCAAAGAATGCACAAACTACCACACAACTGCACTCATCTCACACACTAGCAAAGTAATGCTCAAAATTTTCCAAGCCAGCCTTCAACAGTACGTGAACTTCCAGATGTTCAAGCTGGATTTAGAAAAGGCAGGAGAACCAGAGATCAAATAGCCAACATCCGTTAGATCTAGAAAAATAAGAGAGTTCCAGAAAAACATCTACTTATCCTTTACTGACTATGCCAAAGCCTTTGACTGTGTGGATCACAACAAACTGTGGAAAATTCTTAAAGAAATGGGAATACCAGACCACTTGACCTGCCTCTTGAGAAATCTGTATGCAGGTCAAGAAGCAACAGTTGGAACTGGACATGGAACAACAGACTGGTTCCAAATTGGGAAAGGAGTACGTCAAGGCTGTATATTGTCACCCTGCTTATTTAACTTACATGCAGAGTACATCATGAGAAATGCTGGGCTGCATAAAGCACAAGCCAGAATCAAGATTGCCGGGAGAAATATCAATAATCTCAGATATGAAGATGATAACACCCTTATGGCAGAAAGTGAAGAAGAACTAAAGAGCCTCTTGATGAAAGTGAAGAAGGAGAGTGAAAAAGTTGGCTTAAAACTCAACATTCACAAAACTAAGATCAAGGCATCTGGTCCCATCACTTCATGGCAAATAGATGGAGAAAGAATGGTAACAGTGAGAAACTACTTTTTTGGGCTCCAAAATCACTGCAGATGATGACTACACCCATGAAATTAAAAGATGATTGTTCCTTGGAAGAAAAGTTATGACCAACCTAGACAGCTTATTAAAAAGCAGAGACATTACTTTATCAACAAAGGTCTGTCTAGTCAAAGCTATGGCTTTTCCAGTAGTCATGTATGGATGTGAGAGTTGGGACTATAAAGAAAGCTGAGTGCCAAAGAATTGATGTTTTTGTACTGTGGTGCTGGAGAAGACTCTTGAGAGTCGCTTGGACAGCAAGGAGATCCAACCAGTCCATCCTAAAGGAGATCAGTCCTGAGTGTTCATTGGAAGGACTGATGCTGAAGCTGAAGCTCCAATACTTTGGCCACCTAATGCGAACAGCTGACTCATTGGAAAAGACCCTGATGCTGGGAAAGACTGAAGGCAGGAGGAGAAGGGGATGACAGAGGATGAGATGGTTGGATGGCACCACTGACTCAATGGACATGAGTTTGAGTATACTCTAGGAATTGGTGATGGACAGGGAGGCCTGGTGTGCTGCAGTCCATGGGGTCTCAAAGAGTCGGACACGACTGAGCAACTTAACTGAACTGAGAGTTGTTGCTATCAATAGATAGAGTTTATTTTTCCCCAGATCTTGAACGTGAGTTTGCCTTTTTTTCCCCCTAATAGAATGTGACAGAAGTGTTCAAGTGCCAGCTCTCAGACAAGGTGTCAAGTGGCCCTCACTCTCCTGGAACACTTCCATAGCATGTGGAGAATCCTGGGCTAGCCTGCTTGAAAAAGGCCACATGGGAAAGAGCCTACTTGTGATGGCTTATCAGCCATCCTAGACCAGTCAGCTCCCAGCCAACCCACCAACTGACGGCTCACATCAGAGCAATCCCCATCAAGATCAGCTGCAGCCATCACAGATGAGCAGAACAGTCCTGAGAAACTACAGACTCGTGAGAAATAAGAAATGGTTTTTGTTTAAACCACTAAGTTTTCGGATGGCTTATTACACAAAAATAGCTAACAATACAAACATCTAAAGTTTAGTTAATTTTGAGATACACAATCGCACTGAGTACTTTTTATGCAAATAACTAAAAAATTACAAAAGCCCACTCATGGGAGAGTTTGGGGAAGAAAGAAAAACTAAGCACCTTCATATCTTGCTGTTGTGCTGTGCTCAGTCATTTAGTCGTGTCCAACTCTCTGCGACCCCATGGACTATAGCCTGCCAGGCTCCTGTGTCCATGGGGATTCTCCAGGCAAGAATACTGGAGTGGGTTGCTATGCCCTCCTCTAGGGGATCTTCCTTACCCAGGGATCAAACCCAGGTCTCCCACATTGCAGGTTGATTCTTTACCATCTGAGTCACCAGGAAAGCCCAAGAATACTGGAATGGGTAGCCTATCCCTTTTCCAGGGGATCTTCTGGACCCAAGAATCAAACTGGGGTCTCCTGCATTGAAGGCAGATTCTTCACCAGCTGAGCTACCAGAATGAAAAATTAATTACATCTTTTTTTAGAATAACTTGGCAAAATGAACCAAGAACCATAAAAATGCTCATCCCCTTTGAACCAGGAACCTGCTCTAGGAACTCAACCTAAGAAAGAATTAAAAATAAGAAGAGAACATGTTCAAAGCTGCTTATTGCAGTGTCATTTTGGCTACAATTTTGTCAAAACTATGTATACACAGGAATGAAGTTCAGAAACTGAGTGATGAGATTTTTGCAAAGTGGTTTTAATAAAATGTTTTGGTGATTTACACTGTTAACAGAGGCATTTTTTAGTCACTCATTTAAAATCATGATTGATATAAATGGATTGTATGTAAATTTTCTATTTTTCCTTCTACTTAAGATTAAACTCACAAAGACTACTAAAAATCAACTTCTTGACATTAAACGTATGCCTCATATCTTTCACAAGGGCGATTTCCACTCAGTTTCTATATTTTAGCCAGATCTTTCTGCTTTCCTGAGGTATAATAAATGCTCTCCTAAAATTTGAAGGGAAATGGATCAGATGGTATTTTATAGTGCTTGATACCTGTATTTTTTGACATTAAAAAAAAACTGGCTATCGCTTCATTCTCACACTGACTCTAAAATAAGCAGTAAATTTTACAGCAGAGGTTACAAGTCAGAACACCACAGTGGAGAGAAAGATGGCCTCAGCAACTAAAGAACGCCGAGCAAAGACTGAGGCTGGTGCCCCATCTGAAGGCCGCAGTGAGAAAAGGAGGGCCTGGGGTGGCTGCATCCTCTTAGTTATCCAGAGAGGCCAGAAACTTCTAAACAGGATACTTTCTCAACTCTAAGCTTAAACGTGCCAATCCTTGATTCTAGTTAAAACTGTACAAGGCCCTACCTTGTGCCTGAAAATAGGTTTTAAAAGGTTTGTGCCCTTTTTCCCCATACAATCCCTGTTTTAACATGTTCAAAAGTAATCTGCCACTGAGTCCATGTATACCTATGGCCGATTTATGTTGGTATATGGCAAAAACCATCACAATATTGTAAAAAAAAACTGTCCTCCAAATAAAATAAACTAATCTTTAAAAATAAAAAAGCAATCTGCTGCTCAACATTGCTAATTATTAGAGAAATGCAGATCAAAACTACAATGAGGTATCATCTCACACCAGTCAGAATGGCCATCATCAAAAAGTCTACAAATAAACGCTGGAGAGGGTGTGGAGAAAAGGGAACCCTCCTACACTCTACATGGAAATGTAAACTGCTGCAGCCACTATGGAGAACAGTATTGAGGTTTCTTTTTTTTTTATTATTTACTCAATTTTTATTTAACTATTCATGTTTTTTTTTCAATTATTTTTATTAGTTGAAGGCTTCTTAAAAAACTAAAAATAGAGTTACTATATGATCCTGCAATCCCACTTGTGGGCGTATTTCCAGAAAAAACAAAAACTCTAATTCAAAAGGATACACGCACCCCAATGTTCATAGCGGAATTATTTACAATAGCAAGGCCATGGAAACAACCATGTCCATTGGCAGCTGAATAGATAAAGAAGATTACACACACACACACACACATATGAATGATAATCTCTAGTTCCATCCATGTTGCTGCAAATGGCATTATTTCATATATGTTTTTTATGACTTAGGAACACATATATATGAAATAATGCTTTTTGCAGCAACATGGATGGAACTAGAGTTTACCATGCAAAGTGAAGTAAATCAAAGACAAATGTCATATGATATCATTTCTATGTGAAATCTAAAAAAGATGATACAAGTGAACTTATTTACAAAGCAGAAACAGACTCAGACATAGAAAACAAACTTATGGTTACCAAAGGGGAAGGGTGGGGGATGGATAAACTAGGATTTGGGGATAAACAGATGCATAGTGTTCTGTATAAAAGAGATAAACAACTAGGACCTACTGTATAGCATGTGGAACTATATCCAATATCATATAATAACCTATAATGGAAAAGAATCAGTTACATACATATATAACTGAATCACTTTGCTGCATACCTGAAACTAATACAATATTGTAAATCAAATATCCTTCAATTTAAAAAGGAAATCTACTTTAAATTACATATATTATTTAGTATAGTTACACATTTTATGCATATTTATATTTATTATTAAAAATGTATGCATGCTTAGTTGCTCAGTTGTGTCTGACTTTTTTGTGACCCCATGGACTATAGCCCACCAGGCTCCTCTGTCCATGGGATTTTCCAGACAAGAATACTAGAGTGTGTTGCCATTTCCTACTCCAGGGGATCTTTCTGACTCAGAGATTGAACCTGTGTCTTGCACTGGCAGGTGGATTCTTTACCACTGAGCCACCTGGGAAGTTCATTAATAAAAATGTATCTACTCAAATAGGCAAAATCACTGAGATCAAATTACCAGGTTATGATTTAAAACTGATTCTTTAGAACAACCTAATTTGCCCTCAAAAATCACTGCAGATGGTGACTGCACCCATGAAATTAAAAGACGCTTACACCTTGGAAGGAAAGTTATGACCAACCTAGACAGCATATTAAAAAGCAGAGACATTATTTTGCCAACAAAGGTCCATCTAGTCAAAGCTATGGTTTTTCCAGTGGTCATGTAAGGATGTGAGAGTTGGACTGTGAAGAAAGCTGAGCGCCGAAGAATTGATGCTTTTGAACTATGGTGTTGGAGTAAACTCTTGAGAGTCCCTTGGACTGCAAGGAGATCCAACCAGTCCGTTCTAAAGGAGATCAGTCCTGAATATTCATTGGAAGGATTGATGTTGAAGCTGAAACTCCAGCACTTTGGCACCTGATGCGGAGAGCTGACTCATTGGAAAAGACCCTGATGCTGGGAAAGATTGAGGTCAGGAGGATAAGGGGATGACAGAGGATGAGATGGTTGGATGGCATCACCAACTCAATGGACATGAGTTTGTGTAAACTCCGGGAGTTGGTGATGGACAGGGAGGCCTGGTGTGCTGCAGTCCATGAGGTCACAAAGAGTCGGACATGACTGAGTGACTGAACTGAACTGAACTGAATATGCTCTCTAAATACACTTTTTAAAAAATTGAAGTAAAGGGATTTATAACATTATATAAACTGCATGCAAATAAATTATATGTCCACTACTGAGTACTCTATAGTGTGCTTACCACCAGAAATTTAGTTTCCATTCAACACCATACAGTTGACCCCCTTTATAATTTCACCCTCTCCCCTACACCTTTCCCTCTGATAACCACTACTCTGTTCTCTACATCTATGTGTTTGCTTTGCTTGGTTTGTTAATTAATTTTAGGTGTTTGTTTGCTTGTGTTTTATATTCCACAGGTGAGTGAGATCTTTTGGTATCTGTCTTTCTCTGACTTGTTTTACATAGCATGATACTCTATACAAGAGATGAAATCTTGTCATCTGTGACAGCATGAAAAGATCTTGAGAGTATTATGCTAAATTCCCTTTTAATACGTCTGTGCTTCAATTGATAGTAATGGTAGAATTCATTAACAATTTCCCCATCATTTTTACTAATCCCTGTCATAGGCCTAATAGAAGCTGAGTCCTTATGAACGTCATAAGTATGGCCTTCATCAGCGATTCAAAAATTGAATTTTAATCAAGATTTTAAACTATTCCCATGCTCTAGTACATTCTACCATGGCCTCCTAGCTCCCTCACACATACCCATATCTCTTTTCTAGCCTTGTTATGAAAAGCAACACCACTGAGATCACTCATTCTTCAACGCCTTAGCAGAGGCAAATGAGAACTCCTCTAACCTTCAAAAATTAGAGTTATTCAATAATGTTTACACAGTGCACATTCCAGCAGTATCTTGTGTACACAGCTCTACCAAAGCATTTCACTCAACCAGTTCTCAACACCAGAACATTTCTAGCAGCTTCTCAGAGAACTGTGGCTGCTTTCTCTAGTCATGGGTCCACCCCATTTTCCTGCCTCTATAGCTAGTAGCAAAGCTGACTAAATAGCAGCAGAATAAGAGACTAGAGAAAAGTAATCAGTTTTGAGATATTCCCTAAAACGGTTGTTTGAACCTGCAGTGGAAAATCAATACATTCTATGGGGTCTGCAAGCAAAGTTCCTCCAATACCTTCTCTCATTTCAGAAGATACTAGAGGGAGGCCTCTGCTACACCTCAGGTGTTTTAGATCAGAACCATGATATTAAAAGAAACTGAGTCATGAGCAAAGTATGCCTCTTTCATTTTCTCTCCCTTTTTCTCACTCTCATAAATACTTGCTGTCAGAGTGCTAGCAAGGATATTTGAATGAGGCACACTTTTTAAAAAGTGAAAAAAAATAAGGCCATCTGCACAACTCAATATCCTTTTTCAAAGTAGTCCTTTGCTGGCTTTTTTCTTTAGGCTTTTGAACCTTAAAGTTAAGTCATTTTGAAAACATTTAAGATGTATAAAGTTATATTGACACATTCATTGTCAGCAGGGCAGCCAAAATGTATTTGGATCAAATCAACCTAGTCAATTTCCAATTTCTCAACTAGTACAGAATTCCAGTAAGTCTTGACCAAATAGAGGAGTTCCATGGTTTTTCAGTCAAGAGGTCATGGATGAATGTTCAGGTGTTTTGATACATCATTAACCCGAACTATAATTTTTTAAAATATTTGTCTTTTGGGGCTGTGCCAGGTCTTAGCTGCGACACACGACCTCACTTGTGGCAGGTGGGATCTAGTTCCCTGACCAGGGATCAAGCCCAGGCCTCCTACATTGGGAATGCATTCTGTCACTGGACCACCAGGGAAGTCCCCTGAGCAACAATTTAAAAACGGAGGCTGACCATATGCTCTGATCTTAAAAACCTTTAAATCGCGTCATTAAGATGAGCAGCACACAGAGTTGCAATAAGAGGAAGATAACCAATCTAGGATCCACCAAATGACTAAATTCTTAAATTAAGATTGTCCTAAAGGGCTTATTGTGGCTCTGGGGGCTTTCAGGGCATAAAAGAAGTGACTTTTTGGAGACCTACAGCAATGACCAATTTGTGACCATGATATACCGCAGTCTTACTGAGAGAGAATCTCTTCTACCAGCACAAAGAAAATCTGCTCTAAAGTACGGTTTAGTACAGGAAATTTTGATCTTTAAAGGAAGAAAACTGGATTCATGTTAACTCACCTCTTTGGGCAACTTAATTTCCTGTTTGTGTTTCCCTCTTTTAAAAGATCATAATGAATGTTTCCTTTATGTGATAACGTTGGGGAAAGCAAAGTGTTTCTGAGAGTAATAAAAATAAATTAACCCAACTACTCAGCCATAAAAAGAATGAAATATTGACATTTGCAGCAATGTAGACAGACCTAGAGAATACTATGTTTAGTGAAAGAAGTCAGACAAATACTAATACTGTATAATATCATTTATATGTGGAATCTAAAAAATAATACAAATAAGTATATATACAAAACAGACTCAGACATAGAAAATAAATTTATGGTTTGCCAAAGTGGGGAGGGAGGTGAGGAGGGACAAATTTGAGGCATGGGATCAACAAACTACATGAAATAGATATGTAACAAGGATTTGCTGTATAGCACAGGGAGTTATACCCGATATCTTGGAATAACCTATAATGGAAGAGAATCTGCAAAAATACTGAATCACTATGTTATACACCTGAAACTAACACAATATAGTAAATCAACAATACTTCCATTAAACAAATGTATGTGTGTGCTCAGTCACTAAATTAACCTAAAGAAAGGTTTGTGTTAGGCCTCTCAGTGCAAATACATTTATGCAACTCTGTTAGTATGAGTCAGTCCATGGTTGCAAGGGAGGGAACTATTATTTAAAATATGCACAGGGCAGTTGGAAGACCCGTCTGACCAATCTTTTGATCTTTTGCCCCCTTTTCCAACACCAAGAACATTTTTGTTAGAAAATATCTCTCTCTAGACACTTCCGGCTAGGGATACCGCCTTAAACCTTGTATTAACTTACTATGATGCTACTGAAGTAGACACATTGCTTTCTCTTCTTCACATTAGGAAAAAAAAAGCTATCAGAGATTTAATGGAATGTGGTTGGAGTATCTTCTGTACTTCTGCCTCACTCATTGAAGAGTCAGAGTATTATTTGTGAGAAACAATATTCGCATATCGTCAAGTCACCAGTGTTTTGCTTCTAGGGTTTTATCTTCACAACCTGAAAATTACCAGCAAGATTCCTGCCCACGAGTCGCCACCTACAGGGAAAAAGCGACCTTTACATGGGACCATGCTTTGCACTCCTAAGCAGTCTGTGAGAGCCACAGTATTTCACAACCTTTTTAAAATCCCAAGGGAAACTTATTTGAATACACATCCTGCAGGAGAAGATACTTTCCAATACCTTCTGGCAAAAATGTGATAAAGGGAGGAAAGACTGGAGAAGTCACAATTCATGTGAATTCTTCATGGTGCACCCTGATCACCAAACACTGCCAGGGAGAAAGGAGGACAAAGTCAAAAGCAGATGCAGTGGCTTGAAAAAAACAGGACAACTGTATATTTATGATTTTCAGCATGAATAGCATGTGAGGTTTACACAGTTGTACTTATGGGCCTTCACAATCTGGGTTTGCACCTGTTGAACCACAATTCCAGAATTGACATAGTCAACACATTTCTCACTTTTTGTGCCTATAGCAAATTCTATATAGAGAGAAATTCTATATAAAGAGAAAGTCTATAGAAACTCTTGAAAGTTACTATATATTTGGTTAGATAGTCCCCCTCTCTTGGGATCTGTGCTTTCTTTGTTCTTTTCCACAAGAGCATCACTACCGCTCTGTACTACTAGTATGAAAACAAGCACCACTAATGGAAATCTTTGTACAAATCTTTTAAAAAACTGTTTCCTCAAAATATGTTCCCATGTCAAAGGCTAGGAAAACATTTGCATGGCTCATTACATATTGTCAAGTTGTTCTCCTGAAATATAAAATCAATTTATCGTGCCAGCAGCAGTGTTAACATGCCTGATCTTCTAGCAGCCCTGCTCATGCTGGATCCTTATTGGGTTTCTTTTTCACTTTTTATTTTATATTGGAGTTTAGTTGAATAACAATGTTGTGCTAGCTTCAGGAGCACAGCAAAGGGACCCAGTCACAAATATACATGTATTGGGTTGGTCAAAAAGTTTGTTCAGGTTTTTAGAAAAATCCAAATAAACTTTTTTGGCCAACCCAATATTTATCCTTTCTCAAGTTCTTTTCCCACTTAGATTGCTATGTAACATTGAGTAGACTCCCCCATGCTATACAGTAGGTCCTTGTTGGTTACCCACTCTAAATATAGCACTGTGTACATGACAATCTCAAACTCCCTGACTATTCATTAGCAGCAACATGGACGGACTAGAGATTGTCATACTGAGTGAAGTAAGTCAGACAAATATCATATAATATCACTTATATGCTGAAGCTAGAAGGGATGTACAAATGAACTTATTTACAAAGTGGAAACAGACTCGCAGACTGAGAATAAACTTGAGGTTGCTAGAGGCAAAAGGTGGAGGGGAGGGATGGTTGAATCCTCACAGTCCTGATTTTCACTACCTTTGTTAGTTAGTTGTCAATATATAATAGCAACTTAAAGTAGCTGTAACTTGCATTTAATTTTTCTATAGGCTGGAGCTCCAGCCAACCCTAACACTGATATTCAACCACCCATTCAATGTCTCCAAGCTAAATGTCCCATTTGCACCTCAACCTTAATTTTCCTCCCCCCAAACCTGCTCCCTACCTCAGACTACTCCCACCCCCACAAGCCAGTAACTCTTATCTCCCTAAATAGAACTGCCCTTCACTCAGGTGCTCAGGCTCAGAACCAGGCGTTCTTCCTCCTCTCCTTTCAGATTCAACACTGCAGCAAGATCGTTTCCACTCCATTCCTTGATCGCATTCCAAATCCATCTCCATCTTCACAGCTACTCCCCCAGGTTCACGCCACCATCATCTCTAACCTGGATGACTCCAACAGCCCCCTGCTGCTCTCTCTCTTTCCATCCTTGCCCCCATAGAGTTTAAGCTACACAACAGTCAAGATGATTTTTTTAAAATCCTAACTCAGATGGCATTTCTCCTCTGTTTAAAACCCTCCAGTGGCTCCCCAGTATGCTTTGTACCAAATCTAAACTGCTTCCCTTTAAATCCAACCCCTACCCACCTCTTTCACCCCATTACCCTTTTCCCCTGATGCCCTGTCCTCTCTGTTTCAGCCACACTGGCCTTGCTGACTGTTCCTTGAACACGTCAGGTTCACCCCTCACAGAGCCTTTGCCCCCATGCTGGGTTCTGGCTGCAGCACTCTCCTCCAAGCTCTTCTCATGGCTGGCTCCTTCCCACTTTTCAGATTCAACTCAGGGAACACTGTCTTAAACAGAGCTGCTCCCACCCCCATCAGGTTGTATTGCAGCAACCCATCTTATCCTGAAATGATCACGTGGACTAGTTAAACTGTTTTTTTATCTGCCCCACCCCACCCCCACCCCCAGTTTGGAAGTTCCATGAGAGTAGGGAGGGACTGCATGTGTCTTGTTCATCATTTTCTCTTCAGAGCCTTGAACAGAGCCTGACACGTGGTAGGGATTTAACAATACTAAGTCTTTCCTGAAGCAAAGAATTTGCTCATCAACTACATTCAAAACAGACTCACGGATGTTGTAAACAAACTTACGGTTAACAAAGGGGAAAGCCAGGGGGAGGGACAAATTAGGAGCTCGGGATTAACAGATACACACCACTATATAAATAAACAACACGGATTTACTGTACAACACAGGGAACTACATTCAACATCTTCTAATGACCTATAATGGAAAAGAATCTGAAAAATATTACATATGCACATATATATTTGTAAAACTGAATCAATTTGCTGTACACCAGAAACTAACACAACATTATAAATCAACTATACTTCAATTTTTTAAAAGAAAAAGTGTTACTCCCATATTGAAAATACAAATAATAGCACCTGGAGATGAATAGTGAAATGCTAAAACAGACTTGCTTGTTCTTTCAAGGCCCCCAGAGCTACTAATATTAATCAGTGAATGAGGAGATCAGTTAAGTGCACCTATAAGCAGCTACTCCAGTTAAGTGTTTAAGACACTTTGGAAGCTACAGTGATGAGTTACCCTCAAAGAATTGTGTCTAGAAAGAGAAAGAAATTAAGACCACTGCAATCTGAAGAAGCAAATGGTGAGCACCGTGGGAAGCACAGGATATACTCTGGGCCACAGAGAAGTGATAATGGGTTTAACACTCTTCCTCGGGAAATGGATGTTAGAATTCCTGGGAACAGACCTCAGTGGTTTTCAAATGTGTTAGCACTATGCCCTTCAGGAGTGGTGGGACAGGCGTAGTTACTGTTGACTGTAGTTGTCACAACAACTGGTGCAGGGACAGATACTGGTGTCACTGGGTGAGCAGAGGGCCAGAGTTGCTAAGTGTCTTGCAGGGCCTGTACAGACCTGCACCAAGAAGACCTCTCACCCCAAACACCAGCACAGAAATGGCTCGTACCTGTCCCCTTAGAACATATATAGGGTCTTCAGTGACTTCCAGATTCACCTCTTTAACATGTTGCTTTTTAGATCACCATCTCTGAGTTGGTTCTTCCCTCTGAACTCTTTTCATCATTTTGACCCAGATTCTCAGGAACAAAACCTGAGTCCAAGCAAGGCCTGCCAGAATGTCTCTTTGGGATCGCATCGGAGCAGGCTTCGAAATCCCAGCCCAGAGGAAAGGTGCCACGTCAGGATGCCACTCAGTTCCTGGTCAGTAACCCTTCCCCAGACAGGGCCACAGCACTTCTGCATGTTAAGAATATTCACATTTCAGAGTCGGTTCTTCTGCAGGTCTGACAATTCCCTAATTACACAATAAGACAAGAAGCTAATCCTAAATTAGCATCTTCCTCCATGAGGGATTGCTGCCCTCGAGTAGGGGTCTGGGGCCCACCAGGTCAGGTGTGTCCCAGGACGTGGGGGATGTGACCCCAGCCAAGGAGTCAGCACTGCATGGTTCTGTCTTCAGCGGGCAAAACCCAGGCCAAGTCTTCTGGCATGTTAAGAGAAGCTCTCTGTTCACCTGAAACTATCACAACATTGCTAATTGGCCATATCCCAATAGAAAATGGTGTTAAAAAATTAAATTAAAAAATTTTTTAAATTTTAAAAGAAGAGAGAAGTGGAAATTCAGATTGTTATTGGACTCTTTGGTTTTTCAATGTTGGCCCCTAATTCAATTGCTTTAAAAAAAATATTGTACAGGCTGAAGCACACCCATCTAGGGCTGAACTTGACCCCAGACTCCCAGCTTGCTCCTTCTGCTTGGTTGCATGTACCCAGTGCTCTCCAAAGTTTCAGGAAATTTTAAAACAAAAGTTAAATCAGGAACAAGACAAGGATGCCCACTCTCACCACTACTATTCAACATGTCTTGGAAGTTTTGGCCACAGCAATCAGAGCAGAAAAAGACATAAAAGGAATCCAGATAGGAAAAGAAGAAGTGAAACTCTCGCTGTTTGCAGATGACATGATCCTCTACATAGAAAACCCTAAAGATTCTTCCAGAAAATTACTAGAGCTAATTAATGAATATAGTAAAGTTGCAGGATATAAAATTAACACACAGAAATCCCTTGCATTCCTATACACTAACAATGAAAAAACAGAAAGAGAAATTAAGGAAACAATACCATTCACCATTGCAGCAAAAAGAATAAAATACTTAGGAGTATATCTACCTAAAGAAACAAAAGACCTATACATAGAAAACTATAAAACACTGATGAAAGAAATCAAAGAGGACACAAACAGATGGAGAAACATACCATGTTCATGGATTGGAAGAATCAATATTGTCAAAATGGCTATTCTACCCAAAGCAATCTATAGATTCAATGCAATCCCTATCAAGCTACCAACGGTATTTTTCACAGAACTAGAACAAATAATTTCACAATTTGTATGGAAATACAAAAAACCTCGAATAGCCAAAGTAATCTTGAGAAAGAAGAATGGAACTGGAGGAATCAACCTGCCTGACTTCAGACTCTACTACAAAGCCACAGTCATCAAGACAGCATGGTACTGGCACAAAGACAGAAATATAGATCAATGGAACAGAATAGAAAGCCCAGAGATAAATCCACGAACCTATGGACACCTCATCTTTGACAAAGGAGGCAAGGATATACAATGGAAAAAAGACAATCTTTTTAACAAGTGGTGCTGGGAAAACTGGTCAACCACTTGTAAAAGAATGAAACTAGAACACTTCCTAACACCATACACAAAAATAAACTCAAAATGGATTAAAGATCTAAATGTAAGACCAGAAACTATAAAACTCCTAGAGGAGAACATAGGCAAAACACTCTCCGACATAAATCACAGCAAGATCTTCTATGACCCACCTCCCAGAATATTGGAAATAAAAGCAAAAATAAACAAATGGGACCTAATGAAAATTAAAAGCTTTTGCACAACAAAGGAAACTATAAGTAAGGTGAAAAGACAGCCCTCAGATTGGGAGAAAATAATAACAAATGAGGAAACAGACAAAGGATTAATCTCAAAAATATACAAGCAACTCCTGAAGCTCAATTCCAGAAAAATAAACGACCCAATCAAAAAATGGGCCAAAGAACTAAACAGACATTTCTCCAAAGAAGACATACAGATGGCTAACAAACACATGAAAAGATGCTCAACATCACTCATCATCAGAGAAATGCAAATCAAAACCACAATGAGGTACCATTACACGCCAGTCAGGATGGCTGCTATCCAAAAGTCTACAAGCAATAAATGCTGGAGAGGGTGTGGAGAAAAGGGAACCCTCTTACACTGTTGGTGGGAATGCAAACTAGTACAGCCACTATGGAAAACAGTGTGGAGATTTCTTAAAAAACTGGAAATAGAACTGCCATATGACCCAGCAATACCACTTCTGGGCATACACACTGAGGAATCCAGATCTGAAAGAGACACGTGCACCCCAATGTTCATCACAGCACTGTTTATAATAGCCAGGACATGGAAGCAACCCAGATGCCCATCAGCAGATGAATGGATAAGGAAGCTGTGGTACATATACACCATGGAATATAATTCAGTCGTTAAAAAGAATTCATTTGAATCAGTTCTAATGAGATGGATGAAACTGGAGCCCATTATACAGAGTGAAGTAAGCCAGAAAGATAAAGAACATTACAGTATACTAACACATATATATGGAATTTAGATAGATGGTAGCGATAACCCTATATGCAAAACAGAAAAAGAGACACAGAAGTACAGAACAGATTTTTGAACTCTGGGGGAGAACGTGAGGGTGGGATGTTTTGAAAGAACAGCATGTATATTGTCTGTGGTGAAACAGACCACCAGCCCAGGTGGGATGCATGAGTCAAGTGCTCGGGCCTGGTGCACTGGGAGGACCCTGAGGAGTCGGGTGGAGAGGGAGGTGGGAGGGGGGATCGGGATGGGGAATACGTGTAACTATATGGCTGATTCATGTCAATGTATGACAAAACCCACTGAAATGTTGTGAAGTGATTGGCCTCCAACTAATAAAATAATATTTAAAATAAAATAAAATAAAATAAAAGTTAAATATACTGACAGCTGGGCAAGGTTCTCAAGAAAGAGTGAGGCAGGGACAGGTCTGGCGACCCAGGTAGGGCACACCAAGGAATGAGGACTGGCTTTGACCTGCTTGTCTTTGCTCAAAAATTCTCAACCTTGCCCTCATTCTTACTGCATCAAGTCCCAAGTTCCTTTCAACACTCTTCAGAACACAACCCCACCCCCACCAGCTCTGTATTTAATCATGCCCTGTGTCCATCCCACATTCTAGCCAGGCCAGTCTCCCTCGAGTTCCTTCAAACCCCTCTCTCTAAATGTCCTCTCTCCCTACATAAACCCCACCCTTTCAAGCCTTGCTCACATCCCACCTGGTTTCTGAAACCTCCTCTGTGACATGAAATGGTTAAATGTTTCCAAGCTCAAGGGCTAGTGTCAACCAGACCCGGGTTCAAATCCCACCTCTGCCACTGACCAGCAGGGTGATTTACCTAACCTCTCTGAGCTTCAAAAGATAATAATGCCTACCTTACAGAATTATCAAGTTTATGAAAAATGATGCAAGTATTTAATGCTCATAAACGCTCAATTAAGGTGAATGCATATTATTATTATGACTGGCCTTCTTCTGCTGTTAAGTGGTCCAGCCTTATGGTGTCTCTTCTGAGCAAAGCACCACTGGATTCCATGCGGTCCACATCTGCTCAGACTGTGCCTCAGGCATTGGTCTACCTCAGCCTCTGACTTGCTATTAATACATAGCATCTTACAGCTTCAGGAGCATGCTGGCTATAACATAGAACTGATACAGGCCCAACAGAGCCACTAAGAGAATTACACAAGTAACACTACCCTGGCTCTGAAACAGCTCAGCCAAAATCCCTCTCTCTAGCAAAAGTAGGAATGCAGGCTAGGAAGACAAACCCATAGCCAGGCTCGGTGGCAGAGCCACTTTAGCATTTGAAACAAGTTTCTCTCCCTCACACACGCATGCACACACAGATACACACCACCACCACCACAACTGTCACCACTATGAGTTAGCTTCACATTCTCAAATCTCTGCACCTCACTTTTCTTTCTGATGCTGAAGATGACACATGAAGCCATGCTCTTCACATGAGTGTATGGCAGGGAACCCAGAAAAAAGAGCCACACTGCAGGTGTGCTCTTTGGCTAGGACTACACGGAAAGCCCTGGAGGAGGGCATGGCAACCCACTCCAGTATTCTTGCCTGGAGAATCCCATGGACAGAGGAGCCTGGCGCACTACAGTCCATGGGGTCGCAAAGAGTTGGACAGGCTGAAGAGGCTTGGCGCGGGCGCCCACACATGGAAAGCCCAGGCGCCGTCACAGGAGCCAAGATGGTCTTCGCTGGTTCCGGACCTCGGCCCTGTTACTCCACCTGCAGTCGTGCTCTGATCTACACCATAGCTGGGATCCCCTGACACCCGTGCCAGCAGGCCTATTCAACTTGCTACTTTTCTCTGGGCTTAGCAAAAGCCAAGGTAAAAATAATTTCATGCACGTTATTCCACACTTCAAGCTACTCAATGCTTTGAGTGACTCCTCCTACCCAAACAGAGAAACGGGGCACAGAAAAATGTGACTATTGGAATGCCACATTCTTTCAAAAGCAAACAAAAAAACCAGAACTGGAGAGACCCCAACTATACCATCCCAAAGAGTAGTTTTCTCAGCATGAAGACAGAGCCCTGTCTGAGCATAAGTTTGCTCTCTCAACAGAATGACGCTCCAAAGTTAGATCGAGGCAGGTAGCAGAGAACACAGCAAAATAGGCCTGATCTTTGAGACCTTAGTCCCAATCTAGACAAGATGCAGGAGAAAATGGAAAAGTCAAAAGGGTGATTAGTCCTCATGCTGGAATCCAGTGTTCCAATAAAACTCACTCCTCGGAGTTAGCAACATTCAAAAGTTCTCCAGTAACGGTTGGCTTTAAAGAAAATCTCCAAGTGCAGGAGACCACGTGTAAAGAAGAGGCGAGTCCCACGCACCAAGACTACCTGACTTCTCCGCGTTCGAGGACAGCGGTTTCTCTTATGACCTGGGCCTCTCCAAGCTGCTCTGCCCTGGCCCCGCAGCCCCCAACCCAAATTCAGAACCCCGTGCCATGGGTGGGCCCTGTTGTACCAGATTGGTGACAGTTTTATTCCACCCGCGCTGGAAACCTCAAGCGAGACTCTTGACAAATCCCTGAAGCCCAGGACCGGGTCACAGGGGGGCGGGGGCGGCGGTGCCGGGCTGCTGGTTAATTGGAGGAGTGCACCGGAGCCGGGGCGGGCACGGCGGGGGGGAAGCTGAGCACCCGGCCTTTGGCCTGTGGACGGTACCGGAGAGGGCACCTTTAGTTCCCATTAGCGAGACGCCACTGTCAGCGTACCCCAGGGGAATGCCTCGAGTGACCTCGGCGGCCGAAGAGAGCTCTGGCGTGGTGTCAGAGCCGACCCTAGTGCGGCGCCAGGGCCGGGGGAGGTGCGGCAAGGTCTAGGGTGAAAGGAGAGGACCAGGGGAAGAACCCCGGCGCATCTCTGGAAACCCTGACTCTGCAGGGGCAGGCGGAGCGACCCAGGCCTCCTGAGCATCCCCTCCCCAATCCCCGCCGTGGGTCCCGCGTGGCCCTGTCTACAGGCACCCAGCTCCCGTAGGCCAGGCCGGCCGGCCCGCCGATACGCAGCGGGACGTGGCTGCCGCTCTGCAAGCAGAGCAGAGGGCATTTACCGGGATCCTGGGGTGCTGCTGCGTCTCCACCCGAGTCTCTGCTGGCGTATCCCAGCTGCCGCTACTGCCACCGCGTCTTTCCAATCGCCGCAGTCTCGACCGGCAAAGCTCCCAGTTGCTCCCTACGATTGTAACCCGCGAGGCCAGCTGTTGAATGGCTCGCGTCGAGCGCACGGGGCGCAGAAGCGTCCCCGCCGCATCCAAGTCGGCGACGCAAGCGCGCGTCCCGGTGCCAACGCCCCGTGCGCCCCTCGGCCCGCCGAGGCCCCGGCTAGCTCGCGCAGCCGCCTCCCGGCTACTGGCTGCGGACTCCGGGCTTCAGGCTCGCCCGCCTGCCAGCCCGCTCCCCTTGGTGGGCTTTAGCCTAGCCAATTGCCTTCCCTCGTGGACTCCGCCCCCCTCGCTGCCATCCCTCAACTTGCCCTCAGGACCAATGGCAACAATAGACTAGTCCCGCCCCTTGGATTCCCCGGGGGCCAATCGCCTTCTCCTGAGAACCAATTAACCCCGCCCCTCTCGTGCGGCAGAGCCAGAGCCAAAGTTTATCCCACGGTGCGGTTGCTCCTGAGGATTGCAAGTCTTTGCCTGGGCTCCCCCAACCCCCCACCCGTGAACGAGTTACAGCGATTTAGAACCTGCAACTCACCTGGTCTGCAGACCGTCACGCGAGCCAGTTGCTTTGAATAAAGTAATATAAGAAAGCGATCGGGAGAGGTACCTTGCACCTCATTCATCCCTGAGGCAAGACTGCTGAGAAATGTGCACCCGCTTGGCCAGAACTTACACATCACAGGGTCAGCAGGAACCTCGAAGGTCATCGACTGACTACCCTCGCACTGGTTGGTTTCGCTTTGGGTTTTTGGTTTTCTTTTCCCACATACAGGGTCCCTGCCCTCTAGCCTGAACAACTTTCAGTGACAAGAACGCACTAGCCGGACAGACCGCTGCTTGTGTCTCTGCCTCATAGCTTGAGGCTAAGTGAAACCGGCCCCCTGGTAACTTCACACAAAACCAAATTTGCCTCTCTTCCCAATGGTGGTCCAACAATTTGAAGACAAATCTGGTCCCACAATTCTACCAGACTAAAGTCTGCTCCTGGAGAAGGCAATGGCACCCCACTCCAGTACTCTTGCCTGGAAAATCCCATGGACGGAGGAGCCTGGTAGGCTGCAGTCCGTGGGGTCGCTAAGAGTCGGACACAACTGAGCGACTTCACTTTCATGCATTGGAGAAGGAAATGGCAACCCACTCCAGTATTCTTGCCTGGAGAATCCCAGGGATGGGGGAGTCTGGTGGGCTGCCATCTATGGGGTTGCACAGAGTCGGACACGACTGAAGTGACTCAGCAGTAGCAGCAGTAGCAGAGTCTGCTCCAGAGACCCAGGTTCAAGGCTCTGCTTTCAGTTTAAGCCAATTCCTTTATATCTTTCAAAAGTAGAAGGTTGGAACTGGGTCTAACCTCCCTCCCACCCCCTGCAACCCCAGGGCACAGACCCTTCTGCACTGTCTTGTCCCTTGTCCAGACACTAGATTCTTCTTCTCTAGCTTCTTAAGGATGGCATTTGCTTTCTTGACTGCCATTTCACATGGTTGATGCATATTAGATTTATTGTCAACTCACCCCGGGGGCTATATCTCACTTCTGCTGCTATCACAAGACTGTTTTCTACTTCATTAGCTGGTAAATGTCATCGGCTTTTGATTGGGGGACTGCTAATTTCACTCTTTTCTTCTTTTTTTTTTAATTTCACTCTCTTCTATGGAGGCCTCTTTGCCTGCTCATTCTGTCCTAAATATCTGTACATTCCTGCTTGCTACCTAACTGCCTTGCTCTGGTTCCCATCCTGTTTGCACAACTGAGAGCTTCCTAACCTCTAGGGGCCCCTTGCCTCTAGCCTTGCACCCTCCTGGCTGGCCCCTCAAAACTCCTCTCCTCATCCATTTTACACCAGAAGTCAGAGTTGTCCTTAAACACAAATATAATCACACCACCCACTCTAACTTCAAAGCCCATCCCAGCTTCAAATCCTTTTTTACTTCTTTTCTGCTCTCCTTTGCTTTCAGGATAAGATCCAAAACCCATGGGAAAGCATATATCAAATCCTTGGGGATCTGGCCTCAGCCTCATTTCCAGTGGTTCCACCTCCACCACAGAATACTGTACACTTCAGGTCAAAAACTCCCTGTTGTTTTTCAAATGATCCATGGTCTCCAACACTTCTTTGCCTTTGGTACAAAGTCTAGAATAACCTGCTTCCCACACTCCTAATCCTGACCTGCAACACTCTGATGTCTTTTTTTTTAATTGAAGTTGATTTATAATATTGTGTTACTTTCTTTTCCATTATAGGTTATTACAATATGTTGAATATAGTCCCCTGTGCTACACAGTAAGTCCTTGTTTATTTTATATATAGGAGAATGTATCTATTCATCTCAAACTCATAATTTATCCCTCCACCCTTTACCCTTTGGTAACCATAAGTTTCTTTTCTATGTCTATCTTTTTCTGTCTTGTAAATAATTTCATTTGCATTATTTCTTTAGATTTCACATATAAGTTATATCATATAATATTTGTCTTTGACTTACTTCACTTAATATAATAATCTCTAGGTCCATCCATGTTACTGCAATTGGCGTTATTTCATTCTTTTTTATGGCCAAGTAATAATGTTCCATTATGTGTGTGTGTGTGTGTATCTGTATATATGTGTGTGTATGTGTGTGTATATATATACACCACATCTTTTTAATCCATTCATCTGTTAATGGACATTTAGTTTGCTTCCATGTTTTGGCTATTGTAAACAGCACTGCAATGAACACTGGGATTCATGTTATTTTTTTGAATTATGGTGTCTGAAGAAAAGCTATATGTTATAAAAATGAATCACTTGGAATCACACAATTATAGAACTTCGGTATTAAAGGGGCCTTTTAAGCTAATGTAATCAAACCCCACCCTAGATGCTAGAATGACTGTGTGGGCAATTTTTCAGGTTCTTTACAAAGTTCTTAGCTCCCTGGCCTCTGAAAACAGGTTTTGTTCTTACTCCTAATTATATGGCTTTGCCTGGCTAAGTGCTTTGAGGGGCATCCAGAATGCTTCTCTGTCCATTTTTTCCCTCCAGGCTTAGATGTGTCCTTGGGATCCTCTCTTTCAAAATGCAGATCCCTTTAGGAAGATCCAAACGCTAACATTTATTATTTATTAACCCTTAGCATAAGGTAAGCAGCAGAGCTTGATTTAAAAAATTAAGCAAACTCCAGGAGATAGTGAAGGACGGGGAAGCCTGGCGTGCTGCAGTCCATGGGGTCACAGAGTCAGACAGGACTTAGCGACTGAACAAGAACAACCAACATGAACAGGAGTTTTCAAAGCATTTTCATTTATTTTGTCATATTTGATCCTCATAGTATAACCTCAGTAAATATCCTGATTTCCATTTCACAGGGGAGGAAGCAAAGGTTCATCTTGGTTAGATCACTCCTTAATGAATTCGAACTCCAGCTCTGCTATTAACTTTCAGCAAGTAACCATGCCACTCTAGCCTCAGTTTCCCAATCAATAAATTCAAATAATTTGCTTTCCAAGGTTTCTTTCAGCTCTGTCTCTAATCCCCCATCTCCTGCTAGTGAGATCAAGGAACTGGGGGCCTGGACATTTTCACTGTGGCAAGAAATAATTTTGGCACTAGAGGTACATTTTGGAAAGGACAAGCTCTGGTGGAATGCCGAAGCAGGCAGCATGAGAGCAGTGAATACTAGAAGCAAGACAATCTGAGAAAGGAAAGACAAGGGGCCCTGAACTCCAAACTCACTTACTTGCTAAGCTATAATACAACCACTGGGATTCCAGTTGTGAACTCAACATTCCAACTTGTTTCCTTTCATGATTAAAGAATCTTCTCTGCAAACTTTAATTAAAGTCGGCTTTGGCAAACAATTTTATCATATTCAGACAATAATTACTGCAATAAATTACATAAAGAAATCTATTGTGTCCGCTGCTTATTCCCACACAGCAAAAGGGCCGATAAGAAATTGCAGCCAAAGGAAGTCATTTGGAAGGAAAACCAACAAGTAAATAGATGCATTCTAATAATTTATGCAAGTCCACTGGTGACACCCTCCCCCTCCCCCACTCCTTCATTCGCTGAGGACTAGAGGGGCACCGAGAAGCAGCCAATCTAAGGGCTATGCATTTGCTTAATCTTACCCCCAAAATACAGGCTTTACGCCTAATATAAAAGGAATTTAAGATGCCAGGTGAAAGTGATGATCTTTAAACTGGTTGTGCAAGAAACTGAAAGCTAATTCTTAAGATGATAAGCCTACTTAATAGTTTGTTCTTTTTGGAGTGATTAAAAACCTGTTTAATTACAGTAGAATCAGTTTGGGCTTCCAGACACCTAATCACTTTTCCAGTAAATAGCTCTAAAGTCAGAATAAATAACACTAACCTACTTCCCTGAGTTCTTACAAGGATTAATTAATTGATTTTAAAGGGTTTCAGAAGTTTCATAAAACAGTGGCCTAGGAAATAGGAGACCTAAATTTAGTGCAGACTCTGCCCTTAATAGCTGTGTGGCCTAGGTGGTTGATTTTACTTCTCTGGGGCTTGGCTTCTCTACCTGTAAAATAAAGGGGAATTGGGCTAGACAGTCTCAGTACTTTGGGTCTAATATTGTAATAATACTCTAGGATTCACCATCATTATAGCCTTTTCTCTTAGTAGCTTAAGACCGCAATAATCTACTTTTGGTTTTCCAGTTTTCCTAAAATTGAATTCCTGGAAAAATTTCCAAAATGTCTGCCTGTTTCCCAGACATAGTCACTTAGGCATACTGACCCCAACCAAACTTTCCAAGTATGAATAGATAAAAATATAATAAAGATCCAGAAAGAAGAAAAAAATAGAATCTAGACTTTCACACTCATGAACAAGTAAACGGAAGCCATTTCTTAGTAACTGCAGACTCACACTTTTTTCTTCCCAACTATTTTCCATGCTTTTCTTTTCCAAAGATTTTATTGGTCTTTCTTTTCCCTAACGTAAATCTGGGGCCCTCATTACCAGCTCTAAAAACACTCACTATGACTATTTATAAGAGGACTTGAGATGTTTAAAGGGAAAATAACATTATATGGAGTGGAAAAAAGGCAGAATACAAAATTTTATGTACAATATAATCTCAACTAGGCTAGGAAATGGTCCATATGCTGAAGACTGGATGGCCATACACCCAAAGGTTAATAGGCTGGTCTTTAGCTGGCAGAATCCAGGGTTAGATTTTCCCCTTCACATTAGCTTTTTTTTTTTTTTTTTACACTTAATGAGTGTGTATTGTGTTTGCTAAAGATAATATATAATATATGTATGTGTATATATAGTGTGTCTTTAACAAAAGGAGGAAGAATGACTCCTTTTTTTTTCTTTTTTTAAAAATATGGAACGCTTCACGAATTTGCATGTCATCCTTGCGCAGGGGCCATGCTAATCTTCTCTGTATGAATGACTCCTTTTTATAGACAGCATAGAGGCATAGAGTAGTGGTTAAAATGGTGGGATTCATCCCCTCTGAGACTCCATTTCCCCCTCTATAAAACGGCAATAATACTAATAAAGGACCTACTTCATAGAGTTATTTTCCAGATTAAATAAGCTACTCCATGTAAGTGCTTAGAGCAATGCCTGGGCCCATTACTTGCCATTATTTAAAATGTCAAATGTGACTATGCTCCAGTAAAAAATGCTAAACATTTACTGTAAATATAAGTGTGCTAGTGGTGAAAAAAAATAGTACAGAAGACTTTAAAAAGTAAAATGAAAAAGTAGAAATAGTTTTCCCTCGTTAACCCTCAGCCTCACTCACTGTCAACAACTTCTTATGTAGCCTTCCAGAATTTTTAAGGGCAAATGCAAACATACATCCTCTTTTTCAGTCACACACACACACATATGGGCAGGCACACACAGAATCATAGTATTCATGTTATTTTCACCTTATTTTTTAACTTAATGATCTTTTTTGGAGATGTTTCCATAGCAGAATATCTAGATTTACTCCTTTTTTATTGTGGTTAAAAGACACATAGGGCTTCCCCAGTGGCTCAGAGGTAAAGAATCTGCCTGCAATGCAGAGATACAGGAGACCCAGGTTCGATCCCTGGGTCAGCAATATCCCCTGAAGGAGGGTATTGCAACCCACTCCAGTATTCTTGCCTGGAAAATCCCACGGACAGGGGAGCCTGGTGGGCTACAGTCCATGGGGTCAGGAAGAGTCAGACAGGACTGAAGCAACTGAGCACACAGCACACACAAAAGACACAATGTAAAATGTATCATCTCAACCATTTTTAAGTGTATAGTTCAATAGTGTTAAGTAGATCAACATTGTTTGTGAAACAGATCTCAAGAACTTTTTCATCTTGCAAATCTGAACTTTTATATCCATTCAACAACTCTTCTTTCTCCTTCCCCCAGCCCCTAATAACAGCCATTCTACTTTCTGTTTGTATGAATTTAGATACCTCATAGAAGTGGAATCATACAGTACTTTTTGTGACTGGCTTATTTCCCTTAGCAAAATGCCTTCAAGCTGCATCCATTGTGCAGTATGTGACAAGATTTCCTTCTTTTTTTAAGGCTGAATAATATTCCACTGTATGTATATGTCACATTTTGCTTATCCATTCATGTGTCAGTGGCCATTTGGGTGGCTTCCACCTCCTGGTTATTGTGAATAGTGCCGCTATTAACGTGGATGTACAAACATCTCTTTGAGAACTTGCTTTCACTTCTTTTGGATACATATCTGGCAGTGGGGTTACTGGATCACATGATAATTCTATTTTTAATTTTCTTGAGGAATCTTTATATTATTTTCCCTAGCAGCTGAGCGACTGTACATTCTCAACAACACTGTACAAGGGTTCCAGTTTCTCTACATGTTCACCAATAGTTATTATTTCCTGTTTTTTTAACAGTGGTTCTTCTAATGTATGTAAGGTGATTTCCTCCTTATTTCTAACAGTTACATAGTGCTTTGTAATGTGGAAAAACCTCTATCAATGGACAGTTTGGCCCTGGTCTTCAGGTATTTCAAATAATGCTGGAATGAACACCCACATATCTTTATATACATGTGAGGTACTTTTGGCAAAGGAATTGCCAGGATAAAGTGTATGTGCTATTTTTTGAGGGGGAGGTGCAGATTTCAAAAGTTTCAACTGGTATCTTTCAGTGAATATATTAATGCTTTTGATTTAAAATAGTTTAAAAAAAAGGTGTATGTGCTTTTGGGGTAACTTTTTAGTATAAAATAATTTCAAACTTACCAAAAAAGTTGCAGGAACATCCATGTTCCTTTCATCCAGCTTCCTCTATTGTTAATAGTCTATTAATTTATCACTTCCTTTCAATATATATGCATATTTCTCTTTTTTCTAAACCACTTGAGAGTAAATTTTAGCCATGATGTTCCTTTAACCCTAAATATTTGAGCATGTATCTTTCAGAACAAAACAAAATATTTCTCTTACATAAGTACAGTGCAACTATTAAAATCAGATAATTAATATTGATAAAATAGTATTATCTAGCCTACAGAAAATATTCATAGTTCTCCTATTGTACAAATAGTATTTCTGTACCAAAAAGAACTGGCAGGAGTTGGGGGGGGGTTGGTTCCAGGATATAATTCAGGATCAGACATTGCATTTATCATTTCCACCTGGCCTCCAAAAGTTCCTAAGACTGTTTTTGCCTTTCATGATCGTGACAGTCTTTTCATTATTTATTATTATTTTTTGGAAGCAATCACAAACTTACAGAAAAGTTGGAAATACAATACAGAATGTCCTGGATTTTTCCTCCTGAACCATCTGAGAGTAAGTCACCAGCCTATGCCCCATCATCCCTGAATCATATTGTGTATATTTTTTAAACCAGCAAGGATATTTTCCTATCTAGCTATGATACCACCATCATCATCAGGAAATTCACATTAATAGAATACTAACATCGAATTCTCAGGTCCCATTTAAGTTTCATCAGTTGTCCCCAATGGGTCTGTGATGGCAAAAGGATCCAGTTCAGACACGTATGATGCTTTTAGTTGTCACATCTCCTCCATCTCCTTCATTGTGGAAGAGTTCCTTGGTCTTTCATTGACTTTTAAGACCTCGGCACTTTTTAAAATTTTGTTTTTAATTGGAGGATAACTGCTTTACAGTATTGTGTTGGTTTCTGCCATACAACAACATCAATCAGCCATAAGTATACATATACTCCCTCCCTCTTGAACCTCACTTCCACTCCCCCGATCCCACCCTTCTTGGTCGTCACAGAGCACCAGGTTGAGCTGTGTTATACAGCAACTTCCCACTAGCTATCTGTTTTACATATAAGACCTGGGAATTTTTTAAAACTCCGAGCCAGTTGTTTTGAAGAATGTCCCCCAATTTGGGTTTGCCTGATGTTTGCTCATGATTAGGTTCAGGTTACACATCTTTGTCAGGCCTATGACAGAAGTGACACTGTACGCTTCATTCTGTCAGGTGGAGCGTGATTTCAGTGTATCCTGTTACTGGTGACATTCACTCTGATTGCTTGACTAAAGTGATATGTGCCAGGCTTCTTCACTGTGAAATTATTCTTTGTAATTAATTTTTTGTGGAGAAGTCCTTTGAGACTGTGCAAATCTTCCACGTCTCATCAAACTGTCAATTTATTCATCTGTTTATTTATATCAGCATAGACTTATGTTTTCTTATTTTATTCAATGGGTTATAATCCATTATTATCATTGCTTACTTTGATGCCCAAGTGATCCTTGATCTGACGACTGGGGACCCCTTCAAGATGGCTTTTGTGTCCCTTTGATGTGTCCTTATCATTCTTTGTACACTTCCTTATTTTCTGGTACAAGATAGTCCAGGTTCATCTTATACTTTCATTTATCCAGTCCTGAAACCAGTCATTGTTCTGAGACGCCTTGGTTCTCTTTCGTGGAAAATAGTATTTGGAAGCCAAATCTGGGCACTAGGTATAGATAATCCTATTATTGTGTTGCTGCTCCCTGACTCTCTAGAACTTCTTTTACATACTTTTATTCACATGCTTACAAACACACACAATACTCACAGATTTTATATCTCTATCTCTATCTATCTGGCCATGAGTTCACTCTGCTATATTCCAAGCAACACCATAAAATTCATTCTAGCTTTCTCCCTTCCCATATTTGTAACAATTTATGATAATGAGGAAACTTTCTATTATTCTGAACACATTTTCTCACTTTATCAATTACCCTTATGCAATTGAACTGGGAGGTTTCTTTTTCATTTTAAATAATAACTACCATTTATTGGCTGTTTATCATGTGCCAAGCACTGTTACATTGCTTGACAGCCAAAATTTTATTTAATTCTCAGTATACCTTGTGAGACAAGCATGATTACCCCCATTTTAGAGAGGAAACTGAGACATAGAAAGGGTAATTTGCTCAAGGTGCAATAGCTAATTAAAATTAAGCCTGCCTGATTCAAACAAAGATCTAGATGACCTCCTAAGCACCATGCTACATTAAGTCACTTCAGTGGTGTCTAACTTTTTGCGACCCTACAGATTGTAGCCCACCAGACTCCTCTGCCCATGGGGATTCTCTAGGAAAGAATATTGGAGTGGGTTGCCTGCTGACTACTTTAGATACTCATCTAAGTAGAAACATGCAGTATTTGTCCTGTGACTGGCTTATTTCACTTACCATAATGTTCTCAGGATTTATCCATGCTGTTGCATATGGCAGATTTCATTATATTTTAAGGCTGAATAATATTCCATTGTATATGTGTGTATATGCATATGTGTGCAACATTTTCTTTATCCCTTCTTCTATCAATCAATACTTATGCCATTTCTACATCTTGAAAGTGAAAGAGTTAGTCATTCAGTCATGTCCGACTCCTTGTGACCCCATGGACTCTAGCATGCCAGGTTCCTCTGTCCATGGGATTTCCCAGGCGAGAATACTGGAGTGGGTTGCCATTTCCTTCTCCAAGGGATCTTCCCAACCCAGGGACTGCACCCAGGTCTCCTGCATTGCAGACAGTGTCTTTACAATTTGTTCTATATCTTGGCTATTATAAATAATGCTGCAGTGAACATGGGAAAATAGACACCTCTTTGAGATCTCAATTTCAATTCTTTTGGATACAAAGCCAGAAGGGGGTACTGCAGGATCATATGGCACTTAATATTATTATTTTTTTTGAGGACACTCCATACTGTTTTCCATAATGACTGCACATTCCCATCAAAAGAGCACAAGGATTCCAATTTCTCTACATTCAGGCCAACACTTCTTATCTGGTGTCTTTTTGATAATAGCCATGCTAACAGATGTGAGGTAATTTTGATTTGCAGTTCCATCATGATTAGTTGGGCTTCCCAGATAGTTCAGTGGGAGAGTTACAGCAATGCAGAAGACCCCAGTTTGATTCCTGGGTGGAGAAGATGCCCTGGAGGAGGGCATGGCAACCCACTCCAGTATTCTTGCCTGGAGAATCCCCATGGACAGAGGAACCTGGCAGGCTATAGTTCATGGGGTCGCCAAGAGTTGGACATGACTGAGCAATCAAGCACAGCACAGCACATGATTAGTTATGTTGAACAGTTTTTCATATATTTGTATATATTCCTTTAAAAAAAAGAAAAGGCAGAAAACAGACTTTATTCCAAAACAGACTTAAAAGATGCTGTTAAAGAAAAGGACACGTTACATTACTAAGGCATATGTTTTTCACGATTTCTAAGTTTTCCTTCTCCAAGGCAAGCACTCCAGCCAAACTTTCACCAGTTGTGTTCAAAACCCTTGGCCCATAAAAATCTGGCCTCACTCTTCTTCCCGAGGGGGCCTCTCAAGTCTTCTGAGCCAGGCAGTAAGAAGGGCTACAATGCGTGTAACTGCTGTGGGTCCACAGGGTCCCAGGCTGGCGCCCCCTGGCATTTCCAGGAAGGACCCCCATGCAGGGCTGTCCACTGTATGCCAGCAGTACGCAGAGATGGCTGAGTGAATAAGATCTCTGAAGACTAGATGTGACACCAGAAGCCACCGTGTATCCCCTGGAAGGAGCCAAGATAAGCTGATCATCCTCGACCTGCCAGGGCCACTCAGCTCTGGGTTTGGTGGATAATGGCAGCATCTGCACAGCACGCCTCACCCTGGGCTGGAAGGTCAGGGACCAACTCCGGCACTTCTGGTCACCCATCTCCAGGCTGCATGGAGGACCCTGACACTCTCGGCCCCATTCAGAGCCCCGCGGCCGCCCTTGCTGAGCAGGCCAAGTGGTCCTGAGGCCAGGGCCAGGCTCCAAAGGATGGAGGAAGAGGTTCAGATGAGGGACTTGATCAGAGTCACCATGTGATCCACACCACACACCACGTCCACGGGCTCCCCAGGAATAGTCACCCCCCATGGGAAGTACTGGTCTTCCACCCAGGCACCCTTGGATGTTCTTGCCTCACACAAATAGCTCTCCTCTGTTGGTCAGGGCAGCAAAGTGGCTGAGTCTGCAGTGAATGTGGGAAACCTGGACTCCTGGGTTGAACTCCATCAGGCCAAAGAGAGTGGGTGGAATCATTTCTGAAAGAGCGGTTTCCAGGAGGTTTGGTCCCTTCCCAAGAATTCCATAGCCCCAGACGAAAACGTGTCCTTCTCTGTTTAATACAGCGCAGCCTGTCCCTCCACACACAGCCTGCTTCACCCACGCCACTCCTGAGAAGAGCAAGCACCAGGGGGATGTTCACCTGTCTGGAGTCAGTGACAGAAGCCAGCTGAAGGTACTCAGAGTTCCCCCACCTGAAGAGGCCCCCACCGGCCAACACGACCAGGTAGCAGTCCCCATAGGTATCCACCTGGACGACGTTCACTCTGGCAAGTTCTCCGCCCAGCTTGTGGGTGTGCTGGTGATATCATAGTGATCCAGACCTGTTTGCATGCCTGTGACCCGGCCACAAGAATACACTTCTTTATCTGTCAGGAGCAGACTATGGTTCTGACTACAGGCGACCTGGACCACCTGTCCATCAAAGTCCTGCATCCTATGGACTTTGACTTTAGCTATAAATTTCTTTTTCGACCACCTTTCTTCCACACTGCCCATAAGAATTATTCCCCATGCTGAAGACTCCTTCGCCATCTGTCAGGACAAGCAAGCGGGCTCGACCACACGAGACCTGCATCACCCGCATCTCCTGAGGTCTGTCCAGCAGCAGTGGCACAGGCGAGGGCTCCAGAACATACTCTTATCCCCTCATTTTATCTTTCTGGCTCCTGTGAAATCTGAGCTGAGAATCTTTGTTGAGCCTCATACCCCAAACTTTCATAATGTCCTTGGTTTTAGAGGACAGCCACGTGAATCCATAACCACAGGCAGCAGATGAAATCGTTTGGCCCAGCTCCAGGCGGTAGGGCACGGCCTGGATCCTGCGGCACGGGGCTGGGGTCCGTAGCTGGCCAGCACGAAGGGGGCACACCCAGCGCCCGGGAGAAGCTGAAACCCCGCACGAAGATTCGGTTGGTGTGAGTCACATGCTCGCCCACGTACTGGAACACAGGGCACATCCGCCTAGGCCTCCACCGCCTCTCATCAGCTCCACGAGCGCCCGGCCACTGTCCATTGTCCGCGCGCCGGCCCCAGCCCTTTCAGCTGGCACCCCAGCGAGCCCCCGCTGCCAGCGCCGCCAGCGCCGCCCTCTGTTGTTTCACGCCTTAACAGCCTGTATATATTCCTTGAAGAAATGTCTATTTAAGTCCTTTGTCTGCTTTATAATTTGATAATTTGATTTTTTTTTTTTTTTTTGCTGTTGAGTTGTAAGAGTTTCTCATATATTTTGTATATTAACCCCTTACCAGATATATGGTTTGCAAATATTTTCTCCCATTCCATAGACTGTCTTTTGACTCTTTGCTGTGGTGAAGCTTTTTAGTTTGATGTAGTCTCATTTGTCTATTTTTGCTTTTGTTCCTTATGCTTTTGATGTCATATCCATGAAATGACTGCCAAGACCCATGTCATGAAACTTTTCCCCTATGTCTTTTTTTTTTTTTTTTTAAGAATTGCTGTTTCTTAAGGGATTAAAATTAGGAGCTTAATGTTTGGGATTTATGGACCTAGATGGATTTGGAGGAGGTTCAAGTAGACTCTTGGGTGGTGTTTTGTAAGTTTGTAGCATTTATATTTCTACAAGTATCAAAGTTTCAAATTGCACAAAGACTTCAGGAGGATATCTTGTATCTTTATAGACCTGGCCTCCTCTTTTTAAAATAGTCCTTTGCCTGGCTGGGCTGTTGATCTGCTTGAGCACGGAAGTTTCTTTTTTCTAGGTTTGGTAAAGGAATTATGAACAATAGCATTAGTTCTCGGTAATAAACTGAAAGGAACTGGACCCTAGTAGTAGTGACAGGAAAGTAAGCGACATGAAACAGCTTTTCTGTTCTGCGTGTTAACCTGGCTGTTAGGTGTGTCACTTCAAGTTGTTACTTGAGGAAAGATAAATCTTAGGAACCCTTACCTCAGGCTTTTTAAAACACAGGGTACCACTTAGCCACCAGGAAGCCCATTAAAAGACAGGGAGGTCCAGTAATCAGTCTTTTAGGAAATTGGTAATGATGTCACCTAAACTTGAAACATTAAAAAAAAAAAAAAAGTATTCTCAACTATGTAAAATCTTTCTCCTACCTTCTCAAACAAAATCCTAGGAATTTTGCCTGTAAACAAAGCATTTCTGGGCCAGAAATACTTTCTCTCTTTATAGCAAGGCTTCACATTATATTGAGTGCCACAGGTTCCATCATTTTTAAAGGACAGAGACATAAATGATAAATAATGGATATAAAATATTACAATCTACCACCTCAAAAAATATTGTTTATGGAGCTTGGAGATTCAAGTATCGATTGCAGTTTTATTTTGAAAAGAATGCTACAACTTGTGTGGTTTTTCTTCCTCATGTTTATATTAAAAGAAAAGCTAATAAACTATTTTAATTAAAAAAAAAACAATTGCTGTTTCTGGTCTTACACTTAAATCTTTAATCCATTTTTAGTTGATTTTGTGTATGCTGTAAAACAAGGGCCCAATTTCATTCTTTTGCATGTCTCATTTTCCCAACACCATTTGGGTTTTTATTTTGTTGTTTTCAATATTTTAATTTTTATTTTTTACTGCTTTATTTTATTTTTTGATGTTTATAAGATTTTTTTCTTTTTATTTTTTCCCTTAAGTTATTACAAAATATTAACTATATTCCCTGTGTCCTCACACCATTTGTCAAAGAGACCATCCTTTCCTCATTGTGTATTCTTGTTGACTATACATATGTTGATATATTGTTGGATTCTCAATTTTGTTCCCCTGGTGTATATGTCTATTTTTATGCCAGTACCATACTGTTTTAACTACTGTTCCTTTGTAATGTGTTTTGAAATCAAGACGTAGGATGCCTCCAGCTTTTTCCTTCTTTCTCAAGATTGCTTTGGGTATTCAAGATCCCTTGTGGTTTCATATGAATTTTAGAATTGCTTTACTATTTCTATAAAAAAAAATGCCATTGGGATGTTAATAGGGATTGTATTGAATCTATAGGTCACTTTGGATAGAATGGATATTTTTCTCTAAGATGGCCCTCAAGAATCCCTGCCCAGTGGTATTCATTCACTTGTGTAATCACTTCGCCTTGGATGTGAGCTCAATCTAGCTAATCACTACTAATGATAGAATATGGCAAAAATTATGAGATGTCACTTCTAAGATTAGGTTACAAGAAGACTCTGACTTCTAATTTTCTCTCTCTTTCTTTCTCTCTCTTTCTCTTCCTTTCAGGGAACCTAACTGCCCTATAAAGAGGCCCATATGGCAAGGAGCTGAGGGAGGCTTCTAACCAACAAGCATGGAGGAACTGAGGCCCTCAGTCAACAGCCCATGAGGAACTAAATCCTGGTAAAAATAACATGAATGTACCTGGAATCAGATTCTCCCTCAGTTGAAACTTCAAATGGGAGCTTTGTGAGCCTCTGAGTCAGAAGCACGCAGCTAGGCTGTGCCCAGATTCCTGACACACAAAACTGATATGATAAATGTTTGTTGGGAGTTCCCTGACAATCCAGTAGTTAAGACTTCATGCTTCCACTGCAAGGGGCACAGGTTTGAACCCTGGTAGGGGAACAATGGAGAAGGCAATGGCAACCCACTCCAGTACTCATGCCTGGAAAATCCCATGGGCAGAAGAGCCTGGTAGGCTGCAGTCCATGGGGTCGCGAAGAGTCGGACACAACTGAGTGACTTCACTTTCACTTTTCACTTCCATGCATTGGAGAAGGAAATGGCAGCGCACTCCAATATTCTTGCCTGGAGAATCCCAGGGATAGCGGAGCCTGGTGGACTGCCATCTATAGGGTCGCACAGAGTCGAACACGACTGAAGCAACTTAGCAGCAGCAGCAGCAGCAGGGGAACAAAGATTCCCATATCCCACACAGCCAAAACTAAATAACTTAAAAAATTAAAATTAAAAAATAAATGTTTGTTGTTCTAAGTCACTGAGTTTGGGAGTAAATTGTTATGCAGAAATAGGTAACTAGCACAGTAACCAATCTCCCATTTCCATTGTCACTCTCCTGATACTATGTCTGCTTCCCTTGTTTGAGGCCTCTCATTCTCCATTACAAGCTGCTCCCCTACATAGATTTCCTCTTCATCCCTCTCAGGTTCTGACTCCTCACATCAGGCTGCTCCTCCATGACAATACCTGCATCCACTTGTTTAGACTCAAATCTACCCTCTGCAGGGACACGTCCTCACCCTGTTGGATCTCCAAGACCCCAGTCTGCACCCCACAACACTCGCCATGGATGACTACCTTGCTGCATCTCACCTAATGGCTTTAGGACTGGATTTTTCAGGAAGGTTAGGCAAAAGGACAGTTGTTGTTTAGTCGCTCAGTCCTATCTGACTCTTTGTGACCCCATGGACTGCAGCATGACAGGTTTGCCCTTCTTTGGGGTTGGAATGAAAACTGACCTTTTCCAATGTGTGCAGTTTGATTTTTAACATATATATTGTCAAGTTATCTTCCAAAAATCTTACATCAATTTATACTCTAGTCTCTCTCCTTCACCCTGTCCTTTCCTCACCTCATAGAATGCTCATTGGTTTTTTCTTTCTAGCACTGTTTCTAGGTCTCATCCCAATGAAATGTCAAATGGTTCAATTCTTAAAACCATCTGCTGGGTTTCTCTGAACCGGCATGTCTAAATAGAGAGCTTGTTATTGTTGTTTTAAGTCCCTAAGTCGTTTATGACTCTTTTATGACCCCATGGACTATAGCCTGCCAGGTTCCTCTGTCCATGGGATTTCCCAGGCAAGAATACTGGAATGTATTCTTCTCCAGGGGATCTTCCTGACCCAGGGACTGAACCTGCATCTCCTGCATTAGCAGGTGGATTCTTTAACACCAAGGAAGCACCCAAATAGAGAGTATTTTCCCCTTAAAATGCAAACCCTCTTTCATGCTTACTGACAGTTATGGGCTTCAATCTTTGGTCAGTGACTTATGATGCAGAAAACTGTAAAGGAGGAAAGAGAAAGTATCTGTTTATAAAGAACAGCAGTATGCTATCCAACATTTGGTGACAAGAACGTACATTTAAATTGTAGATCTACAGGAACTTTTTCTAAAAGGATACCCTTTGTTAAGTCCTGAATTAGGACATATCAAGTCAAGAAGGAGCTATGTCTTCCTCAGCCCTTCTTTTAGCGTTTAGGTTGAAATTTGTGCACATATATACATTTCCTCTACCAGGAGCTCTAGCTATTCTGCTTTTATGACTCTGTTTCTTAAAGAAATTTGTTGAATTAATATGTATTATTACTATAATTGTTATCAATATATAATATATGATACATTGTATAATATATAGTGTTATATATATTACACATATACTTTATGTATAATACATAATTATGATATAATACATATGACATGTGACATATATAATATTATAATATATAATATATGTGATATATAGTATATAATCTACTATGCTATATTACATATGTAACTTAAAACATGATATATATTATATAATGACATTAAATACATTGTAATATAATTATTAATATATCACAAAATATAATTATACATAACATATGTTAAAATTATATTGTATAACATATAATATACATAATTATCATAGATTATACTATATATACTATATACATATAGTATATATACTATATATATAATATATATAATAGCTATAATCTATAATCTATAATCATCTGTATTATATACCATATTTTAATTAATTACATTATAGTGTATATTGATTAATATTATATTGTTATTTTAATAATTATATAACATTATTTGCATTAAAGCATGTATATAATTTATATAATATTATACATAATATATTGTTGTTTAGTTCCTAAGTCATGTTCAACTCTTCATGACCCCATGGACAGCAGCACGACAGGCTTCCCTGTCCTTCACTACATCTTGGAGTTTGTTCCAACTCATGTCCTTTGATTTGGTGATGTCATCCAAGCATCTTATCCTCTGTCACCCCCTTTTCCTCTTACCCTCAATATTTCCCAGCACCAGGGTCTTTTCCAATGAATCAGTTCTTCACATCAGGTGACCAAAGTATTGGAGCTTCAGCTACAGCATCAGTCCTTCCAAACAGCATTCAGGACTTACTTCCTTTAGGATGGACTGGTTAGATCTCCTTGCAGCCCAAGGGACTCTCAAGAGTCTTCTCCAACACCACAGTTCAAAAGCATCAATTCCTTGGCACTCAGTTTTCATTATGATCCAATTCTCACATCCATACATGACTACTGGAAAAACCATAGTTTTGACTAGATGGATTTTGTTGGCAAAATAATGTCTCTGCTTTTTAATACGCTGTCTAGGTTGGTCATAGCTTTTCTTCCAAAGAGCAAGAGTCTTTTATTTCATGGCTGCAGTCACCATCTGCAGTGATTTTGGAGCCCCCCAAAATAAAGTTTCTCACTGTTTTCCTTCTTTCTCCATCTATTTGCCATGAAGTAATGGGACTGGATGCCATAATCTTTGTTTTTTGAATGTTGAGTTTTAAGCCAGCTTTTCACTCTCCTGTTTTAATTTCATCAAGAGTCTCTTTAGTTCTTCTTTGCTTTCTGCCATAAGGGTAGTGTCATCTGCATATCTGAGGTTGTTGATATTTTTCCAGGCAATCTTGATTCCAGCTTATGCTTCATCCAGCCAAGCATTTCGCATGATGTACTCTGCATATAAGTTACATAAACAGGGTGACAGTATACAGGCTTTATATACTCCTTTCCCAATTTGGAACCAGTTCTTTGTTTTATGTCTGATTCTAACTGTTGCTTCTTGACCTGCATAAGGATTTCTCAGGAGGCAGGTAAGGTGGTCAGGTATTGCCGTCTCTTGAAGAATTTTCCACAGTTTGTTGTGATCCACACAGCCAAAGGCTTTGGCATAGTCAATAAAGGAGAAGTAGATGTTTTTCTGGAACTCTCTTGCTTTTTCTATGATCCAACAGATATTGCCAATTTGATCTCTGGGTCCTCTGCCTTTTCTAAATCCAGCTTGAACATCTAGAAGTTCTCAGCTCACATACTGTTAAAGCCTCACTTGGAGAATTTTGAGCATTACTTTGTGAGCATGTGAGATGAGTGCAATTGTGTGGTGGCTTGAACATTCTTTGGCATTGCCTTTCTTTGGGATTGGAATGAAAACTGATCTTTTTCCAGTCCTGTGGCCACTGCTGAGTTTTCCAAATTTTCTGGTTTATTGAGTGCAACACTTTCACAGCATCATCCTTTAGGATTTGAAATAGCTCAACTGGAATTCCATCGCCTCCATTAGCTTTGTTCCTAGTGATTCTTCCTAAGGCCCACTTGACTTTGCACTCCAGGATGTCTGGCTCTAGGTGAATGACCACACTATGTGGTTATCTGGGTCATTAAGATCTTTTTTGTATAGTTCTTCTGTGTATTCTTGCTACCTCTTCATAATATCTTCCACTTCTCTTAGGTCCATACCATGCCCATCTTTGCACGAAATGTTCCCTTGGTATGTCTAATTCTCTTGAAGATATCTCTAGTCTTTCCCATTCTATTGTTTTTCTCTATTTCTTTGCATTGATCATTGAGGAATCATTGATCACTTCTTATCTCTCCTTGCTATTCTTTGGAACTCTGCATTCAGATGGATATATCTTTCCTTTTCTCCTTTGCCTTTAGCTGCTCTTCTTCTCTCAGCTATTTGTAAGGCCTCCTCAGACACCCATTTTGCCTTCTCACAATTCTTTTTCTTGGGGATAGTCTTAGTCACTGTTTCCTGTCCAACGTCACAAACCTCCATCCATAGTTCTTCAGCCACTTTATAAAATCTAATCCCTTGAATCTATTTGTCACTTCCACTGTATAATTTTAAGGGATTTGGTTTAGATCATACCTGAATGGTCTAGTCGTTTCCCACACTTTCTTCAACTTAAGTCTGAATTTGGCAATAAGGAGTTCTTGATCTGAGCCACAGTCAGCTCCTGGTCTTATTTTTGCTGACTATATAGAGCTTCTCCATCTTCAGCTGCAAAGAATATAATCAATCTGATTTCGGTATTGACCATTTGGTGATATCCATGTGTAGAGTCATCTCTTGTGTTGGAAGACGGTGTTTGTTATGATCAGTGCATTCTCTTGGCAAAACTCTGCTAGCCTTTTCCCTGCTTCATTTTGTACTCCAAGGCCAAACTTGCCTGTTAAACTCTTTGACTCTTCTTTTTTTTCTTTTTTTACTCTTTGACTCTTGACTTCCAACTTTTGCATTCTAGTCCCCTATGATGAAAAGGACATCCTTTTTTTGGTGTTAGTTCTAGGTCTTGTAGGTCATCTCAGAACCGTTCAACTTCATCTTCTTTCGAATTAGTGGTTGGGGTATGGACTTGGATTACTGTGATATTGAATGGTTTGCCTTGGAAACAAGCAGAGATCGTTCTGTCATTTTTGAAACTGCACCCAAGTACTTCATTTCAGACTCTTTTGTTGACTATGATGGCTACTCCATTTCTTCTAAGGGATTCTTGCTCACAGTACTAGATATAATGGTCATCTGGATTAAATTCAACCATTCCGGTTCATTTTAGTTCACCGATTCCTAAAATGTTGATGTTCACTCTTGCCATCTCCTGTTTGACCACTTCCAATTTACATTGATTCATGGACATAGCATTCCATTCCAGGTTCCTATGCAATACTGTTCTTTACAGCATTGGATTTTGCTTCCATCACCACATCCACAACTGGGTGTTGTTTTCACTTTGGCTCCGTCTCTTCTTTCTTTCTGGAGTTATTTCTCCACTTTTCTCCAGTAAGATATTGGGCACCTACTGACCTGGGGAGTTCATCTTTCACTGTCATATCTTTTTGCCTTTTCATACTGTTTATGGCAAATCAGCAGTGGCCACAGGACTGGAAATCGTCAGTTTTCATTCCAATCCCAAAGAAAGGCAGTGCCAAAGAAAGTTCAAACTACCTCACAATTGCACCCATCTCACACATTAGGAAAGTAATACTCAAAATTCTCCAAGCCAGGCTTCAACAGTACATGAACTGTGAAGTTCCAGATGTTCACACTGGGTTTATAAAAGCCAGAGGAACCAGAGATCAAATTGCCAACATTCATTGGATCATCAAGAAAGCAAGAGAGTTCCAGAAAAACATCTACTTCTCCTTTATTGACTATGCCAAAACCCTTGACTGTGTGTATCACAACAAACTGTGGAAAATTCTGAAACATATGGGAATACCAGACCACCTGCCTGCCTCCTGAGAAATCTGTATGCAGGTCAAGAAGCAACAGTTAGAATTGGACATGAAATAACAGACTGGTCCAAATTGGGAAAGGAGTACATTAAGGCTGTATATTGTCACCCTGATTATTTAACTAATATGCAGAGTACATCATGAGAAATGCAGGGCTGGATGAAGCACAAGCTGGAATCAAGATTGCCAGGAGAGATATCAACAACCTCAGATATGAGGATGACACCACACTTATGGTAGAAAGCAAAGAAGAACTAAAGAGCCTCTTGATGAAAGTGAAAGAAGAGAGTGAAAAATCTGGCTTAAAACTCAACATTCAAAAAACTAATATTGCGGCATGCAGTCCCATCACTTCATGGCAAATAGATGGGGAAACAATGGAAACAGTGACAGACTCTTTTGAGTGCTCCAAAATCACTGCAGATGGTGACTGCAGCCATGAAATTAAGAGATGCTTGCTCCTTGGAAGAAAGGCTATGACAAACATAGGCAGCATATTAAAGAGCAGAGACATTACTTTGCCAACAAAGATCAGTCTAGTCAAAGCTATGATTTTTCCAGTAGTCATGTATGGATGTGAGAGTTGGACTATAAAGAAAGTTGAGTGCCAAAGAATTGATGCTTTTGAACTGTGGTTTTGGAGAAGACTCTTTTTTTTTGGAGAAGACTCATGAGTCCCTTGGACTGCAAGAAGATCCAACCAGTCCATCCTAAAGGAAATCAGTCCTAAATATTGTTTGGAAGGACTGATGCTGTACCTGAAGCTCCATTACTTTGGTCACCTAATGCGAAGAACTGACTCCTTGGGAAAGACCCTGATGTTGGGAAAGACCCTGATGTTGGGAAAGATTGAAGGCAGGAGGAGAAGGGGAAGACAGGATGAGATGGTTGGATGGCATTACTGACTCAATGGACATGAGTTTGAGCATGCTCTGGGTGTTGGTGATGGACAGGAAAGCCTGGTGTGCTACAGTTCATGGGGTGGCAAAGAGTCAGACACAACTGAGAGATGAACTGACTGAGTGTTCATGGGGTTCTCAAGGCAAGTATTCTGAAGTGGTTTGCCGTTCCCTTCTCCAGTGGAGCATGTTTTCTCAGAACTCTCCACTATGACCCATCCATCTTGGGTGGCCCTACATGGCATGGCTCAATAGTTTCATTGAGTTAGACAAAGCTGTGGTCCCTGTCCAAGGGACTCTTAAAGAGACTTCTCCAGCACCACAGTTTGAAAGCATGAGTTCTACCACACTTAGCCAGGTGGCACTAGTGGTAAAGAACCTGCCTGCTAAGGCAGGAGATGCCTGAGACAAGGGTTGGATCCCTGAGTCAGGAAGATTCCCTGGAGGAGGGTATGGCAATCCATCCCAGTATTCTTGCCTGGAGAATCCTATGGACAGAGGAGGCTGGTAGGCTACCGTCCATAGGGTTGCAGAGTCAGACATGACTGAAGCAACTTAGCACGCACTCATGTACAGCATTCTTTACGGTCCAAACTCACATCCATACATGACTCCTGGAAGAATCATAGCTTTGACTATATGGACCTTTGTCAACAAAGTGTTGTCTCTGCTTTTTAATACACTGTCTAGGTTTGTCACAGTTTTTCTTCCAAGGAGCAAGCATCTTTTAATTTCATGGCTGCAGTCACCATCTGCAGATTTTGGAGCCCAAGAAAATAAAATCTACCACCGTTTCCATTTTTTCCCATCTGTTTGCCACGAATTGATGGGATCAGATGTCATGATCTTCGTTTTTTGAACATTGAGTTTTAGGCCAGATTTTTCACTCTCTTCTTTCACCTTCATCAAGAGGCTATTTAGTTCATCTTCCCTTTCTGCCATAAGGGTGCTGTCCTCTGCATATCTGAGATTATTGATATTTCTCCCAGCAATATTGATTCCAGCCTGGCATTTTGCATAATGTAATCTGCATGTAAGTTAAACAAGCAGGGTGAGACTATACAGCCTTGATGTACTCCTTTCCCAATTTTTAACCATTGTTTCATGTCTGGTTCTGACTGTTGCTTATAATATAATATAATATAAATAAGTATTCATATATATTATAATTAATTATAAACAAAACATTATATATTACATTATATCTTATATATTATATTATCATATTGACTTCATATATTATAACATATAGAATATATATAATACAATTAATTAATGTATACTATATAATAATATAGTATATATTCATATATAATTATAATACATTGTACATTATATATTATATTATATACATTAAACAATATATTGTATGTAGTTATATATTATAAAGTATAACACATAATTATAAATATTATTATATAGTATATATTATATAATAAAAATAATAAAGCACTTATGAAATGCAGTTAATTCATCCCATCCTTACAACAGCATTATGGGCTTGAAATTTCTGCCCCTACTTAACACATGGGGAAGAACTGAACCTCCCACCATGTGACTTACCCAAGGACATACAGCTAGTTAGTGGCAAAACTGGGAGTGGAACTCAATTCTTCTGACTCCAGACCCTGAGATCTTTCTACACCATTGTACTAGCTCTCTGAGTTCTTCTCCTTCAAAGAAGTGTTCCTGAAGACTGAGCTCTGCTTCCAAAGTGGATCCTGAATTGGAAGGAACCTCTGCCCAGCATGGCAGACTCAATCTGGCCTGGTTTTCAGTTGTTAGGAAGTGATTTGTCCTGGGATTCACCTGCAGCTCTTTATTGCATCATTACAATACAGGTTTTTTTTTTAATGTCTTGGGTACACCAAGATTTTTACTGAAAAATACAAATTAGAAAATTGGTATATTAAACAGAAAGCAAAGAGAGAAAAATCCAAAATGTTCATCAGTAACACCATGTTGGGGATTGGTTTTGCTGTTTGGTGGTGAACTTTAAGAAAATAAACCAAATGTCAAGTGTTTGGGCCTGGTGCACTGGGAAGACCCAGAGGAATTGGGTGGAGAGGGAGGTGGGAGGGGGGATCGGGATGGGGAATACGTGTAACTAATGGCTAATTCATATCAATGTATGACAAAACCCACTGAAAAATAAATAAATTAATTAATTAAAAAAAAATAAATAAACCAGATATCATTGAAACAAATTAAATGTTCTTCATTAGGGACTGGTTAAATAAACTGCAGTATAAGGAAGTACTATATAGATGTTGAGAAAAGAATAAGACAAATCAATATAAGGAGTGATTTCCAAGCTATATTGCTAAATTAAAACAGATAAAAAGGGAAAAAACAGTGTCAATAGTACCCTATCATTTGTGATATATTTATATATGCATAGGATAATAGAATATCTCCAGAGTGATACACAAAAATTAGAAATGATGAATGTTCCTGGGAAAGACAAATGAGTGACAAGGATGGGATGGAGACTTCCTTTTCACTATCTCTTTATATCATTTGTTTATACCATCTGAATTTTTACCATATACCTGTATTACCTGTTAAAAATATTTTTAGTTATACAGTGCTTTATATTTTTAAAATATTTTTAAATATATGACTTTATTTAATATACATGTAATTCAGGTAGTAAATCTTGTGCCTTTCTCATGGAGAACTTCAAACTGGTTTCTGCTCAACCTACTTTCCAGCTTCCCCTCTCTCCACTCCCTGCACACTCTAGACACACCTTAGAGAAGACTGATCTACACTTTCCCTCTCTCCTGCCAGCAGGGCCTCCAACTCCACTCTCACTCTCTTCTAATTAATGTAACTAGGTACTGTGTTCCATAATTACAGGGTTTGTCAGTGAAATCAATAGTTGCCTCCCTTGTGACAATGACATTTTAGCTCCCTGAGTCTCCCCAGAGCCCAGCAGCTTCTCTGTGCCAACAAAACTCCCAAGACTATCAACATGTTCCTTGGCTCTCACTCATGTTCACGCATGCAAGTAAATGAGCAGATTCTCAAATCACATGATTTCATACACCCTATCCATGATTATTGTTGTTATTTAGTCACTAAGTTGTGCCCGACTCTTTTGCAATCCCATGGACTGTAGCACGCCAAGCTCCTCTGTCCATGGGATTTCCCAGGCAAGAATAGTGGAGTGGGTTGCCATTTCCTTCTCCAGGGGATCTTCCCGACCCAGGGAGCAAACCCATGTCTCCTGCTTGGCAGGCAGATTCTTTACTGCTAAGCCACCTGGGAAGACCCTATTCATGATTATTTGAAGATAAAATTACAATCAAATATGTATTTTTAAGACTTTATCAAGGTATAGTTTCAGTTCAGTTCCGTTCAGTCGCTCAGTCATGTCCAACTCTTTGTGACCTCATGACTGCAGCACGCCAGGCTTCCCTGTCCATCATCAACTCCCAGAGCTTGCTCAAACTCATGTCCATTGAGTCGGTGATGCCATCCAACCATCTCATCCTCTGTCATCCCCTTCTCCTCCTTCCTTCAATCTTTCCCAGCATCAGGGTTTTTTCCCAATGAGTCCATTCTTCGTATCAGGTGGCCAAAGTATTGTTTATGTATTACAAAGGATTATTTACATAATACAAAATCCAGCATTGTATGCCTATGATTAAGTGGTTTTTAGTAAATGTGATTTACTAAATCACATTTAGTTAATGTGATTTACATGATTTTTACTAAATACAAATATGTATTGTTTACATATTACAAGGTATAGTTTACATAATACAAAATCCAGCATTGTATGCCTATGGTTACATGATTTTTAGTAAATGTAAAGAGTTATATTTTTTAATAATGTTTTTCATGTATTCTTTTGATGATGACCTGAAGAACATAACATAAGATATTCTACATCATATCAGATTTCTGATATGACTCAATTTCTTTCTTCTTTTTTAAAAAATATTTTATTTTTTGGCCACTGCACGTGGCCTGTGGGATTCTGGTTCCCTGCTCAGGGATTGAATCCATGTCCCCTGCATTGTAAGCGTGGAGTCTTAACCACTGGACTGCCAGAGAAGTCCCTCGATTTCTTTCTTCTGACTTTAACTCCCAAATTTGTTTCCTGCCCTACTCCTTAATGAAAGAGATCTAATTTTATTGTTCCTTAAAACCAGAGCATATCAGAGTTGGTAGGACCCTTAGAAATCAACTAGAGATGGGAAAGTTTGTCTAAAGTCATATAACAAGTAAATAGTAGAGTCAGGGCTAAAATCCAGGATTCTTGCCCAAAGCCCCCAAAACTTCAAATTATGGGACAGAGCCTCTTCTCTTAAGTGTTGGTAGTGTCCTGGAAATCGATACACCAACTACCATCAATCAATTTGTTCAGCTAAATCTAAAGATCTGATGATGGAGGAAGGGCTTGGGTTGAGGGTGGGCCTAGAGAACAGGTAGGAAATATAAGCTCTTTCCTTCATGGTTCTTCTGGGTGAATTTCTTTCTTCTAATTTAGCATGATTAACCAAGATAGTTTCTTTTCTGTCCAGAGAAGGACCTTATAATCACTAGTCAAGAGTATCTATTATTATTATTATTATTATTGCATTTTCTCCAGTATATGTTAACAAGATGTGAAGGTGGTATGAAACAGTAGTAAATGAAACCAACAAAGTCACTGCTGTTTTTGTCAAAAATTACGCTAAAATTAGCCTCTATTCCCCATGGATTTGAGCCAGAGAAAGCAATTTTGCTTCTCATTTTGTTTTTCTAGCAATCAGTTTATAACAATTAAGCTATTGGTAATAAAGCAAGAAGTACACTTTATATATTTTTATGACCAAAACACATTGTTTTCTAACTTCAATGATAGTGGCAATTGTTGTCACCATAGTAGGAGGGACCTTGCCAACAACAGTTCTGAGGTACTGAATATGGCATTCTGAACTTCAGAGGAAAACTCCAAAGTGTTCAGATTGACACTGTCAACTGTTTTTTCTAATTTTTATTAGAAATCATGCTTTCCCCCCATAATTCCCATCTAAAAATATATCCTAAGAAAAAGCAGATTTTTACATATAAAGATATTCATCAGAATTTTTATGAGTGAAATCTTTGAAATAATTAGAAGTAATTAGAAGTGATTAAATAAAATATGATAATTCCATAAAAGAGAATTTTATGCATCCATTGAAGTCATGTTTTCAAATATTTTGTTCATTTTTTAAAATGCTTTCCCAGGTGTGTCTTAGAGATGACTCTAAGATTTTTTAAATATTTATTTATTTGGCTGCACCAGGTTTTAGTTGTAGCATGTAGAATCTAGTTCCCTGACCAGGGATCAAACCTGGGCCCCCTGCATTGGGAGTGCAGAGTCCCAGCCACTGGACCACCAGTGAAGTTCATAAAAGAGAATTTTATGCAGCCATTAAAGTCACGTTTTCAAATATTTTGTCCATTTTTATTTTCTTTACTGAGATATAATTTATATACCATAAAATTCACTGGTTTAAAGTATATATTCAAAGCTTTTTAGTGTATTTACAAAACTGTGGAATGATCACTGTAACCTAATTTTAGAACATTTTAAACCCCCCAAAGAGAAACTTGTACCTACTAGCAGTCACTCTCCATATCCCCAAATTATAAATTTATAAGAAAATACAGGACTGCCCTGGTGGCACAGTGGATAGGAATTTGCCTGCCAATGCAAGGGACACGGGTTTGATCCCTGGTCCAGGAAAAATCCACATGCTGAGGGCAACTAAAGCCCCTGTGCCACAATTACTGAGCCTGTGCTCTAGAGACCCTGAGCCACAACTAATGAGCCCCTGTTCCCCAACTACTGAGGCCGGCGCACCTAGAGCCCATGCTCTGGAACAAGAGAAGCCACTGCAATGAGAAGCCCATGCACCCCAACAAAGAGTAGCCCCTGCTCACTGCATCAAGAAAAAGCCCACACGCAGCAGTGAAGACCTAGGACAACCCAAAATAAATAAGCAGCTGTTCAAAAGAAAAAAAAGAAAAATATAAATAACTCAAAAGACGGCTGGACAAAGGAAAAGCAATCACAGAATAGGGGATACAAATGAATAATATACATAAGAAAAGATGTTCAACTTGGTAGGTGATAAAGGAAATAAAGGAAATCAACATAAGAAACACTTTCCCCCTAATCAGATGGGCAGAAATTAAAAAGACTGATAAAGTCTGGTACTAGTAAGGGTGTGGGGAAAGAAGTATCCTCAGACACTGCTGGCAGGAATCTGAATTGTTAACAACTGTTTTTGGAAGATAATCTGAATCCCTTTATTTACTATTTTTAAAGCACATATCACTGGGGTCAGGAACCCCACTTTGGAAATCTATCCTATAGTGATTAAAGGTGTATAAAGAACCAGTATGTAAGGGTATATGTACAAGACTGGTTTCTACAGGGACTGCAAATTGCAGAGCAGTGAGTATAGTATGATCCTACCTTTGTGGTGGGTACTGCTCTTGGCATAAGCAATACATGCCTACTTTCAGGCCTCCCAGCAACCCTATGATGGCAGACAATAGTCTCACTCTCCATGGGGAAGCTGGGGCTTGGAGAAGTGAAGCAACTTGCTTTGGGTCTTATACGCAGCTACCAAGTGGCAGAGCCAGTACTCATACCCAGGTCCACCTGACCCTCAACCAAGATATATGCCAAAAATGATAACTTCCTCCTTTACTGGGGGGAGTGGTTAATCTTCAGGGACATCAGTTCTTAAGATGCAATGTGAATTCCTATCTCAATGAAAGGGGTGGAAGTTTGTGATGCTAGAATTGGGTGAGAGAATAGTAAGTGGGGGATTGGATTGTGGGGAATATATAAAATTCATTAATTTATCCATCCAACAAATATTTATTAGCCTTTACTATATGACAGCTACTGTTCAAAGCATGGGGAGGGGATTAATCAATGACCAAACAGAGAAAAATCTCGGCCCTTGAAAACTTACCTTTGGTGGGGATGAGGCAGACAATTAACAAATTATACTTTCTATAACAAAATATACTCAATATATAATTATATTATACAATATAAATCTATATAAAGATAGATAGAGATACTATGAAAATGGTGAATAGAGCTATGGAAGAAAATTAAACAGGGAAAAGGAGTGGGAAGATGGGGGTGTTGGAAGGGATATTGCGATTATAGAAATGGTGGCCAGAAAAGGACTCCTTAAGAAGGAAATATTTAAGCAAAGAGCTGAAGGATATGAGACAAGAGCCATGCAGATACATGGCGGGGTGGGGGGGGTGTGGCAGGAGAGCATGGTAGCAGAGACAGCAAGGGACCAGGTGGTAAAACTCTATCTATTATGTCCAATGAGGAGGGAGGAGGCCCAGGGGCTGGGACTGAGGAAGGGAGGGAGAGAGAAGTGGATAACAAGGTCAGAGAGGGATCTGGCAGTCAGACTATATGTGCAGAGGTTTGGGGGTCATGACTTTACCTTGTCTTCAGAAGGAGATGGGGAACCATTGGCGTTATAAGAAGAAGAGTGACAAGATGTGACGACCTTTTTTTTTTTTTTTTTTTACTTTTAAGAGAGTTACTGTGGCAGCTGTGTTGGAAAATAAAAAAAAGAGGGGGGGGGGAGGCAAGCATGGAAAAAGGAAGACCAAGTGGAAGACTAATGCAACGATTAAGGAGAAAGGTGATGGTGGCTTTGATCCAGGTGGTAGAGGGGGAATACAAGAAGTGGTTAGATTCTGAATATATGTTGCAGGTAGAGTCAACAGGGTTTGCTGATTATTTAGATGTCTGATGTGAGAGGAAAAGTCTTTGCATGAGAAGCTGGAAATTGGACTTGCTATTTACTGAGATGGACTTCCCTGGTGGCTGCACAGTAAAGAACCTGCCTGCCAATGCAGAAGATGCAGATTCGATCCTTGGGTCAGGAAGATCCACTGAGAAGGAAATGGCAACCCACAGGAGAGGCAACCCACTCCAGTATTCTTGCCTGGAGAATCCCATGAACAGAGGAGCCCAGTGGGTTACAGTCCATGGGGTCGCAAAAGAGTCAGATACGACTTAGCAACTAAACAACAACTGTTTATTGAGATGGGAAGGGACTGTGGGAGGAGCAGTCTGGTGCAGGGAGTGGGGGGTAGGGGAAGTGGGCATACAAGCCAAGGATTTTTTTGACTGGTATGAACTCATAGGGACAAGCCACTTCAGAAGACTCACCAGCTTCACTCCTTAAACCCTATTGTGAATGAAACCCAGATAGCTTAGGACGAGCTTACCCACATCCAAGGAGCGGTGGCTGCACAGGTGCAGGAGGGCCGAGAGGAGCTACTCCACATTCAAGGTCTAGAGGGGCAGCCATGAGGAGATACCTTTCGTCCAAGTAAGGAGCAGTGGCTGCACTTTGCTGGAGCAGCCGAGAAGTGATACCCCACGTCCAAGGTAAGAGGAACCTAAGTAAGATGGCAGGTGTTACGAGAGGGCATCAAAGGGCAGACACACTGAAACCATAATCACAGAAAACTAGCCAATCTGATCACACAGACCACAGCCTTGTCTAACTCAATGAAACTAAGCCATGCTGTATGGGGTCACCCAAGATGGACAGGTCATGGTGGAGAGGTCTGACAGAATGTAGTCCACTGAAGAAGGGAATGACAAACCACTTCAGTATTCTTGCCTTGAGAACCCCATGAACAGTATGAAAAGGCATGAAATGATAGGATACTGAAAGCGGAACTCCCCAAGTCGGTAGGTGCCCAATATGCTACTGGAGATCAGTGGAGAAAGAACTCCAGAAAGAATGAAGGGATGGAGCCAATGCAAAAACAATACCCATTTGTGGATGTGACTGGTGATAGAAGCAAGTTCTGACACTGTAAAGAGCAATATTGCATAGGAACCTGGAATGTTAGGTCCATGAATCAAGGAAAATTGGAAGTGGCCAAACAGGAGATGGCAAGAGTGAACGTCGACATTCTAGGAATCGGCGAACTAAAATGGACAGGAATGGATGAATTTAACTCAGATGACCATTATATCTACTACTGTTGGCAGGAATCCCTTAGAAGAAATGGAGTTGCCATCATGGTCAACAAAAGATCCGAAATGCAGCACTTGAATGCAATCTCAAAAATGACAGAATGATCTCTGTTCGTTTCCAAGGCAAACCATTCAATATCACAGTAATCCAACCCTATGCCCCAACCAGTAATGCTGAAGAAGCTGAAGTTGAATGGTTCTGTGAAGACCTACAAGACCTTCTAGAACTAACACCCAAAAATGATGTCCTTTTCATTATAGGGGACTGGAATGAAAAAGGAGGAAGTCAAGAAACATCTGGAGTAACAGGCAAATTTGGCCTTGGAGTATGGAATGAAGCAGGCCAAAGACTAATAGAGTTTTGCCAAGAGAACGCACTGGTCATAGCAAAAACCCTCTTCCAACAACACAAGAGAAGACTCTACAAATGGACATCACCAGATGGTCAACACCAAAATCAGATTGATTATATTATTTGCAGCCAAGTATGGAGAAGCTCTATACAGTCAGCAAAAACAAGACTGGGAGCTGACTGTGGCTCAGATCATGAACTCCTTATTGCCAAATTCAGACTTAAACTGAAGACAGTAGGGATAACCACTAGACCATTCAGGTATGACCTAAATCAAATCCCTTATGATTATACAGTAGAAGTGAGAAATAGATTTAGGGGACTAGATCTGATAGACAGAGTGCCTAATGAACTATGGACAGAAGTTCGTGACATTGTACAGGAGACAGGGATCAAGACCATTCCCCATAGAAAAGAAATGCAGAAAAGCAAAATGGCTGTCTGAGGAGGCCTTACAGATAGCTGTGGAAAGAAGAGAAGTGAAAAACAAAGGAGAAAAGGAAAGATATTCCCATTTGAATGCAGATTTCCAAAGGATAGCAAGGAGAGATAATAAGCCTTCCTCAGCAGTCAATGCAAAGAAATAGAGGAAAACAACAGAATGGGAAGGACCAGAGATTTCTTCAAGAAAATTAGAGATACCAAGGGAACATTTCATGCAAAGATGGGCACAATAAAGGACAGAAATGGCATGGACCTAACAGAAGCAGAAGATATTAAGAAGAGGTGTCAAGAATACACAGAAGAACTGTACAAAAAAGATCTTCATGACCCAGATAATCACAATGGTATGATCACTCACCTAGAGCCAGACATCCTGGAATGTGAAGTCAAGTGGGCCTTAGAAAGCATCACTATGAACAAAGCTAGTGGAGGTGATGGAATTCCAGTTGAGCTATTTCAAATCTGGAAAGATGATGCTGTGAAAGTGCTGCACTCAATATGCCAGCAAAGTTGGAAAACTCAGCAGTGGCCACAGGACTGGAAAAGGTCAGTTTTCATTCCAATCCCAAAGAAAGGCAATCCCAAAGAATGCTCAAACTACCGCAAAATTTCACTCATCCCACATGCTCACAAAGCAATGCTCGAAATTCTCCAAGCCAGGGTTCAGCAATACATGAACTGTGAACTTCCAGATGTTCCAGCTGGTTTTAGAAAAGGCAGAGGAACCAGAGATCAAATTGCCAATATCCACTGGATCATCAAAAAAGCAAGAGTTCCAGAAAATCATCTATTTCTGCTTTATTGACTATGCCAAAGCCTTTGACTGTGTGGATCACAATAAACTGTGGAAAATTCTGAAAGAGATGGGAATACCAGACCACCTGACCTGCCTCTTGAGAAACGTATATGCAGGTCAGGAAGCAACAGTTAGAACTAGACATGGAACAACAGACTGGTTCCAAATAGGAAAAGGAGTATGTCAAGTCTGTATATTGTCACCCTGCTTATTTAACTTATATGCAGAGTACATCATGAGAAATGCTGGCCTGGAAGAAGCACAAGCTGTAATCAAGATTGCCAGGAGAAATATCAATAACCTCAGATATGCATATGACACCACACTCATGGCAGAAAGTGAAGAGGAATTTAAAAAACCTCTTGAGGAAAGTGAAAGGAGAATGAAAAAGTTGGCTTAAAGCTCAACACTCAGAAAACTAAGATCATGGCATCTAGTCCCATCATTTTATGGGAAATAGATGGAGAATCAGTGGAAACAGTGTCAGACTTTATTTTGGGGGGCTCCAAAATCACTGCAGATGGTGACTGCAGCCATGAAATTAAAAGACGGTTACTCCTTGGAAGGAAAGTTATGACCAACCTAGATAGCATGTTAAAAAACAGACACATTACTTTGCCAACAAAGGTCCATCTACTCAAGACTATGGTTTTTCCAGTAGTCATGTATGGATGTAAGAGTTGGACTATAAAGAAAGCTGAGCGCAGAAGAATTGATGCTTTTGAACTGTGGTGTTGGAGAAGACACTTGAGAGTCTCTTGGACTGCAAGGAGATCCAACCAGCCCATCGTAAAAGAGATCAGTCCTGGGTGTTCATTGGAAGGACTGATGCTGAAGCTGAAACTCCAACACTTTGGCTGCCTGATGTGAAGAGTTGACTCACTGGAAAAGACCCTGATGCTAGGAGGGATTGGGGACAGGAGGAGAAGGGGATGACAGAGGATGAGATGGCTGGATGGCATCACCGACTCGATGGACTTGAGTTTGAGTAAACCCCGGGAGTGTGTGATGGACAGGGAGGCCTGGCGTGCTGTGATTCATGGGGTGGCAAAGAGTCGGACACGACTGAGTGACAACTGAACTGAACTGAGCTTACACTCAGGGATAACCTGACAGTGAGGGCTGAAGCCATCTTTTTCATCCTGAGGTGAAACTGAAAGTTTTAGTTGCTCATTCGTGTCCCAACTCTTTGTGACCCCATGGACTGTAGCCCACGAGGCTCCTCTGTCCATGGGATTCTCCAGGGGAGAATACTGGAGCGGGTTGTCATGCCTTCCTCCAGGGTATCTTCCCGACCCAGGGTTTGAAACCAGGTCTTCTGCATTGCAGGTGGATTCTTTACCATCTGAACCATCAGGGAAGCATCCTGAGGTACATCTGACTAAAAGCAAAAGAGGAAAAACAACAAATTTAAAAACTAAAATTTTCTTATATATCTGTACAGTGAATGTAAATGGAAAGCCCAGCACCAGGCATTATGGAAGATGCCACAAGGAAAGGTGTCTGTGGATGGTGGAGAGCAATGGCCTCTCCCAAGTAGAGAGATGAGAAATCATGGTAGGGAGAATAATACCAAATCTTAACACAGTGGCTTGTTTTCCAGATGAGATTTAAAGGTTGTGAGCCTTCACCAATTTTTCCAGGGGAAGGAGAGCTCATTTCCTTTCCCTGGCAGTTGGCCCTTCTCAAATTGGGAAGGATTCTCCTTCTTCACTCAGTGTCACTTTTACAGCTTCCTCTGAAACTCCCTACAATTCCTACTCTCAGATTTTCCATTTGTGTTGATGCTTGCATCACATGCGAAAACCTTTTAGAAATCCCATTGTATTATAGGACTCCCCAGGTGGCGCTAGTGTTTAAGAACCCGCCTGCCAATACAAGAGACAGGAGACCCGGGGTTTGATCCTGACTCAGGAAGACCCCTGAAGAAGGGATTGGCAATCCACTCCAGTATTCTTGCCTGGAGAATCCCATGGACAGAGGAGCCTCTTGTGCTACAGTCCATGGGGGTCACAAAGAGTGGGACAAGACTGACTGACTGAGCATGCACGCACAACATATTATACGATTCCAAAGCATTAGTACCGCCTGCCTGTTAAGCAGGCAAGGTCCTCCTGTGTGGTGTGCTGACTCAACTTGCCCACAAGTAGCACACATCTAAGAGGCGGATAACTAACTTTATCCAGATAAACACAACCCAAGAGCCATAAAAAGATAGAAAGTATGTTGTGAATTCAGACCTGCATCCCTCCCATCTTCCGGGAATCAACCAGCCAGGCAGGAGCCAAGCAAGGTCTTTGCAAAGCACCTTTCAAACTTGCACCAGCAAACACCATCCTCTCTGCCTTTGTTACCCATCATTATTCTGACAAATTACCACAAATTTTGTGGCTTAAAGCAACACAGATGTATTTTTTCTTACAGTTCTGGAGGTCAGAAGTCCTACAGTCAGAATGCCTGTAGGGCAGCACTCCTTCTCGAGGCTCTAGGAGAGAATCTGTTTCCTTGTCTTTTCCAGCTTCCAGAAGTATTCACATTCCTTAGCTTGTGACCCTTTACCCTGTCTTCAGAGTACATCACTGCAACCTCTGCTTCCATCATCACATCTCCTTTTCTGACTCTGACCCACTTGTCTCCCTCTTATAAGGACCCCTGTGATGGGGACTTCCCTGGTGGTCCACTGGTTAAGAATCCACCTTGCAATGTAGGGGATGTGGGTTCGATCCCTGGTTAGGTAACTAGGATCCCACATGCCACAAAGCAACTACTGAGCCCGTGCATGCCACAACTAGAGAATCTGTGCACTGCAATGAAAGATCCCGCATGATGCAACTAGGACCTGACAGAGTCAAATAAATAAATAAAAGGGCCCTTGGATTATGTTGGATAATCCGGGGTAATCTTCCCATCTCAGGATTCCTAACATAGTAACATCTACAATGTCTCTTTCGCCATGTGAGGTAACAGTTCCAGGAGTTTTCTGTAGATGTTCTTTATCGAGTTAAGGAGGTCCCCCCTCTATTCCTAGTGAAGTGAGAGTTTTTATTCTGAATGAGCATTGCACTTTATTTAAAAAAAAAAAAGCACTTTTTCTGCATCAGTTGAGATGATCATGCAAATTTTCTTCTGTGGATATGGTGGATTACATACATTAATTGTTGAATATTGAATTAGCCTTGCATCCCTGGAATAAACCCCACTTGGTCATGGTACATGATTATTTTAATACACTGTGGAAATCTATTTAATATTTGTTAAGGACCCTTGCATCTATATTTATGAGGGTTATTGGTGTATAGTTTTTTGTTTAGTATGTGATATTTTTGTTTGGTTTGATATCAAGTAAATACTATCTTCATAAAATAAATTGAGAAGTTTTCCCTCTTCTTTTACTTTCTGGATGACAGAATTACTCTGGGTTTGAGGAGTAATTCTATTCTCCTAGTTCTATCTATTGGAATTTCCTGTTAAAATGCAAGTGTTTCTGGAAATCATGACATTAAACAATTATCAGTTATTAGTATGTAATGGGAAATTAACAGATCAACTAGTAGAGAGCAAGAATGTTAGAGAACAGGAAATAATTTTGACAGAGAGCACACAGGTTTACAGAAGGCTGCTAGGTTAAATAGGCAGTAACACCTCCCTTTCCCAAGGGTTGGGCAAGACAAGGAGTGGTTCTCTAACTGTTGTTCAGTCGCTAAGTCCTGTCTGACTCTTTGCAGCCCCATGTACTGCAGCACACCAAGCTTCCCGGTCCTTCACTGTCTCCCAGCGTTTGCTCTAATTCATGTCCATTGATTTGGTGATGCTGTCTAACCATTTCATTCTCTGCTGCACCTCCTTTTGCCCTCAGTATTTCCCAGCATCAGGATCTTTTCCAGTGAGTCAGATCATCACATCAAGTGGCCAAGGTATTGGAGCTTCAGCTTCAGCATTGGTCCTTCCAATGAATATTCAGGATTGATTTCCTTTAGGATTGATTGGTTCGATCTCCTTACTATCCAAGGGACTCTCAAGAGTCTTTTCCAGCACCACAATTCAAAAGCATCAATTCTTCAGCACTCAGCCATCTTTATGGACCAACTCTCATGTGTACATGACTCCTGGAAAAACCATAACTTTGACAATGTGGACCTTTGTTGGCAGAGTGATGTCTCTGCTTTTTAATACACTATCTAGGTTTGTCATAGCTTTCCTTCCAAGGAGCAAGCATCTTTTAATTTCATGGCTGCAGTAACCATCCACAGTGATTTTGGAGCCCAAGAAAATAAAATCTGTCACTGCTTCTCCACTTTGTCCCCTTCTATTTGCCATGAAGTGATGGGACTGGATGCCATGATCTTAGTGTTTTGAATGTTAAGCCAGCTTTTCCATTGTCCTTTTCCACCTTCATCAAGAGGCCCTTCAGTTCCTCTTTGCTTTCTGCCGTAAGGGTGGTGTCATATGCATATCTGAGGTTATTGATATTTCTCCTGGCAATCTTGATTCCAACTTGTGATTCACTCAGCCTGCCATTTCACATGATGTACCCTGCATATAAGTTAAGTAAGCAGAGTGACAATATACAGCTTTGTTGTACTCCATTCCCAATTTTGAACCAGTCAGTTGATCCATGTAAGGTTCTAACTGTTGCTTCTTGGCCCACATACAGGTTTCTCGGGAGACAGGTAAGGTGGTCTGTATTCCCATCTCTTTAAGAATTTTCCACAGTTTATTGTGATCCACACAATCAAAGGCTTTAGGGCAGTCAGTGAAGCAGAAGTAGATGTTTTTCTGGAACTCTCATGCTTTCTCCATGATCCAATGACTGTTGGCAATTTGATCTCTGGTTCCTCTGCCTCTTTGAAGTCCAGATTGTATCATCTGGAAGTTTTCCATTCATGTACTGCTGAAGCCTAGCTTGAAGGACTTAGAGCTTAACCTTGTTAGTATGTGAAATGAGTGCAACTGTCTGGTAGTTTGAACATTCTTTGGCATTGCCTTTCTTTGAGATTGGAATGAAAGCATGTTTTCCAATCCTGTGGTCACCGCTGAGTTTTCCAAATTTGCTGACATATTGAGTACAGCACTTAAACAGCATCATCTTTTAGGATTTGAAATAACTCTGTTGGAATTCCGTCATCTCCACTAGCTTTGTTTGTAGTAATGCTTCCTAAGGCCCACTTGACTTCACACTCCAGGATGTCTGGCTCTAGGTGAGTGACCATACCATCGTGGTTATCCATGTCATTATGATCTTTTTTGTACAGTATTTCTGTGTATTTTTGCCACCTCTTCTTAATATCTTCTGCTTCTGTTGGGCCCATATTGTTTTTCTGGTTTTTCATTGTGCCCATCCTTGTATGAAATATTCCCTTGATATCTCCAATTTTATTGAAGAGATCTCTTCTCTTTCCTATTTGATTTTTCCCTCTACTTCTTTGCATTGTTCATTAAAGGTCTTCTTATAGCTCCTTGCTAGTCTCTGGAACTCTGCATTCAGTTGGGTATATCTTTTCCTTTCTCCCTTGCTTTTTGCTTCTCTTCTTTCCTCAGCTATTTGTAAAGCCTCCTCAGACAACAACTCTGCCTTCTTGAGTGTCTTTTTCTTTGGGATGGTTTTAGTCACTGCCTCCTATAAAATGTTACAAACCTCTGTCCAGAGTTCTTCAGGCACTCTGTCTACCAGATCTAATCCCCTAAATCTATTCTTAAGATCCAATGTATAATTATAAGGGATTTGACTTACACCATACCTGACTGGCCTAGTGGTTTTTCCTACTATCTTCAATTAAAGTACAGGCTAGGAGTCAGCCAATTAGAGCAAAGTACAAACTTCAAGTCAGTCAATCAGTGCAAAGTTCAGGCTAGGAGCCAGCCAATCAGGGCAAAGTATAGGCCAGGAGTAAGACAATCGGAGCAGTATACAGGCTAGCACAAAGCCAATGTGGGCTAAGTACAGGCTGGGAGTCAGACAATCACAGCAAAGTATAGATTAGTGGTCAGCCAATCAGAGCAAAGCACCAGTTAGGAGTCTGCTAATCAGGGTAAAGAACAGGCTAGGAATCAGCCAACCAGTGCAATGTACAGGCTAGAAGTCAATCAGTCCAAAGTACTGGCTAGAAGTCGGCTAATCAGGGCAAATTCTAGGTTAGCAGTCAGTCAATCAGGACAAACTACAAGCTAGGAGTCCTACAATCAGGGTAATGTACCAACTAGGAGTCAGCCAATTAGGCCAAACTACAGGCTAAGAGTCATCCAATCAGAGGGTCAGGAGTCAGCCAATCATGGAAAACGACTGGCATGGACTCAGCCAATCATGAGAAAGTACAGGCTAGGAATCAACCAATCAGGGCAAAGTACATGCTATGAGTTAGCTAATCAGTGCAAAGCACCAGATAGGAGTCAGTCAATCAGGTCAAAGTACAGACTATGAGCCAGCCAATCAGGGCAAGCTACAGTCTGGGAGTAAGCCAATAGGGCAAAGTACTGGCTGTGTCAGGACAAAATACAGGCTAGCATCTAACCAATCACAGCAAAGTACAGGCTAGGAGTCATCCACTCAGGGCAAAGTACAGACTAGGAGTCAATGTATCAGGGCCAAGTACAGCCTAGAAGTCAGTCAATCATGGCAAAGTATAGTCTAACCGTCAGCCAATTAGAGCAAACTACAGGCTAGGAGTCAGCCTATCAGGGCAAACAACTGGTTAGGAGTCAGCCAATCCGAGCAAGCTATAGGTTAGGAGTCAGCCAATCCAGGCAAACTACAGCCTAGTACACAGCCAATCAGGGCAAAGTACAGGGTCGTAGTTAGCCAATCAGGGTAAACTACCTTCTAAGAGTCAGCCAATCAGGACCAAGTACAGGCTAGCAGTCAGCCAATCACATCAACATACAGTCTAGGAGTTAGCCAATGATGGCAAAGTATGGGCTAGTTGTCAGCCAATCAGGGCAATGTACAGGCTAGGAATCTGCCAATTTGGACCAAGTACAGGCTAGGAGTCAGCCAATCACATCAATGTACAGTCTAGGAGTTAGCCAATCTGGTCAAAGTACAGGCTAGTTGTCAGCTATCAAGGCAGTGTAGTGCCTGCTATTGTTGTTCAGTTGCTAAGTCCTCTCGGACCCTTTGCAACATTATAGAAGCTACCTGGGCCTGAAGATTTCCTGAGAGTTTTTACATGATAAATTCAATTGTTTATTAAATATAGAGTGATTGAAATAAACCTATGGGTTGAACAGGAGAATGGCCCTGCCAACACCTTGATTTTTTTATTTCTAGGCTTCAAAACTGAGACCCTAAGTTTCTTTTGTTTTTAAGCAATGCAGCTTTTAGTATTATGTTTTGACCACCCTGAGAAAGTAGTACAGTGTCTATTGATTTTTTTTTTTTTCAGCCTGTTTGAAATCTTCCTGGTTCTTGGTCTGATGAGTGATTTTTTATTAAAACCTTGACATTTGGAGTATTATGAAACTCTGGATCCTATGTAAATGCTCTGTCTTAGCTGGCTTCCTCTGACACATTTGTCAGGGGAAGAGGAGATGCTGTCATAGTCCCACCAGGTAGTGGTAAAAGCCCAGGTTACCCCTGAGCTTCCTTTCACACCTTGGAGGGCTGCTGAGTGGGGCTCCAAGCCCCATGTCCCCACTCAGGCTCTGCTGATACCTCCCTGGCCTAGAGGTATCGATGCTTTGTCACTGGCATCCACGTGGTTTCTAGTGACACCATGAGAGGAAGTGGCCTCATTACTGCTGGGCAGCACTGAGGTCTTCACTCTCCTCCACGCCTCCTCAGATGCCTCCCTGACAGGCAGCTTGGGTGCTTCATTACAACATGGTGAGATGGAAATCTCAGCTTCCCACTTGGTCTTTGCTGATGGGGATTGGGGTGAGGCCACGTTTTTTTTTTTTTCTGTAGTGCTTAGCTGAAGTAAAGCAGTTTTTGTCTAAATATTTTCTGTCATTCTAGGCTGTCTTTTCTGGTCTTTGGCTAAAGAAAGCAGACTTTTCTTGGGGCTTTTATGTCTGCATTCGTTACCAGTTCTGGGTTGCCACCTTCTTCAAGTCCAAGTCTAGGCTCTATGAGGCAAAAAGAAAACCCACAGAACTCACCACCAACTCATTCTTTGGGTCCTAAAATCCCTAGATGGGCTCTTCTTCTCTCCACCTTTCCGAGTCTTCATATGGTTGTTTCATATAGAATGTCAAGAGTTTTTAGTTGTATTGCACCAGAGAAATGGCAAAAAGAATGTGTATTCCAGCTTCTAGAAAGCAGAAGTCCTGGGCTTTTTTTTTTTTTTTTAATTTCAAATAATATAGAACAAAGGTAAAAACACTTTCTCAGTCTCACTCATAATCAAGAAAAAAGGCAGTCTCAGGACCCAGGGATCTCTCTCTAAGGAAATACTACTCTTGGGTTTACTATCCTTTGGTCAACTGAGAAACTCCAAATACACACTTTTAAAAAGAGTATTTTGAGCTGCTTGTGTTCATTCCTATTCATCAGGGTTTTTGTTTGTTCAAATTGAGCTCCACAGAGCACCTTCTTCAGGATCACCTTGAGATGCTTATTAGAAATACATTCAGGCCGACTGAGAGAGGAAGAGGAAAATGTGGACACAAACCAGGAGGAACACCATGTGAATCCTGAGGCAGAGATTTAAGTTATTCTGCCTTAAGCCAAGGGATGGCTGGCCACCAGCAGAAGCCAGGAGAAAGTATTTGGTAACCAGACTGATGGAATTTGAAGGAATTGGGAGTTCTCTGAAAAAAAGTGGCTTCATTAAAGATCAAGCCCTGAGCCTTTGGAGTGGGAGCATTGACTCCACGATGCTAGACTACCAGAGAACTAACACTGGGAGTATTAAATAGTGAGAACTCACATAAAGGAAACCGCTTGAATACAAGACCTGGCATCATCCAACCACCAGTAGCACCCTGTGCAGGACCCCTCATCTAAACAAAAAACAAAACAAAAATACAAATCATTAGCAGACAGGATTACCATCTTGCCAGTATTACCAGCCTTGCCCATCAGAGGAGAAACAAACAAAAAGAACTCAACACAAATCTCACCCTATACATAGCTTACACAGACCACTGGACCAACCTTAGGAGGGCAGAAAAAAAAGGAAAAAAGAATTCAACCTTTAAGCCTGGGAAAAGGAGACCCCAAACACAGTAAGTTTAAAAAAATGAATAAATAATGAAAAGACAGAGAAATACTACACAAATGAAGGAACAAACTAGAAACACAGAAGTCCAAATAAATGAGGAGGAAATAGGCAAACTACCTGAAAAAGAATTCAGAATAATGATAGTAAAGATGATCAAAAACCTTGAAAACATAATGGAGAAAATGCAAGAATCAATTAACAAAGACCTAGAAGATTTAAAAAATAAACATACAGAGACAAACAACACAACTACTGAAATTAAAAATATTCTAGAAGAAAAAAATTCTAGAAGGAATCAATAGCAGAATGTCTGAAGCAGAAGAACGAATCAGTGAGCTGGAAGATAAAATGGTGGAAATAACTTCTGAAAAGAAGACTAAAGTAAAAAGAATGAAAAGAGCTGAGGATAGTCTCAGAGACCTCTGGGACCATATCAAATGCACCAACATTCGAATTATAGGGGTCCCAGAAGAAGAAGAGAAAAAGAAAGGGTATGAGAAAAAATTTTGAAGATATTATAGTTGAAAATTTTCCCAACATGGAAAAGGAAATAGTCAATCAAGTTCAAGAGGTGCAAAGAATTCCATACACGGTAAACCCAAGGAGAAACATGCTAAGACACATACTAATCAAAGACTGAACACAAATAAAGAATATTAAAAGCAGAAAGGGAAAAGCAACAAATAACATACAAGGGAAACCCCATACACTTAACAGCTGATCTTTCAGCAGAAACTCTGCAGGCCAGAAGGGAATGGCAGGATATATTTAAAGTACTGAAGGGGAAAAATCTACAACCAAGATTACTGTACCCAGCAAGGATCTCATTCAAAATTGATGGAGAAATAAAAAGCTTTACAGACAAGCAAAAGTTAAGAGAATTCAGTACCATCAAACCAGCTTTACAATAAATGTTAAAGGGACTTATATAGCCAATAAAAATACAAGAGAAGAAAAATATCTAGAAAATCAACCCCAAACAGTCAAGAAAATGGCAATAGGAACATATATATCAATGATTACTTTAAATGAAAACAGATTAAATGCTCCAACCAAAAGACACAGACTGGCTGAATGGATACAAAAACAAGACCCATATATATGCTGTCTACAAGAAATCCACTTCAGACCTAAAGACACATATAGACTGAAAGTGAGAGGATGAAAAAATGTATTCCATGAAAATGGGAAGCAAAAGAAAGCTAGAGTAGCAATCCACATATCAGACAAAGTAGACCTTAAAATAAGAGTATGACAAGGGACAAGGAAGGACACTACATAATGATCAAGGGGTCAATCCAAGAGGAAGACATAACAATTGTAAATATCTATGCACCCAATATAGGAGCACCTCAATACACAAGACAACACTAACAGACATAAACGGAGAAACTGACAGTAACACAGTAATAGTAGAAGACTTTAACACCCCACTCACACCAATGGACAGATCATCAAAACAAAAAATTGATAAGGAAACACAAGTAAATGATACATTAGATGAGGTGCATCTCATTGATATCTTCAGGACATTTCATCCAAATGCAGAAGAATATACCTTCTTCTCAAGTGCACGTGGAACATTCTCCAGGATAGACCACACCTTGGGTCACAAATGAAACCTCAGTAAATTTAAGAAAATTGAAATTATGTAAGCATCTTCTCTGACCACAATGCAATGAGACTAGGTATCAGTTACAAGAAAAAAAAAAACTGTAAAAAACACAAACTCATGGAGATTAAACAATATGTTTCTAAACAACAAACAGGTTACTGAAGAAATCAAAAGGGAAATAAAAAAATCTCTAGAAACAAATGACAATGAAAATATGACAAGTCAAAACCTATGGGATGCAGCAAAAGCAGTGTTAAGAGGTAAGTTCATAGCAATACAAGAAACAAGAAAAACATTGAATAGACAACATAACTTTACATCTGAAACAACTGGAAAAAGAAGAACAAAAGCAACCAAAATTAGTAGAAGGAAAGAAATCATAAAGATATGAGCAGAAATAAATGAAAAAGAAATGAAGAAAACAATAATAAAGATTAATAAAACTGAAAGCTGGTTCTTTGAGAAGATAAACAAAATTGACAAACCTTTAGCCAGACTCATCAAGAAAAAAAGAAAGAAGAATCAAATCAACAAAATTAGAAATGAAAAAGGAGAGGTTACAACAAACAATGCAGAAATACAAAGGATTTTAAGAGACTATTATGAACAACTATATGGCAATAAAATGGATAACCTAGAAGAAATGGACAGATTCTTGGAAAAGTTCAATCTTCCAAGGCTGAACCAGGAAGAAATAGAAATTATGAACAACCCAAATACAAGCACTGAAATTGAAGCTGTGATCAAAAATCTCCCATAAAACAAAAGCCCAGAATCAGATGGCTTCACAGGAGAATTCTATCAAACATTTAGAGAGGAGCTAATGCCTATCCTTCTAAACTATTTCAAAAAATTGCAGAGGAAGGAATACTTTCGAACCCATTCTATGAGGCCACCATCACCCTGATATCAAAACCAGACAAAGACAACACCCAAAAAAGAAAACTACAGGCCAATATCACTGATGAACATAGATGCAAAAATCCTCAACAAAATTTTAGCAAACAGGATTCAGCAATACATCAAAAAGCTTACATACCATGATCAAGTTGGGTTTATTCCAGGGATGCAAGGATTCTTCAATATACACAAATCAATCAATGTGATACACCATATTAACAAATTGAAGATAAAACCATATGATCATCTCAATAGATTCAGAAAAAATCTTTGACAAAATTCAGCACCCATTTATGATTAAAACTTTTCAAAAAATGGGCGTAGAATGAACCTACCTCAACATGTAGGCCATATATGATAAGCCTACATCAAACATTATTCTCAATGGTGAAAAACTGAAAGCATGCCCCCTAAGATCAGGAACAAGACAAGGGTGTCCATTTTCACCACTACTATTCAACATAGTTTTGGAAATCCTAGTTACATCAATCAGAGAAGAAAAGGAAATAAAAGGAATCCAGATAGGAAAAGAAGAAGTAAAGCTTTCACTGTCTGCAGATGACATGATACTGTACACAGAAAACCCTAAAGATAGTATCAAAAAATTACTAGAGCTAATCAGTGAATTTAGCAAAGTTGCAGGATACAGAATCAATACACAGAAATCACTTGCATTTCTATGTACTAACAATGAAAAATCAGAAAGAGAAATTAAGGAATCAATCCCATTCACCATTGCAACAAAAGAACAAAATATCTAGAAATAAACTTACCTAAGGAGACAAAAGAACTGTACACAGAAAATTATAAGACACTAATGAAATAAATCAAAGATAGCATAAACAGATGGAGAGATATTCCATGTTCTTGGGTAGGAAGAATCAATATTGTGAAAATGACTCTACTACCAAATGCAATCTACAGATTCAATGTGACCTCTATCAAATTACCAATGAAATTTTTCACAGAACTAGAACAGAAAATTTCACAATTCATTTGGAAACACAAAAGATCCCAAATAGCCAAAGCAGTCTTGAGAAAGAAGATTGGAGCTGGAGGAATCAACCTTCCTGACTTCAGATTATACTATGAAGCTACAGTCATCAGGACAGTATGGTACTGGCACAAAAACAGAAAAATAGCCCCATGAAACAAGATAGAAAGCCCAGAAATAAACCCATGCACCTATGGGTACCTTATTTTTAACAAAAGAGGCAAGAATATACAATGGGGCAAAGATAGCCTTTTCAATAAATGGTGCTGGGAAAACTGGACAGCTACATGTAAAAGAATGACATTAGAACACTTCCTAACACTATACACAAAGATAAACTCAAAATGGATTTAAGACCTAAATTTAAGACCAGAAACTATAAAACTCTTAGAGGAAAACATAGGTAGAACACTTGATGACATAAATCAAAGCAAGATCCTCTATGATCCACCTTCTAGAGTAATGGAAATAAAAACAAAAGTAAATAAGTGGACTTGATTAAACTTAAAAACTTTTGCACAGCAAAGGAAACTATAAACAAGATGAAAAGACAACCTTCAGAATAGGAGAAAATAATAGCAAATGAAACAACTGAGAAAAGATTAATTTCCAAAATATACAAGCAGATCATACAACTCAATACCAGAAAAACCAACAACTCAATCAAAAAGTGAGAAAAAGACCTAAACAGACATTTCTCCAAAGAAGACATACAGATGGCTAACAAACACATGAAAAGATGCTTAACATCACTCATTATTAGAGAAATGCAAATCAAAACTACAATGAGATATCACTTCACATTGGTCATAATGGCCATCATCAAAAAGCCTACAAACAATAAATGCTGGAGAGGGTGTGGAGAAAAGGGAACGCTCTTAAACTGTTGGTGGAAATGTAAATTTATATAGCCACTATGGAAGACGGTATGGAGATTCCTTAAAAAAAACTAGGAATAAAACCACCATATGACCCAGCAATCCCACTCCTAGGCATATACCTCGAGGAAAACAAAATTGAAATAGACACAAGTATCCCCATTGTTTATTGCAGCACTATTTACAATAGCTAGAACATAGAAGCAACCTAGATGTCCATTGACAGATGAATGGATAAAGAAGTTGTGGCACATATACACAATGGAATATTACTCAGTCATACAAAGGAACGCTTTTTAGTCAATTCTAATGAGGTGGATGAACCTAGAATCTATTATACAGAGTGAAGTAAGTCAGAAAGAGAAAGATAAATATCGTTTTCTAACATATATATGGAATCTAGAAAAATGGTACTGAAGAATTTATTTACAGGGCAACAATGGAGAAACAGAGAGAATGGACTTATGGACATGGGAAGAGGGGAGGAGAGGGTGAGATGTATGGAAAAGAGTAACATGGAAATTTACATTACCATATGTAAAATAGATAGCCAACAGAAATTTGCTGTATGGCTCAGGAAATTCAAACAGGGGCTCTGTATCAACCTAGGGGGGTGGGATGGGGAGGGAGATGGGAGGGAGGTTCAAAGGGGAGGGGGTATATGTATACCTATGGCTGATTCATGTTGAGGTTTGACAAAAAACAACAAAATTCTGTAAAGCAATTATCCTTCAATTTAAAAATAAATAAAACTTATAAAAAAGGAAAAACAAATATAAAAAAGAATGCATTCAGACCTGCCAAATCAGAGCCCAGGGCTGGAGACTTGGAATCAACATTTTAACAAGGATCCCCTGCCCTCAAGAGATCCTGGTGTACCCTAACATTTGAGAACCGGTGATGTAAGTCAGTGTGTAATAAAATTACAGACCAGGTGTAGGATGAAGCTATCCTTCAGGGGTAGGATGGAGGCTATCCTTCAGGGACTATTAATCATTAATCAGGGCCCTCCAGGCAGCCGGGATCAACCAGTTACTAATCCCCCTCATTGCCTTCACAGCTGGTCACTATTATGCTGCTTTGCACAAATGTCTGGGAACTCCTCAGCCAGTGCTTTTCTACATTTCACTTGCTGCCCAGAGCTATCATTCTGCTAAAACCAGCAAAGACCGTGAAACTGGGTCCATCCAGTGAAAACAAATCATCCTTTTCAAATAGACCATTTTAGATTACCTCTTGGAATCAATGTCAAGCTTACTGATCTGTCCATTACACTTCCTCTCTTGTTTCCTTTTTTGAAACCTATGATCACATTTGCCTGCCTTTAGGCCTCTAGCACCTCTCCTAGTAAATAAAAGTATCCACAAGAGTGGTTTCAGTTCAGTTCAGTAGCTCAGTTGTGTCCAACTCCTTGTGACCCCATGGACCACAGCACACCAAGCTTCCCTGTCCATCACCAGTTCCCAGAGCTTGTTCAAACTCATGTCCACCGAGTCAATGATGCCATCCAACCAGCTCATCCTCTGTCATCCTCTTCTCCTCCTGCCTTCAACCTTTCCATCTTCAAGAGTGGTTTAGGGATCTGATTTGCAAGCACTCCAAATACTCGGAGAGATGTAATTTGCCCCGACTGGAAAGTTGACCTTGCTTAAAGCAATGAGATTCTCTTTTGATAACCATTTTACCCATCCTAGACTTCTCTTCCTTTATCAATATTTGGTTTAGATTCTTTCTATTCAAAGTGGGGTTGGGGGAAGGGATAGCTAGGGAGTTTGGGATGGACATGTACACACTGCTATATTTAAAATAGATAACCAACAAGGACCTACTCTCTAGCACGTGGAATTTTGCTTAATGTTATGTGGCAACCTGGATGGGAGGGGGGTTGGGGGAGAATGGCTACATGTATATGTATGGCTGAGTCCCTTCACTGATCACCTGAAACTATCACAACATTATTCATCGACTATACCCCAACACAACATAAAAAGATTAATTTAAAAAATTAAAAAAGAAATTGGTAAATACTATTAAAAAAAAAAACAACCAAAGTGGAGTTGGAAGTCCGGTTGCATCAGCATCACCTAGGAGCTTGTCAGAAGCACAGGATCGTGGGCCCCACCCAGACCCACTGAATCAGAATCTCCATTTTAACAAAATCTTGAAGTGATGCACATGAATGTTAAAGTTTGAAAAACCCTAGGTTAGACTTTTCAGTATGAAAAATTCTCCTTGATAGAAAAGATAGGTACAAAGTAAACATAGAGGAGCTCTCCTCTGTCTTTATCATCCATCACTGTATCACTTTCAATTGTATCCTTTTCGTTTTTAAATTTTGTTTGATTGATTGATTGATTTGGCTGAGACAAGTCTTAGTTGTGGCATGTGAACACTTAGTTGTGGCATGTGGGATCTCGTTCCCTGACCAGGAATTGAACCCTGGCTTCCTGTATTGGGAGTGTGGAGTCGTAGCCACTGGACCACCAGGGAAGTCCCTATATCACTTTCTTGATTGTCTTCCTGCCCTTAACCTTACTGTGAAATGCTGTTTATGATGATCTTGCCAGTCTTTAAAAGTCCCAGATCTACATCCAGTGTTGAGTCTTCTGAACAGTTTATGCAGGTCTATGCCAGCCTCCTGCACTTATCAGTAACCTTGTGGGGCTCCTTCCCAAATTTAACCTGCTAAGAGCTGAAGGTAAGGGATCTCTCTTCATCAAGAATCTACAAGGTGCAGTGATTATCTGCACAGAGAAATCTGTTGCAGTCCAGGGTACAGAGTACTCAAGAATGGTTACATCCATCTCTTTCTGCACAGACCCTCAAACAAACCTAGATTTTCAAAAAAGTCCCTAAGATTGGCCCCTGAAGAATCTTGTTACTTATTCCAGAAAAACAGACTATTCCATGTTTGGCTCCCAGTGAGTGATACATGCTTTCTTAGGTAAGCACAGACCTGGGAGACCACACACCACTTTCATGTATCCCACCCCAGCCCATTTGTTTCTGGGAGTCCCACCTTGGTTTCTTTGCTTGTTCCTATACTGTTCCAGCTTCCACTTCTCATGCCCACTGCTTGCAAGGCTATTTAGAGCAATCTGGCAGCTTGGCATCTATGATGAGATACCAATGTCCATGCTACCAGGGCTTAGTGTAGCTCCTCCCAGAGCTTGCAAGCCTTGGGGTGCCCAAGTGGTTCTGGATTAGATGGGTATCCTCCACAACTCCGTGCCATTCTCTGTTACCTGGGCCTCAAAACAGCCCTGCTTTCTTTCAGTCTCTCAAAGTCTCCCTCAAGCAAGTCCAGAAACTCTTGGTTCTCATTTGCTTAAGCACTGAAGTGAAAGGTCTAGAAAAGGAATCCATGCCATTTTATCCCCTTAGAACTCCTCTTGCCTTTGTCTAGCCCTCTTCACCACCAAAAACTCTTTTCTTTCCTCATGTTTACAGAGCAAAAGGTTTTCCCTTGTGGCTCAGCTGGCAAAGAATGCAATGTGGGAGACCTAGGTTTGATCCCTGGGTTGGGAAGATCCCCTGGAGAAGGGAAAGACTACCCACTCCAGTATGCTGGCCTGGAGAATTCCATAGACTGTATAGTCCATGGGGTCACAAAGAGTTGGACACGACTGAGAAACTTTCACTTCACTTCACAGAGTAAAAGACTTCACATATTCATATATATATATTCATATATGGATGGATATAAAAAGACACTGTTAGGTGTTTGGGGGAGAAAGAACGGGAGATTGTATACTTTAGCAGTGACTGGCCTCCAGTCAAGTCAACCTGAAGTGCCCAGTTATCACTGAATTTTTTAAGCTTTTTTTAATGTGGACCTTTTCTAAATTCTTTATTGAATTTATTCAATATTGTTTCTTTTTTTTTGTTTTTTTATTTTTTTTTTAATTTTATTTTATTAGTTGGAGGCTAATTACTTCACAACATTTCAGTGGGTTTTGTCATACATTGACATGAATCAGCCATAGAGTTACATGTATTCCCCATCCCGATCCCCCCTCCCACCTCCCTCTCCACCCGACTCCTCTGGGTCCTCCCAGTGCACCAGGCCCGAGCACTTGTCTCATGTACACCACGGAATATTATTCAGCTGTTAAAAAGAATTCATTTGAATCAGTTCTAATGAGATGGATGAAACTGGAGCCCATTATACAGAGTGAAGTAAGCCAGAAAGATAAAGAACATTACAGCATACTAACACATATATATGGAATTTAGAAAGATGGTAACGATAGCCCTATATGCAAAATATTGTTTCTTTTATGTTTTGATTTTTTGGCCCTGCAGCATGTGGGATCTTAGCTCCCTGACCAGGGATCGAATCTGCACCCGATGCGTTGGAAGGTGAAGTCTTAACCACTGGACTGTCAGGGAAGTCCTTGCATTTGTTTAATTTCCAAACATTCAGGGAATTTCCCAGTTATCTTTCCAGTTATTGATTTCTACTGTAATTCCTTTTCTACTGTGGTCAGTGAACATGCTCTGTACTATATTCATCTTTATAAATTTATTGATACTTTCATCATGGTTCAGCATGGTTTCCCATGCTGAATGTCCCTTATCCACTTGAAAAGACTGTCTTCTGCTGTCGTTGGAGGGAGAGAGCTGTAAATGTTAATCAGGACAAGTTGTTTGATGGTGTCTTAATGACCATCTACGTTTTCTATTGATGACTGAGAGAGCAGTGCTAAAGTCTTCAAATATAATTGTGGATTTGTTTATTTCTCCTTTAAATTCTACCAGGTTTTGCTTCACATATTTCACAGCTCTGCTATTAGGTACACACATATTCAGAATGATGACTTCTTATGAATTGAGCCTTTCATCATTATGAAATATCCTTCCCTATCTCCAGTAATACTCCTTATCTTAAAGTCTGTTTTATATGATGTTAATATAATCACTAGATTTCTTAAGCTTTGTGTTTGTGTAGTATATATTTTTCTGTCCTTTTACTTTTTTTTTTCTTGGCAGCACCATGCAGCTTTCAGGATCTTTCAGGCTCCCTGCAGTGTAAGTGCTGCGTCCTAACCACTGGACCTCAAGGGAAATCTCTGTGTTTCTACTTTTACCCTAGTATTTAAACTATTAAACTGGGTTTCCCTTTCTTATAGGGAAGGCCATTTATTTATTTATTGCCAGTCTGACAACATCTAGTTTTTATTTGGAGCGTTTACTACAGTCCTTGTAACTATTGATATGGTTGTTTCTAAATCTCCCATCTTGGGATTTCTTCATATTTGTCCTATTATTTCTTTTTTTTCCCCTCCTTTTCTGCCTTCCTTAACATTTCCTGAGTATTTTTAGTACCCTGTTTTGGCTTTTTAGCCATATGTCTTATTTTATGTTTTAGTAGTTGATCTGAACACCACAGTAGGAATCCATAACTTACCACAGTGTACTTTGAATTAATACTGTACCAGTTCACATAAAATGTAAGAGCCTTTTAACAGCACACTTCCCTTTACTCCTTTCCTTCCCATTGTAATCTTGTTTTCTACTTCTAAATAGATTACAAATCCCACAAGACACTGTTATTCTTTTTGTTTAAAATAGTCAATTGTCTTTTCAGTACATTAAGAAATGAAAAATGAGTCTTTTATGTTTACCCAGACATTAACCATGTCCAGTGCTTTTCATTCCTTCACATAGCTCTGAATTTCCAGCTGGTATAATTTCCCTTAAGTCTGAAGAATTTCCTTTAATAATTCTTATGGAACAAGTCTGCTGGGGATGAATTACAATTGGTTCTCATTACTGAAAGTTCTGTAGTTATGTTCTATGGAGTCACCACGCACACTGAATTAATGAAGCTTGAACCAGTGCCTCTAGGACAAATACAAGGTTAAGGTCCTACTAGCATCTGGTCAAAACATGGCCATCAATGGATCAATAAGTAACCCTGTTTTATGTGTTTCCATTTAAAGATAACTTATTTAATATACCAACACATGTACTTTCTCTGTAAGGCACGTCAAGCCTTCTTGCACTTGGGAACACTAGACAGCACTTCAGCACAGCCTTGAGGGTCATTTTAAACAGCAAAATCACCAATAAAAATGTGGCAGTAAACAGACCACAGAAACGACACTTTTTTTTTTTTTTTTTTTTTTACAGCATGAGAGCTGAAACAAGAAGGCATTGCTTTGCTTGACCTCAGCTGGGAATGTGCACTCCTGAGAATTCAAATTTTTGCCACTCTGTGCATGTCCCTGAATGACTTCAAAAGTACCACAAGAGCATTGATTTGGGAGGTTACAGATAAATTTCAGCCCGTAGATGAATTTGTAAATATGGAATCCATGAATAATGAGAATTGACAGTATTTGATCTTTCTAGAATTTGTTATCATCCTTTAAAGAGTGTTGAGTTTAGTTCTAGCAGTTGTCACTCATCTGACGCCTGAAAATAATTGTTCCATATATTTTGTTTACTTACGTATGCTCACAGCCAGAAGGTAAATCTGATACCCATCACTCCATCATGCCCAAGTCATCCCTGAATTTGGAAGGGAAGATGTAAACTCTGTATTCAGTCTCCCAACAAGTATCGTGTGGATGTGAATGAAGAGGGGTCCAGGGGTACCTTTGCAAAATTTGGTTATTGTATAAATGACTACTTTCTAGCATCCTGTTAAGGTGTTGTGAAAAATGAAAAAGAGTAAAAACTCTGCTTTTCTTCCTAAGGAGTTTATATTTCAGAAGACAAGACGTCATACATGAAATGTCAACATTTCTCTCACTACAGTCCTGATTGCCAGCCTTAACTCTGTAACCCTGCAAGCCCTGCCCACAAAGCTGTTACAGAGATGTCTTCAGGCTGAGGGGTCAAGCAAAATCTCCACTGGATACAACACCCTCAAGTTGCCCGATTACACTTTGGTCCTATTAATACATTTGACATTTGGGGTAAACCAACTGATTCTGCTTTAACCAGAACGTTCTCAGGAAATTCTATGTCCCAGGAACCCCATTAGTCCCAGGAAGCTAGACTAGTCGGCTACTGTAGTCCATGTTCCCCACAGATTTCCATTGCTTGGACATTTTTTTTAAAAAGGTGTAATATGTGGAATACAGAGGAACGGTCTCTAGTCCTCAAATACTTTCTTTTTTACCTACAATGTCAGAGGGCTCACAATTCCACCAGGAAATAATGTCACTGGGTTGGTGGCATTCTATTGGAATTTCTTGTTAAAATGCAAGTATTTCTGGAAATCATGACATTAAACAATTATCAATTATTAATATGCAATGGGAATTTAACAGATTAGCCAGTAGAGACCAGGACTATGAGAGAACAAGAAAGATTATGTTTGACAGAAGGCTGCCAGTTTTAAGTAAGTGGTAACACCTCCCTTTTCCAAGTGTTGGGCAAGACAAGTAGTAGTTCTTTATTTGTTTGTTGTTGTTCAGTCACTAAGTCCTATCCAACTCTTTGCAATCCCATGTACTGCAGCATGCCAGGCTTCCCTGTCCTTCACCATCTCCTGGAGTTTGCTCAAACTTATGTCCACTGAGTCGGTGAAGCTATCTAACCATCTCATCCACTGTCACCCCCTTCTACTTTTGCTTACAATCGTTTCCAGAATCAGGGTCTTTTCCAATGAGTCACCTCATTCCATCTGGTGGCCAAAGTATTGAGGCTTCAGCTTCAGCATTAGTCCTTCCAATGCCTATTCAGGGTTGATTTCCTTTAGGACTGACAGGTTTTATCTCCTTGCAAGAAGTCCAAGGGACTCTCAAATGTCTTCACCAGCACCACAGTTCAAAAGCATCAATTCTTCAGTGCTCAGCCTTCTTTATGGTGCAACTCTCACATCCATACATGATTACTGGAAAAACCACAGCTTTGACCATAGGAACCTTTGACAGTAAAGTGATGTCTCTTATTTTTAATATGCTGTCTGGGTTACTCATAGCTTTTCTTCCAAGGAGCAAATGTCTTTTAATTTCATGACTGCAGTCACCATCCACAGTGATTTTGGAGCCCAAGAAAATAAAATCTGTCACTACTTCTCCATTTTCCCCCTTATATTTGCCATGAAGTGGTGGAACCAGATGACATAATTTTAGTTCTTTGATGTTGAGTTTCAAGCCACCTTTTTCACTCTCCTCTTTTACCCTTGTCAAGAGACTCTTTAGTTCCTTTTCACTTTCTGCCATTAGAGTGGCAACATCTGCATACCTGAGGTTGTTGATATTTCTCCTGGCAATCTTGATTCCAGCTTGTGATTCATCCAGCCTGGCATTTCACATGATGTACTCTGCATAGAAGTTAAAGTAGCAGGATGACAGTATACAGCTTTGTCATAGTCCTTTCCCAATTTTGAACCAGTCAGTTGTTTCATGTAATGTTCTAACTATTGATTCTTGACCCACATACAGATTTCTTGGGAGACAGGTAAGGTGGTCTGGTATTCCCATCACTTTAAGAATTTTCCACAGTTTACTGTGATCCACACATTCAAGGCTTAGGTGTAGTCAATACAGTAAAAGCAGATGTGTTTCTGGAACTCCCTTGCTTTCTCCATGGTCCAATGACTGTTGGCAATTTGATCTCTAGTTCCTCTGTCTCTTTGAACCCAGCTTGTACACCTGGAAGTTCTCCGTTCATGTACTGCTAAAGCGTAGGTTGAAGGATTTTGAGCATAACCTTGTTAGTCTGTGAAATGAGCACAATTGTCTGCTAGTTTGGGAAGATCCCCTGGAGAAGGAAATGGCAACCCACTCCAGTATCCTTGCCTGGAAAATCCCATGGACAGAGGTGCCTGGTGGGCTGCAGTCCATGGGGTCACAAAGAGTTGGGCACGACTGAGCGACTAACACTTACTTGTTTTGAACATTCCTTGGCATTGGCCTTCTTTGTGATTGGAATGAAAACTGACCTTTTCCAGTCTGTGGCCACCGATTTTTTCCGAATTTGCTGACATAGTGAGTGTATCACTTTCACAGCATCATGTTTTAGGAATTGAAATAATTCTGCTGGAATTTGATTACCTCCACTAGCTTTCTTTGTAGTAATGCTTCCTAAGGCCCACTTGACTAGGTGAGTGACAAGGCCATTGTGGTTATCCTGGTCATTAAGACGGTTTTTGGTATAATTCTGTGTATCCTTGCCACCTCTTCTTAATTTCTTCTGCTTCTGTTAGGCCCTTACCTTTTCTGCTTTTTATTATGCCCATCCGGCATGAAACATTCCCTTGATATTTCCAATTTTCTTGAAGAGATCTCTAGTCTTCCCCAATCTACTATTTTCCTCTACTTCTTTCCATTGTTCATTTAAGGGCTTCTCATCTCTCCTTGCTATTCTCTGGAACTCTGCGTTCAGTTAAGTATAGCTTTCCCTTTCTCGCTTACTTTTTGCTTATCTTCTTTCCTCAGCTATTTGTAAAGCCTCCTCAATCAATGATTTTGCCTTCTTGGGTTTCTTTTTCTTTAGGGTGGTTTTGGTCACTGCCTCCTGCACAATGTTAGGTATCTCTGTCCATAGATCTTCAGGCACTCAGTCTACCAGATCTAATCCCCTGCATCTATCTTAAGCTCCAATGTATAATCATAAGGGGTTTTGATTTAGATCCTATCTGACTGGCCTAGTCATTTTCCCTACTTTCCTCAATTAATCTACAGGCTAGGAGTCAGCCAATCACAGTACAGAACAGGATAGTTGTCAGCCAATCAGGGTAAACTACAGTATAGGAATCAGCCAATTAGGGTGAAGTACAGGCTATGAGTCAGCCAATCAGAGCAAAGTACAGGCTAGTAGTCAGCCAATCAAGGCAATGTAGAGGCAAGGAGTGAGCCAAACAGGGCAAACTACAGGCTAGGAGTCAGTCAATCAGGACAAATCATAGGCTAGGAGCTTGCCAGTCAAGGCAAACTACAGCCTAGGAGTCAGCCAGTCATGGGAAAGTGCAGGTTAGCTTTCAGCCAATCAGGGCAAGCTACAGGCTAGGGCTTCCCTGGTGGCTCAGCAGTAAAGAGTCTGCATGCAAAGCAGGAGCCACAAGAGAAGGGGGTTTGGCTCCTGGGTCTGGAAGAGCCCCTTGCAGAGGGCATTGACAACTCACTCCAGTATTCTTAGGTGGAGAAGCCCATGGACAGAGGAGCCTGGTGGGCTACAGTCCATGGGGATCCCAAAGACTCCAACATGACTGAGCAACTGAGCACGCACGCATGCCTGGCAGTATCCACCTAGGACCAGCAACAGGTCATCCCCTCTAGATAAGACCATCAAAATGAATAAGCAAATCACAGTAATAAGAACTACTCTTTATTGAGTGATGAGAGGGTAACAGGCAGGAGGGCCAGGGGTCTCCAAACAGAGGAAATGGGCTGCAAGTGCCAGACATTTTTAACTCTCTTAAGTGGCAGGAGGGAACAAACCAGCAATATATTTTTTTTCTTCTCTATACACATTTAAAAGGAGGTTTCTCTTAAAATGTTGTGTTGCCATGACACCTGGTTTCACCTGAAGCTAACTATTCTCAGACCTTGAGTTAACCAATACATTTCTTTTTCTTATGGAAATGTTTGTCTTAAGCTATGTTAATGTGCATTTACCCCAGACTCTAAATTCCGCCAAATGGCCTAACCTACTTACTCAGATATTGTTCCCCTAATCTATGTAAATGAAACTATTTGTTGGTAATCTGCCCTTCTACTAGATTCAAGTCAATCGTTTTATAGCCAGGGATGAATTATCTGGTGCCATTCTAAATTCTAAGACATTACTTTCTTTTCATTCGTGCTCGCTTCGGCAACACATATACTTTCTTTTCATTAACAGATTGTGACTATATAACTTACAGCTAAAGACTAGGAGGAGGGGTATTCTTTCTGCCCCCTTCTGATGCCTATGTCAGAAGCTTTCTCTATCTCCTTTATGCTTTAATAAAACTTTATTACACAAAAGCTCTGAGCGATCCAGCCTCGTCTCTGGCCCCGGATTGAATTCGTCTCTTCCGGATGCCAAGAATCCCGGCATCTTATCGTTCAGCAACAACCTTTCATCTTGGGGGTTCATCCGGGATCTTTCAGGACAAGGTAAGGATGCTTGGAGCTCTAGTTCTTTGTTCTCCTAGCAACACGTTTTCCGCTGTACTTTACTAACTCTACAGTGTGCCTGTGTGAATGAATGAAATGCCCTGTGTGAAGCAAGTGAGGAGCCCTGTTATGCGGTTCCGCGGCGACCTCATAAGGCTTATGGCAGAAACGTGTCGGGGGTTTATACCGACCTGCCAATGCCAAGAGGCAACCAATCAGAACCGACCAGAAATGGGCAAAGCGTGTGGACCGAACTCTCCTTTCTCGGTCAATCTTTTCGGTCTCTTTGACCATTTCATAACTCCTTGGGAATTAGAAGTACTAACCTAATCTATCGGATCATAGGCTTTCAAGGGGCTTGTGATCTATGTTGCTACTCTTCTGTGGTCTAGGTCTCAAACTGGGATTGGTAGTCAGGAAGCGCCTAGCCTTGCTAGGCATAGAAAGTTCAGAAGCTAGATGGAGCTCTAACTCCAAGAGCATCTCTGAGGTTAAAGGTTACTCAGATTGGAACCGCAATGGTTTTTTTTCCTTTGGTAACACTGGCTCTTAGTGGACCAGAGGAGGCTCTTATACCGGTGTGATGACGCTTGGAAGGAACATCTCAGTTTAAAGTTCGTGCAGGTCTTACTGCGGTCAGGAATATGCTCAGGGTTGTGCACAGGCACTCAGGTGACGAATGTGTCCCCCAGAGGTCTTAGCTTGGGAAGCATTCCGGAAGGTTACTCTGATTGCACCCCGGGTGGCATCAGAGGCGAGCGAGGTGAAGAGCTGGACGTCAGTCAGGGATGCCATCAGGTCTACCCCTGGTGCATCCCCACCCCGTCTCGGTGGTAGAACCGGGAGGGACGAGTGTGACACCTGCGTTGGTAAGGGACAGACCAAGTCCAACCAGGAAGGAAAAGCTCTTGGTGTAAAGTCTGTCTACACCCCCATCTAGAGCAGGGAGGGACGCCTCCGGTAGAAAAAAAATATTGCTGGTTTGTTTCCTCCTGCCGTTTAAGAGAGATAAAAATGTCTGGCACTTGCAGCCTATTTCCTCCGTTTGGAGACCCCTGGCCTTCCTGCCTGTTACCCTCTCACCCTCTAGATAAGACCATCAAAATAAATAAGCAAATCACAGTAATAAGAACTAGCCTTTATTGAGTGGACTCTAGGTCAGGAAGTGTTGGAAGGGATTTATAGACATAACCCCATGAAATCCTCACCACCACTCTGTAATGTGGGGACCATTACTATAAATGAGGAAACAAAGCCACAGAGAGTTTAAAAATGTAGTCCAGGTCACAGAATTATAGCAGAATTCAAATTCAGGTTTTCCTGACTTTGCAGGAAATTTAGATTTTTTTACCTCCAACTTTTTATTATGAAAAACTTCAGGCATATACAAAAGTAGAGTGATAATCTCAAGAACCCTGATGTGCCCCTAGTTTGAGTGACTATCAATTCAAGGCCAATCTCATTGCATCTATACCCACATTTACTTCACCTCCTCTGGATATTGAAGCAAGCAATAAACATCATTATTCCAGTATAGTTCGCTAAAATGACTCTTTTTAAAAGCATAGTCACAACATTTTATCACACCTAAATATTAGCAAATATTCATCAAAGATTCAGTCAGTATTCAAATATCCTTGATAGCTTCATAAATTTTTATAGGTATTTTTTGTTCCTATCAACATCTAGAGAAGATCACATAGTGCAATTTGTTGGTGTATCTTTTAAGTCTCTTTGAATCTATAGATCCCTCCACCAATTATTTTTTTCTACTGGAACTTGTTCTTGCAGATGTTGGCTGGTTTTTACTGGAGAGTTTTCCACTATCTATAGATTTTGGTGATTATATCCCAGTAGTATCTTCCAAGAAAACTGGTAGTTAGATGTAGAGATTCATTGATGATTAATTTTTTGGCAAGAGAGTTTCATAGGTGGTGCTGTGTGCTTTCATCAAAAATATGTAATATCTGGTTGTCTCTCTTCTTGTGATGGTAACAGCCATTAATGAGGATTGTCTAGATCCATTATTTCATTGCTGTTCCTGTTGTTCAGTCACCAAGTCATGTCTGACACTTTGCGACCCCACAGACTGCAGCATGCCAGGCTTTCCTGTCCTCACCAGCTTCCAGAGTTTGTCCAAGTTCATGTCCATTTTATTGGTGATGTCATCCAGCCTTCTCATCCTCTGATGCCCTCTTCTCCTGCCCTCAAACTTTGCCAGATCAGGGTCTTTTCCAATGAGTTCACTGTTTGCATCAAGTGGCCAAAGTATTAGAGTTTCAGCTTCAGTCCATTCAATGAATATTCAGGGTTTATTTCCGTCCTTATTTCATTCAGTATAGTTCAGTTCAGTCACTCAGTCGTGTCTGACTCTGTGATCCCATGAATCACAGCACGCCAGGCCTCCCTGTCCATCACCAACTCCCGGGGTTTACTCAAACTCATGTCCATCGAGTCGGTGATGCCATCCAGCCATCTCATCCTCTGTCATCTCCTTCTCCTCCTGTCCCCAATCCCTCCCAGAATCAGGGTCTTTTCCAAAGAGTCAGCTCTTTGCATCAGGTGGCCAAAGTACTGGAGTTTCAGCTTCAGCATCAGTCCTTCCAATGAACACCCAGGACAGATCTCTTTAGGATGGACTGGTTGGATCTCCCTGCAGTCCAAGGGACTCTGAAGAGTCTTCTCCAACACCACAGTTCAAAAGCATCAAATCTTCGGCGCTCAGCTTTCTTCACAGTCCAACTCTCACATCCATACATGACCACTGGAAAAAACATAGCCTTGACTAGATGGACTTTTGTTGGCAAAGTAATGTCTCTGCTTTTTAATATGCTATCTAGGTTGGTCATAACTTTCCTTCCAAGGAGTAAGCGTCTTTTAACTTCATGGCTGCATTCACCACCTGCAGTGATTTTGGAGCAAACCCCCCCCCCCCAATAAAGACTGACACTGTTTCCACTGTTTCCCCGTCTATTTGCCATGAAGTGATGGGATCAGATGCCATGATCTTAGCTTTCTGAATGTTGAGCTTTAAGCTAACTTTTTCACTCTCCTCTTTCACTTTCATCAAGAGGCTTTTTAGTTCCTCTTCACTTTCTGCCATAACGGTGGTTTCATATACATATCTGAGGTTATTGATATTTCTTCCGGCAATCTTGATTCCAGCTTGTGCTTCTTCCAGCCCAGCATTTCTCATGATGTATTCTGCATATAAGTTAAACAAGCAGGGTGACAATATACAGCCTTGACGTACTCCTTTTCCTATTTGGAACCAGTCTGTTGTTCCATGTCCAGTTCTAACTGCTGCCTCCTGACTTGCATATAGGTTTCTCAAGAGGCAGGTCAAGTGGTCTGGTATTCCCATCTCTTTCAGAATTTTCCACAGTTTATTGTGATGCACACATTCAAAGGCTTTGGCATAGTCAATAAAGCAGAAATAGACGTTTTTCTGGAACTCTCTTGCTTTTTCAATGATCCAGCAGATGTTGGCAATTTGATCTCTGGTTCCTCTGCTTTTACTACAACCAGTTGGAACATCTGGAAGTTCACGGTTCACATATTGCTGAAGCCTGGCTTGGAGAATTTTGAGCATTACTTTGTGAGCATATGAGATGAGTGCAATTTTGCAGTAGTTTGAGCATTCTTTTGGATTACCTTTCTTTGGGATTGGAATGAAAACTGACCTTTTCCAGTCCTGTGGCCACTGCTGAGTTTTCCAACTTTGCTGGCATATTGAGTGCAGCACTTTCACAGCATCATCTTTCCAGATTTGAAATAGCTCAACTGAAATTCCATCACCTCCACTAGCTTTGTTCATAGTGATGCTTTCTAAGGCACACTTGACTTCACATTCCAGGATCTGGCTCTAGGTGAGTGATAACACCATCGTGATTATCTGGGTCATGAAGATCTTTTTTGTACAGTTCTTCTGTGTATTCTTGACACCTCTTCTGAATATCTTCTGCTTCTGTTAGGTCCATACCATTTCTGTCCTTTATTGAACCCATCTTTGCTTGGAATATTCCCTTGGTATCTCTAATTTTCTTGAAGAGATCTCTAGTCTTTCCCATTCTGTTGTTTTCCTCTATTTCTTTGCATTGATCGCTGAGGAAGTCTTTCTTATCTCTCCTTGCTATTCTTTGGAACTCTGCATTCAAATGGGTATATCTTTCCTTTTCTCCTTTGTTTTTTGCTTCTTTTCACAGCTACTGGTAAGGCCCCCTCAGACAACCATTTTGCCTTTTTGCATTTCTTTTCCATGGGGATGGTCTTGATCTCTGTCTCCTGTACAGTGTCACGAACCTCCATCCATAGTTCATCAGGCACTCTGTCTATCAGATCTAGTCCCTTAAATCTATTTCTCACTTCCACTGTATAGTCATAAGGGATTTGATTTAGGTCATACCTGAATGGTCTAGTGCTTTTCCCTACTTTCTTCAATTTAAGTTTGAATTTGGCAATAAGGAGTTCATGATCTGAGCCAGTCAGCTCTCAGTCTTGTTTTCGCTGACTGTATAGAGCTTCTCCATCCTTGGCTGCAAAGAATATAATCAATCTGATTTTGGTGTTGACCATCTGGTGATGTCCTTGTGTAGAGTCTTCTCTTGTGTTTCAGGAAGAGGGTTTTTGCTATGACCAGTGCGTTTTCTTGGCAGAACTCTATTAGCCTTTGGCCTGCTTCATTCCATACTCCAAGGCCAAATTTGCCTGTTACTGCAGATGTTTCTTGACTTCCTCCTTTTGCATTCCAGTCCCCTATAATGAAATGGACATCATTTTTGGGTATTAGTTCTAAAAGTTCTTGTAAGTCTTCATAGCACCGTTCAACTTCAGCTTCTTCAGCATTACTGGTTGGGGCATATTCTTGGATTACCATGATATTCAATGGTTTGCCTTGGAAATGAACAGAGATCATTCTGTCATTTTTGAGATTGCATCCAAGTACTGCATTTCGAATTCTTTTGTTGACCATGATGGCTACTCCATTTTGTCTAAGGGATTCCTGCCCACAATAGTAGATATAATGGTCATCTGAGTTAAATTCATCCATTCCTGTCCATTTTAGTTCGCTGATTCCTAGAACGTCGACATTTACTCTTGCCATATCCTGTTTGACCACTTCCAATTTGCCATGATTCATGGACCTAACATTCCAGGTTCCTATGCAATATTGCTCTTTACAACATTGGACCTTGCATCTATCACCAGTCACATCCACAACTGGGTATTGTTTTTGCTTTGGCTCCATCCCTTCATTCTTTCTGGAGTTATTTCTCCACTGATCTCCAGCAACATATTGGAGATGCTACTCCCGACCTGGGGAGTTCCTCTTTCAGTATCCTATCATTTTGCCTTTTCATACTGTTCATGGGGTTCTCAAGGCAAGAATACTGAAGTGGTTTGCCATTCCCTTCTCCAGTGGACCACATTCTGTCAGGCCTCTCCATCATGACCTGTCCATCTTGGGTGACCCCACACGGCATGGCTTAGTTTCATTGAGTTAGACAAGGCTGTGGTCCGTGTGATCAGATTAGCTAGTTTTCTGTGATTATGGTTTCAGTGTGTCTGCCCTTTGATGCCCTCTCACAAAACCCACCGTCTTACTTGGGTTTCTTTTACTTTGGACATGGGGTATCTCTTTAGCGCTCCTCCAGCAAAACGCAGCCGCTGCTCCTTACCTTGGAGGAGGGGTTTCTCCTCATGACCCCTTCCTGACCTTGAACGTGGAGTAGGTCCTCTCAGTCCTCCTGCAGTCGCCGCTTCTTGGATGTGGGGTTGCTCCTCTCGGCTGCAGCCCCTGATCTCGGGGGCAGGTATGAGCCATTCCACGTAGGGCCACCCAAGACAGATGGGTCATGGTGGAGAGGTCTGACAAAACGTGGTCCACTGGAGAGGGAATGGCAAAACCACTTCAGTATTCTTGCCTTGAGAACCCCATGAACAGCATGAAAAGGCAAAATGATAGGACACTGAAAGATGAACTCCCCAGATCAGTTGGTGCCCAATATGCTATGGGAGATCAGTGGAGAAATAACTCCAGAAAGAATGAAGAGACAGAGTCAAAGTGAAAACAATATCCAGTTGTGGATGTGACTGGTGATGGAAGTAAAGTCTGATGCTGTAAAGAACAATATTGCATAAGAACCTGGAATGTTAGGTCCATGAATCAAGGTAAATTGGAAGCAGTCAAACAGGAAATGGCAAGAGTGAACATCGAAATTTTAGGAATCAGTGAACTAAAATGGACTGGAATGGCTAAATTTAACTCAGATTACCATTATATCTACTACTGTGGGCAGGAATCCCTTAGAAGAAATGGAGTAGCCATCATACTCAACAAAAGAATCTGAAATACAGTACTTGGATGCAATCTCAAAAGTGACAGAATGATCTCTATTTGTTTCCAAGGCAAACCATTCAATATCACGATAATCCAAGCCTATGCCCTGACCAGTATTGCTGAGGAAGCTGAAGTTGAGTGGTTCTATGAAGACCTACAGGACCTTCTAGAACTAACACCGAAAAATGATGCCCTTTTCATTATAAATGATTGGAATTCAAAAGTAGGAAGTCAGGAGATACCTGGAGTAACAGGCAAATTTGGCCTTGGAGTACAGAATGAAGCAGGCCAAAGGCCAGCAGAGTTTTGCCAAGAGAATGCACTGGCCATAGCAAACACCCTCTTCCAACAACACAAGAGAAGGCTCTACACACGGACATCACCAGATGGTCAATACCAACATCAGATTGTTTATGTTCTTTGTTGTTCTTTCTAAGATGGAGAAGCTCTATACAGTCAGCAAAAACAAGACTGGGATCTGACTGTGGCTCATATCATGAACTCCTTATTGCCAAATTCAGACTCAAATTGAAGAAAGTAGGGAAAACCACTCGACCATTTAGGTATGATCTAAATCAAATCCCTTATGATTATACAGTGGAAGTGACAAATAGATTCAAGGGATTAGATCTGATAGACAGAGTGCCTGAAGAACTATGAATGGAGGTTTGTGACATTGTACAGAGGGCAATGATCAAGACCATCCCCACGAAAAAGAAATGCAAAATGGCAAAATGGCTGTCTGAGGAGGCCTTACAAATAGCTGAGAAAAGAAGAGAAGTGAAAGGCAAAGGAGAAAAGGAAAAAGCATTGGTTCAGGAATAACTAATAGTCATATGACAAAGAAGCCTCAGTAAAGTGGTATCTCCTAGGGGAGGGGTGAGTTTGCCCCAAGACAAATTACAGATACTCTGCTTAGAACCACAGGAACAAGTGCTGAAGCAAAGCAAAACAATGAAAACCCTAGCAGCATTTCACCTTCCCTAAATCTTGATAGTGTCAAAAGTATGTTCATTATGAGTGGATCCTACTAGAGGAGCATAAACACTTATACTGCTTCCATTCTGCTCATGGAAAGTGGGAGGGAAGGGCATCATCTGGCAATTTAAAGCAATGTCAAGCATTAATTCCAAAGCTAGTGCTTGGTGTCAGTCAGTCAGTTCAGCTGCTCAGTCATGTCTGACTCTGTGACCCCCTGGACTGCAGCATGCCAGGCTTCCCTGTCCATTAGCAACTCCTGGAGCTTGCTCAAACTCATGTTCATCAAGTTGGTGATGCCATCCAAGCATCTCATCCTCTGTCATCCCCTTCTTCTGCCTTCAAGACCCAGCACCATGGTTCTTCCAATAAGTCAGTGCTTGGTGTAGGTTAGGTAAGCAGCTGCCCTTGCAAGGACCGTGGGTTTCTGGGAGCTCAGGTTTCTGAGTCAAATTGTCTTGGTTTGACTCTCAGCTCTACCACTTCCAACTTGAATTACAAAAAAGCATGTGGTTTCACAGAAAACACACAGGCTCTGGACGCTTGACTGCCCAGCTCTAAATACTTGTCTCCCACTTTTCAGCTGTGTGAACTTCAGCAAGGACTGTGCTTGTTTCCTCATCTTTGTGATGAGAAATATAATCATTCTGCATCACATGGTTGTCATGAGCCTTAAATGAGAACATCTACAGCCTGGCCTATAGTAATGCTCTCTAGATCTTAGTCACCATTATTATTATTCTGATGTGAGTCTACTCTTCGTGCCCTGAAAATGAGAAGGGAAATACAGGGAAAAGGGTGCTGTTCTGCACAATCATGGGAAGTGCCATCTCTCTTCTTTGAGCTGAGAAAGTTCAGAATGGGTTTCATTTCTTTCATATGGCTTTAGACTGCATTATCTCTGAGAATCTATTGTTTGCCCTGAAGAGATGAATATATTCATATATAATCAATGTTTCATCCAACTGTTTCCCATTGGATATGAGGGAAAAGAAGAGAGTGTGTGTCTCTGTGACTCCCACTGGTGGGGGACAGTGGAAGAGGATGACCCTTGGAATGCCAAAGTCCACCTGAACCTGTCCTGTTGGAAGACCCAGAGCAACATGCAAGGCTGAATAACTAAGACTTGGGCCAATGTGTTGCTAGGGGAGGGCGATGAAACCTGGAGCAAGACAAAGCTCTGTGAGTAGTGGAGTAGGCAGAGCATCTGTTGGTAATTTGAAAGAGAAACAGGAAGATAAAGGCTGAATTCAAGGAACTAAGGGCACGAAGATGTTCCTGTGATGGACCTAACTTTCTGGTGACTTTCTCTGAGGTCTTTAAACACTTAAAAAAAATCCTTGTACATTGAAATTCCCTTCAGTATCCCCAATTCTTTCTCAAAATTGGAATAATTTGGTGGTGATGTTGGGGGAGGATAAATGGGCAGGGTGGAATAAGAATGTGTGGCCTCACCACCCCCTAGCGTCTGTTGACTCTTTAAAGAAGATTATAGTGATAGACTTTGTTTTCTTGGGCTCCAAAATCACTGCACATGGTGACTGCAGCCATGAAGTTAAAAGACACTTGCTCCTTGGAAGAAAAGCTATGACCAACTTAGATAGCATATTAAAAAGCAGAGACATTACTTTGCTGTCAAAGTTCCATCTAGTCAAAGCTATGGTTTTTCCACTAGTCATGTAGGATGTGAGAGTTCGTTCATAAAGAAGGCTGCTGCTGCTGCTGCTGCTAAGTTGCTTTAGTCGTGTCCAACTCTGTGCGACCCCATGGACAGCAGCCTGCCAGGCTCCTCTGTCCCTGGGATTCTCCAGGCAGGAATGCTGGAGTGGGTTGCCATTTCCTTCTCCAATGCATGCAGATATGCTAAGTCGTAAAGAAGGCTGAACACTGAAGAATTTATGCTTTTGAGCTGTGTTGGAGAAGGCTCTTGAGAGTCTCTTGGACAGCAAGGAGATCCAACTAGTCCATCCTAAAGGAAATCAGTCCTGAATATTCATTGGAAGGACTGATGCTGAATCTGAAACTCCAATACTTTGGCCACCTGATGCGAAGAACTGATTCATTTGAAAAGACCCTGATGTACCATAGCTTTCTTATCCATTCATCTGCTGATGGGCATCTAGGTTGCTTCCATATCCTGGCTATTATAAACAGTGGGATGCATGAGACAAGTGCTCAGGGCTGGTGCACTGGGAAGACCCAGAGGGAAGGGATGGGGAGGGAGGTGGGGGGGGATCAGGATGGGGAACACATGTAAATCCATGGCTGATTCATGTCAATGTATGGCAAAAACCACTACAATATTATAAATTAATTAGCCTCCAACTAATACAAATAAATGGAAAAAAAAATGAAAAGACCCTGATGCTGGGAAAGATTGAAGGCAGGAGGAGACAGGGATAACAGAGGATGAGATGATTGGATGGCATCACTGATTCAATGGACATAAATTTGAGCAAACTCTTGGAGACAATGAAGGACAGGGAAACCTGGCTTGCTGCAGTCCATGGGATCACAAAGAGTCAGACACGACTGAGTGACTGAACAACAACAAGCCCTGGATTCCTAGAGAAGACCAGCAGCAAACCAAATGCTGACCCAGGAAAGCCACAGAGAAAAGCTGCTGCCAAACAAATGAACGACTCGGGGGAGGAGCATGAGTCTAATACCCTACTTTGTGACCCATACACTAGAAGAAAGCTGACTCATTAAGGAAGAAGAATGCAGTGACATTGGAGCTACTGACTGGTATTTTTGAGTGTGTTATTTATATCTCTGTGCCTCAGTTTTCTCATCTGAAAAATGGGGATCACAACAGTACTTGATGCATGAAATTGTTATGAGGATTAAGTGAGTTAATATTTGTAAAACATTTAAAACAGTGACTGGATGTATTAAATAGGATATAAGTGTTTGTCATGTAAACGTTGGAATGCCAGAAATGTGGTGTGATGACAAAAATGAAAATGCAGAGCTGGACAGTGAGGATTTGTCTTCCTGTTCAGGGAAAAAAACACACTTCTCCATGCCATATGTGCTCAGGTCACTAGAATGTGCCCTCTGGTACAGGGGATGGGGGGCAGTGGTCCAGGCACCCCACTGCTTTCCAAGTTACGCTCATATTTCCACAGGGGACCAGAGTCCACTGTGGCCTACTGCAGATTTGCTCACCATCTGATAGGAATACACAACAGGAAGGTGATTCCAACCCCAAGCTAAGAAAAGCTTCCTTCTTGTGATCACCTTGTGCGTCTGCATGAAGATGCATGGATAAGGGTGTTCACTATATCGTTTCTTGTAATAGTGAAAAACAGGAGCCAATCTGAATGCCAATCAACAAGGACTGGCCGACTAATCAAGATTCAATGAAATGATGAAAGAAAGAAAGAGATCCATCTGTAAACCATCTCCATGAATGCTGATATGTGGTCAAAATATACTGTTCAATGAAAGAATAAAAAGCAAGAGAAGAATAGTGTAAATAATCTGATCTCCTGTGTTTAAGGGTGTGTGTGTGTGTGTGCGTGTGTTTAAAAGATATACACACACCATATGCTTCTATATAAAGCAAATTTTACAGAAGGATACATAAGAAAATGATTAAAGTGAAAGTCACTTAGTCATGTCTGACTCTTTCTGACCCCATGGTATAGTCCATGAAATTCTCCAGGCCAGAATACTGGAGTGGGCAGCCATTTCCTTCTCCAGAGGATCTTCCCAACCCAGGGATTGAACCCAGGTCTCTCACATTGCACGTGGATTCTTTACCAGCTAAGCCACCAGGGAAGCCCGAGAAAATGGTAACAATGGTTAACTCCAGGGAATGGAGATGGGGATAAGAGTGAAGGGAAAGGAGATTTTACCTTTCAATTTTGAGGGCTTATTTCTATTTTGGCTTGTTTTCACAATAAAAATAGGACTTTTTTGCTCTTTTTCTGATTATATAAGCAATACATGTTTATTAAGTTTTTTTCATATTTTAACTCTTTATTTTTAAATAACCTCAGATTTATATAAAAGGTACATAGCAAGAATGAAGAATTCCTTGATACCTGTCCCCTACCTTCAACAAACATTAACATCTTAAAGATTCATGATCAATTATCAAAAGTAAGAAGTTAACATCAATATATTTTTGACTAATCCACAGACCTCATGCCCCACTACTGCTTTTTTGGTGGTCCAAGATTCAATCCAGGCTCCTACTTTGTATTCAGTTATCATTTTATTCTGGGCTTCCCAGGTGGCTCAGCTGGTAAAGAATCTGCCTGCAATGTGGGAGACCTGGGTTCAATCCCTGGGTTGGGAAGATCCTCTGGAGAAGAAAATGGCTGCCCACTCCAGTATTCTGGCCTGGAGAATTTCATGGAGTACTCTATGGGTCACAAAGAGTCAGACATGACTGAGCGACTTTCACTTTAATCATTTTTTATTACTCTCCTCCAATCTGGGACAACCCCTCCCTCTTTCTTTGTTTTTCATGATCTTGACACTTTTGAAGAGTCATGGCCAGTTATTTTTGCAGAATGGTTCTCGATTTGGGTTTGCCTGATATTTTCTCATGATTAAATTTGGGTTATATATTTTAGGGAAGAAAACCACAGAGGCGATGGCTGGCCCTTCGCAGTGCATCATATTAGGAGGCACACGATGTCATGTCGATATTCTCATTCCGGGTGATGTTCACTTTGACCGTTTGGTTAAGGGGTGTTTGCTGGGTTTCTCTACTGTGAAATTACTACTTTTTCTTTTGTAATTCATTAAGACAGTGAGAAGACAGTTCTAGACTATGTAAACGTCCTGTTTCTCACCATACTTGGCCCACTAATCTTAGCATTCAGTGATGATTCTTGCATAAGACAATTACTGTGATATTTGCCAAATGGTAAGTTTCTATTTCCCTCATTCCTTCTGCATTTATTCATTGGAATGCTACTCTCAGGCAGAGATTTCCCTTCTCTTTCATGTATGAATCCAACTTTTTATTTATGTAAGCATGGACTTGCCAATAGAATGTATTGTCATACTTTTTACTTTTCACCAAACTGATGGGGAGAAATGACATCCTGGTGTCGCTTTAATATGCATTTACACACTTATATGTGAGATTTGAAGGATAAAGGACCATTTACACAGAGAGAGGGAAAGGGGAAGAGAGGGATTGAGAGACAGAGACAGAGGGAGAGAGAATTGTCTATCCATGTATTTCTCTACTTTTCTATCGGGTTTTTTAGCTTTATCCATCAGTTTTTAAAAATTCTCTATATAGCCATAAATTTAGCCCTTTATGTGTGATACATGTTGCAAATATTTGCTTCTAGTTTATGGGTTATTTTACATTGATTATGATGGGGCTTTTTGTGATGTAATTTTTTATATAGTCAAACTTATTGATTTTTTTTTCTTTTATTGCCCCTAGTTTTGAGTCATTGTTAAAGAGCTTTTCCTCACACCAAGGTTAAAGGAGAATTGGCTCACATTTTCTTTCACTATTTGTATGCTTTCATATCTTGTATCTGGATTTTTGTTCCATTTGGAGTTTATTCCTGTGTATGGTATGAAGGTTGAATCTATTTTTATATTTTTCCAGATACATAATCAATATATCCAGTACCATTTATTGAAAGATCCATCTTTGTCCCCAGTAACATACCTTTATTCTTTTAAAATTCTAGTGATAAGTAAAATGTTAAGAAAGAAAACCAAAACAATTACTGAAAAAAACATCTCACCACCCAGAGAAAATCACAAATTACATTTTGATGACTGTACTTCCCTACCTGTCCCTATGCATACACACACTCACACATACACTCACACACACTTTTATTTTTTTATTTTTTCTCCACCAGGGAAACTCTCTTTATATTCATTTATTTTATTAATTTATTTATTTTAATTGGAGGCTAATTATTTTACAATATTGTAGTGGTTTTTGCCATACATTGACATGAATCAGCCATGGGTGTACATGTGTTCCCCATCCTGAACCCCCCTCCCACCTCCCTCCCCATCCCATCCCTCTGGGTCATCCCAGTGCACCAGCCCTGAGTACCCTGTCTCATGCATTGAACCTGGGCTGGTGACCTGTTTCACATATGATAATATACATGTTTCAATGATATTCTCTCAAATCATCCCACCCTGGCCGTCTCCCAAAGTCCAAAAGACTGTTCTATACATCTGTGTCTCTTTTGCTGTCTCGCATGTAGGGTTATCATTACCATATTTCTAAATTCCATATATATGCGTTAGTATACTGTATTTGTGTTTTTCTTTCTGACTTACTTCACTCTATACAATAGGCTCCAGCTTCATCCACCTCATTAGAACTGATTCAAATGTATTCTTTTTAATGGCTGAGTAATATTCCATTGTGTATCTGTACCACAGCTTTCTTATCCGTTCATCTGCTGGTGGACATCTAGGTTGCTTCCATGTCCTGGCTATTATAAACAGTGCTGCAGTGAACATTGGGGTACACGTGTCTCTTTCTATTTGGTGCATATGCCCAGGAGTGGGATTGCTGGGTCATATGGCAGTTCTATTTCCAGTTTTTTTTAAGAAATCTCCACACTGTTCTCCATAGTGGCTGTACTAGTTTGCATTCCCACCAATAGTGTAAGAGGGTTCCATTTTCTCCACACCCTCTCCAGCATTTATTGTTTATAGACTTTGGATAGCAGCCATTCTGACTGGTGTGAGATGGTACCTCATTGTGGTTTTGATTTGCATTTCTCTGATAATGAGTGATGTTGAGCATCTTTTCATGTATTTGTTAGCCATCTGTATATCTTCTTTGGAGAAATGTCTGTTTAGTTCTTTGGCCCATTTTTTGATTGGGTCATTTATTCTTCTGGGATTGAGCTGCAGGAGTTGCTTGTATATTTTTGAGATTAATCCTTTGTCTCTTGCTTCATTTGCTATTATTTTCTCCCATTCTGAAGGCTGTCTTTTCACCTTGCTTATAGTTTCCTTTGTTGTGCAAAAGCTTTTAAGTTTAATTAGGTCCCATTTGTTTATTTTTGCTTTTATTTCCATTACTCTGGGAGGTGCGTCATAGAGGATCCTGCTGTGATTTATGTCAGAGAGTGTTTTGCCTATGTCTTCCTCTAAGAGTTTTATGGTCTTACATTTAGATCTTTAATCCATTTTGAATTTATTTTTGTGTATGGTGTTAGAGGTGTGTTTTAGTTTCATTCTTTTACAAGTGGTTGACCAGTTTTCCCAGCACCACTTGTTAAAGAGATTGTCTTTTCTCCATTGTATATTCTTGCCTCCTTTGTCAAAGATAAGGTGTCTGTGGGTGCATGGATTTATCTCTGGGCTTTCTATTTTGTTCCATTGATCTATATTTCTGTCTTTGTGCCAGTACCATACTGTCTTGATGACTGTAGTTTTGTAGTATAGCCTGAAGTCAGGCAGGTTGATTCCTCCAGTTTCATTCTTATTTCTCAAGATTGGCTATTTGACGTTTTTTGTATTTCCATACAAATTGTGAAATTATTTGTTCTAGTTCTGTGAAGAATACCGTTGGTAGCTTGATAGGGATTGCATTGAATCTACATATTGCCTTGGGTAGTATATTCATTTTCACTATATTGATTCTTCCAATCCATGAACATGGTATATTTCTCTATCTATTTGTGTCCTCTTTGATTTCTTTCATCAGTGTTTTATAGTTTTCTATATATAGGTCTTTTGTTTCTTTAGATAGATATATTCCTAAGTCTTTTATTCTTTTCATTGCAATGGTGAATGGAATTATTTTCTTAATTTCTCTTTCTGTTTTCTCATTGTTAGTCACACACACTTTTAAAACAATGGGATCTCAAACATGCTGATTTTTATCTTGGACACCTCCTTTCACACTTTTTCTTGTCCCTAGTCCTACACATAATTAACAGCTTGACATGTGGCCATCAGCATTTTCTGTTATGTTCCATACAAACCTATTTGTATACATATAGGCTGCTATATTTGTTTTTTAGTATATGTGCTGGCGAAGCGAGCACTGTATTTGTTTTTTTTAATGAGATCATATTACATATACTTCCCAGCATCCTATCTTTTCCATTTAACAATACTTTGAAGAATCTCTCTAAATCTGTTGCTATAGACCTAATTCTTCATTGTTAATGGGCAATAGGCAGTGATATAGATGCACCAGATTTCTATGCTATTAAAGATTGATTGGAATTGATTCTATTTCTTTTTTTTTTTTTTTTTTTTTTTGCCACTGCGAACCGAGCTACTGCTAACATCCTTATACATATATCTTTGTTTATATAGTAGTGTTCCTATTTCTGTTGGTACTTTTCCTTTTTTTAAATTTTTTTAAATTTTTGGCCTTGTGTCATGTGGGATCTTAGTTTTCCAACCAGGGATTGAACCTGTGCCCCTCGCATTGAGAGGTGGAGTCTTAACCACTGGACCACCAGGGAAGTCCTACAGTACTTTTCACTTTAAACTTTATACTGTTTGAATTTTTGCCATCAACAGCTATTAACTTTATTTAGGACAAAGCAACTACTAATTTTATTTAGGGCTTTGAAATTACATGCATCTGAATTCAGACCCACTAAGGCTCAGATACTGCTGGTGGGAGTGTGAGGTAATGCATCCCACTTTGGAAAATTATTCAGCATAATTAACCAAACTTGAGCATGCACAGCCTTATGACCCAGCAGCTCTACCCTTTAGCACATCCAATGCAAATGCATGCACACGTGCCCCAAGAGACATGGGCAAAGTTGTTCTTGTCACTTCTATTTGTAATAGCTCAAAACAGAACATTACAAATGTCTAACAAAAGTAAAGATAAGTAAGTTGTGGCGTATTCCTAAACTAAAATACTGTACAATAGCTCTTCTAAAACTGTGGTCTGTGGACCCCTGGGGAATCCCCAAAACTCTTATGGGGGTCCTGAAGGTCAAAATTCTTTTCACAATAAGACTATAAAGATATTTTCCTTTTTCACTACATGGACATTTACACTGATGGTGCAAAAGCAAAGGTAGATTAAAAAAAATTGCTGGTGCCTTAGCACATGTTAAGGCAGCAATACCAACTGTATCGCTATTCACTGTGTTCTTCACCCCCACACACTCCCAGTAAACAAAGCCCTTGATGAAACAGTATAAAAATTAATTGTATTAAATTTGGTTATTGAATACAGTTACAAAATTTTCCCCATGATGAAATAGGGAGCACACATAAAGCACATCTGTTACATATCAATGTGCAATCCTTGCCTGAAGGAAAAGTACTTCTTTTTGTGAGCTGAATTAGACACTTTTTTCATGGAGCACAATTTTTGCTTGAGAAGAAGACCTACAGACAGACTATAATTATTCATACTGAGGCTTTTGACAGATAGCTCCTTGAAAATGAGTGAAGTCAGTCTGTCACTTAACTGACAGTGTTTGCTACCAGTGATAACAATGGAGACAATGGAGCTTTCAAATAAAAATTCCAATTTTAGCTCTCAGCTCCTCATTTCCAAGATGACCAAGGAAAGAAGGAACTGTGGTAGTGCCCAAAAGGGCCATGGCCACATACAACCTATTCGCTGTACCAACTGTGCCCAATATGAGCCCAAGGATAAGGCCATTAAGAAGTTTGTTGTTTGGAACATCATAGATTCCACAGTCATCAGGGACATTTCTAAAGCAAGTGTTTTTGACACCTATGTGCTTCCCAAGTTGTATGTGAAACTACATTATTGCATGAGTTGTGCCATTCAAAAGCAATTTATTCCCTTCCTGGGAATTCAGGAAGCCCAAAAGGACCCAACACCTCCATCCCGATTTAGACCTGTGGTTGCTGCCCCACAGCCTCCACTAAAGCCCATGTAGTGAGCTAAGTTAAGTCCTTAAAGACTGAAGAAATACTGTTCCCTGAAAAGATAATAAAATGGAAATTACTTTTTAAAAAATTCAAATTTGGGGAAATCTATCCACCACTATGGGGACTTTCCTGGTGGCTCAGACAGTAATGAATCTCGCTGCAACACGGGAAACCCAGACTCCATCCCTGGGTTGGGAAGATCCCCTGGAGAAGGGAATGGCAGCACACTCCAGTAGTCTTGCTAGGGAAATGCCATGGAGAAGGGAGCCTGGCAGGCTACAGTCCACAGGGTAGCAAAAGAGTCAGACATGACAGAGCAACTAACACTTTCACTTTCACTTTCTTCATATACCACCATGAGTTTGATAGCTTCCCAAATGGTTAAAGACTTTGCTGATGTGACCTGTGCTAATAGTAACAAATATGATTTTTTTTTGATAATGTATAGTAAAATGTGCCAATATTTGAAAAGTCTGCACACTCCAGTGAAACAGTATTTTGCAAATGATCAATAGAGAATGTTGCAAAATCAAGCATGGGCGAAAGATTGCTTCAAAGTGCAAGATAGATTAATGGGATTTTTCTAAAACAATGGTATCCAAGAATAACCGACACACAATAAACTGCACTTATTTAAAGTATAATTTGTTAAGTCTTGACATATGTCAACACCTATGAACCCAACACCATAATCAAGATAATGAGCATTTTTTAAAACCCCAAAAGTTAACCCATGCCTCTGTAATCTCTCTCTTGGGCCTCTCTCTCCTTCCCACACCATCCAGAGGCAACCACTGATCTGTTTTGTTGTGTGTGTTAGTCGCTCAGACTCTTTGCAACCCCACAGACTACAGCCCGCCAGGCTCCACTTTTCATGGGATTCACAGGCAAGAATACTGGAATGGGTTGCCATTCCCTTCTCCAGGGTATCTTCCGGAGCCAGGGATCAAACTCAAGTCTCCTGTATTGCAGGCAGATTCTTTTTTGCCTGAGTTGCTTTGTTAGTAGAGATTAGTTTGCTTTTTCTAGAATTTTATGTGAATAGAATCATATAGTACATACTTTTTTGGTCTAGCTTCTTTTATTTAGCATATTGTTGCATGTAGTATTCCATTGTATGGATACATCACAATTTATCCATTCACCTATTGATGGACATTTGGGCTGTAAGCTGCTGTGGACATTCTTGTACAAGTCTTTGTATGTACATAGATTTTAATTTCTCTTAGGTAAATAACTTAAGAGTGAATATGGTAGGTGTATGTGTAATATTTCTAGAAACAGTCAAAATGTTTTCCAAAGGGATCTCCTGACCTTTAATCAACCTTTAAACAAGGACTGTTTCTCATCTATCCAGCTCCTGGGTCAACTTGACAATGGAAGGTTAATTAACCAGCCACTGACAAAGTAAATGAACATGACCTGAAGTTCTCTGAAAGGTTCAGATCAGCCTGCTCTACCCATCACAGATAAATCAGTAAATGTGTACTGCACTCCTGTGTGCAATGCCTCATAGGGAGACATTGTTGTAGATAGAGAAGCAAGTATCACTGACTGCCTGGAGCTGTACTAGAGGGTAGGGACTCATCAGTACCTAAGACCCATGGCTTATCCTAGTTCATGGTCTAGAGGGGAAGACAGACACTTGGATGATGATGACAAAAGATTGTCAAATTCTAAGACAGAGATGAGCACAAAGTGTTACGGGAGCATGAGAGAGCAGATATTAGCTGGAGTGGGGAGGTAAGGGAAGTAGTTTGGTGCCTGGGAAGGTGCTTAAGAGGAGGCATGTCAGGTGGGTTCCGAGGGTCATCAGTTTACCTAGTAGTAAAGAAAGGAAGAAGGATGCCACTGCAGGTAAAGGAAGTAGCGTGAAGAATGGACAACATGGATGCATGTGTTTGCACCTATCTGGGGAAAGAAATGGCTGGAGCATCAGAGTGACAGATGGGGCCTGAAAAGCCAACTGGGGCCATGAAAATCACGCCAAGGGGTTTTCCTTTCACCCTGACAAGTATGTCTTCTGCCTCCCAAGCAAACAGATATTATCTTCTGCCAACATTCCCATCTCCACTTGCCTGGACAGAACTTTCCCATCCTCTTCACTTCCTACCCAAACTGGATCAACTTTATTCCTTACATCATACATTTACACATTTACCAAATGTACTGGGTGCTTTGCAACATACTAATGTCATGTCTCCTAGGTTGGCTTATTTGTATCTATTGCTAATTGATGTGCAGAACTTAAAAGATGACAAAACTGTGCGTGGTCCCCATCCTAGTGCTGTGCCATCCTTCTGCTCCATCAGCATTCCTGTGGCCTCTGGGGTTTGGCCAAGACCTCCCAGCAGCATGCAGTGTCAGTATTCTGACATATTTGCCCAAACTCTCGTTCATACTCACTGCCACATTTCTCCCTGTTTTTTGTTCTAGAAAATACAATTGTTTTCATTAAAATGTGTTACATATATTTACATGTAATGAATTTGATATTTTTAATGAATTAATTTTTTTTAATTTCTCAGTTTAATTTCCTATACAGTAAATATCTTAGATACAACTCACAGAAACACAAGTTCTTTAGGTTCCTCAACAGTTTTTATAAATGGAAACAGGTTCCAAGACCAAAAGTTTGAGAATTGCTATACAGCAATGAAAATGAGCAACTACTGCTACTCACAACACCATTTATAAATTTCATACACACAGACACAAAAGCTTAGATACTGGATAGACCATTTATATAAAGTTCTGAAACAAGAAAAGCTAATAAATGGTGTTGGAAATCGGGATGGGGGTTTCCCTGGTGGTTCAGTGGTTAAGAATCCACCTGCCAATGCAGGAGACAGAGGTTCTATCCCTAGTCCTGGAAGATTCCACATGCCTTGGGGCAACTAAGCTCAGGAGCCACAACTATTAAAGCTAGCGCTCTTCAGCCTATGCTCTGCAGCAAGAAAAGTCACTGCAATGAGAAGCCCATGCACCACAATTAGAGAGTAGCCCCTGCTCGCCACAACTAGAGAAAGCCCATACACAGCAACAAAGACCTAGTGCAGCTAAAAGTAAATGAATACAATTAAGAAAAAAAAGAAATCACAATTCTGGTCACCTGAGGCAAGAAGGGGGAGTGTGGTTCAGAAGAGGAGTGTGAGGGGTTCTAGGATGCTGTCTCTTTGCTGTTTATTGGCCCAAGTGCTAGTTACCCAAGTGTATTCAACTGGTGACAATTCATTGGTATATAATGCATTTTCCTATACATGTGTTTGGCTTGGCTTTTTTTTTTTAGTTGAAAAAGTATGCCACCATCCATCTTAGCTCTGTGGTCTCCTTGTTGTGAGTTGGAAAAGTTACTTGACCTCTCTTCGTTTATTCAACCAACAATTCTTAAGACCTACTCAGCACCAGCCACTGTGGTACACAGTAGGCACAGTAGCAAGACGGAATACACAGTCTCAGTTTTGTCTAGTGCAGTGCAGGAGAGACAACCATTAAAAATGTAATCACAGGGATGGCAAGAAGAGAGGTACGGGGACTACAGAATGTATAACAGGAGACTTAACCTTCACAGCCAGTCTGAGATGAGGAGGGAACTGTCAGGGGAGTTTGTAATTTCCTCGGTTCTGTCTTGTTGCAGCAAAAATTTGAAACGATGGATGGATTGGTGTTACAGCTCAGTTTTATTTGGCAAGTAAAGGAAAATACATCCTAGAGGCATGAGGGCAGGCCACCCCCAAAAGACACGAAGAGAAGCCAGTGGCTCAATTCTGGCTCCTCTTTTTATATGTTTTTTCTCCTCTCCTGAGCCTGTCCTATGTAAATTGGGATAGCTAGGAGGGTTGTTGTTTCACCTGAGGTTTTCACTCTGGTCCTCAAACCTTCCTTTGTTCTATTTTCATGGGCTTTTCCTCTTCTTTATCTTTCAGCCACTGCCATTCTGGACTCCTTTTTCCTATTCTAACTACCTAACAGAATGCTTAGCTGAGCTGTGGGAGATGAGCAGGAGTAAGTCACAAAAGGAATGGTGAAAACTGCCACTTGACTTCTCTGCTTGACTGTTTAATAGGCATCTCAGTCTCTTTTTTTGCATAATATTTTCTTTTCTTGCTTTTTAAAATTGAAGTATAGTTGATTTACAATGTTCTGTTAATTTCAAGTATACAGCAAAGTGATTCAGAAACATATATATACTCTGTTTCAGATACCTTTCCATTATAGGTTATTACAGGATATTGAGTAGTGTTCCCTGTGCTATACAGGCATATGTGCCTGCTCAGTCCTGTCCGACTCTTTGTGACCCCATGGACTGTAGCCCGCCAAGCTCCTCTGTTCATGGGATTCTCTAGGCAAGACTACTGGAGCAGGTCACCATTTCCTCCTCCAGGGGATCTTCCTGACTCAGGAAATGAACTCATGTCTCCTGCACTAGCAGGCATATTCTTTACCAGTCAGCCACCTGGGAAGCCCCTGTGCTATACAGTAGGACCTTGTTGATTATATATTTTATATATAGTAGTGTGTATATGCTAATCCCAAACTCCTAATTTATCCCTCCCCACCTTTCCCCTTTAGTAATCGTAAGTGTGTCTTCTATGTCTGTGGTTTTATATTTGTTCTGTATAGAAGTTCATGTGTATCATTTTTTGGCATCTCAACCCTAATACAGCCCTGTCTCTCTGTCTCCCCCACCTCTACCCCCCCACTATTTGCCCAACCAGCTCCTCCCATCTTTGCCACATCAGCAAGGGCAACTTCATCCTGCTGACCTCAGCCCCAAAACCTTAGAATCATCCTAAATGTTTCTCTTCCTGTCACATCCCATATCCAGTGCCATCATACCCCTCATATACAGTGCCATCTTTTCTTGAAGCTGATAAAGTTTTAGTTTCAAGGACCCTCACATTCCAAGGTCCTGGACAGGTCCATAGGCATGTGTTCACATTGTCATAGATTTTTGTATGATTGGGAAAGATATTTTAACTGCAGTCAGTTGAGACCACTGTCTCTTTCCACTCCAACTTTTCTTCCATCACGTTTCCCCTTGTGTTGCATGGTAGTTGAGTGACCATGGACAATTTGGGGATCCTGTTTAGTGGAAGTTAAGATGCAGACACATTTAGCTGGGCTTTGGAGAGATATGTTCATGTTGTTTGCATTCGCTTCCTGGGGTCATGACAAGACAGTGGAGGACCAGAAGTCATATTGTGATGGGAATCTGTCCTATGGCACTTGGCATGGGAAGTATACAGATCGTAGAAGTGACAGAAGGTTTGAAATGTGCAGAGCCAGATTCTAGTCTCTATAGAATTCTCCCAAATTATGCAGCTGTTTGCAGAGAGTTTGGTTCTTATTGATGTCTAAATAAAAAGGAAATTTCTCTCTTGTTAAAAATATACTGGACAATGTAGCATACACAATTTCAAGTGCAGGCTGTTCTTTTTTTTCTTTTTTTCTGGTCCATTAAGCAAAATGGGCTTCCCTGGTAGCTCAGATGGTAAAAAAAAAAATCTCCCTGCAATGCAGGAGACTTGGGTTTGATCCCTGGGTCAGGAAGATCCCCTGGAGAAGGAAATGACAACCCACTCCAGTATTCTTGCCTAGAAAATTCCATGGACAGAGAAGTCTGGCAGGCTACAGTTCATAGGGTCACAAAGAGTCAGACACGACTGAGAGACTAACACCTTCACTTTCAAGTGAAATCAACCAGAATACCTGTTTGTAAGGCAACACCTGTAGCAGGACTGTAAGCAGTGTGTGTGATGTTCTCTTGATGAATCCCTGCATACAAAATCACATAAGTCTCCGAGTATCTGACCCACCCACCTTGTCTTGACAAAGCCTGACTGATCATTGTGATTTTTTTTCTCACCTTAAATACATACTCACTTTTCTACCTAATGTTGTACTCTTTAAAAAAATCCCACAAATCTTAACAGCTTCAAATCTTACATATAGACTACAGCCCTGCTTATATGTTATACCCAACCAGCAAATCCAGATGGCTGTACTGTCAAAATATATTCATAATCCAACCCCTCTCACCACCTTGACTGCTGCTACTCCCCTGAGCTAAGCCGCCACCTTCGCTCACTTGCCTTACTGCAGCTGTCTGCTGACAGTCTCCCTGCTTCATTCCTATCATACTCCACCCCCTACAGTCTATTCTCCACATAGCAGACAGAAGGAACTTTTCATGCAATTAATTAGATTAGGTAATTATTCTGCTCAAAACCTTCCAACAGCTTCATATCTTAATCAGAGAAAAACCAAACTCCATTAAAGCAGTCTACCTGCCCCTTCATGATCTAGCCTCCAGCAGTTTGTTTGCAGTCATCTCCAATCACACTTCCCTGCACTTGCTCCACTCCACCCATACCATGCTTCTTGTTGTTCCCCAAAGACGTCCCACCAGGTACCCCTGCCACCCCCCAACAAAAGTTCTTCATTCAGACATCCACGTGGCTTTTTCTCTCACTTCCTTCAAGTCTTTAAGTATGACTGTCTCAGTGAGGCTTACTTTGATTTTGCCATGAAAAATTTCACTCACTCACCCTTCTCTCCATCTTGATCTCTTACTTTGCTCTCTACTTCTTTTTTTCCCATAGTGCTTATCCCTTCCTAAAACACTAGGTGGCTTACTTATTGATTTTACTTATTCTTTTTAATCTCTCGCTTCTTTCTAGAATGCAACCTGCTAACAAGCACAGGAATCTTAATTTACTCATTGCTATGGTGGCTCCCTGGTAAAGAATCCACCTGCCAGTGCAAGAGATGCAGGTTCAATACCTGGCTCAGGAATATCTCCTGAAGAAGGAAATGTCAACCCATTCCAGTATTCTTGCCTGGGAAATCCTATGGACAGAAGAGCCTGTCCATGGGGCCACAAAAGAGTCGGACAGGACTAAGCAACTAAACAACAACAAATACCCTCAATATTTAGAATAGTGTCTAGCACTTAGTAGGCACTCAATAAATATCTGTTGAATGAATAAATAAGTGAATCAAGAGTAGCCCAGGCAGAGGGAAGGCAAATGCCAAGGTGAGAGGTGAAAGATGTGTGGCTTATTCAAAGAATTCAAAAGTCCCTAAGAGTATGGTCAAAAAGGAAAGTGGTTCAATCTGGAGTCAGGAAAGGTAAGTGGGAGCCAAAGGGGGAAGAGATCTGTAGACCAGAGTAAGGAAGTCCCAAGCAAGGAAAATCCATTGAGGAGTTATAACCAAGGGAGTGATGTTATCATAATTCAGAGATACCATTGGCAGTTGTATCTAGAAAATGGATCCCTGTGATGATGGTGACAGGGGTGGGGGAGCCGGGTAAGGGGGTGAAGACCAGAGGCAAAGAGAGCAGTTAAGAAGCTACTGAAGTAGTTCAGGTGAGAGACAATGGTGTCTCAGACTACTTTGGGTGGTGACAATGGATATGGAGAGAAGTGGAAAGATTTTTATTTAGGAAGTAGAATCAAGGACTTCCCTGGTGGTCCATTGGTTAAGACACTACCTTCCAGTGCAGGAGGAGTGGGTTCAATCCCTAGGGAGGGAACTAAGGTCCCACATGTTGGGTGCAGCCAAAATTCTTTTACAAAGGAAATAGAATCAGAAAGCTCTGATAATGAACTAAAAGGAGTTCTGATAAGAAGCGTGTGGTCATCTGTGCTGACTGCTACTAGGAGTTCAAACTAACAAGGACTGAAAAGCAAGTATATATCAGAATTTAGTAACAAGGAAGTAACAGGTGACCCTGTTGAGCCCAATTTCACAAAATGCAGATGATTCAATTCAGCCTGGCATGAGAGTATGGACAAGTGAGTGGGGTCTGAGGAAGCACAGGTCACTGGATGTACTGACAAGACCCTTGACACCCAGTAGGCTCTCAATCCATGCGACTTTTCTCCCTCCTCTCCCTTGCATCAGTGATGTTGCATAACTGGGATAATCAGTCAGTTCAGTTCAGTCTCTCAGTCGTATCTGACTCTTCACAATTTCATGGACTGCAGCATGCCAGGCTTCACTGTCCATAGCCAACTCCCAGAGTTTACTCAAACTCATGTCCACTGAGTTGGTGATGCCATCCAATCATCTCTCCTTTGTCGTCCCCTTCTCCTGCCCTCAATCTTTCCCAGCATCAGGGTCTTTTCCAATGAGTCAGCTCTTTGCATCAGGTGGCCAAAGTTGAAGTTTCAGCTTCAACATCAGTGCTTCCAATGAACACCCAGGACTGATCTCCTTGAGGATGAATTGGTTGGATCTCCTTGCAGTCCAAGGGACTCTCAAGAGTCTTCTCCAACATCACAGTTCAAAAACATCAATTCTTTGGCGCTCAGCTTTCTTCACAGTCCAACTCTCACATCCATACATGAACACTGGAAAAACCATAGCCTTGACTAGACGGAACTTTGTTGGCAAAGTAATCACTCTGCCTTTTAATATGCTGTATAGGTTGGTCATAACTTTCCTTCCGAGGAGTACATCTCTTAATTTCATGGCTGCAAACACCATCTGCAGTGATTTTGGAGCCCCAAAAAAGAAAGTCAGCCACTGTTTCCCCTGTTTCCCCATCTATTTGCCATGAAGTGATGGGACCAGATGCCATGATCTTAGTTTTCTGAATGTTGAGCTTTAAGCCAACTTTTTGACTCTTCTTTTTCACTTTCATCAAGAGGCTCTTTAGTTCTTCTTCAGTTTCTGCCATAAGGATGGTGTTATCTGCATATCTGAGGTTATTGATATTTCTCCCGGCAATCTTGATTTTAGCTTGTGCTTCCTCCAGCCTGGCATTTCGCATGATGTACTCTGCATATAAGTTAAATAATCAGGGTGACAATATACAGCCTTGACATACTCCTTTCCTTATTTGGAACCAGTCTGTTGTTCCATGTCCAGTTCTAACTGTTGCGTCTTCATCTGCATACAGATTTCTCAGGAGGCAGGTCTGGTGGTCTGGTATTCCCATCTTTTTAAGAATTTTCCACAGTTTTTTGTGATCCACACAGTCGGGGCTTTGGCATAGTCAATAAAGCAGAAATAGATGTTTTTCTGGAACTCTCTTGCTTTTTGTATGATTCAACAGGTGTTGGCAATTTGATCTCTGGTTCCTCTGCCTTTTCTAAATCCAACTTGAACATTTGGAAGTTCATGGTTGACGTACTGTTGAAGCCTGTCTTAGAGAATTTTGAGTATTACTTTCCTGGCATGTGAGATGAATGCAATTGTGTGATGGTCTGAACATTCTTTGGCATTGCCTATCTTTGGGATTAGAATGAAAACTGACATTATCCAGTCCTGTGGCCACTGGTGAGTTTTCCAAATTTGCTGGCATGCTGAGTACAGCACTTTCACAGCATCATCTTTTAGGATATGAAATAGCTCAACTGGAATTCCATCACCTCCACTAGCCTTGTTCACAGTGATGCTTCCTAAGTCCCACTTGACTTTGCATTCCAGGATGTCTGCTCTAAGTGAGTGATCACAGCAAAAGTGTGTAAACATCTTTTTTGTATCATTCCTCTGTGTATTGTTGCTACCTCTTCTTAATGTCTTCTGCTTCTGTTAGGTCCCTAATATTTCTGTCCTTTATTGTGCCCATCTTTGCATGAAATGTTCCTTTGGTATCTCTAACTTTCTTGACAAGATCTCTAGTCTTTCCCATTCTGTTGTTTTCCTCTATTTCTTTGCAGTGATCACTGAGGAAGGCTTTCTAATCTCTCCTTGCTATTCTTTGGAACTCTGCATTCAAATGGGTATATCTTTCCTTTTCTCCTTTACCTTTAGCTTCTCTTCTTTTCTCAGGTATTCGTAAGGCCTACTCAGACAACCATTTTGCCTTCTCACATTTCTTTTACTTGGGGGTGGTCATGATCACTGTCTCTTGTACAATGTCACAAATCTCCATCCATAGTTCTTCAGGCACTCTGTCTATCAGATCTAATCCCTTGAATCTATTTGTCATTTCCACTGTATAAGTGTAAAGGATTTGATTTAGGTCATACCTGAATGGTCTAATTTTTTTTTTTTTTTTTTTTTTTACTTTCTTCAATTTAAGAACATACACTGGACTGGGGAAACAGACTCTTGGAGGGCAAAAACAGAACGTTGTGCACACCAGGGCCCAAGAGAAAGAGCAGTACCCCACAAGAGACTGACCCAGATTTACCTGTGAGTGTCTAGGAGTCTCCAGCGCAGGCATGGGTTGATGGTGGCCTGCTGCAGGGTCAAGGACACTGAGTGTGGCAGTGCGTGCACAGGACCTTTTGAAGGAGGTTGCCATTATCTTCATTACTTCCACCATAGTTTGGCCTCAGGTCAAACAACAGGGAGGGAACACAGCTCCGCCCAACAACAGAAAATTGAATTAAAGATTAATTGAGCATGGCCCTTTTTGCATTCCAGTCCCCTATAATGAAAAGGACATCTTCTTTGGGTGTTAGTTCTAGAGGTCTTGTAGGTCTTCACAGAACCATTCAACTTCAGCTTCTTCAGCATTATTGGTCAGGGCATAGCTTTGGATTACTGTGATACTGAATGGTTTGCCTTGGAAATGAACAGAGATCATTCTGTCATTTTTGAGATTGCATCCAAGTACTGTATTTCAGACTTTTGTTTTTCAGCATTCAGTAAACTAAGATCATGGCATCTGGTCTTATCACTTCATGGCAAATAGATGGGGAAACAGTGGCAACAGTGACAGATTTTATTTTGGGGGGTTCCAAAATCACTGCAGATGGTGATGGCAGCCAAGAAATTAAAAGATGCTTGTTCCTTGGAAGAAAAGCTATGACCAACCTAGACAGCGTATTAAAAAGAAGAGACATTACTTTGCCAACAAAGGTCCATCCAATCAAAGCTATGGTTTTTCCAGGAGTGAAAGAGTGGATGTGAGAGTTGGACTATAAAGGAAGCTGAGTGCTGAAGAATTTTGCACTTTTGAACTGTGGTATTTGAGAAGACTCTTGAGAGTCCCTTGAACTGCCAGGAGATGCAACCAGTCCATCCTAAAGGAAATCAGTCCTGAATATTCATTGGAAGGACTGATGCTGAAGCTGAAACTCCAATACTTTGGCCACCCGATGCAAAGAACTGACTCATTGGAAAAGACCCTGATGCTGGGAAAGATTGAAGGCAGGAGGAGAAGGGGACAACAGAGGATGACATGGTTGGATGGCATCACTGACTCAGTGGACATGAGTTTGAGTAAACTCTGGGAATTGGTGATGGACAGGGAGGCCTGGTGTGCTGCAGTCCATGGGGTCACAAAGTGTTGGACATGAATGAGCAACTGAACTGAACAGCACTGAGCATGGCCGAGCCCATCAGAACAAGACTCAGTTTCCGCTTCAGTCAGTCTCTCCCATCAGGAAGCTTCCTTTTCCTTATCCCTCAGAGGGCAGACAGAATGAAAATCACAATCACTGAAAACTCATCAAACTGATCACATGGACCCCAGCCTTGTCTAACTCAATGAAACTATGACCCACAGCATGTAGGGCCACCCAAGACAGATGGGTCATGGTAGAGAGTTCTGACAAAACGTGGTCCACTGGAAAAGGGAATGGCAAAACACTTCAGTATTCTTCCCTTGAAAATACCATGAACAGCATGAAAAGGACACTGAAAGATGAACTCCCCAGGTCGGTAGATGCCCAATATGCTATGGGAGATCAGTGGAGAAATAACTCCAGAAAGAATGAAAAGATGGAGCCAAAGCAAAAACAACACCCAGCTGTGGATGTGACTTGTGATAGAAGTAAAGTCTGATGCTGTAAAGAGCAATATTGCATAGAAATCTGGAATGTTAGGTCCATGAATCATGGCAAATTGGAAGTGGTCAAACAGGAGGTGGTAAGAGTGAACATTGACATTTTAGGAATCAGTGAACTAAAATGGACTGGAATGGGTGAATTTAACTCAGATGACCATTATATCTACTACTGTGGGCAAGAATCCTTTAGAAGAAATGGAGTAACCATCATAGTAAACAAAAGAGTTTGAAATGCAGTAGTTGGATGAAATCTCAAAAATGACAGAATGATCTCTGTTTGTTTCCAAGGCAAACCATTCAATATCAGGGTAATCCAAGTCTATGTCCCAACCAGTAATGCTGAAGAAGCAGAAGTTGAATGGTTCTATGAAAACCTACAAGACCTTCTAGAACTAATACCCAAAAATGATGTCCTTTACATTATAGGGGACTGGAATTCAAAAGTAAGAAGTCAGGAGATACCTGGAGTAACAGGCAAATTTGCCCTTGGAGTACAAAACAAAGCAGGTCAAAGGCTAACAGAGTTTTGCTAAGAGAATGCACTGGTCTTAGCAAACACCCTCTTCCAGCAACACAAGAGAAGACTCTACACATGGACATCACCAGATGATTGACACCGAAATCAGATTGATTATATTATTTGCAGCCAAAGATGGAGAAGCTCTATACAGTCAGCAAAAACAAGAGTGGGAGCTGACTGTGGCTCAGATCATGAACTCATTATTGCCAAATTGAGACTTAACTTTGATAATACTGATAATTAAACTGTCAGTTCAGTTCAATTCAGTCACTCAGTTGTGCCTGACTCTTTGAGACCCCACAGACTGCAGCACACCAGGCTTCCCTGTCCATCACCAACTCCCAGAGCTTGCTCGAACTCATGTCCATCAAGTCGGTGATGCCATCCAATCATCTTATCCTCTGTTGTCCCCTTCTCCTTCAATTAAACTCTAGGTAAAAGAACAAATGTTAGATTAAAATAATATCATAAGTATTTAAATATTTACTGTTCCTTTGGTATTGTATTTCTTATGGTAAAATATTAAATTCACATATTAATAAGGAAAACAACTGGTCCTGAATATTCAGGCTCCCGGAGGAACACAATAATGAGTCATTTTTAAAGCTGAACAGCTTCACCCTTAATCTGCTCAGGGAATAGGAGCACAGTCATTTTTCAATCATCTTTCTATAAAATGAATGTAAATTTCTTATTAGTCTGTTCCAAAAATGGAAATGGCCTTTTAACATCATTATGATAAATATTTGTGCAAGAAATTCAGGCATTAACCTAATATATAAAGAGGAAAGGAGGTTCAGAGTTTCAGTTTCGCAAGATGAAAAATGTTCTGTAGATGGGGGTGGTGATAGTTGCATAGCAGTGTGAATGTACTTGGGCTTCCCTGGTGGCTCAGTGGTAAAGAATCCACCTGCAATGCAGGAGACACAGGAAACATGGGTTCGATCCCTGGGTCGGGAAGATTCCTTGGAGGAGGGCATGGCAACCCACTCCAGTATTCTTGCCTGGAGAATCCCATGGACAGAGGAGCCTGGTGGACTACAGTCTGTGGGGTCAAGAAGAGCTGGACACAACTGAAGTGGCTAAGTACACATGTACATACGTGAATGTACTTAATGCCAATCAAGCATACATTTAAAATGATTGATAGCATAAATTGTATGTTGTGAATATTTTTACAATTTACAAAGTAAATAATTTTTAAATAAAAGAAGAAAGGGAAAACCACCCTCTAATCCCACTGCTTAAGCTGGCATATAGGATTCATCATTCATTCATCCAACAGATAATTCCTGATTGCCTGCTGTGTGCCAAGCACATGTGTAGGCACTGAGGACACATTAATGAGCAAAACAAGATCTTTCCCCTTGTGGAACTTACTTCTAGTGGGAAAGAAAGAAAATAAATTTTAAAAAGCAGGGGAATATGTTCCATATCAGATGGTGATAAAAGACAAAGAGAAAAATAAGGCAAAGAAAGGTGATTATGAGTCATGGGGAGCTTGTAATTATATATAAAGACGACCTCACTGATCAAGTGACACTGAAGCAGAGACCTGAAAGAAATGAGGGAACTGTTATGGAAATTAAATAAATAGTCTTCTTTAGGCTTCAGAAATTAAACAGATTAAATTTTATTTAATAAATAGTCTTGTTTTAGGCATAAATAGTCTTGTTTAGGCATCCCGAAGTTGGTGATGGACAGGGAAGCATGGCGTGCTGCAGTCTACGGGGTCACAAAGAGTCAGACACGACTGAGCGACTGAACTGAACTGAGGCTTCAGAGACAAAGCAGAGCAGGCCCTGGCTGGGAGTGACTGCCTGTTGTGAGTGCAAGACTCACAGCACCATAGATAAGATGGGGAAGAAATCTTGAGATTGTTGAGACCCTGGAGGGGGCCTGACCAACCGAGCTCCAGGATTAGCAGCATTCCAAGTTTTACAAGACAAAATATACAGCATTAACATAAAACCAGGCTTGCAATTTGGTCACAGATTGATGATGAAATCAGTTTGCTTCAGTCCTGGGATTATAAGCAGGAACCCAGAACTGCAGTCTTTGAAGTCTCACCCACGGAGCAGATGTGCTGCTTAGGACCCTTTCCCAATTGAGATCCCAAATGTGCTGTGACACAGGACTTCCCAGCACTGTTTAAGTGTGGATATTGGTCAAAACCCAATTTGTTGATGTATTCTCTGCTTTTTCTAGTTCTCTTTTCTTTTAACATTAGTATGTTGAAAGTAAGGTAGATAATTCTCTAATAAATATCTATATCATTTATTTGTATATAACAAATGACTTATTTTGTTAACAAATCCTTTGAAATTGAGACAGAAGTGAAAACTTTCAGCAAAATAGGAGTGAGCCATGTAGAAGGAATAGCCAAGGCCAAGATCTCAAGACAGAAGTAGGTTTGGCAAGTTCAAGGATCAACAGAAAAGCCGGGGTGACTGGAAGAGAGGAAGTGAAGGGAGAGGAGCAGGAGAGGAGGTCAGAGAGGTGTGGAGGATCCTGATTGCACAGGTCTCTGAAGACCATAAAGAGGACTTTGGATTTTACTCTGAGTGAAGATAGAAATCATTGGAGCATTTTGAGCAGAGGAAGGACCTGATATGGCTTCGGCTTAAAAAACATTACTCTGGTTGCTGCATTGGGACTGAACTGAAAGTAGGCAAGGCAAGAAGCAGGGAGGAAAATTAGGAGGCTAGTGCAGTCATCCAGGTGGTAAATGATGGCGGCTGAGACCAGAGTGGTGGCAATGAAGATGGGGAGACGTGCTCAGATTGTGTACATATATGGATGGTGGAGCCAACAGTATTTGCTGAAGGGCTGGATGTGGGCAGAGGTCAGTCTAGGCTTTGAGAGGCCTGAAGCTTGTACAGCTTGTGGGGGGATGGTTCTCTGTTCATAAGGATACAAAATTAGGTACAAAATGAATATTTATTTATAATGAGAAAAGAAATCACAATATCTTACAAATTTATAAAAGCTGACAAATACTACAAACATCAGACAATTTAGAAAATAACCTAATATTAACTTCCTAATACACCCCTACAAAGTCTTTTACTATATATATAAATTGTTAGTATAGTTGTTTACTATTAGTATACTAGTATTCTAGTATACTAGTATATTAGTATATCTATTGTATACTATTTTGAACTGTGGTGTTGGAGAAGACTCTTGAGAGTCTCTTGGACTGCAAGGAGATCCAACCAGTCCATCCTAAAGGAAATATGTCCTGAATATTCATTGGAAGGACTGATGCTGAAGCTGAAACTTCAATACTTTGGCCACCTGATGCAAAGAGCTGACTCATTGGAAAAGACCCTGATGCTGGGAAAGATTGAAGGCAGGAGGAAAAGGGGAGGACAGAGGATGAGATGGTTGGATGGCATCACCGACTTAATGGACATGAGTTTGAATAAACTCTGGGAGTTGGTGATGGACAGGGAGGCCTGGTGTGCTGTGGTCCATGGGGTCACAAAGTGTCAGACGTGACTGAGCGACTGAACTGAACTGAACTGATACTATTAGTATATAATAGTATAGTTGTATACTATTTATTCACCTGTTCATATGATAATTTCATAATATTTAATATAAATAATAGAAAGATAATTTTCTCTTCCAGCACAGTTGATCAAAATTTCTATTTTAAAAAATCTACAAACAATAAATGCTAGAAATGTGCTCAGTCACTCAGTCGTGACTGACTCTCTGCAACACCATGGACCCCACTAGGCTTCTCTGTCCATGGAATTTTCCAGGCAAAAATACTGGAGTGGGTTGCCATTTCCTTTTCCAGGAAAAAGAGTGTCTAAATTACTGGTGAAGGTATGGAGAAAAGGGAATCCTCCTACACTGTTGGTGGGGACGTAAGTTGGTGCAGTCACTATGGAGAACAGTATGGAGGTTCCTTAAAAAGCCAAAATTAGAACTACCATATGACCCTGAAATCTCACTCCTAGGCATATACTCAAAGAGAGTCATAATTCAAAAAGATACATACACCCCAGTGTTTATAGCAGTGAATTGACAATAGTGAAGACATGGAGGCTAACTAAATGTCCATTGACAGCTGCTGCTGCTGCTGCTAAGTTGCTTCAGTTGTGTTCGACTCTGTGCAACCCCATAGACGGTAGCCCACCAGGCTCCTCCATCCCTGGGATTCTCCAGGCAAGAACACTGGAGTGGGTTGCCATTTCCTTCTCCAATGAAGGAAAGTGAAAAGTGAAAGTGATTTTGCTCAGTCATGTCCGACTCCTAGCGACCCTATGGACTGCAGCCTACCAGGCTCCTCCGTCCATGGGATTTTCCAGGCAAGAGTACTGGAGTGGGGTGCCATTGCCTTCTCTGTCCACCAACAGAGGGATGGATAAAGAAGATGTGGTACATATATACAGTGGAATATTACTCAGCCATAAAAAATGAAATAATGCCATTTGCAACAACATGGATGGACCTAGAAATTACCATACTAAATAAACTAAGACAGAGAAAGACAAAAATCATATGATATCACTTATATGTGGAATCTAAACAATGATACAAGTGAATTTATTTACAAAACAGAAACATACTCACAGACTTACAAAACAAATTTACAGTAAACTTATGGTTATTTATCCTTCCTACCACACAGAGGTGGCAAGAAGGATAAATTAGGGGGTTGGGATTAACATACATACACTACTATATATAAAATAGATAAACAACAAGGACCTACTGTAGAGCACAGGGAACTATACTCAATATTCTGTAATAACTTATAAGGGAAAAGAACCTGAAAAAGAATAGATATATGTGTATGTGTAACCAAACCACTTTACTGTACACCTGAAGTTAACAGAACACAAGTCAACTATAATCCAATATAAAATTTTTTTAATTTATTTATATTTTATTATCAGTATTTTTTTCCTTTTATCATTGATAGATCTTTTAATTGCCATTGTGTTAATAATAAGACAAGTTTTGTGAGGCTAGTCTCCTTTCTTTCTTACATATTAACTTCCGATCATATTTAAATTATTGTTCATCATAAATTCCCAAAAGGGGGGGGGGGGATCAGGATGGGGAACGCATGTAAATCCATGGCTGATTCATGTCAATTTATGGCAAAAACCACTACAATATTGTAAAGTAATTAGCCTCCGACTAATAAAAATAAATGAAAAAAAGTCATCTTGAAATTGTAAAAAAAAAAAAAAGCAAATGTTTTCACAGAAAAAAATAAAATAAAATAAATTCCAAAAAAAATACAAAACTGACCTGAAAATAAGGCATTTATATGAGCAATTTGAATGCACTTAAACATTGACACTGCACCACATCGAGTTATGCAATCGTTTAACCTAATCACTCAATATCCCATACATTGAGTGCATGCATGCTAAGTCACTTCAGTCATGTCCGACTCTGTGTGACCCTATGGACTGTAACCTGCCAGGCTTCTCTGTCCATGGGGATTCTCCAGGCAAGAATACCAGAGTGAGTTGCCAATGCCCTTCTCCAGGGGATCTTTCTGATCCAGGGATCAAACCTGTGTCTCTTACATCTCCTGTATTGGCAAGTGGGTTCCAGTTATTGATTAATATGTTTTGGCTTTTTGTGACAAGAAAATTTTGTTTCTTCAGGCTTGCAACCATGTCTGTGATACTTTCATCAGAAACTGCCAGATTTCATCAGAGCAAGATGAGTCAGATACACTAAAATATGATCCAATATGTTAAGATGCATAAAATATGCAAATTCATAAACAAAATCACAATTTGTAGTACTGCTACAGGCTGGTGCTCTGCAAAAATAGAATTTCTGATATATTCTATTTCACAAGATTCCCACAAAAACTTGATGTAGTCACTATCAAAACACTATGGAGTTTCCTCAAAAAATTAAAAATAGAACTACCTCATGATCCAGCAATCCCACTTCTAGATATATATCCAAAAGAACTGAACTCAAGCTCTCAAAGAGATATATGCAGTCTTATGTTTATTGCAGCATTATTCACCATAGCGAAGATATAGAAACAACCTAAATGTCCATTGACATGAATGGGTAAACAAAATGTGATAGAAAGAATACATGCACACACAATGGAATGTTATTCGGCCTTAAAAAGAAGGAAAACCTTTCACATGACACAACATGAAAAAGCTTTGAGGACATTATGCTAAATGAAATAAGCCAATCACAAAAAGATAAGTATTGCATGATTCAACTTATTGAGGTATCTAAAATAGTCAAACTCAGAAGCAAAGAGTAGAATGGTGGTTGCCAGGGGCTGGGGAGAGGGAGTAAGAGGGAGTTTACTCTTCAACGAGCATAAAGTTTCAGCTATACAAGATGAATCATTTCTAGAGATCTGCTGTCCAACACTGTACCTAGAGTCAATGAAAATGTGTTATACAATTTAAAATGTGTTAAGAGGGCAAGGCTCATGTTAACTACTCTGGCTGCAATTAAAAGAATGGATGGTGCATTCAGAGTTGCATATGCCACTTTATTGAGTATTCTGTCACATTATTGACAACAGGAAACTCCCATTCTGAATCCTCCATATATAGTTTTACATGTCCAGTGAGTGGAAGAATTTTCCACAGACTGGTTTCTGCTCTGTACATTCCCAACCTTATTTTTTCTCAACTACACATATTTCCAGTGCTGGTGCTGCAGGACACATTAGTACCGAGATATGATCTTTGGCTCCACACCATTTGTCAGCATAGTGTGAGCAAAGAGTATTCCTGGATGCCATTCCTATGACAAGATGGTTAGCAGTGATACAGAAGTGACTGCAAGTCAAGTAAAAATATCTAATCAAACCCCAAAGAAGCATAAACCCAATTCAACTTCCCCTTTCTATGACCACAAAGTGTCCACAGCCACCCAATACCAACCCCAAGACAAGAGGAAGAACAGCAGAGGGGAAGCTGGAGTGTAACGAGACAGCTATGTTAACTGACGGCAATTAAAATATTTCACTTCTGCAAAGTTTACAAAAGCTGGCAGCCATGTCATCCCATTGTTGGGGCCTTGTAAGAAGCTCCCGTAAGTGAGGAACTCTGACACTTAAGCTTAATCAGCCTCAGAGTAACTGTAGTACTTGATGTGGAGTGAGAGAGAGGAGTCGAGAATGGTGCCCAGGTTTTGACCCTGAGCAGCTAGGTGAGTGGAGTTGTCATTTACTGAGATATGGAAGCTTAAGAGAATGGAATTTTTCAGGTGAAAATCAGAAGTTTGTTTTTGGACAGAAGTGTAAGATGTCTATTATGTCGAGGAAAGATGGAGTAGGCAGTTGGGTATATGAGTCTGGAATCCAAGGGAGAGGGTCAGCTTAAGAAGTAAATCAGAGTGACAACAGCACATGAGATATATTTAAAGCCATGAGATTGGATATGGAGTGAGGAGAGAGAGTGAGAGAGAAGAGGTGGAGCAGGGCAGAGTCCTGGGAAACTATTGCTGGGAAGTTGGGGAGAGGAAAAAGATAAATAAAGGAGACTGAGAAAGGAGTCAATGAGACTGAAAGAAACCAGGAGAGTGTGAGGTCCCAGAAGTCAAGTGAAAAAAGTGTTTCCAGGTGGAAGGAATGATCAGCTATTTCCAGTAATGTGCTGGCTGAGAATTGAAAATGAGACGTAGGATTAAACATCAGCTTCGTTGAGGTCAAGGTAACAGAGAACTTGCAAAGAGTTGGCTGGACTGAGTCAGAGTATGGAAGGAGTAGAACTAGAGACAGCAGTCATACTTGCATGTTTTAGAAATGCCTTTTCCCAGTAAAAGTTCTTGGGATTGTTTCCTATTAACACATATAGATCTATTTCATTATTTTAAAAACTTATTTTGTGTAAGGATCACTATAATTTATTCCTCCAGTTCCCTTTGGATGGACATCCAGGCTGCTAATCTTGGTGATTATAAACAATCCCAACACAAATATCTTTGAATATACATTTTTGTGCACATGCAAAATATGTCTCTAAGATTCTGAATTCTGAAACTGCTAAAGACTACATTAGTCCCTTGGTATCCGCAGGGGATGGTTCCAGGACTCCCTTGTGTACCAAAATCCAGGCATGCTCAAGTCCCTTAATAAAATGGTGTAGTATTTGCATATAACCTAGGCACATCTTCCTGTATATGTTCAATCATCTGTAGATTACTTCTAGTACCCAACAAAATGTAAATAGTGGCCAGAGCATGGGAAGTTCAAGTTTTGCTTTTCAGAACTTTGTGGAATTTTTTTCCCAAATATTTTCTATCTGCAGTTGGTTGAATCCTCAGATGCAGAACCCCCTCAGATATGGAGGGCTGATTGCATGCACACTTTCAATTTTAACACAGACTGTCAAACTGCCCTCAAGTGACTTTCTCATCAGTAACATGAGAGAACTACTCTTTCCCCACACCTTTCAAAGCACTGATTCATGTCAATGTATGGCAAAAACCACTACAATATTGTAAAGTAATTAGCCTCCAACTAATAAAAATAAATGGAAAAAAAATAGAAAATAAATAAATAAATAAATAAAGCATTGGATACTAATAATCTTTTAATCTTTGCCACCCTGTTTTCCTAATAGCAATGTTATTTTAATTTGCATGTCTTTGATCATCAGTAAAGAAGAACAGCCTTTCATATTCATTTGCATTTGCATTCCTTCTTTTGTATTACAACTGGGGCCTCTGCCAATTTTTCATTTTAGCATGTCTTCTTTTATTTTATTCAATTTGTTAGAAACATATCATATATGTTGCAAATATTTTCTCCCCAAAATGTGTTTGACTTGCAAAATTATTTATGGTGTTAACCATCCCTTGACAGATGAATGGATAAAGAAGATGTGGTACATATGTGCAGTGGAATATCATTCATCCTTTGAAGGGAATGAGATAATGCCATTTGCAGCAACATGGATGGACCTGGAGGTTACTGTGCTAGGTGAAGTAAGTCAGACAGAGAAAGACAAATATCATATGATATCGTTTATACACAGAATCTAAGAAAAATATACAAATGAACTTATTTATAAAACAGAAACATTCACAGACTTAGCAAATGACCTTATGGTTACAAGGGGATGGGCAGGTGGTGGAGGAATAGATTGGAAGGTGGATTAACATGTACACACTGCTATATTTAAAACAGATAACAGGGAACTCTGCTCAGTATTCTGTAATAACCTAAATGGGAAAAGAATTTGAAAAAGAATAAGATATTTCTATAGGTATGAGAACACCTGAAACTAACACAACGTTGTAAATCAACTATACTCCGATATAAAATTAAACATTTTTGAAATTATTTATGGTATTTTTATAGAGCTTGGGTTTTGTTTGTTTTTCCTTTGTAATGTGTCCCAAGCTTTCATTGTTTTCATTTATTGGTGTTTCCCATCAATGTCACATCTGATCGTTTTTTAACAAGAGCTGAAGAAATAGATTTTAAGATTATTAACCCAACGCTTAGACAGAACACGTTCTCTTTCATAGCTAATCAGACATCTGCAATGGGGACAAAATTGCCCCTTCCCACCCCCAACTTTAATCAAGATGTTTCTCTTTATATTGTTGGCAAAGACTCCTACTGCCTAATTGAGACTTCTGTGTACTCAGTGAATGCTTCTGTGTGTTTGGCCTCACAAAACCCAGAGGCTAATGGGACCACATGCTTTCTCTAACAAACACAAGAACAAATACAAGAACAAACACAAGGAAAGCAGCCTATTAGACTTCTTCATCCCTTTTATAAAATACATATGATATTTTCAGCATGCAATTTGCATAAAATAGTAGCAATGCAATTTTGAAAGTTTGAATGGATTTTGGTTCATTTCATATATAAAGCACACTTGAAATAAAATGCTTCTGTTCCAAAAATTTTTTTAATCATGCTTTTTCAAGCTCTTTAAGTAAGAGGTTTTTGCCTTGCATGGGTTAGAAATCACAACTAGCCCTTTAAATCAAGTGGCTTCCACAGTATTTGAATGCTGCAATTTGAACTTTCTTTAAACCTAAAAGCTGAAACAAAAGAGTTTCAGTGAACTGAATTTCTACAGTAATTTTCTTAATAATTAACAAATCAACTCAAAAAACTTGCTCTTAACCATCTATAGAAGAAAGACTCCTCAATCTTGTTTCTTTCCCAAAGCAGTGCAGGTATTTCAGAGGTAAATTTTGAATTCAGTAAGTGTCCAAAGTTGAGAAAACCAAATAAAGCATCCAGACTCAATTATTGCAAAAAAAAAAGTTTACAAAATCTCTTTCAGATTATAAAAAACTGTGAGGCTGTTAAAATATTAGAGTGCAGAAACAGAGACTTAAATCCTTCTCATTAAGGAAGCAAAACTAGGAAAAAGAATGTTCTCTATTTAAATTTTTTCCCTCATACTTATCCTGGCTGGCTGGCTTTGAGGTTATCATGTAAAATCTACAACCAGTGAAAATTTACAATAGAAGAAATTACCCCATTCACAATAGTAGTAAAACCCATAAAATATCTAGAAATAAATAAGAAATGAGCAGAAGAACTTATACAAAGAAAACCCTTGTGGAACATAAAATAAGACTTTAATAAATGGAGATATATTTTATTCTTAAATAGGTAGACTGAACATTAGAACAACTTTAGTTCTCCCAAACATTTCAGTTCTCTCTAGAAATCCAACACACACCCAACCAAAATTCTAGAAGTGAATTCTCTGAAGGGAGAGATGGAGAGCTTGACAAAAATCATCATAAAATACATTAAAATCTGGGAAAGAAGGGTAATAAGTGAGGATTAATCCTGCCAGATAGTGAAGTATATCATAAAAAGTGATTAAAAGAGTGTGAAACAGGAGTTGACAGGAATTGACAGTTTAACAGATAAGAATGGAGTATAGAAATAGACTTAAATATATGGGAGACCATAGTCCTATATGATAAAGTTGGCATCCATTAATTCAACAATTATTTACTGAGTCATATCTGATGTAGACCTGCAACACTCAAAATTTTTACCTTGAATGTAGCTTAAATTCTCATGGGAAAAAACAATAAGGCAATAAGTAAAATATATAATATATAAGACAGGGATCAGTGCTATTGAGAAAACTCAGGCAGGAAAGAGAGATGGGAGGTGGAGGGACTGCAATTTTAAATAAAGCGGTCATCTCTGAGAGGGTGACATTTCAGCAAAGACCAGGAGCATGAGCCATGTAGACACCCAGGGAAAGAGTAGATCAGATAGGGTGAGGTTTCTGAACATGGACACTGTTGAGTTTGGGCCAGATAATTCTTTGCTGTAGGAGAGGCTGTCGTGTGTATCATAGGGTGTTTAGCAAGATCCCTGGCCTCTACCCACTGGATGCCAGTAGCTACCCTCCTCCCGGTTGTGACAATCAGAAATGTCTGTAAAGACTTACAGAACGAACTCATGGTTGCTGTGGGGGATAGTTGTTAGGGAGGGTTAGTTAGGGAGTTTGGGAAGGTCATGTGCACACTTAATATATTTAAAATGGATAACCAACATGGTTTCACTCTAAAGCCTTTGCAAAATGTCTACTCTTCAAGATTTATAAAAAGGACTTTAGAAGTTTCTGATTTTCATAACATAATACTGAACTGAGTAAAAAAACAAAATTTAAAAATTCTAATGAGAAACCTGATGACTTCATAAAGCTGTTAACAAAAGGGATTAATTTACATAAAACTGAATAAACTGGTAAATATGGTTGCAATTTTTATGGTTTCTATTTCAAAGGATTACTGGTTTAAATCTGGGTTTTCCAGATATAAGAAAAACTTCTTCAATTAATTATGACTTCCAGGAGTTTGGTAGATTATGCCTTTTGGAACATATATCCTTTTCTCTCTGCCTGGTTGATCCTGACAGTAACATATGCTGGTGTCAAAGATTAGGCCATGCATCAGTGTGTATGCTCAGTGCAATGAAACTGTAGTTAGCTCATTAAATCAGTTATGGTTCCTTTGGTCACTTGATTACTGCAGCTGGATTACAAGTAGTTACACTAATCATTGTTTAAATTTGTTCTTTGTTTTCAAATTGTGATTTGCGTCTCCCTGCTGCTCTATGTCATTGTCTGCATTACTTATATCTTGTTTAATTTATAAGATTGTTGTCTCTTGCAGTAACCAGTGTGTATTCAGGCCTCCAATAAAAGTTCTATGGCTAAACATTTTGAGAAAAATCACATTTTTAACGTAAAATAATTGTAATAGTGTGATTCTAGGTATGAGAAGAAGCAACAAGGGAAAATGTCTCCTGGATTATTGTAGACAGAATCCAGAGAATTTTTAATTATTGATGGGACCTGGTCCAAAACTTAAGACCTGGAGTGACATAGCAAGAATTTTTGGCTTAACTGGGATGAGCCTCCCAGGACCGTGGGACAAAAGTTGATCATGAAATATTTCCCAGACAATGGTCATTCATGACCAAGAGGGTAAGAACTGATTGCAGCCCTTCAATGTGAGTCAGTGAGTCCCAAGGAAGGGAAATACCTGCCATCATGAAGTGAAAATATGTCCTGCCATATTAATAAACAAGAAATGTCACAGTCATCAGCAATTTCTGGCCTCCAAATATGAATGAGGGCTCCCAAAACTGCGATCCAGAGGATGCTGCCATCCACCATGGTGATAGCTGAGGAGCTGGGGGAATGTAAGAAGCAAGGTGAACAAGGAAATAGGATTGGCCCCAGATAGCTGAGGTACATATGAAAGGAATGAATTCAGTGAACAAGAGCCTTCCATCTTCCCATACATGGAATACTAAATTCCTTAACTTGATACCTGATCTTTAGTTTTCAGAGTGCCTGCTCCTTTTGTTGCAAACTTGTATATACCTTGATTCCCCCACTTGCTTCCTTGGGGCAGGTTTCTCAGAGCTACTGAGATGTTGTCTCCTGGGCTTAGAGTCCTAAACATTCTCACCAAATAAAATAACTCTCTACTTTCAGGTTGTGATCATATTTTTTAATCAACACCACATAACAGTCATCAAACTGCAGCCACTCCAGCCACTCCTTATGGTGAACCCTGAGGAAACTGAGAATGCAGGATTACAGGCCCCAGATGGCTGAGGTACATACTAAGGAAATAATATCAATGAGCCCTGACTCTTGCATCATTCTATACATAGAAAAGCGCTAAATTTGTTCATTTGAGATGCTGTCTCGTGAATTTGAAGTTCAGCATATCTAAGTCTACAGGTGTAAAACAGACACTTTCCAAAAGAGGAACAAAGAGAAAACAAATCACAACATTTGAAACACTGATAATGATGGCAGACACTCCCAGAAAGATCCACCTGACTAAGCAGAACAATCATCACCCACTTTTTCCATAAGAGTGTGGAATGGACTTTGACAGTGAGGAATTGTTGCAGAGAAGAAGCCAGTTTTGACTCCATGTTGGAAACTGTTTCTTTGACTTGCTTTTCGTTGTTTTTGTTAATATAATCATACATAATAGCTTGCTTAAAAGGACCCTCTCCCTCTGGTGATTTAGGCATTACATCATGTTCTATTCTTGTGATCCCATGGACTGTAGCCCTCCAGGCTCCTCTGTCCATGGAATTCTCAAGGCAAGAATACTGAAGTGGCTTGCCACATCCTTCTTCAGGGGATCTTCCCAACCCAGGGATTAAACCCGGGTCTCCTGCACTTTGGGCAGATTCTTTACCCACTGAGCTATCAATGCCTGACTGTAAACTAGAGTGTCTTTGTTCAGAACTCTCTGTCCACCTATAGATGGCAGGAAGAAATTAACACATCCCGTGCCTGAGGCTTGCCATTCTAGAAGATGTTTGCAAGATGAATAGCCTTTTCACTTTGCTTCCTCACCTCCCCTTCACCATCTCTAATCTATAAAAGAACCTGGCATCCAGACCCCAAAGATGATTATTTTGAGGCACTAACCTGCCATCCTGGAGAAATTTGGCCTTGGAGTACAGAATGAAGCAGGGCAAAGGCTAATAGAGTTTTGCCAAGAGAACGCACTGGTCATCACAAACACCCTCTTCCAACAATACAAGAGACAACTCTACACATGGACATCACCAGATGGTCAATACCGAAATGAGATTGATTATATTCTTTATAGCCAAAGATGGAGAAGCTCTATACAGTCTATACAGTCAGCAAAAACAAGACTGGCAGCTGACTGTGGCTCAGATCAAACTCTTTATTGCCAAATTCAGACTTAAATTGAAGAAAGTAGGGGAAACAACTAGACTATTCAGGTATGACCTAAATCAAATCCCTTATGATTATACAGTGGAAGTGACAAATAGATTCAAGGGATTAGATCTGGTAGAGTGCCCGAAGAACTATGGACAGAAGTTTGTGACATTGTACAGGAGGCAGGGATCAAGATTATCCACAAAGAAAGAAATGCAAAAAGGCAAAATGGTTGTCTGAGGAGGCCTTACGAATAGCTGAGAAAAGAAGAGAAGCAAAAGGCAAAGAAGAAAAGGAAAGATATACCAATTTGAATGCAGAGTTCCAAAGAATAGCAAGGAGAGATAAGAAAGCCTTCCTCAGTAATCAATGCAGAGAAATAGAGGTAAATAGAATGGGAAAGACTAGAGATCTCTTCAAGAAAATTAGAGAAACCAAGGGAACATTTCATGCAAAGATGGGCACAATAAAGGACAGAAATGGTAGGGACCTAAAAGAAGGAGAAGATATTAAGAAGAGGTGGCAACAATACACAAAAGAGTATTACAAAAAAGATGTTTACGACCCAGATAATCACGATGGTGTGATCACTCACCTAGAGCCAGACATCCTGGAATATGAAGTCAAGGGGGCCTTAGGAAGCATCACTATGAACAAAGCTAGTGGGGGTGATGGAAATCCAGTTGAGCTATTTCAAATCCTAAAAGATGATGCTGTGAAAGTGCTGCACTCAATATGCCAGCAACTTTGGAAAACTCAGCAGTGGCCACGGGACTGGAAAAGGTCAGTTTTCATTCCAATCCTAAAGAAAGACAATCCCAAAGAATGTTCAAACTACCACACAATTGCACTCATCTCACACACTAGTAAAGTAATGCTCAAAATTCTCCAAGCCAGGCTTCAACAGTACGTGAACCATGAACTTCCAGATGTTCAAGCTGGCTTTAGAAAAGGCAGAGGAACCAGAGATCAAATTGCCAACATCCGCTGGATCATCGAGAAATCAAGAGAGTTCCAGAAAAACATCTACTTCTGCTTTATTGACTATGCCAAAGCCTTTGACTGTGTGGATCACAATAAACTGTGGAAAATTCTGAAAGAGATGGGAATACCAGACAACCTGACCTACCTCCTGAAAAATCTGTATGCAGGTCAAGAAGTAGCAGTTAGAACTGGACATGGAACAACAGGCTGGTTCCAAATAGGGAAAGGAGTATGTCAAGGCTGTATATTGTCACCCTGCTTATTTAACTTATATACAGAGTACATCATGAGATATGCCAAACTGGATGAAGCACAAGCTGGAATCAAGATTACTGAGAGAAATATCAATAACCTCAGATATGCATATGACACCACCTTTATGGCAGAAATCGAAGAAGAACTAAAGAGCCTCTTGATGAAAGTCAAAGAGGAGAGTGAAAATGTTGGCTTAAAACTCAACATTCAGAAAACTAAGATCATGGCATCTGGTCCTATCAGTTCATGCAAATAGATGGGGAAACAATAGAAACAGTGACAGATTTTATTTTGGGGGGCTCCAAAATCATTGCAGATGGTGACTGCAACCATGAAATTAAAAGGCTCTTGCTCCTTGGAAGAAAAGTTGTGACCAACCTAGACAGCATATTAAAAAGCAGAGACATTACTTTGCCAATAAAGGTCCATCTAGTCAAAGCTATGGTTTTTCCAGTAGTCATGTATGAATGTGAGAGTTGAACTTAGAGAAAGCTGAGTGCCAAAGAATTGATGCTTTTGAACTGTGGTGTTGAAGAAGACTCTTGAGAGTCCCTTGGACTGCAAGGAGATCCAACCAGTCCATCCTAAAGGAGATCAGTCCTGGGTGTTCATTGGAAGGACTGATGCTGAAGCTGAACCTCCAATACTTTGGCCAACTAATGTGAAGAACTGACTCATTGGAAAAGACCCAGATACTGGGAAAGATTGAAGGTGGGAGGAGAAGAGGACAACAGAGAATAACATGGTTGAATGGCATCACTGATTCAGTGGACATAAGTTTGAATAAACTCCGGGAGTTAGTGATGGACAGGGAGGCCTGGCGAGCTGCAGTCCACAGGATTGCGAAGAGTCGAACACAACTGAGCGACTGAACTGGACTAACTGTGCCTGCCATCTTCTGCTCAATGTTATGGCTACCTGGATGGGAGGGGTGTTTGGGATAGAATGGATAGATGTATATGTATGACTGAATGGGTAGATGTGTATATATGGCTGAGTCCCTTCACTGTTCACCTGAAACTATCACAACACTGTTTGTTAATTGGCTATACCCCAATAAAAAATAGTCAATAAAGTAAAAAAAAAAAAAAAAAAAAACAAGAAATGTCTGTAAACATTGAGAAAATTCACCTGGGTAGCAAAATGGCCCCCAACTGAAAATCTCTGGTTTGGAAAGAATAATCCGGGCAAATGTCCCAAGTGGCTGAGGAGAATGGTTGGCATGCTAAAGCAACAGCAAGAGAGCTATTGTGACTGGAGTGGAGTGAGCATAGATCAAGGGTCAGGTTGCATGGCAGGGCTGGGAGGAGAACTGTAGAATATGATGTAATATATTTGGGGGGGGGGGCGGCCTGTGACAGATCACACAAGACCTTGTAAGACACTATGACTTTATATTTTATGTGGAAAGTGTTGAAAGCATTATTCACTCAATCATGTCTGACTCTTTGTGACCCCATGGACTGCAGCCTTCCAGGCTCCTCTGTCCATGGAATTCTCCAGGTCAGAATACTGGAGAGGGTTGCCATTTCCTTCTACAGGGGATCTTCCCAACCCAGGGATCAAACATGAGTCTCCTGCATTGCACGCAGATTCTTTAGCATCTGAGCCAACAGGAGAGCCAGGTGGCACTAGTGATAAAGAACACATCTGCCAATGCAGGAGACTTGGGTTCAATCCCTGGGTCAGGAAGATCCCCTAGAGGAAGGCATGGTAACCCACTCCAATATTCTTGTCTGGAGAATCCTATGGACAGAGAAGCCTGGTAGACTATAGTCCACAGGGTCGCAAAGAGTTGGACACAACCGAAGTGACTTAACACACACACATCTTTTATGTAGAAAGAGATGAATATCCACTGGAGGATTTTGAGCAGAGAAGTGATTTGATGTCTCCTATTCTCAAAGAACCATTCAGTCTGCTGTGTTGAGAACAGATTGTAGGGGAGTAAGGAACTTCCCTGGTGATCGAGTGGCTAAGACTCTGTGTTCCCAATGCAGGGGGCCCAGGCTCAATCCTTGCTTATGGACCTAGGTTCCGCATGCCATAACTAAAAGTTCACATCACAACTAGAATTCCCATGTGCCACACCTAAGACCCAGCAGAGCCAAATAAATAAATATCTTTTCTTAAAAAAATTGGAAAGGGAAGATGCAGGGAGAACAGTTATTGTGATAAGCCAGAGAAGAGGTAGCTTCAAAAAGGCTTGGATTAGGGTGTGAGCAATGGACGTGGGGGAAAGTGGTGGATTTGGGATGTATTTTCATGGTAGAGTCAACAGGATTTGCTGACAGATGTGAATAAAAGAGGGACATCAAAAATGACTTCCAGAAGGGGAATTTGGGGGAGAATATATACATGTGTATGTATGGCTGAGTCCCTTTGCTGTCCACCTGAAACTATCACAACATTGTTAACTGGCTATACTCCAATATAAAATAAAAGTTTGTTGTTGTTGTTTTTTAATGACTCCCAGGATTTTAGCCTAAGCAACTGAGAGGTTGAGTTTCCATTTAGTGTTATGGGGGAAACTTTAGGGGTTGACAATTTTGAGGAAAATTTGGAGTTGGGTTTTGGACATGTTGACTTTGAGTGGTCTTTTTTTGGGCATCCAAGTGGAGGGATATAGTCAACTGGCTATACAGGTCTGGATTTCATGGGAGAGGTCAGGGATGGAAATATAAATTTGACGTCATTAGCATATAGGTGATATTGAAAGTCATGAAACTAGATGAGCTCACTGTGGGAGTAAATTCAGACAGAGAAAAATCTAAGAACTGGCCCAATGTTAAGAGGTCAGATGTGGAGGGATAGCACGGGAAGGAGTACTAAAGGAAAACTGGTACAGGATACTGAAAAAACAAGTCAAGAGATGTGGAAGAAAATCAGGAAAATGTGTATCCTGGGAGCCAAGTGGAGAAAATGCTTCAAGGTGGAGAAATCATCAATGACGTAAATATCACCCACAGGTGGTTGTATTTAGCAACAGGAAAGTAACTATAACAGCAGTTGTAACCAGGTGGTGAGCATGAAAGAATGGCTGGAGTGGGTTCAAGAGAGACTGGGAGGAAAGGAATTAGAGACTGCAAGAACAGGCAACTTCTTAAGGAACTTTGTTTTAGAGTGGAGCAGAGACTGTGGGACTACAGGAGGAAGTGAGTTCAAGATGAAGTTTGAAGATGGGGAGTAGAAATAGCATTTTTGGATGCGGATAGGAATAATACTGTGGAGAGAACAGCCGATGTGGCAGAGAGAGTGGGAAGCTGCTGGGGTGAGGTCCTCAAGCAGAAGAAAAGAGATGGAATCTAGTGCACACACATGGGATGGGCTACACAGAGAGTCGTGGACAGTTGGTTTCTAGCAACAGGAAGCACAGCAGTGAACAGAGATACAGCTGCAGGTAAGAGGGCAAGTGTGATGGTGAGGGCTTGTGGAAGTTCTCTTTTGATTGCTCCTATCTTTTCAGTGACATAGGAATCAAGGAGAGATGATGAAAGACGGGGTGCAGAGGCTTAAAAGAAGAAAAGGTGTGTGTGCTGTGTAGGTCTAGAATTAGCCTGATCTGTATACTAAAGCTCCTGCATGGAACTGACCCCTCATCAAAGCATGAAACATACTGATTAATGATGTTGCTGTGTAACAAGGGGTCTGAGGAAATGCAACAAGGTTTGGGCACATTGTGTATTTTGTAAAATTTATTTATTTCTTTGGCTGTTCCAGGTCTTAGGACTTTCCAGGTGGCACTAGTGGTTAAAGAACCCACCTGCAAATACAGGAGACATAAGAGACACAGGTTCAATTCCTGGGTTGAGAGTATGGCAACCTGCTTGAGTACTCTTGCCTGGAGAATCCCATGGGCAGAGGAGCCTGGTGGGCTGCAGTCCATAGCATTGCACAGAGTCAGACTTCCAGATGTTCCAGCTGGATTTAGAAAAGGCAGAGGAACCAGAGATCAAATTGCCAATATCCGCTGGATCATCAGCAAGAGAGTTCCAGAAAAACATCTACTTCTGCTTTATTGACTATGCCAAAGCCTTTGACTGTGTGGATCACAATAAACTGTGGAAAATTCTGAAGGAGATGGGAATACCAGGCCACCTGACCTGCCTCTTGAGAAACCTGTGTGCAGGTCAGGAAGCAACAGTTAGAACTGGACATAGAACAACAGACTGGTTCCAAATAGGAAAAGGAGTATGTCAAGGCTGTATATTGTCACCCTGCTGATTTAACTTATATGCAGAGTACATCACGAGAAACACTGGGCTGGAAGAAGCACAAGCTGGAATCAAGATAGCCGGGAGAAATATCAATAACCTCAGATATGCAGATGACACCACCCTTATGGCAGAAAGTGAAGAGGAACTAAAAAGCCTCTTGATGAAAGTGAAAGATTAGAGTGAAAAAGTTGGCTTAAAGCTTAACATTCAGAAAACTAAGATCATGGCATCTGGTCCCATCACCTCATGGGAAATAGATGGGGAGACAGTGGAAACAGTGTCAGACTTTATTTTTTGGGTCTCCAAAATCACTGCAGATGGCGACTGCAGCCATGAAATTAAAAGACACTTACTCTTTGGAAGGAAAGTTATGACCAACCTAGATAGCATATTAAAAAGCAGACACATTACTTTGCCAACAAAGGTCTGTCTAGTCAAAGCTATGGCTTTTCCAGTGGTCATGTATGGATGTGAGAGTTGGACTGTGAAGAAAGCTGAGCACCAAAGAATTGATGCTTTTGAACTGTGGTGTTGGAGAAGGCTGTTGAGAGTCCCTTGGACAGCAAGGGGATCCAACCAGTTCATCCTGAAGAAGATAAGTCCTGGGTGTTGATTGGAATGACTGATGCTGAAGCTGAAACTCCAATACTTTGGCCACCTGATGCAAAGAGTTGACTCATTGGAAAAGACCCTGATGCTGGGAGGGATTGGGGGCAGGAGGATAAGGGGAGGACAAAGGATGAGATGGCTGGATGGCATCACTGACTTGATGGGCATGAGTTTGAGTAAACTCCAGGAGTTGGTGATGACCAGGGAGGCCTGGTATGCTGTGATTCATGGGGTCGCAAAGAGTCAGACACAACTGAGAGACTGAACTGAACTGGATAACTATTTCCTGCTATATTCACAGTGGCAGGTGAGCAGGGTTGAATTGCTAAAGCATTCTTTGGGGTTGCCTTTCTTTGGGATTGGAATGAAAACTGAACTTTTCCAGTCCTGTGGCCACTGCTGAGTTTTCCAAATTTGATGGCATATTGAGTGCTGCACTTTCACAGCATCATCTTTCAAGATTTGAAATAGCTCGACTGGAATTCCATCACCTCCACTAGCTTTGTTCATAGTGATGCTTCCTAAGGCCCACTTGACTTCATATTCCAGGATGTCTGGCTCTAAGTGAGTGATCACACCATTGTGATTATCTGGGTCATGAAGATCTTTTTTGTACAGTTCTTCTGTGTATTCCTGCCTCCTCTTCTTAATATCTTCTGCTTCTGTTAGGTCCTTACCATTTCTGTCCTTTATTGTGCCCATTTTTGCATGAAATGTTCCCTTGGTATCTCTAATTTTCTTGAAGAGATCTCTTGTCTTTCCCATTCTGTTGTTTTCCTCTATTTCTTTGCATTGATCCCTGAGGAAGGCTTTCTTATCTCTCCTGGCTATTCTTTGGAAATCTGCATTCAAATGGGAATATCTTTCCTTTTCTCCTTTGCTTCTTGCTTCTCTTCTTTTCACAGCTATTTGTAAGTGCTCCTCAGACAGCCATTTTGCTTTTTTGCATTTCTTTTCCATGGGGATGGTCTTGATCCCTGTCTCCTGTACAATGTCACGAACCTCCGTCCATAGTTCATCAGGCACTCTGTCTATCAGATCTAATCCCTTAAATCTATTTCTCACTTCCACTGTATATTCACAAGGGATTTGATTTCGGTCATACCTGAATGGTCTAGTGGTTATCCCTACTCTCTTCAGTTTAAGTCTGAATTTGGCAATAAGGAGTTCATGATCTGAGCCACAGTCAACTCCCACTCTTGTTTTTGCTGACCGTATAGAGCTTCTCCATCTTTGGCTGCAAAGAATATAATCAATCTGATTTCGGTGTTGACCATCTGGTGATGTCCATGTGTAGAGTCTTCTCTTGTGTTGTTGGAAGAGGGTGTTTGCTATGACCAGTGCGTTCTCTTGGCAAAACTCTATTAGCCTTTGCCCTGCTTCATTCCGTACTCCAAGGTAAAATTTCCCTGTTACTCCAGGTGTTTCTTGACTTCCTCCTTTTGCATTCCAGTCCCCTATAATGAAAAGGACATCTTTTTTGGGTGTTAGTTCTAAAAGGTCTTGTATAATCTCAAAAATATACAAGCAACTCCTGAAGCTCAATTCCAGAAAAATAAATGACCCAATCAAAATATGGGCCAAAGAACTAAATAGACATTTCTCCAAAGAAGACATACAGATGGCTAACAAACACATGAAAAGATGCTCAACATCACTCATTATCAGAGAAATGCAAATCAATACCACAATGAAGTACCATTACATATCAGTCAGGATGGCTGCTATCCAAAAGTCTACAAGCAATAAATGCTGGAGAGGGTGTGGTGAAAGGGGAACCCTCTTACACTGTTGGTGGGAATGCAAACTAGTACAGCCACTAAGGAGAACAGTGTGGAGATTTCTTAAAAAACTGGAAATAGAACTGCCATATGACCCAGCAATACCACTTCTGGGCATACACACTGAGGAAACCAGATCTGAAAGAGACACGTGCACCCCCATGTTCATTGCAGCACTGTTTATAATAGCCAGGACATGGAAGCAACCTAGATGCCCATCAGCAGACGAAAGGATAAGGAAGCTGTGGTACATAAACACCATGGAATATTACTCAGCCGTTAAAAAGAATTCATTTGAATCAGTTCTAATGAGATGGATGAAACTGGAGCCCATTATACAGAGCGAAGTAAGCCAGAAACATAAAGAACATTACAGCATACTAACACATATATATATGGAATTTAGAAAGATGGTAATGATAACCCTATATGCAAAACAGAAAAAGAGATAGAGATGTACAGAACAGACTTTGGGACTCTGTGGGAGAAGGCGAGGGTGGGATGTTTCAAGAGAACAGCATGTATATTATCTATAGTGAAACAGATCACCAGCCCAGGTGGGATGCACGAGACAAGTGCTCGGGCCTGGTGCACTGGGAAGAACCAGAGCAATCAGGTGGAGAGGGAGGTGGGAGGGGGGATCGGGATGGGGAATACATGTAACTCCATGGCTGATTCATGACAATGTATGACAAAACCCACTGCAATATTGTAAAGTAATTAGCCTCCAACTAATAAAAATAAATGAAAAAAATAAAATAAAAATTGAGACCTAAAAAAATAATAATCTTGAAAAAGAATAATAAAGTGAGAAGATTCAGTTGTAAAAAAAAATAAAATAAAAGGTCTTGTAGGTCTTCATAGAACCATTCAACTTCGGCTTCTTCAGCGTTACTGGTTTGAGCATAGGTGTGGATTACCATGATAATGAATGGTTTGCCTTGGAAATGAACAGAGATCATTCTGTCGTTTTTGAGATTGCATCCAAGTACTGCATTTCGGACTCTTTTGTTGACTATGATGGCTACTCCATTCTTCTAAGGGATTCCTGCCAACAGTATTAGATATAATGGTCATCTGAGTTAAATTCACCCATTCCAGTCCATTTTTAGTTCGCTGATTCCTAGAATGTCGACATTCACTCTTGCCATCTCCTGCTTGACCACTTCCAATTTGCCATGATTCATGGACCTAACATTCCAGGTTCCTATGCAATGTAAGTATCAGACCTTGCTTCTATCACCAGTCCCATCCACAACTGGGTGTTGTTTTTGCTTTGGCTCTATCCCTTCATTCTTTCTGGAGTTATTTTTCCACTGATCTCCAGTAGCATATTGGGCACCTACCAAAATAATTATCCAGGAGAATGCAAAAGAAAGGGAGAAAATGCATCGTTAAAATAAGGCACTGGGACACAAGGTGCAGTAGACATGGCTGCCCAAATCCATCTACAATGATTCCACCTAGAGAATGCCCATCCTCTAACTTCCCCATCACAGACCATGGGATTTCAGGATTGAGTTCACGACAACCATGTTTGCATTAAGTAATCCTTGTCCCTGATCAGATCAAAGGTGAACCCCTGACCCAAGCTGAACTAATCAGAGTCTCTTCCAGTCTGAAGTGCTGGTGTCTAGAAGGGAGGAGACCTAAAACCTTAGTTGTTGAGCTTTGGTATGGCTAGCTCCACCATAGGACTCAGTAGTAGGAAAAAAAAAAAAAAAAAAACAGTTCACAGAGAGGGATGAACTAAGCCAACACTCAGAGAGCATCAGAGATGAGAGATGGAAAGAAACTAGTACTCTTTGCATTCCTGACACATTTCCCTTCCCAGATTCTGGTCCTTTTGCATAAATAAACTCCATCCCAGAACTCAGGTTTCAGGAAAATACAGCATATTCTCATAGTTAAAGTTAGCTCCTTTACTAGCAGCTAAAAATCCTTAATTCATTAGTCATTTAGAAATATATAAAGTGAGATCCTTATCTCACCTCCTACACAAAAATACATTCCAGATGGAGTTAAGATTTCAATTTAAAAATAAAATACCAGGTGTAAAATAAAATATAAGAATATTTTTACAACCTTGGAATCCAGAAATCAAAAAGGAAAAAGTAGTTAAACATTTGGCTGTAAACAATTTTAAAGCATGTAAACAGTCAAAACATCATCAACACAGCCAAAAGGCACAAAATTGGGGGAAATCTGTGCAAAAAATGTAAAAAGCAAAGGACTAACATTAGTAATATACAAAGAACTGCTATAAGTCAGTAAGAGAAGACAAAAGAAAAGTAGACAAATTGGTAAAGAACAAAAAACCAATTATAAACAGCCAACAAACAAATGCAAAGATGCTCAACCTGTTACTTCAGAAATAGATGAAAATTATAGATCAGCAAATATTTAAAAGATTCATAACCTTAGTGTTGAAAAGGTTTTGAAAAATCACAAACTCTCTTTTACCATTGGTTAAAGGTTTGGGAATGTAGTTTGGCAACATCAATCAAAGTTCTAAACACACAAAAACTTTTGACACCAGCAATTCCACTACTAGCAATTTACCCTACAAAACTGTTTACATAATTCATGTAACACTATTTATGTTTATTTTAAAATGATTTATAAAATATGAACATACCCAAATACTTATCACAGAGCACTGAATTAGAAACACACACACACACACACACACACACACACATATATATAGTATATCCACAGAGTGTAATGTGCTGCAGAAATTTAAAAAGATTGAATCAGGGACTTCCCTGGTGGCACAATGGGTAAGAATGTACCTGCCAATGCAGGGGACATGAGTTCAATCTCTGGTCTGGGAGGATTCCACGTGCTGTGGAGCAATAAAGCCCATGCACCACAACTGCTGAGCCTGTGTGCCACAACTACTGAAGCCCAAGTGCCCTAGAGTTTGTGCTCTAGAACAAGAGAAGCCACCACAATGAGAAGCCTGCACACCATAGCAAAGAGTAGCCCCTGCTCATCACAACTAGAAAAGGTCTGCACACAGCAACAAAGACCCAATACAGCCAAAAATAAATAATAAAAATTTTTAAAAAGAAGTCCACATGTCTAAAAACATGATTGAGGCAGCACTGTATATGCTGACACAAAGAGTTACTCCAGAGATATTTAAAATGGAAAAGACAAATTTCAGATCACAGGAAAAGCATGATCTTACATAGTTAAAGGGGAAAGTGAGGGGTGGGGGATAAATTAGGAGTATAGGATTAACAGATACAAACTACTATACATAAAACAGATAAGCAACAAGGATTTATTGTATAGCACAGGGAACAGCACTCAGTATTTTGTAATAACCTATAAAGGAAAATAATCTGAATTATATATATATATAACTGAATCTGTTTGCTACACACCTGAAACTATTATATTGTTAACCAGCTATACTCCAATACAAAATAAAAAGTTTTAAAAAGAGGAGGTACTTACTTCAGTCTGTGAAATAGGCTCTAGGTTCATCCACTTCATTAGGACCTATTCAAATGCATTCTTTTTTATAGTTGAGTGATATTCCATTGCATATATGTACCACAATTTCTGTATCCATTCATCTGTTAAGAACCAACACGATATTGTAAAGCAATTATCCTCCAGTAAAAAAAAAAAAAAAAAAAGGCAAGTGGGGGGAGGGGAGGCTAAAACACCATGACCTAGTACCAGTGGTTACCTATGGGCAGTGGGAATGGGGCAGATGCTGGGGACCAAAGCTTTTAACTTTCACTTTATACAGTTCTAATTCAGACTGAAATTGAAGAAAGTGGAGAAAACCACCAGACCATTCAGGTATGACCTAAATCAAATTCCTTATGACTATACAGTGGAAGTGAGAAATAGATTTAAGGGACGAGATCTAATAGACAGAGAGCCTGATGAACTATGGATGGAGGTTTGTGACATTGTACAGCAGACAGGAATCAAGACCATCCCCAAGAAAAAGAAATGCAAAAAAGCAAAATGGCTGTCTGAGGAGGCCTTACATATAGCTGTGAAAAAGGGAAGTGAAAAGCAAAGGAGAAAAGGAAAGATATACCCATTTGAATGCAGAGTTCCAAAGAATAGCCAGGAGAGATAAGAAAGCCTTCCTCAGGGATCAAAGCAAAGAAATAGAGGAAAATAATAGAATGGGAAAGACTAGAGATCTCTTCAAGAAAATTAGAGATACCAAGGGAACATTTCATGCAAAGATGGGCACAATAAAGGACAGAAATGGCATGGACCTAACAGAAGCAGAAGATATTAAGAAGAGGTGTCAAGAATACACAGAAGAACTGTACAAAAAAGATCTTCATGACCCAGATAATCACAATGGTGTGATCACTCACCTAGAGCCAGACATCCTGGAATGTGAAGTCACGTGGGCCTTAGAAAGCATGACTACTAACAAAGCTAATGGAGGTGATGAAATTCCAGTTGAGCTATTTCAAATCCTGAAAGATGATGCTGTGAAAGTGCAGCACTCAATATGCCATCAAATTTGGAAAACTCAGCAGTGGCCACAGGACTGGAAAAGGTCAGTTTTCATTCCAATCCCAAAGAAAGGCAATCCCAAAGAATGCTCAACTACCGCACAATTGCACTCATCTCACATGCTAGTAAAGTAATCCTTAAAATTCTCCAAGCCAGGCTTCAGCAATATGTGAACTGTGAACTTCCAGATGTTCAAGCTGGTTTTAGAAAAGGCAGAGGAACCAGAGATCAAATTGCCAATATCCACTGGATCATCGAAAAAGCAAGAGAGTTCCAGAAAAACATCTATTTCTGCTTTATTGACTGTGCCAAAGCCTTTGACTGTGTGGATCACAATAAACTGTGGAAAATTCTGAAGGAGATGGGAATACCAGACCACTTGATCTGCCTCTTGAGAAACCTGTGTGCAGGTCAGGAAGCAACAGTTAGAACTGGGCATGGAAGAACAGACTGGTTTCAAATGGGAAAAGGAGTACATCAAGGCTATATATTGTCACCCTGCTTATTTAACTTATATGCAGAGTACATCATGCGAAATGCTGGGCTGGAGGAAGTGCAAGCTGGAATCAAGACTGCCGGGAGAAATATCAATAACCTCAAATATGCATATGACACCACCCTTATGGCAGAAAGTGAAGAACCAAAGAGCCTCTTGAAGAAAGTGAAAGAGGAGAGTGAAAAAGTTGGCTTAAAGCTTAACATTCAGAAAACTAAGATCATGGCATCTGGTCCCCTCACTTCATGGCAAATAGATGGGGAAACAGTGGCTGACTTTATTTTGGGGGGCTCCAAAATCACTGCAGATGGTGATTGCAGCCATGAAATTAAAAGATTCTTACTCCTTGGAAAGAAAATTATGACCAACCTAGACAGCGTATTAAAAAGCAGAGATTACTTTGCCAACAAAGGTCCGTCTAGTCCAGACTATGGTTTTTCCAGTGGTCATGTATGGATGTGAGAGTTGGAGTGTGAAGAAAGCTGAGTGCCAAAGAATTGATGGTTTTGAACTGTGGTATTGGAGAACACTCTTGACAGTCCCTTGGACAGCAAGGAGGTCCAACCAGTCTATCCTCAAGGAGATCAGTCCTGGGTGTTCATTGGAAGGACTGATGTTGAAGCTGAAACTCCAATACTTTGGCCACCTGATGCGAAGAGCTAACATATTGGAAAGGACCCTGATGCTGGGAAAGATTGAGGAATGGAGCAGAAGAGGACGACAAAGGATGAGATGGCTGGATGGCATCACCGACTCGATGGACATGGGTTTAGGTAAACTCTGGGAGTTGGTGATGGACAGGAAGGCCTGGCGTGCTACAGTTCATGGGGTCACAAAGAGTTGGACATGACTGAGCGACTGAACTGAACTGAAGTAAAGTGGTTTAAACTATCTGCAACAGACATTCATTAACTTTGCAATTTTTTAATAAAATATTTTTAGACAAAACGTTACATAGAAAGTCATACCATGTTTTCAGATTTGAAGACACAACATCAAAACATGCCCATTCTTTCCTTTTTTTTTTTTTTTTTTTTTTTGCCCATTCTTTCTTAACTTCACTTACAGATTTAACATGATCCCAGGAAAACTGCAGGGCTTCCCTGGAGGCTCAGTGGTAAAGAACCCGCCTGTCAATATAGGAGTTGCAGGAGATGAGAGTTCAATCCCTGGGTCAGGAAAATCCCCTGGAGGAGGGTATGGCAAGCCACTCCAGTATTCTTGCATGGAGAATCCCATGTACTGAGGACCCTGGAGGACTGCAGTTCATAGGGTCTCAAAGAGTTGGACATGACTGAAGTGACGTAGTACACCTGCACGCAGTAAAACTGCTTACTTTGGGGGCTGGAGAAGCTTATCTAACATTCATATGGAAAAACAAACAAGGAAGAGTAACCAGAAAACTGCTGAAAGGGAAGAATAATGGGACAGAGGGGACTTGTCTTACTAGATATTAAACCATATGCAATATATATAAATAGCAAGGATATTTATTACAGCAATGTTTGTATTAGACACAAACTGTGAACCACTGAAATACTTACCAAATAAGACTAGCTAAAATATAGTATATCAGTGTTATGGAGTTCTAGTTCCATTCAGTTCAGTCACTCAGTCGTGTCCGACTCTTTGCCAGCCCATGGACTGTATCACACCAGGCTTCCCTGTCCATCATCAACTGTCAGAGCTTGCTCAAACTCATGTCCATCGAGTTGGTGATGCCATCCAACCATCTCATCCTCTGTCATCCCCTTCTCCTCCTGTCTTCAATCTTTCCCAGCATCAGGGTCTTTTCAAATGAGTCAGTTCTTCACATTAGGTGGCCAAAGTATTGGAGCTTCAACTTTAGCATCTATCCTTCCAATGAATCTGATTTCCTTTAGGATAGACTGGTTGGACCTCTTGGCAGTCCAAGGGACTCTCAAGAGTCTTCTCCAACACCACAGTACAAAAGCATCAGTCCTTCAGTGCTCAGCTTTCTTTATGGTCCAACTCTCACATCCATACATGACTACTGGAAAAATCACAGTTTTGCCTAAATGGACCTTTGTCAGCAAAGTAATATCTCTGCTTTATAATATACTGTCTGGGTTTGTTATAGCTTTTTTTCCAAGGAGCAAGAGTCTTTTAAATTTCATGGTTGTAGTCACCGTCTGCAATGATTTTGGAGCCCAAGAAAACAAAGTCTCTCACTGTTTCCATTGCTTCCCCATCTATTTGCCATGAAGTGGTGGGACCAGATGCCATGATCTTAATTTTCTGAATGTTGAGTTTTAAACCAACTTTTTCACTCTCCTCTTTCACTTTCTTCAAGAGACTCCTTAGCTCCTCTTCACTTTCTGCCATAAGGGTGGTGTCATCTGCATATCTGAGGTTATTGATATTCCTCCTGGCAATCTTGATTCCATCTTGTGCTTCATCCAGCCCAGCATTTTGCATGATGTACTCTGCATATAAGTTAAATAAGCAGGGTGACAACATACAGCCTTGACGTACTCCTTTCTCAATTTGGAACCAGACTGCTGTTCCATGTCCAGTTCTAACTGCTACTTGTTGACCTGCATACAGATTTCTCAGGAGGCCGGTCAGGTGATCTGGTATTCCCATCTCTTTAAGAATTTTCCCGTTTTTTGTGATTCACACAGTCAAAGGCTTTGGCATAGTCAAGAAAGCAGAAGTAGATGTTTTTCTGGAACTCTATTGCTTTTTCTATGGATCCAGCAGATATTGGCAATTTACCTCTGGTTCTTCTACCTTTTCTAAATCCAGCTTGAATATCTGAAAATTTTCGGATCACTACTGTTAAAGCCTGGCTTGGAGAATTTTGAGCATTACTTTGCTAGCATGTGAGATGAGTGCAATTGTGTGGTAGTCTGAACATTCTTTTGTATTGCCTTTCTTTAGGATTGGAATGAAAACTGACCTTTTCCAGTCCTGTGGCCACTGCTGAGTTTTCCAAATTTGCTGGCATACTGAGTGCAGCACTTTAACAGTGTCCTCTTTTAGGATGATCCTTAAAAATAAAAGATAGAGTACTAAGCAGTCATTAAAAATAATGAAGTAGATGTCCTGATGTGGAGACATGCTCAACATACGTTGCTAAATCCAAAAAACAAGTTGTGAAACAATAGACATAATGGAATCCCATTTATAAAAAGGAGGAAAGTCATATGCTTATAAGAACACCAATGCATCACATATATGTAAATATATGGAAAGTAGGTGGGAATTATGCCCACTGAACTGATAACAGTGGTTACCTCTAATGGGGGGACTGAGATTCAGATAGTGGCAGGGAAAGTAACAGGGACTTTTCTTCTGTATACTTCTGGAATGTTTGAATCTATTTTTAAAAAGGATTATTTATTTGGCTGTGCTGCGTCTTCATTGCTGCATGTAGGCTTTCCTCTAGTAGCAGTGAGTGGTGGCTACTCTTGGTTGCGGTACGCAAGCTTCTCGTTGCGGTGGCCTCTCTTGCTACAGAGCACAGACTCTAGGCGTGCAAGCTTCAGTAGTTGTGATGCATGGGCTCAGTAGTTGTTGTGTACCAGCTTAGTTGCTCCGTGGCATGTGGGATCATCAAGGACCAGAGAATGAACCCGTGGCCCCTACATTGGCAGGTGGATTCTTAACCACTAGACCACTTAACCACTAGACCATTCCAGGGAAGCCCCTGGAATGTTTGAATCTTTTTTGATGGGAATATTTTTGTGTAGTACCTGTGTCATTTTTTTTTTCAAGAGATGCCCAAAACTTTACTGTAAGAGCAGTTACAACCTGCTTTCTTGTGATATTTAGGCATATTGGACCACAAGCAAAGTTTATAAATGAATCTTCAGCGATTTGTTCAATCACGTGTTCATTTCCTCATTCATTCAACATATGTTAAGCTTCCTGTATGTGCCAGGCACCTGCTGTGATCCAAAGCAGCTCACTCACCTAGTGATGGCTGAAGGCAGCTGTCAGACAAAATGACTGAACCACAGCAGCAATTAACATGGCCTGGACCAAGTGTGGATGATGAACGGCACCAATAAAATAAGAAGTTAATGCCTATCACAAGACTGTCCAACAGTGAGTCTGAACATGACAAAGGTGAAAAATTTGCATCTAATGATGCCAGAAGCAAGCAACTTTGAAAAATTCTAACATGTTTCTCATGAAACTTTTGCCTAAAGCCTTTCTGGCTCTTGGAACCGACTATGAAATTGACTCTCCCCTTCCTTGTGCTTTGGGGGCTGCCAGAGTGGAAACCCACCCTTGGAACTTGCACTTTTCTTCTGCATCATCACAGATTCAGGGAGGAGAGAGTGGCAGAGTCTGGCCAGGGCAGCTGTGCAGACCTCAGAAACCCCAGATTTGTGGCTAAGCATCTGAAACTTCCCTTCCTGGGGAGGACTGGATTTTATGTGCCCAGAACCTGAGTGTGAGGCTTTTAGCAGAGGTTGCCGGGCACCTGAAAACCGGGTCAAGTCAAAGACCATAGGAGAGAGCTGAGGTCTGATCACCAGGATGACCTCACACATGCCCAGATCCAAAGAGTCGGAGGCAAGAGTCACACTGAGCCAGGCATTTGACATCACATCTCCTCTCAGCTCTCCGGCCCAGTCCCTCTGAGCTACCAAACTCCCTCCTCACATTCCCCTTCCTGTCCTCCCACAACCTTTGGACTCAATACACAGTTTGAGCTCTCCTGCCAGAACCTTGCTCTTCTCCACGTGATTCCTGGCTCTCTGCCTCAGGCTGCAGAAAAGTCCTGAGACAACCCAGATCCTGGGACCCTACTACCAGAAGTCAAACCTGTGCCAGCACTCCCACCCACCCCATGTGCCCTGGCCTCTTTTTGGAAGGGGGACCAGGACCCACACTGTGGACAGGAGAATCTCATCAAAGGACCCCCTGGCAAGCCATTGCCTGAGCAACTGTCCCTTTCCAACCAACTCTCTTGGCAATATTTGCAACGCCTGGCAGGCATATTTCTCAGTGTAAGCTCCCAAATTGGTATTCTGGATTAGCAATCAACCCCTTGTAGATTTACACAAGGGAATTCTGACCCAGACCCGAACACTCCTGAGGATGCCAACAAGACAAAGTTTCTGAGTCCTCGAATTTGAGAAATGGATCCTAGGCCTCTGGAGGCCCTGCTCATACCGTCAGCTGGTTTCTTTATCACCTCATCATGACAACAGGCAGAGTCCAGGGGATGTTTCTGAAATGCAGGGCCCATGCTGCGAAGGTGGGTTTAAGGAGGACCTCCAGAAGGGCCCTTGGGCAAAGTCTAGAAAGTATGCAAGCATATGGTGGTGGGGAAAGGTTGATGTTCAGAAGGGAGGTACAAAGTAGCCAAGTAGTTAAGAATGTAGCCTCTGCCTATGTTTGCATCTCAGCCTGGCCACTTGCAAGCTGTGAGACTCTTGTTATTCAGTCACTAAGTCGTGTCTTACTCTTTGCAATCCCATGAGCTGCAACACACCAGGCTTCCCTGTCCTTCACCATCTCCTGGAGTTTCCTCAAATTTATATCCATTGAGTCAGTGATGCCATCCAACCATCTCATCCTCTGTCGCCCCCTTCTCCTCCTGCCCTCAATCTTTCCCAGCATCAGGGTCTTTTCCAATGAGTCAGCTCTTCATATCAGATGTAGGTACAGTTAATCTTCAGTTTCAGGGTTGGTTTGTTTCCATTTCTTTGAGGCCAGTTCTCAGAATTGTGGCAGCTTGTGGCAGTTTATGTCATGGCTACAGTCTGGTGATCATGTAGTTAACTTAATCCACCTGGTGAGGGTTTAAATATCTACAATATGTGGCTCAGAATATTATCTACAAATCTTGAGAAGGAACTAAAGGTCTTTGACTATGTTTAATGACTAAACTATTATTTGGTCTCCTTTGACTATTTTTGTTTCTACATTTTCTCACTTCTCTGATTAAACTTACTCTTTGGCTAAAGTTTTTCCACAGACAAAAGGGCAAGCAGAGAATATGGGGGTGGGGAGAAGGATTATATAGTCCTGCTCCACTTCATTTCTTGGGTTTAGGTTGCTGAGTTGAAAGTAGAGCTGTTGGTTGTTAAACATACTGTATTTAATCAGGGTGTCTGGAAGGTGGTCTTAGTCCATATGTGTTTTCTCTGAAATGGTACTAAAAGTAGCTGAAAATTATAACCTCAAGGAAACCATGAAGTTTAGAGTGCATTCATTTTTTAACATTTCCAATAAGATGTTTTAATACATGCTTTTGTTGAAGAAAGAAAGATGGAAAGAAACACACAGGGAGAAGGCAGCCATGCAGTGATAGAGGCAGAGATTGGATTCATGCATCTATAAACCAAGAACACCAACCAGCTGTCAACTGCCAGCAAAAGACAAAAGCTAGAGAGAGAGGGAAGGAAGGATTCTTCCTTACAGGTTTCAGAAGGAGTGTGGCCCTGCTGACAACTTGACTTTAGACTTCTAGCCTCCAGAACTGTGAGAATAAATTCCTGTTGCTTTAAGCTGCCCAGTTTGTGGTACTCTGTTGCAGCAGCCCAAGGAAACTACTCCAGAAAGTTCTCCCAAGCATGTCTATCTTGTGCTATCAAACCACTTCGTTGAAACCACTGTTTCAAGGGTCCTGCCCACTTTCCTATTTCTATTTCTAATTAAAGAAAGCTTAAGCACAGCATTCTAAATGCCTGATTTAGTAATTTCATTAAATGATAAAAATGAATGCATGATATACCAGATATTCAGAAAATGTAAATTACTAGAAGATTGTTATAGCAACATCCATACTAATTAACATGTCTCAAGAAAGGCCATGCATGTTTCTCAACTAATTAGAATCACACAATCAAAAAAAAAATAAAGAAGACTTCCTTGGGGATATAAAATAAATAAATAACCACAGTATTTTCATTAAATAGCTGGCAATGTTCCTTTGAACCTATTTGAGTGTTAGAAATTGATGTATAAGTGAAATGCTTTTCTAGTCCAGATTTGATATTTAGAAGAGACTTAGGCCATTAGAGAAAATTGTTTTAAAACGTTATCATATGTTTGAGAAAAGCTATCATGCTTATGATGCTATGTGACGAAAATAAATGGTAACAGATTTCAAATCTTGAAGAAGAGAATGTTTTAGACATTTCCATATTCTTATGAGATCTGAAACATTATCAAAAGTTCAGAGGGTTTGATTTAAAAACACACCAATTCCTAGATCAGGGATTGCCAAGTATAACCCATAAGCCAAAATTCACCCCACTATTGGTTTGTATATAACCCATGAGCTAGGAATGACTTTTGTATATGTAAATGGTGGGGGAAAAACTAAAGAAAAATATTTTGTGACACATGAAAATTATATGAAATTGGAACCACCTCCCATGCTCATTCATTTGTGCATTTTCTCTGGCTACTTACATTCATTTTGTATGGTTGTATAACAAAGTCTCACAAACTTAGTGGCTTTAAACAACACCATTTTTAAAAATTCCAACATATGGAGGCTAAATAACACGCTTCTGAATAACCAACAAATCATAGAAGAAATCAAAAAAGAAATCAAAGTATGTATAGAAATAAACGAAAATGAAAACACAACAACCCAAAACCTATGGGACCCTGTAAAAGCAGTGCTAAGGGGAAGGTTCATAGCATTACAGGCGCACATCAAGAAACAAGAAAAAAGCCAAATAAATAACCTAACTCTACACCTAAAGCAATTAGAGAAGGAAGAAATGAAGAACCCCAGGGTTAGCAGAAGGAAAGAAATCTTAAAAATTAAGGCAGAAATAAATGCAAAAGAAACTAAAGAGACCATAGCAAAAATCAACAAAGCTAAAAGCTGGTTTTTTGAAAAAATAAACAAAATTGACAAACCATTAGCAAGACTCATTAAGAAACAAAGAGAGAAGAACCAAATTAACAAAATAAGAAATGAAAAGGGTGAGATCACAACAGACAACACTGAAATACAAAGGATCATAAGAGACTACTACCAGCAGCTCGATGCCAATAAAATGGACAACTTGGATGAAATGGACAAATTCTTAGAAAAGTATAACTTTCCAAAACTGAACCAGGAGGAAATAGAAGATCTTAACAGAGCCATCACAAGCAAGGAAATCGAAACTGTAATCAGAAATCTTCCAGCAAACAAAAGCCCAGGACCAGATGGCTTCACAGCTGAATTCTACCAAAAATTTAGAGAAGAGCTAACACCTATCTTACTCAAACTCTTCCAGAAAATTGCAGAAGAAGGTAAACTTCCAAACTCATTCTATGAGGCCACCACCACCCTAATTCCAAAACCAGACAAAGATGCCACAAAAAAAGAAAACTACAGGCCAATATCACTGATGAACATAGATGCAAAAATCCTTAACAAAATTCTAGCAAACAGAATCCAACAACATATTAAAAAAATCATACACCATGACCAAGTGGGCTTTATCCCAGGAATGCAAGGATTCTTTAATATCCGCAAATCAATCAATGTAATACACCACATTAACAAATTGAAAGATAAAAACCATATGATTATCTCAATAGATGCAGAGAAAGCCTTTGACAAAATTCAACACTCATTTATGATTAAAACTCTCCAGAAAGCAGGAATAGAAGGAACATACCTCAACATAATAAAAGCTATATATGACAAACCCACAGCAAGCATCACCCTCAATGGTGAAAAATTGAAAGCATTTCCTCTGAAATCAGGAACAAGACAAGGATGCCCACTCTCACCACTACTATTCAACATAGTGTTGGAAGTTTTGGCCACAGCAATCAGAGCAGAAAAAGACGTAAAAGGAATCCAGGTAGGAAAAGAAGAAGTGAAACTCTCGCTGTTTGCAGATGACATGATCCTCTACATAGAAAACCCTAAAGACTCTTCCAGAAAATTGCTAGAGCTAATTAATGAATATAGTAAAGTTGCAGGATATAAAATTAACACACAGAAATCCCTTGCATTCCTATACACTAACAATGAAAAAACAGAAAGAGAAATTAAGGAAACAATACCATTCACCATTGCAACAAAAAGAATAAAATACTTAGGAGTATATCTACCTAAAGAAACAAAAGACCTATACATAGAAAACTATAAAACACTGATGAAAGAAATCAAAGAGGACACAAACAGATGGAGAAACATACCGTGTTCATGGATTGGAAGAATCAATATTGTCAAAATGGCTATTCTACCCAAAGCAATCTATAGATTCAATGCAATCCCTATCAAGCTACCAACGGTATTTTTCACAGAACTAGAACAAATAATTTCACAATTTGTATGGAAATACAAAAAACCTCGAATAGCCAAAGTAATCTTGAGAAAGAAGAATGGAACTGGAGGAATCAACCTGCCTGACTTCAGACTCTACTACAAAGCCACAGTCATCAAGACAGTATGGTACTGGCACAAAGACAGAAATATAGATCAATGGAACAGAATAGAAAGCCAAGAGATAAATCCACGAACCTATAGACACCTCATCTTTGACAAAGGAGGCAAGGATATACAATGGAAAAAAGACAATCTCTTTAACAAGTGGTGCTGGGAAAACTGGTCAACCACTTGTAAAAGAATGAAACTAGAACACTTCCTAACACCATACACAAAAATAAACTCAAAATGGATTAAAGATCTAAATGTAAGACCAGAAACTATAAAACTCCTAGAGGAGAACATAGGCAAAACACTCTCCGACATAAATCACAGCAAGATCTTCTATGACCCACCTCCCAGAATATTGGAAATAAAAGCAAAAGTAAACAAATGGGACCTAATGAAAATTAAAAGCTTTTGCACAACAAAGGAAACTATAAGTAAGGTGAAAAGACAGCCCTCAGATTGGGAGAAAATAATAACAAATGAGGAAACAGACAAAGGATTAATCTCAAAAATATACAAGCAACTCCTGAAGCTCAATTCCAGAAAAATAAACGACCCAATCAAAAAATGGGCCAAAGAACTAAACAGACATTTCTCCAAAGAAGACATACAGATGGCTAACAAACACATGAAAAGATGCTCAACATCACTCATCATCAGAGAAATGCAAATCAAAACCACAATGAGGTACCATTACACGCCAGTCAGGATGGCTGCTATCCAAAAGTCTACAAGCAATAAATGCTGGAGAGGGTGTGGAGAAAAGGGAACCCTCTTACACTGTTGGTGGGAATGCAAACTAGTACAGCCACTATGGAGAACAGTGTGGAGATTTCTTAAAAAACTGGAAATAGAACTGCCATATGACCCAGCAATACCACTTATGGGCATACACACTGAGGAATCCAGATCTGAAAGAGACACGTGCACCCCAATGTTCATCGCAGCACTGTTTATAATAGCCAGGACATGGAAGCAACCCAGATGCCCATCAGCAGATGAATGGATAAGGAAGCTGTGGTACATATACACCATGGAATATTATTCAGCCGTTAAAAAGAATTCATTTGAATCAGTTCTAATGAGATGGATGAAACTGGAGCCCATTATACAGAGTGAAGTAAGCCAGAAAGATAAAGAACATTACAGTATACTAACACATATATACGGAATTTAGATAGATGGTAGCGATAACCCTATATGCAAAACAGAAAAAGAGACACAGAAGTACAGAACAGACTTTTGAACTCTGGGGGAGAACGTGAGGGTGGGATGTTTTGAAAGAACAGCATGTATATTGTCTATGTTGAAACAGACCACCAGCCCAGGTGGGATGCATGAGTCAAGTGCTCGGGCCTGGTGCACTGGGAGGACCCTGAGGAGTCGGGTGGAGAGGGAGGTGGGAGAGGGGATCGGGATGGGGAATACGTGTAACTATATGGCTGATTCATGTCAATGTATGACAAAACCCACTGAAATGTTGTGAAGTGATTGGCCTCCAACTAATAAAATAATATTTAAAAAAAAATAAAAAAAAAATAAACAACACCATTTGATAACTTCATGGCTTCTGTAGGTCAGAAGTCTGGGCAGGACTTAGTTGGTTCCCATTCAGGGTCTCCTGAGGCTGAAATGAAGAGATTGGCTAGGGCGGCAGCCTCATCTGAGGCTCAAAGTCTTCTGTCAAGTGGTTGTTGACAAAACTGTCCCTTACAGCTACAAAACTGAGGCTGCTCTCAGTTCCTACAGGTTACGCACATTCCTTGTCACATGGCCCTCCTACCTCCAAAGCCAACAACAGGGACTCTCCCTCACAATTGAGTCTCTTCTCTTATCTGATTAGATTAAGCCTACCAGGGATAGTCTGAAAGTCAGCTGATTTGGGACCTGAATTACATATCCAGAATCCCTTCACAGCAGCGCCTAGATCGGTGTTTAGCTGAAAAACTGGGATAAAGTGTATGTACATTAGGGCCAGGAAGCTTGAGGGTCATCTTAGAATTCAGCCTACCCCACTGCTGTCCATTGCTTTTTCCACAAAACTGGAAATATTTACAAGCTAGGCCCAAACAGAAAAAGTTGGCTGACTCCTGTCCCAAATGAAGCTGAGGTTCAAGTTCAAGAACTGTGTGATTCCCCATTCAGCAAATAACTCTGAAGCTGGATAGTATAAACAGAAAGAGGAGGCCATGAAGGTGGGAAAATAGTAGCATTAGCAAACTGGTTAAGCATTTAACTCACAGGTACCCAAACACAGATGATACTGAGCTAATGGAAATTTCTTCAAATGAATCATTTCAAGCACATACTAAGGGAATAATGAACTTATTATTCATGTCATGTCATCATATTATCACTACCCACACATCTTCATCAAATTTTAATATATTTGCTTCTTATTAAAGTAACAAACCACAGACAGTTGAAGCCCCGTGTTGTACCCTCTCCTAATCCCACACCACTCCCTCCCACTTCAGAGCGAACCACTACCCTTTGACCACATGTCCATCTATTCATAGACAACATACAGCACAGTTTATCATATTTTGAAACTTTACATAAATGGAATTATACAACATGTATGCTGCAATTTGCTTCTTTTGCTCTCTGTGTTTATGAGATCCACCCACAATGATGTGTGTATACAGTTATTCTTCCGTATCCATAGGGAATTGGTTCCAGGACCTCCAATACATATCAAAATCCATGGATGCTCAAGTGTTTTATATAGAATAGAGCAGTATTTGTATATAACCTACACATATCCTCCCCTGTACTTCAAATCATTTAAGTCCATAATACCTAATATATTGTAAATGCTATGTGCCTGTGTGTGCTCAGTAGCTTCAGTCATATCCAATTCTTTGCGACCCTATGGACTAGAGCCCATCAGGCTCCTCTGTGCAAGGGATTCTCCAAGCAAGAATACTGGAGTGGGTTGCCATTTCCTTCTCCAGGGGATCTTCCAGACCCAGGGATTGAACCTGCAGCTCCTGAGACTCCTGCATTGCAGGCAGATTCTTTACCCATTGAGCCACCAGGGAAATCTTCAAATGCTATATAAATAACTGTAAATACAATGTAAGTACTTTGCAAATAGTTGCTAGTGTGCAGCAAATTCAAGTTTTGCTTTTTGGAACTTTCTGGAATTTCATTTTGAATATTTTCAATCCAAGGTTGGTTGAATCTGTGAATGCAGAATCCTCAGTTATGGAGGGCCAGCTATAATTTGTTTATAACTATACACTATAGTTATAGCAATTTTTTATTGCTATAGACTATCCCATTTTATGACTACACCATGGTTTGTCTAGTCTACTGGTGGTATACATTTTGTTTATATCCAGTTGTTTGCTATTAAAACAATGCTACTATAAACATTCTTGTGTAGTCATTTGACTCAAATATTAAAAAGTATCTCTAGCATGTTTACTTGGAAGTAGAATTTCTGGGTCTTAGGGTAAGTGCATATTTATGATTATTACATATTTCCAAATTCTTCTCCAGAATGGTTGTGCCAATTTATGCTCCAACTAACAGTGAACAGAGTTCCTTTTTCCTTGACTCCTTGACAATCTATTTAAAATCATTTAATCAGAATTTAATTAAATCTCTCAGCGGATTTAGGGAGACTTGACACCATTACTAAGTTTCCCTATAGGCAATATCAGACTTCTAATTTTTGCTAGTCTCTTGTGTGAAGTCATCATTTAATTTTGCATTTCCCTGATCACAAATGATATTAAATCTCTTTCCATATTCTTATTGTCCCTTCAGTTGTCCTGTTCTATGACCTGCCTATTCATAGACCTAAATAATTTTTCTATTGAGCCATGTGTTCTAAGTTTTCTCATTGATCTGTAGTTCTTTACATATTCTGAATACTAATCCCTTACCATCTGTATTCATTTATTATCCACTCAAAAAGTATGTATTAGTATACACCATGTGCTAGACATTGTTTGAGTGCTGAGAAATATGACAGCAAAACAAAGTCACTGCTCTCAAGGAGTAGAGAGATGAGTAATAAATAAGTGAGCAAATAGACATAGAGTATCAGGTAGTAATAAGTGCTATGAAGAGAAAACAGAGGAAGAAGGTGAAGCGACAGAGGTGTTATTTTCAATAGGGTGGACAGCAAGGCCTCTCTGAGGAGGTGATATGGGAACAGAGGCATTACTGAATTGACGGAGAGAGTGAAACCTGTACTTGGATGACGTTTGTTCCAGGCAGAGGATGATCAGGTGCCAGGGGTCTGAGGCAGGAGTAAGCATATAGCAAATATCGTTTCCTAGTCTGTGGCTTGGTTTTTGTTGTTGTTGTTCATTTTGTTCATGATTATTTCTTTATACACAAATGCTTAAATTTCAATGTAGAAAATTTTTTCAAGTTTTTACTTATGGTTTATTTCTGCATTTTAAGAAATTCTTCCTTACCACAAGATCATAAAAGTATTTGCCTGTATTATCATCATCCAAAAGTTTAAAAGTACTTGTCACATTTAAGTCATTAAACCTCTTTGAATCTGTTTTTGTATACAATGTGCAACTGGGATCTAATTTAACTTTTTTTTCATATGGTTAACAAATGGTTCCAGTAACATCTGTTAAATAATTCTTCCTTTCCGCACTATTATGTATCAAGTTTCCATTTATGCATGGGTCTGTTTCTGGGTTCTCTGTAGCATTCCACTGATGTATTTCTTCTTCTCTGCACTATCCTAATTACTATAGCTTATAAGAAGTGCTGACATCTGGTAGGGTATTTTATGCTGCTTAATATTGTCTTTGCTCTTCCTGTACCTATTTAGAATTTTAATTAGAATTTAATTAAACCTCTAAGCAAATTTAGGGAGACTTGACACAATTGCTCACTACCTTTTCCTGTACATGAGCATGGTTATGTCCCTCCATTAACTTAGGTTTTCTTTAATGTCATTCAATAAAGATTTCTATTTTTCTCCACAGAGGTCTCACACATCTTTTGTTAGATTTATTCCTGAGTGTCTTTTAGTTTTTGTTGTTACGGTAAGCTCTAACTGCTGCACTATTGAGTTTTTTATAATTGTTCTTATATCCTCAAACCTTGCTAACTATTCTTACTTGTTTCAATAGCTTGCATCAGTTCAGTTCAGTCACTCAGTCATGTCTGACTTTGTGACCCCGTGGACTGCAGCATACCAGGCTTCCCTGTCCATCACCAACTCCCAGAGCTTACTCAAACTCATGTCCATCGAGTCGGTGATGCCATCCAATCATCTCTTCTGTTGTCCCCTTCTCCTCCTGCCTTCAATCTTTCCCAGCATCAGGGTCTTTTCAAATGAGTCAGTTCTTCGCATCAGGTGGCCAAAGCATTAGAGTTTCAGCTTCAGCATCAGTCCTTCCCATCAATATTCAGGACTGATTTCCTTTAGAATGGACTGGTTGGATCTCCTTGCTGGCCACGGGACTCTCAAGAGTCTTCTCCAACACCACAGTTCAAAAGCATCAATTCTTTGGCACTCAGCTTTCTTTATAGTCCAACTCTCACATCCATACATGACTACTGGAAAAATCATAGCCTTGACTAGACGGACCTTTGTTGGCAAAGTAATATCTCTGCTTTTTAATATGCTAATGTCTCTGCTTTTTAATACGCTGTCTAGGTTAGTCATAGCTTTTCTTCCAAGGAGCAAGCATTTTTTTGTTTGTTTGTTTTTTTTTTTTTTTTTTTTGCGTTGTTTAATTTCATGACTGCAGTCACCATCTGCAGTGATTTTGGAGCCCCCCAAAATAAAGTCTCTCACTGTTTCCATTGTTTCCCCATCTATTTGCCATGAACTGATAAGGCTGGACGTCATGATCTTAGTTTTCTGAATGTTGAGTTTTAAGCCAACTTTTTCACTCTCCTCTCTCATAATCTCTTGTATTTTCTATATAGACTATCACGTCACCTGTTAATAATCTTTGTTTCACCTTTGACATTTTTTATTTATTTTCTTTTTATTATGATACGGACTGGGACCCACAGTACAAGGTTGAATAGAAGTGCTAGTCTTGCCCGTTTATTCTACAATAGTGGTGATTTAGTAGATTTTTCTGATCTTAAAACATTCATACTCCTGAGATAAATGCAACTTGGCCATAATGCATTTTTAATACATCATTGCTTCTGATTTCTAGTAGTTTGTTTTGGATTTTTGCATGTATATTCATAAGTGAAGTTAGCCTGTAATTTTCCTTTCTCAATAGCCTTGTCTGGTTTGGTATCGAGATTATGCTAGCCTTATAAAATGAGTTGGAGAGTATTTACTGCCACAATCTATACAGTATTGAGATGATTTGCTCCTTGTATGTGCATTGGAACTCACCTATACAACCAGCTATTTCCTGGGACTGTGGTGATTTGTGTATGTGCTTCTTTGTTGGTTGCTTGATAGATTTTAATGACTGTTTCAATCTCATTAATAATCATAAGTCTGCTCAGTTTTCCCATTTCTTCCTGAGTCAATTATGGCAAATTATATTGATAGTTTTATACAAAGTTGTCCATTTCATTTAAGTTTTCAAATTCACTGGCATAAAGCTGTTCATAAAGATCTCTTATTGTTGTTTCAAAATCCTATCTACTGTGTCAGTTACTTTACACCCCGTTCATTTTCATTACTTGTGCCTTTTCTCCTTTTTTCCAGATAATTATCTGTTTTATTCACCTAGTTAGAGAATTGTGTGTTTTATTCATATTTTTCAAACAACCAGGTGTTCATTTATTTCTCATTTGTAAATGCATTTACAAGATAGACTTACGAAGGCTGAGTCATTTAATTCTCTATTTAATCAATAACATTTTTGAATAAAATTACACGAGGAAAAATACAAACTTTAACAAGAATAATTATCTGTTAATGTAACAGTTAAGCTTGTGAGATCAAGCCCTATCCTGGCACATCCAGTGTGTATACTTGTCATCTTTATATTCATATAAAAAATACTGGAGTTTTATTTTGTTTTTCCTCTTGATTTGGCTTGGTGTTCTATTTCATTAATTGCTGCTGTTACTATTTTGAAATTCTTTCCTTCTACTTTCTCATTTTCTTTCTAACTTTTTGGGTTACTTTTTAGCCTTTCACCTTTTCTAATATAAGAATTTGAAGCTATATGTCTTCCTCTCAGGACCAACTTAGTTGCACCCTCACAAGCTCTGATATTTTGCATTTTTATTATCATTCAGTTCTAAATATTTTCCAGTTTCCAGTACAATTTCTTCTCTGACCCATATGATATGTGATTATAAATATCCAAGTATCTGTGGCTTTAAAATTATCCTCTTGTTTATCATTTTTATATAATTTCACTGTGATCAAAGACTGATTTCCATGATAAATATTCTTTGGTGTTTGTTATTCAGTTTGCAAGTTAATCATCAATTTTTTTAATGGTCAATTTTTAAACTATTATATTTCTTGAAAAGAATATATGTTACCTAATTGACAAATGTAAGGTTCTATATATGTCCGGGAGAGAAAGCCTTTTAATTTAATTGCATTTTTAAATCTTTTATACACTACTAATTTCTTGTCTGCATAATCTCTCAAATACAAACAGAAGTATGTTAAAGTTTCTCCTATTTGTGTGTACTTTTCCTTTTCTCTTTGTAATTTTGTCCATTTTTGCTTTTTTACAACAATAAAATTAGATTATATACAGGCTTAGACTTTCTTTAACTTTTTCTTTTGTAACGGGTCATAGCCAACTGAGCTTCCCATGTACACTAGTGGTAAAGAACCTGCCTGTCAATGCAGGAGACATAAGAGATGCAAGTTCACTTCCTAGGTTGGGAAGATCCCCTGGCAAAAGAGTATGCCAACCCACTCCAGTATTCTTGCCTGGAGAATCCCATGGGTAGAGGAGCCTGGTGAGATATAGTCTGTAGGGTCACAGAGAGTCGGACACAACTGAAGTGACTTAGCATAGCCAGTTAAGAATGTTGTGCTAGTTTCTGGTGAACATCAAAGGGACTCAGCCATACATATATGTGTATCCATTCTCCCCAAACTCCCCTCCCATCCAGGCTGCCACATAATATTGAGCAGGGTTCGCTGTGGAACCAGTAGGTCCTTGTTGGTTATCCATTTTAAATATAGCAGTGTGTACATGTCCACCCCAAACTCCCTGACTATCCCTTCCCTGCATCCTTCCCTCTGGCAACCATAAGTTCATTCTCTAAATCTGTGAGTCTCTCTCTGTTTTGCAAGTTCATTTGTACCATTTCTTTATAGATTCCACATATAACAGATGTCATATGATACTTCTCCTTCCCTGGCTTGCTTCACTCAGTATGATAATCTCTAAGTCCATCCATGTTGCTGCAAGTGGCATTATTTTATTTTTCAATGGTTGCATAAAATTTTATTATATATATGTATCACATCTTCTTTATCAATACCTCTGTTGATGGACATTTAGTTTAGTTTGTTTCCATGTCTTGGCTATTATAAACAGTGCTGCAATGAACATTGCAGTGCTTGTATCCTTTCAGATCATGGTTTTCTCCGGATATATGCCCAAGAGTGGGATTGCAGGGTCATATGGCAGCTCTCTTTTTAGTTTTTTAAGGAACCTCCACAGTGTTCTCCACAGTGGTTGTACCAATTTACGTTCCCACCAACAGTGTGGCAGGGTTCCCTTCTCTCCACACCCTCTCCAGCATTTGTTGTTTCTGGATATTTTTTCATGATGCGCATTCTGACCTGTGTGAGGTGATATCTCATACTTTTGATTTGCATTTCTCTAATAGCTAGCGATGTTAAACATCTTTTCACGTACCTATTGGCCATCTGTATATCTTCTTTGAAGAAATGTCTATTCAGGTCTCCCACCCATTTTTTGAGTGGTTGTTTGTTTTGATGATATTAAGCATCATAAGCCATTTGCAAATTTTGGAGACTAATCCCTTATCAGTCACATCATTTGCAAATATTTTCTCCCCACCTGTGGGTTGTCTTTTCATTTTGTTTATTGTTTCCTTTGCTGTGCAAAAAGCTTTGGGGTTTAAGTAGATCCCATTTATTTTTGTTTTTATTTCTATTATTCTGGGAGACAGATCGAAAATGATATTGCTGTGATATATGTCAGGGAGTGTTCTGCCTATATTTTCCTCTAGGAGTTCTATAGTGTCTGGTCTCACATTTAGGTCCTTAATCCATTTCAGGTTTACAATTTTAATATCTTCCTGATGGATTGTTCCTTTCATCATAATATAGTTACCATATTTATGCCTAATGTTTTCTACCTTGAAGTTTATTTTTGTCTGATATTAATATGGTACCAGTTTTCTTTTGGTTATAATTTTCTGGGCATATTTTCTTCTGTCTTTTTATTTCAAACTTTCTGTGTCTTTATATTGTAGGTATATCTCTTATAAACAGCATAGTTATATCTTTAAAAATACAATTTGTCAGGAATTTCCTGGTGGCCCAGTGGCTAAGACTCCATGCTCCTAAGGCAGGGGGCCTGTGTTTGATCCCTGGTCAGGGAACTAGAATCTGCAACTAAAGATCCTGCATGCCACAACTAAGACCCATTACAACCAAATAAAAATAAATACAAAAAAATACAATTTTTCAGTATATGTTGTTTAACTTGTACATTTCATCTGTTTACACTTGTCATTGCTAGCTTATTGGATTTCCTTTTACCACTTTAATTTTTGCTTTCCACATATTCTATTTTTTCTTTTTTGCTATTTATTTGTGCTTGAAGTATTAGTGTTATTTTTAACCTATAGCTGGGTTTGTGGGGAGGTTGAGCACAGGGGTATTTATTTTGCTTGTACAGAAATCATTTAAATCTATTTTTACATTTTGCAAGGGTTAAATTAAAACAAGATCATGTTATTCATGAATTCACTTAATTTGACATAGTGAATGGCAAAACCTTGCAATACACTAGAAGGAAAAGAATGAGTATGACACCACTGCCAAACCTTCTGTGTTGTGGAACTCCCATTCTTATTTCAAGATATGTACTTTGTATCCTATGTCTGACACCCATTGTCAGGCATAAGACTATGTCATCATGCTCATGATGTTAATCCACAGGCTAAAAATCAATATCTTACTTCCTGGTTTAAAAATAAAAGTAGCTATTCTCATATTTTCATCCCCCTCCTCAAAAGGGTTGGAGTTAAGGGTTGAATTATAGCCCCTCAAAAGGTTTGTTGAAAGCTTAACCCCCAGTACCTCCGAATGTGACCTTATTTGGAAGTAGGGCCTTTACAGAGGTAATCAAGTTTAAAATGAGGTCATTAGGATGGGTCCTAGTCTAATATAACTGGTATCCTTTAAAAGGGGTGAGGGGTGAAATTTGGACACACAGAATGAGACTGAGGAAAAACGTCATGTAAGGATTAAGGCAGAGACTGGAGCAATGTACCTCCAAGCCAAGGAACACCAAAGATTGCCAACAAACTGCCAGAAGCTGAGATAGAGGCAATCCTATCTCACGGCTCTCAGAAGAAACCAAATGTGCTGACACCTGATCTCAGCCTTTTAGCCTCTAGGACTATAAGACAATAAATGTCTGCACTCGGGTGCTTTGTTACTGCTGTTGTTAATGATGTTAATACCATCAATGCAGTTTAGAAGCTTTGACCATGTCCACCATATTACTGGAGCTGGATGTCCTTAAGGACACTTCTCTATTTCCCCAATCCACAGTTTTTTTAAATGATTTTATTCAGTGACAGAAGACAACAAATTGTTGGAAATATTTTTAATCCATTTCTTCATCTGATAAATATTGCACACTTGCTATATGGCACTTACTGGGGATACAGTAGGGAACATAACAGGTTGGCTCCTCTCATGATGGTGCTTAAATGCTAGTGAGGGAGAAAGACATAAAACAAATAAATATATAAGGACAAAAAAATGATACAAAGGAAATATAGGGCACTATGAGAGAGTATACTCCAATACTTTGGCCACTTGATGTGAAGAGCTGACACATTGGAAAAGACCCTGATGCTGGGAAAGATTGAGGGCAGGATGAGAAGGGGGTGACAGAGGATGAGCTGGCTGGATGGCATTCATCAACTCAATGGACATGAGTCTGAGCACACTCCAGGAGATAGTGAAGGATAGGGAAGCCTGGTGTGCTGCAGTTCATGGAGTCGCAAAGAATCAAACATGACTGAGTGACTGAACAACAAGGAGTATAAGAGAGTGTTTGCAATAGTCCTCTCTGGAGAGAGAACCTTTAAGCTGAGAGTGAAGTAGAAGGATCTCCCTGACAGAGAAAGATCACTTCTGATAGAGGGAACTGCATATGGAAACACCTTGGCATATCTGAATAACAGAAGGGATAGCAGAACTTATTAAGAAATAGATATTCATGGGAAATAAGGAAGAAGGGACAACAATGGCATGGAAACTGGGTAAACAGTGAGAGCTATTTACTGAGGTGAGGAAGACCCTAGGAAAAATAGATTGGATTAGGGTCAGAATCAAGTGTTCCATTTTGGACCTGTTGAATTTGAAATACACCAAGTTTTCAAGTGGAGACATCAATTGAATATTCAAGTTGGGAGCTCAGGGGAAGGTCTGGCCTTGATTTTTTTTGGTTTTTGAGTCATCAGTAGAGGTGGTATTTAAAGCCATGGGAATGGAAGAGATTATCAAGGGAATAAGCAAAGCAAGAGAAAAGACTTGGACCAAGGACTGAATCCTGGAGCATTTTGAGATTAGATTTTGTCAGATCTGCCTTGTAATCTGAGACTCACCCTTCTCAATTCTCCTATTTAGCTTCTCTCTGTTCACAAGTGTCAGGTCTGCATTATGGTCTGCAGCATTTCCTGCCCAATCCTGTTTCTTCCCCTCTCATATTTCACAGCTAGTATCCCCCAATAAACTTCTTGCACTCCAAACTCTCATATCTGCTTCCCAGAGACCTGAACTGGCAACAACTGGTACTAGGATTGATCTGAGAAAGCAGAAGTAAGGTGGGGCTTTGGGACTGGATCACTTACTACGTGAAATGAAATGAGGACCTCATCCCAGCTGGCATGTGGGCCTAGGATAGTCCCTGGCACAAGATGGTGGCCCAACTGCTAAAATTTTCACTAGTAGTGAGTTGAAAGAATGCTCTGGTGAGAGAAAATGCTCTGGCAGATGCAATGAAAAGATGTGGATAATGTTGTTTACAAGGACAGTGGAATTGGCTGGCTATTATTATTAATAAATTGCTTTGAAATCCTATGGAGGAATAATAAAATTGCTGAGGGCAATTGACAACTGAAAACTAAGTGAATAGCCCAAGGGTAAACAGACTTCCCAGGTGGTGCTAGCAGTAAAGAACCCACCTGCCAATGCAGAAGACGTAAGAGATGCAGGTTTGATCCCTGGGTTGGGAAGATCCCCTGAAGGAGGGCATGGCAACCCACTCCAATAATCTTGCCTGGAGAATCTCATGAACAGAGGAGCCCCGACAGGGTGGGGGAGGCGCTACAGTCCATAGGGTCACAAAGAGTCGGACACAACTGAAGTGACTTAGCATGCACGGATGCAAACAGACAGACAGAAAATAGGGATGTTGTTTAATAATACGATTTTTAAAAAACAGCAATAGAAAAGAAGCCAGGAGTTAACACCCCAATAAAACGCCATGATGCTCTACCCAGTTCCTGGACCTGAGTCAGTTTTCGGACCCAGAACCCCCTGGCTGAAGAAGTGGCTAGGCCCCCAGGAGGAAAAACAATGCATCACCATGGAAATTACATACCATAATAATAGTCCCAGTCCTTCCCTGAAGGGATGTGTGGCCATTGACTTGGGTGACTCTATGCTAGGGAAAGGGGAGACATTTAGAGGATCACTGGACATTAATACCCAGAGACCTAAAGTGTCTCTCTAGTAAGGGGTTCCAGGTAATAAATAGGGAGGCAGAACATAAATTTGGATAAAAGATAGTTTATAAATACAGGAGTTTTCTTCTGGAATACAGGGTTTAACACCCTGGCAAGGACCCTGAAAGATGATATAAACACATATAGAAGGTTGGATCCTAGAAGCATGGAAAACATGTCCATTGATTTTAACTTTGCCTGAAGTTAATAAATTAAAAGTGCTTCAGTTGCCACAACAGACAGTGATGAGAAGGCTCAGGGAGGTGGGCAGGCTGGAATGGATGTGTTATCCGAGGTCAGAATACCCACTGAAGGATTATACTGTGCAGAACAGCTCAGGGAACACACTGTTCATCAAGGCCATGTGGAATGTGCTGGTGAGAGCACCAGCATCACTGAGAAGTGAACAGGTAAGAGGCAGGAAGGCTAGGGGTCCCCAAACAGAGGAAACAGGCTGCAAGTGTCAGACTTTTTTAATCTATCTCTTAAGCGGCAGGAGGAAAAAACTACAAATGTCAGATTTTTTTCCCCTTCTCTATACAAAATTAAAAAGAGGTTTCTTTTAAAATTCTGTATTGCCATGACAACACCTGGTTCCACCTGAACTTAACTTTCCTCAAACCTTGATCTAACCAATGCACTTTTCTTATGGAAATGTCCTCTTAAGCTATGTTAATGAGACTATGTATTTGCTTGGAAACCTGTCTTTCTTCAAGATTCATGTCAATCGTTTTATGGCCCGGGATGTCTCACTTTGTGCCAATGTTATCTCAAAATGCATGTTGTGGGTGATGGGCCTGGTGCCACTCTCTGAGTTTTGAAACTTTTCCTTTCTCTAATTAGCAGCCTGCTAGTAGGTATATAACTTCCTGCTAAAGACTAGCAAGGGGGCACTCTTTCTGTCCTCTTCTGATGCCTATGTCACAAGCTTTCTCTATCTCTTTTCAGTTCAGTTGCTCCGTTGTGTCCGACTCTTTGTGACCCCATGAATCACAGCACGCCAGGCCTCCCTGTCCATCACAAACTCCCGGAGTTTACCCAAACTCATGTCTATCGAGTCGGTGATGCCATCCAGCCATCTCATCCTCTGTCATCCCCTTCTCCTCATGCCCCCAATCCCTTCCAGCTTCAGGGTCTTTTTCAATCAGTCAACTCTTCGCATCAGGTGGCCAAAGTATTGGAGTTTCAGCTTCAGCATCAGTCCTTCCAATGAACACCCAGGGCTGATCTCCTTTAGGATGGACTGGTTGGATCTCCTTGCAGTCCAAGGGACTCTCAAGAGTCTTCTCCAACACCACAGTTCAAAAGCATCAATTCTTCGGTGCTCAGCTTTCTTCACAGTCCAACTCTCACATCCATACATGACCACTGGAAAAACCATAGCCTTGACTAGATGGACCTTTGTTGGCAAAGTAATATCTCTGCTTTTTAATATGCTATCTAGGTTGGTCATAACTTTCTTTCCAAGGAGTAAGCATCTTTTAATTTCATGGCTACAATCACTATCTGCAGTGATTTTGGAGCCCCAAAAAATAAAGTCTGACACTGTTTCCCCGTCTATTTCCCATGAAGTGATGGGACCAGATGCCATGATCTTAGTTTTCTGAATGTTGAACTTTAAGCCAAGTTTTTCACTCTCCTCTTTCACTTTCATCAAGAGGCCCTTTAGTTGCTCTTCACTTTCTGCCATAAGGGTGGTGTCATCTGCATATCTGAGGTTATTGACATTTCTCCCAGCAATGTTGATTCCAGCTTATACTTTAATAAAACTTTATTATACAAGAGTGCTGAGCAATCAAACCTCATCATTGGCCCCAGATTGATTTCTTCTCCTCTGGAGGCCAAGAATCCTGGCATCTTTCATAGCTCAGCAACAACCTTTCAGAAGTTCATGTGGCTCTCCTCTGCAGGCCAGGGCCAACAGTAGGGAGGGCAAGCCCAGAACTGGGTTTATAATTAACAAAAGGGGTAACAGGGCCTCTTCTATTTAGGAAAGACCAGAAATTCACTGAGAGAAATGGAAATTTACTCTGGGTGTGGTTTTGCTTTACCTGCCCATAAATCCTCAGCCAGCACCACTTTATCCAGGGACTTAAGGAGTACCTGACCATTCACACCATGGAATAGTAACTAACCAAGAACTTGCTTCAAGGAAAGTGTGGGAGTGTGTCCATGACCACAGGACCCCCTGGCATGTCACCTTCCACACCATTCAGAAGATGCTGACCTCATAGAGCAATGGAATGGCCTGCTAAAGGTGCAGCTGAAGCACCAGCTCAGAAGCAATACTCTACAAGGATGTGGTACCATCCTCCAGTATACAATGTAAATGCTAAATCCAATACCTTTATAAGGCTCCATACCCCCAGAGGAAAAATACATGGTGAAGGAACCAAGGAAAGGAAGTAGAAGTGACCACATACATGCTCATTCCCAATAACCTACTAGTAGGGAGACATTAGGCTTCCCAGGTAGCTCAGTGGGTGAAGAATCCACCTGCAATGCAAGAGATGCAGGCAGATGCAGAATCAATCCCTGGGGAAGATCCCCTGGAGAAGGGTACAGCAACTTACTCTAGTGTTCTTGCCTGGAGAATCCCATAGACAGAGGAGCCTTGAAGGGTACAGTCCATGGGGTTACAAAGAGTTGGACATGACTGAAGTGGCTGAGCACACATGCACACAGGGAGACATTGTGTTTTCAGTCCCCCATAATTTTGAGCTCTGCAATGTAAGAGGTACTGGTACCCAGAGGGCACACTCTTACCAGGGGCATAGCAAGAGTCCCGTTGAACTATAAGCTGCCAGCAATGCCTTTGGACATCAGAGGGATGGGAGATATGAATCAAAAATACTCTGTTATTCATATAACCACCTGTATTACACATAAGGCAGTATGGTATTATTTGAAGATGGACTTATATTAGTTTAAAATGTACATTATAACTCTAGGGCAACAATTATAATCATGAAACTAATAGAGAGGTAAAAAGGTGAAGAAATGCACATTAGAACTGGTATACTAAGAAAGAATTGGTATACTAAGAAAGAAAATAAAATGGAATCATATAAAAAGCTCAATTAAAATCATAGAAGACAGAAAAAGAGGTTGGGGAGGAAACAGAACAAATGCAACAAATAGATAACAGTTAGAAAGGTGATAGATATTAATCTAACTATATCAATAATCACTTTAAACATAAATCGTCTAAATGCACCAATTAGAAGACAGAAATTGTCAGAGTGGATTTTAAAAAGACCCAACTATAAAGACAGGTAGGTTTAAAAAAAAAGATAGAAATATACCAAAAAAACACTAACCAAAAGAAAGCTAGGGTAGCTACATTTTTATCAGACAAAGGAGGCTTCAGAATAATGAATACTATCAAGAATAAAGAGGAGCATTACATAATGATAAAGTGGTCAATTCTCAGGAAGACATAACAATCCTTAATGTATATGTACCTGACAGCACAGAATCAAAATAAGGGAGACAAAAACGGACAAAACCAGGGACTTCCCTGGTGGTCAAATGGTTAGGATTCCATGTTTCCACTGCAGGGGCCATGGGTTCGATCCTTGGTCAGGAAACTAAGATTTCAGCGAAAAAGAAAGAAATAAAAACTGACAAACTGAAAGGAAAAATAGATACACCCAACTATCAGAATTCGAAACTTCAACATCCTTTTGTTAGTAATTGATAGATCCAGAAGACAGAAAATCAATATGAATGGATAATGGAGAAGGGAGATGAGAACCAGTGGAAGCCCTGAGACAGTTGCGGCAAGGTCGGTCTAGACTCTTCTTCTCTGTTTCCTATCAGATATAGAGGCTCACAGGAACATTGTGCAGGTTTGGAGAAATGAATCAATGCAATGCAAAGGGAAGGCTGGGCAGGCATGGAAGTGCATGATTTAGATCACCTTTCAAGAAAGAATTTGCCATATATCTGTAGGGAGTGAAGTTAGCTGACAGGCTTAAACTGCAGCATCTTCCAAGATCAGCTGCAGTATTCTTGACAGAGCCATACTTTCCCTTGGAAGATTCCAGCCAACAACCTGGAATAGTGGTGATACTAGGGCCTGGCCATTTCTGTCCAACTTCGGACTCTTCTAACAGGCAATCTTTCCTCCAGAACTCTCCATTGGGTTGACCAAGACTTTGTCACATCTGTCTTGTAGCCTAAGGCATCTCTGTCCAATTCCCCTCCCTCCCTCGACCCTTTCATATGTGTTAGATCCACATTATGGTCTGTTAGCTTAGTCTTGTTCCCTGCCCTTTTATCTTTCACAGGCTTTATCTCCAATTAACATCTTGCATTCCTAACTCCATATTAGCAGCTGCTTCCCAGAGGACCCAAATTAACGCAATTAACCATTCACCACCGCCATCCACTTTGAGAAATTCTGCGGGAGACACTTAATCAAGCATTTCAAGAGTCTCTCTATTATGATCAATATATTTTCAGCAAGTTCCTCAGTTTACTTCACAGCTAGATAATTCAGACAATGAAAATCATTTACTATACCAAACTCACAATCTCCATCAAAAGCCTATGTGCTACAGCTACAGTTTTTTCCCATCACTGCATTCAGTTTCTCTTGCATGGTACCACAATGATGAAGCTCATCATAAAAGCATAAATTTGGGTTGTTCAAAGTCAATCTGAGCCATGCTTATAGTCATTCAAATTGAGGGGTTTTTTTCCCAGAAAGACACAGATTTTTCTTTAAACTCAAATAATCAAATGATAACTTTTCCTTATGAAAGTCAGTGACTTTCTTAAGCAAAAGTCATAAAGCTAAGGGAAAAAAATCCTTAACTGACAAGCATTAAGTGCTTCTCTTGAATCTCCATGTGTAGCTCCAGTGGAGAGAGTCTTCCTGTGGATAATGGTGTGTAGACAGACATGTTAGTCCGGGTAGATTAGACTCTGCTGTAATAATAAACAAATCCTGATATTTCACTGGCTTAATACGGAGATTTTTTTCTCACTCACACAAAGTCCTATGAGATGGTTCCTTTCTGAATAACTATTCTAGATAGGTTTCCTCTAAGTGGTGAAAGGAGATCAGTTCTGGGTGTTCATTGGGAGGACTGATGTTGAAGCTGAAACTCCAAAACTTTGGTCACCTGATGCGAAGAGCTGACTCATTTGAAAAGAGCCTGATGCTGGGAGAGATTGAGGGCAGGAGGAGAAGGGGACGACAGAGGATGAGATGGTTGGATGGCATCACCGACTCGATGGACATGAGTTTGGGTGAACTCCAGCAGTTGGTGATGGACAGGGAGGCCTGGTGTGCTGCAGTTCATGGGGTCGCAAAGAGTCGGACACAATTGAGCGACTGAACTGAACTGAAGTGGTGAACTCAGGGATCCAGGTTTTTTTGCATCATGCTATGCCATCTCAATTCCTTTGCTTCCAGCTGCATAAACATCAGAGATTTTCAACATGAAAAATTATGAGGGCTATTGTATGGGCCAGGCCTGAAGTGGCAGTTATCAATCCCATCATCCACTTCCATTGGTCATATCAAACCACACGACCCCACTTGGCTAAATGGAAAGCCACAGGAAAATATAGAGGAGCACATGAACACTGGTGTACAGTCTCTGCCATAGTAGACTTTGCTTTTGGTATAACAGTTTGAATACTTGAAACAAGCCCTCCAGTTGGATTTACTACAGTTTTAACATTCTTCATCTGGTGGCCCAGAGGGTAAATAACCTGTCTGCAATGCAGGAGGCCCAGGTTCAATCCCTGGGTCAGGAATCCCCTGGAGAAGGGAATGGCTACCCACTCCAGTATTCTTGCCTGGAGAATTCCATGGACAGAGGAGCCTGGTGGGCTACAGTTCATGGGGTTGCAAAGAGTCGGACACAACTGAGCGACTAACACTTTCCCTTCTCACTTTAACATCCTTCATACTATATCCTTATACATTAATTCTAGTCTAAATTATTCTCATGATATCCTTCCCTATCTCTGTTAATTGCCTCACTATCTACCCTTTTCCTCCTTCCTTGCAAATGTGCTCAGTCGTGTCCAACTCTTTGTGACCCCATGGACTATATGCAGCCCACCAGACTCCTCTGTCCATGGAATTTTCCAGGCAAAAATACTGAGTGGGTTGCCATTTCCTGCTGCAGAGGATCTTCCCAACCCAGGGATCAAACCCAGATCTCCTGCTTTGGTATGCAGATTCTTTACCACTGGACCACCAGGGAAGCCTCTCTATCTGTTTATAAATCCAAAATTTAAAAGTTACCTTTGTTTCCTCTACATGGAAACTAGAAAAAAGAGAGCCAAAGAGCCCAATGTATGGGTGATTCCAAAGCACCTTCCATGAATATTATGGTCTTATAGGAAGGCCAAAGAGTTGATGCCTTTGAACTGTGTGCTGGAGAAGACTTCTGAAAGTCTCTTGGACAACAAGGAGATCAAACTAGTCAATCTTAAGGAAGATCAATCCTGAATATTCACTGGAAGGACTGAAGATGATGCTGAAGCTCCAGTATTTTGGTAATCTGATACAAACAGTCAACTCATTGGAAAAGTCCCTGATGCTGAGAAAGATTGAGGGCAGAAGAAGAAGAGGGTGTCATAGGATGAGATGGCTGGATGGCATCACTGATGCCATGAGCACGGACATGAACTTGGCAAACTCCAGGAGATGGTGAGGGACAGGGAGGCCTGGTGCGCTGCAGTCCATGTGGTCGCAAAGAGTCAGAGATGACTGGGTGACTGAACAACAACAATGACAGTGAGATATGGAAATGTTACTCCTATACAGTTCCATCTCCTTTTCCATTTTTTGTATTGTTTGCTCAGCGGCAAAACCTGCACTTCTTTACAGCATCCTTAAACTTGAACTTCCTCAGTCTCTATTCCAAATAAAGTTAGTCTCTTCAGGAGAGCTACACACCTGTGTTCGTATGGCCTGACTCTCACCCTCTGCAGCGTCTCTGTGCTACTGCTCCAGAGATGGGACAGGAACTTTTATTCTATCAATGCCATTCCCATAAAAGCAAGACTCTAGGCTGGGGGGCAGGAGGGGATGGGGCATTGCTGGTCTTCTTGGTTTGTCTCTCCTAGTATGGAATCTCAGCTCTACAGGAAACCTGGTTTGAAGATTATTGAGGCTAGTATTCTCAGCTTACAATGTCTGGAGTAGAGTTTCTGTCCTATGGATATGAGCTGGGTGGAGGAAATGTCCTTTAATAGCTGAATGGATAAACAAACTATGGTACATCAATATAACAGAATATTATTCAAGAATAAAAAGAAATGAGCTATCAGATCACAAAAAGAAATGGATGAAACCTGAATGAATGTTATTAAGTAAATAAGCTAGTCTGGAAAAGGTTATACACTGCATGATGCCAATTATATGACATTCTGGAAAAGGTAAAACTTAGAGCAAATAAAAAATATCAGACACTATTTTCTTTCGCTTCAGAATAGTTTTATTAGTTTGGATACAGTATGTCAATGCTCAACAATTCCTCTCCTACTTTGACACACAAATCCACTCAATCAGAGTCTTCATTGCTCCATAGCTCATATACTGTAATGTTACTGTGTGCGTCTGCAGGAACCTCAGCAGTGGGAGGGTTGAGGTTACCTCCAGTTGCCATGGTGAGTTACAGATTATGCACCCTGGACACAAATTTCACAAGGTCCATCTTGAGCAGGGTTAAGGTATTGAACATATAGTCTTTGTCGGGGGAAGCCTCTTTCTTTTTCTTTCTCAGAGAGCCAAATGAATCGCCCTGATGGGAAGGCGGAGTCTGCACATTACTGTCGCCACTCTCTCCTGCCAACTTCACTGTCACGTACATCAGCACAAGGAAGAAAAGCCAGAGCAGCGTGATCTCAAGCCAGTCTTGGGCATGCTCTGGTGAAGTGAAGTTGCTCAGTCGTGTCCGACTCTTTGCCACCCCGTGGACTGGTAGCCTACCAGGCTCCTCCATCCATGGGATTCTCCAAGCAAGAATACTGGAGTGGGTTGCCATTTCCTTCTCCAGGGGATCTTCCCAACCCAGGGATCGAACCCAGGTCTCCCACATTGCAGGCAGACGCTTTAACCTCTGAGCCACCAGGGAAGCTCTGCCAAATTATAAAGTGTCCTCCACAGAGCACCTTCCCCTGGAGTTCTTCGGCTTTCTTTGAGAAGTAAACAACACAAGTAACACCCATGGAAAAGCACAGGAACCATTTGAGGGACCACATGATGAGCCAAGAGGAAATGGCTCCTGGTGTGCTGGTCTGCCCCAGTACCTGGGAGACTGAGGACCAAGCAGGGTTGGGCCCTTGGTAACATCATAGAGGGCCCCGCCCCAGCCAGAACCTGTGTGGCCATTGTGATGACTTGAGGGCAGAGGAGAAGGAGGTTTGCCGGGGTCAACTGGGAGTAGGGCCTAAAGGGAAATGGTGACATTTCCAGCGGGCAATTGAAAAAGAGGTGGGGAGTGACAGAATGACATCTCCTAGCCAGTGTATTCTTTCTGAACCTGATGCTCTACTGGGAGGGTGCTTCAGTCTTCTATTTTTATTTTTCCATTTGTTAAATCCAGACACTGTGCTAAGCAGAGCAGACCCATGGGCATGTGCCCCTGTGGAGCAGACAGCCAAGTGGGAAAGAAAGATATTAAACCAGAGGCCACAATCTAGGAGCCACTGATGTATTTTGTGTGGCCTACACTGTTCCTAAAAATGACTGTGCTCAGTCGCTAAGTCATGTTTGACTCTTTAAGACCCCATGGACTGTAGCCCTCCAGGCTCCTCTGTCCTTGGGATTTCCCAGGCAAGAATACTTCTCCAGGCATAGAGGATGTTTTAGGGCAGTGAAGCTATTCTGTATGATGTTATGGTAAATACATGACACTACATGTTTGTCAAAACCCATAGAACCTTACAGCACAAAAAGTGAATCAATGTATGCATATTAAAAAAACATTTTGACATCAAGAATGGAATGCAGAATTTGACTAAACAATCTAATTACATTACAACTGTATGAAACCACCTCACTAAGATTCCCTGACTTAAATAACTTTAGAAATCTAGTTTGCAAGACTAAAAGCAAAAGATAAAAGCACTGTAATCTAGCTGATAGTGTTCTTTTAATATGGGTATAGGTTAACAATCCTGATACGTTTATACACGTATACTTGAATTGAACAGTTAAATAAATGGCACATGAGTATATACATACATATATTTCTTTGTCTTGTTAGCTGAAAGGGTCTAAGAGAAATGATACTCCCAAAATCTGAAAGAAACAAATGTAGAAATAAGCACAGATCTTGGTTCATTATACTATTTTCCAATAAAGGAACCAGGCTTCTTGGAGAAATTACTGATTGTAGGGCTCAGAGAGGAAATATTGGAGCCTGGAGGATCTTATTGTGTCAAAAAGGAAGTGCTAAAAATAAATAGCCCCTTGGTAACGGGGTTACATCAAAGAAGACAGGAATGAGCTCCCAATGGCCAAAGCTGTAACAAGATGAGCAAAGTAATAAATTAAGTAACTAACCTTTTGGTACTATACCCCAAAGTAAAAAATAAATATCTATGGGTCAAAACTGATATAAATAAACAATTGGATACATGTGAGAGAATAGACCAATTTTCCATGCAGAAGAATTTCAGATAGGTGACACAGGCAATTTTTGCTCTCAGGGAGATGGAGTATAATTCCCTATTCCTTAAGAGTGAGTTACACATAGTGACTTCCTTCCCAAAAAATACAGCAATATGGAAAGAGAGAAAAAGAGTACCTTGACAGTGGAATAACCTGACAAACACTACTTCAGCCAGGTGGTCAACATCAGCATTAACAGGTATAAGGCATGTTGATAGTATCACACGACGAAAGGGACAGTCCACCTCTGCAGTCTTCCTCCCCCCAGATCCACAGTCCCAGGCTAATAGGAAATACATCAGACAAATCCAAGTTGAGGAACATTTTATAAAATACTTGACTAGTACTCCTCAAAACTATCAAGGTCATAAAAAATAAGGGAAGTCTGAGAAATCATCACATCCAAGAAGAGCCTCAAGAGACATGCAATGTGGGATCTGGGATGGGTTCCTGGAACAGAAAAAGGACATTGGGTACAAAGAAAATCTTAGTAGAAAAAAATCTTAGAAATATAGTAAGCACTCTAGTTAATAACAATATGTGTGATATTTAGGAACTTTCTGATACGTGGAAACTACCTTTGCTTTTTTGTAAATCTAAAATTGTTCTAAGATTTTTTAAAGTTTATCTTTAAAACATAGAGCAATAGAGGCAACATTAACATTATTTGCTGATGACATAATTATATATCTGGAGACTCCAAGAGAAAAGAACTATATACAGCCAGGCTTTCCTATCCATGGGTTTCACACCCAAGGATTCAACGAACTCTGGATTTAAAATATTTATTTTAAAAACTCCAGAAAGTTCCAAAAAGCAAAATTCAAATTTGCCATGTGCTGGCAACTACTTACATAGCATTTACATTGTATTTACAACTATTTATAAATCATTTACATTGTATTAGTTATTATAAGTAATCTAGAGATGATTTAAAGTATATGGGAAGATGTGTGTAGTTTATATGTAAACACTAAAATGCTACACTACTTTTTATAAGGGACTTGAGCATCTGTGGATTTGGGTATCTGATGGTTGGCAGTGGTGTCCTAGAACCAATCTCCCACAGATATCAAGGGACAGCTGTACCTTAAGGGAATTGAGCTAGATGGCTGGATCAAAAATATATAAAACAGTGTTCCTATACACTAACAACCAATTACATTTATAATGGAAGACACCATTTATAATAGCTACAGATAATTACTTAAGAATATATTTTAAAAGAAATATGCAATAGCTATTTTAAGAAAATTCTGAAATGCTACTGAAAAACAGGATGTAATGCCCAACAAAATGGAAAGATATCTATTTTGGGGGGTATGAAAAATTTTATACAGATGTCAATTTTCCTCAAATTATTCTATAATTGTGATAAGATCTCAACAAAAATACTAATATGATTGGTGTGGGAAATAAGCTAATTCTAAAATATATGTGGAAAAATAAACATGTAACAAGAGGCGGGACATTTCTGAAAAAGAAGACTAATGAGCATGGAAGGCAGTCCTTACTAGCTTTTAAAGCATATGGTTAAGACTACATAGTTACATAGAGAAGTACTGGTATATGACTAGTACTGGTACATGGTTAGACTTACCGTTCACTAGGTAAGAAGAGAGTACAGGAATCAACTCAACTACACACACACACACATACACACAGAGCTTTTGTCTGAATGTGTTTCCCCTAAAATTCATGCTGAAAACCTAATGTCCAGTGTGATGATATTAGAAGGTGGGCCTTTGGGAGATAATTAGATCATGAGGGTGGAGCCCTCAAGAATGAGGATTAATGCTCTTACAGTGAGAACTCACAGAGCTCCCTAGCTCCTTTTGCCATGTCAGAATACAGTAAGTCCCTTACATAGGAATCTTCAAATTGCAAACTTTCAAAGCTTAGAACTTGCATTCCCATGTCCAATCATGCAATTTAGTTCATGTGTCTGGTGGACATTGTCACATGCATGCATCCTCTACAAGTGGTTGTGCTTTGTGTACTTTACTGCACAGTACTGTACAGAGTACATTAGTACAGTCGCTATTTCTAGCCCAGGATGTCCCAGCAAGTGTCAAAGCAGTAGCATATAGCCAATTCTGTTAGTTGAGTACTAAGGCTAACTTTTTTGGACTTACGTACAAATTGGGCTTACAAGCACACTTTCAAAATGGAACTCATTCATATGCAGGAGACTTCCTATAGGAGAGGAGTCTGCAACTCAGAAAAGGGCCTTCATCTGGCCATACTGGTACCTGATCTTGTACCTCTAGCCTTCAGAACTGTGAGAAGTAAATTTCTGTTGTTCACGAGCCCTTCTGTGCCTGGTACTTTGTTATAGCAGCCCAAATGGACACACATACACATTAAGAATATGATAAACGTAGAAGGTGTCATTTGACACTGGGAGAAGAAAGTTTGTTCAAAAAATTGTGATTCAATTACATAGCAACCTTCTGGAAAAAGTATAAACTTGAAGAATTCTTTTTATATACCCCATAATTCACATATAAGTTCCCTACCTGAAATGTGCTTTATCTATCTTTGATTGGCAATGCCCACTTGTCCTTCAAAATTCAATTCAAGACACACCCCCTTCTCCTACTGTCTCTTGTTGAGTAAGTCATCATAAAGCAATTAGATGAGATCAATCCAGACAGGCATCCATGACAGGGGGGCATGGAGCCATAGTAGGCCAGGGTGAGATGTTAGAGGTGAAGGAGGGGTGAAGAGGATATCCATGCAATCAGAGTAGCCTAGTATGGGAAGTCAGAACTCATAAAGGGTGAAGTGGTAAGATCCACAAGAGGAGGGAGGGGAGGTGTGTAGTATGAGATGTCAGACCTGAGCAGGGAAAACAGGATATTCATGCTAGAAGTGTCGCGGGCAGTCAGTGCCAAAGTGGGATTAAGAGGTAGCCACAGAGAAGAGCAGCTTGCCATGAGAGTCAGTTTAGTCCAGAGGATATTAAATAGGAAGCTGGCCAGGCATGCAGAGTAAAGGCCTAAGTCCGGAGAAGAGGAAATCCACAAGGAGGAGGCAGATTTGTGCAGAAAGTCAGAGGCCAAGCAAAGTGAGGAGGGCATCCATGCATGGAGGTGGGCCGGCTCCATGTGGGCAGTTAGAGACGGAGTGGAACAAGGAGAGTATCTGCATATGAGGGTGTGCCAGTGCAGAGTATCAAAGCCCAAGTAGGGTAAAAGGGGTATGTTCATAAAAGCGTTGCCTGGAGTGCGTATCAGAGTCTGAATATGTTGAAAAAGGCATTCACATGGGGACAATGCAACATTTTGTGAGGTCAGAGCTTGAGATTTCTTTGTAGGGAGGATAAACACACACAGGTATGCACACGCACATGTACACTTTCAAGACTCTGTCCAATGAGAGGAACTGGAAAATAATGAATACATATAGGTCTCATATATTAGACTCCAATTCCACTTTCCACTAAAAATATTTCAGACTTCTTGTAGAAATTGTTAATTCCATGCCTAGGGCAGGGAAAGTACAAGATGAGCCTGGAATATCTTGTACCAAAACCATCAAATTGTTCAAAAAATGATGGGGAGATGTCAAAAGGACAGAGAGGCCAGCTTAAAGAGGTTCCCACGGTCCAAGACTGGAACAATGTGAACAACAAAATAAATAATGATAGTGACACATCATGATTCATTTAGCAAAATAAGAAACTATTAATAAAATACATATAAATTAATAAATCTAAAGTGTGATGAAGAATAAAATATTTACATACTTTAAAAAACAAAAAATGCTTCAATTACAAGATAGGGAAGAGTAACTTGACAGTGGAGAAGCTTGACAGCGACCACTTTAATTAAGTGATCCAAGTGAACATCATCAATATTGGGACACATTGAAATCATGAATCACCTGATAGAATGAGATGATATGAACACAGTATCATTTCCATCATTTTCCTGTCAAAGATACAAAACATGAAATTCATCATGAGCAAATACTGGATGAACCAAAATTGAGGCGAATTCTACAAAATAATTGACCTCTAGGTTTGGCATCCGAGTAATACTGCCTCACAGAATGAGCTGGGAAATGTTCCTTTCCACTTCTATGGATACATTTAGAATGCATGTGTGGAGAACTGGCATGCCTTTTTGTTTAAATATTTGGTAGAATTCACCAACGAGTCTATCTGGGTCTAGGTAGGATGGGGGTGGGGGGCTTTTGTGAAAATTTTGTGAAAAATTACTAATTCTATCTCTCTGCTATTCAGATTTGTAACTTCTTGAGTCAATTTCAGTCATTTGTATATTTCTATAAATTTGTCCATTTCATCTAAATTTTCTGATTTGTGCCATGGTACTCCCTTATAATTATATTTATTTATTTATTTATTCTCTTTATTTATTCTCTCTCCCTTCCATTATTGGAATTTCCTTCTAACGGGCCCACCACTGTCCCCTTCCCTGCTTTTTTTTTTTGTATAGTGTTTTAATTTTTTAATTTTATTTTTTTCCATTTATTTTTATTAGTTGGAGGCTAATTACTTTACAATATTGTAGTGGTTTTTGCCATACATTGACATGAATCAGCCATGGATTTACATGTATTCCCCATCCCGATCCCCCCTCCCACCTCCCTCTCCACCCGATCCCTCTGGGTCTTCCCAGTGCACCAGGCCCGAGCACTTGTCTCATGCATCCAACCTGGGCTGGTGATCTGTTTCACCCTTGATAACATTCATGTTTCGATGCTGTTATCTCTAAACATCCCACCCTCGCCTTCTCCCACAGAGTCCAAAAGTCTGTTCTGTACATCTGTGTCTCTTTTTCTGTTTTGCATATAGGGTTATCCTTACCATCTTTCTAAATTCCATATATATGTGTTAGTATACTGTATTGGTCTTTATCTTTCTGGCTTACTTCACTCTGTATAATGGGCTCCAGTTTCATCCATCTCATTAGAACTGATTCAAATGAATTCTTTTTAATGGCTGAGTAATATTCCATTGTGTATATGTACCACATCTTCCTTATCCATTCATCTGCTGATGGACATCTAGGTTGCTTCCATATCCTGGCTATTATAAACAGTGCTGCGATGAACATTGGGGTGCATGTGTCTCTTTCAGATCTGGTTTCCTCAGTGTGTATGCCCAGAAGTGGGATTGTTGGGTCATATGGCAGTTCTATTTCCAGCTTTTTAAGAAATCTCCACACTGTTCTCCATAGTGGCTGTACTAGCTTGCATTTCCACCAACAGTGTAAGAGGGTTCCCTTTTCTCCACACCCTCTCCAGCATTTATTGCTTGTAAACTTTTGGATAGCAGCCATGCTGACTGGCGTGTAATGGTACCTCATTGTGGTTTTACAGCAGGATCCTCTATGACCCACCTCCCAGAATATTGGAAATAAAAGCAAAAATAAACAAATGGGACCTAATTAAACTTAAAAGCTTTTGCACAACAAAGGAAACTATAAGCAAGGTGAAAAGACAGCCCTCAGATTGGGAGAAAATAATAGCAAATGAAGCAAGAGACAAAGGATTAATCTCAAAAATATACAAGCAACTCCTGCAGCTCAATTCCAGAAAAATAAATGACCCAATCAAAAAATGGGCCAAAGAACTAAACAGACATTTCTCCAAAGAAGACATACAGATGGCTAACAAACACATGAAAAGGTGCTCAACATCACTCATTTTCAGAGAAATGCAAATCAAAACCCTGCTTTCTTTTTGTCTATAGAGTTTATCACTATCTGACATACTATGTATTTTCCTTAAAAACCTGTCTTCCTTTAGCCCACTAGAATGTAAACTCCATGAGGGCAGGAGTTTTGTTTATTTTGTATACTTCTAAATTTGTGGCACTTAAAACAGTGTTGTGGCACAGAGTAGGTTAGTAAAGTGAAAGAAAGTGAAGTCGCTCATTCGTGTCCAACTCTTATTGATCCCGTGGACTGCAGCCTACCAGGCTCCTCCGTCCATGGGATTTTCCAGACAAGAGTACTGGAGTGGGTTGCCATTGCCTTCTCTGAGTATGATCGTCCCTGGCTATCAAACAACCCTGTTGCAGGGTTTGGAGCATCTTTTCTCTCAAAGATGGTTGTAATATTGGCAGCTGAGTGGAGAAGAGGACTGAAAGCCTGAGGTAAAGTTTTCAGCCCCAGGAAGGACTGGTCCAGGACTCAGGATATGTTCCATTTTTTATTCCACCACTGAGCTGCTGTGGGGCATTAAGAAAGAGGCCTCACAATTCCTGGATCTCCTCTTCTGAAACACAGAAATTTGTCCCATTCTGTTATTAGAATGTGTCGAGGACAGGTGGGACCACTTAAAATAGGTGTCTGCTACATTCAAGGAAAGATGGCTTTGACAAAGGTAAGTCCATGTCTCTGTTGTCCCTCTACCTTCTTCGGCTGAGGTCTGGGCTTTCTTCTTTATTGGAGTGGCCAAATCATCTCCCAGGACCTTACTATCTGGGGGCAGAAAGTATTGACTGAAGGCTTCAAGTTTTATTCCTGCAATTGCAGCTCCTATCTGACCCCTTGAGGACAGACAGTTGGAGACAAGGGGAGATTGGGGTGGGGTAGGCAGGGGATGCTCTGTTTCACACTCTTCCAACCTGACACCACCAGGACTGGGATGGTGACAAGACCTGGACTCAGCGTGCAGAGAAGCTGAGCCCTGCAGACAAGAAGCAGATAGACTGCACCAGGCCTCTTAATGAACCCAGCACCAGCTTCAGATAAACTGTCACCACTTACCTCTCCCAGGCCTCCTTTCTCCAGGAAACACTCACTGCTGTGCATCAGCAGAGGGCTTGCAGGAGCAGGGGCCCCAGTGCCTGTTGCTCTCCAGAGAAGTTCTGGAGTTGAGACTTTTGGGAACTCTTATTAGACATGTATTTGATTTCCATTAGCTCCAGCTGAATCCAACTCTCCAGGCCCAAAGAGGAGCTGGAAATTAGCAACTGTTGTGAAAATACATGTAAAAACCACCAAGCGAGTGTTAATTTTATTTTATTTTATTTTTTTAAAAATATGGAACGCTTCACGAATTTGCATGTCATCCTTGCACAGGGGCCATGCTAATCTTCTCTGTATCGTTCCAATTTTAGTATATGTGCTGCCAAAGCGAGCACGAATGTTAATTTTAAAATGTGTATTCCAGGACCTCAAGAACATATTTGCAGACAAGTTCTTTAAAGAGGTAATTAATGTAAAATGAGGCCATTAGAGTGGGCCTCAATTCAATATGGTTAGTGTCCTCATATGAAGAGGTGATTAGAACTTGAGAAGACCATGTGAAGACAAGGAGATGACAGCATTTACAAGCCAACAAGAGAGACTGTAGAAGAAAGTAACCCTGCCAACACCTTGATCTTTGATTTCTACTCTCCTGAATTTAAGAACATAAATTTCTGTTGTTTAAGCAAACAAACAAAAAACAATGTGTTTTGCTTTCTTGTGTTTTTTTTTTACTACTCTCTTTTCATTTCTCTTTTGAATCATAAATTCTTTCTAGCCATAGGAGAGGTATGTACATTACAAGCAGGTAAATTCTGTTTAGAAATGTTGAGAACTCCATCCCAGACAAACTGGGTGATAGCAAAGATAAGACTAAAATCTGCAAGTCTTGCTTCTCATCAGGAATATTTCATTATAATATTTGCTCCAATAATTGCCTGATTTTATGCTTTGTTTTGGCCTTTGCAGACCTGGCCATGCAGGTTCTGAGAAATGCATCATCTCTTCGTAGGTAACTGGGACAAGCAGACTCAAGCTCATTTCTTCTCTGTTGCACGCTACTAGGATAACCCCTTGTAGTTTCTCAGCCTTGAGACTAAAGAAAGAACCTAAGAACAGCGACAGAAACATCAATGATTTATTGAGTAGGGGAATTTTACCCAAAGGGTCCTGGAGTGACTGACACCCTATCATGTGTGGCAGATGGTGGGCAGTAGGTTAGCAAGCACTCACTAAATGTTTGTTGAATATATATGAGTGAATGAACCAACTCATAATATACTGATATATCTGATATATACTGATGTACCAGTATTAGCAGAATGTCTGTCTCTTAATTGGCTGTGAGAAGTATGACTGCTAAGCAGATTTGAATACTCACATTAGATATTCAGGGTAACCTCTTCCCTTTAGGGGAGTCTTAATGGGAGACAGCAATGGCAACCCACTCCAGTACTCTTGCCTGGAATATCCCATGGACAAAGGAGCCTGGTAGGCTGCGGTCCATGGGGTCGCAAAGAGTCGGACACGACTGAGTGACTTCACTTTCACTTTCACTAACGGGCTATCACACTACAGTGAGAAGTTAGGGAAATATTAGGATACTCTTTACAGGTTCAGTTCAGTTCAGTTGCTCAGTTGTGTCCGACTCTTTGTGACCCCATGAAGCACAGCACACCAGGTCTCCTTGTCCATCACCAACTCCTGGAGTTTACCCAAACTCATGTCCATCGAGTCGGTGATGCCATCTAACCATTTCAACCTCTGTCATCCCCTTCTCCTCCTGCCTTCAATCTTTCCCAATATCAGGGTCTTTTCAAATGAGTCAGCTCTTCGAATCAGGTGGCCAAAATACTGGAGTTTCAGCTTTAACGTCAGTCCTTCCAATGAACACCCAGGAAAGATTTCCCTTAGGATGGACTGGTTGGATCTCCTTGCAGTCCAAGGGACTCTCAAGAGTCTTCTCCAACACTGCAGTTCAAAAGCATCAATCTGCGCTCAGCCCTCTTTATAATTCAACTCTCACATCCATACATGACCACTGGAAAAACCATAGCCTTGACTAGATGGACATTTGTTGACAAAGTAATGTCTCTGCTTTTTAATATGCTGTATAGGTTGATCATAACTCTTGTTCCAAGGAGTAAGCGTCTTTTAATTTCATGGTTGGAATCACCATCTGCAGTGATTTTGGAGTCCAGAAAAATAAAGTCAGTCACTGTTTCCACTGTTTCCCCATCTATTTGCCATGAAGTGAGGGGACCAGATGCCATGATCTTAGTTTTCTGAATGTTGAGTTTTAAGTCAACTTTTTCACTCTCCTCTTTCACTTTCATCAAGAGGCTCTTTAATTCTTCTTCACTTTCTGCCTTAAGGGTGGTGTCATATGCATAGCTGACGTTATTGATATTTCTCCCAGTAATCTTGATTCCAGCTTGTGCTTCATCCACCCCAGCGTTTCTCATGATGTACTCTGCATATAAGTTAAATAAGCAGGGTGACAATATACAGCCTTGACGTACTCCTTTTCCTATTTGGAACCAGTCTGTTGTTCCATGTCCAGTTCTAACTGTTGCTTCCTGACCTGCAAACAGGTTTCTCAAGAGGCAGGTCAGGTAGTCTGGTATTCCCATCTCTTTCAGAATTTTCCACAGTTTATTGTGATCCACACAGTCAAAGGCTTTGGCATAGTCAATAAAGCAAAAACAGATGTTTTTCTGGAACTCTCTTGTTTTTTCGATGATCCAGCGAATGTTGACAATTTGATCTCTGGTTCCTCTACCTTTTCTAAAACCAGCTTGAACATCTGGAATTTCATGGTTCACATATTGCTAAAGCCTGGCTTGGAGAATTTTGAGCATTACTTTACTAGTGTGTGAGATGAGTGCAATTGTGCTGTAGTTTTAGCATTCTTTGGGATTGCCTTTCTTTGGAATTGGAATGAAAACTGACCTTTTCCAGTCCTGTGCCCACTGCTGCGTTTCCCAAATTTGCTGGCATATTGAGTGTAGCACTTGCATAGCATCATCCTTTAGATGTGATCAACCCATCTTCATTGTAGGAATATGCATTCCTGTTGTTGTTCAGTCACCCAGTTGTGTCCTACTCTTTGCAACCCCATAGACTGCAGCTCGCCAGGCCTTCCTGTCCTTCACCATCTCCCGGAGTTTGCCCAAGTTCATGTCCATTGCATTGGTGATGCCATCCAGCCATATGATCCTCTGATGCCCTCTTCTCCTTCTGCCCTCAATCTTTCCCAGCATCAGGGACTTTTCCTGTGAGTTAGCTGTTTGCATTAGATGACCTAAATATTGGAGCTTCAGCTTCAGCATCAGTTCTTCCAACAAGTATTCAGGGTTGGTTTCCCTTAAGATTTACTGGTTTGATCTCCTTGCTGTCCAAGGGACTTTCAGAAGTCTTCTCCAGCACCACAGTTTGAAGGCATCAATTCTTTGATGTTCTGTCTTCTTTATGGTCCAGCTCTCACAACTGTACATGACCATTGGGAAGACCATAGCCTTGACTGTATGGAACTCTGTCAACTGAGTCTCTGCTTTTCAATACACTGTCTAGGTTTGTCATAGCTTTCTTACCAAGAAGCAATTGTCTTCTGATTTCATGGCTGCAGTCAACATTCGCAGTGATCTTAGAGCCCAAGGAGAGGAAATCTGTCACTACTTCCACCTTTTCCCCTCTATTTGACATGAAGTAATGGGGCCAGATGCTACAATCTTAGTTTTTTTTAGTATTTAGTTTTAAGCTGCCTCTTTCACTCTACTCCTTCATCCTCATCAAGAGGCTCTTTAGTTCCTCCTCACTTTCTGCCATTGGAGGTGTATCATCTGCATACCTGAGGTTGTTGAATATTTCTCCTGCCTATCTTGATTTCAGCTTGTAACTCATCCAGCCTGGCATTTCTCATGATGTGCTCAGTGTATAGGTTAAACAAACAGGGTGACAGCAGACAGTCCTATTGTATTCCTTTCTCAATTTTGAATGAATCAGTTGTTCCATAAAGGCTTCTAATTGTTGCTTCTTGACCCGCATACAGGCTTCTCAGGAGACATCTAAGATGGTATGGTATTCCCATGTCTTTAACAGCTTTCCACAGTTCCTTATGATCCACACAGTCAAAGGCTTTCGAGTAATCAAAGAAACAGAGGTAGATGTTTTTTTCTGGAATTCCCTTGCTTTCTCTATGATCCAGTGAATGTTGGCGATTTGATCTCTGGTTCCTCTTCTTTTTCTAAACCCAGATTGGATGGACATCTGGAAGTTCTTGGTTCGCATAACGCTGAAATCTAGCATGCAAGTTTTTAAGCCTGACTTTTACTAGCATGGGAGGTGAGTGCAATTGTTCCATGGTTAGCACATTCTTTAGTACTACCCTTCTTGGGAACTGGGATGAGCATTGACTTTTTATAGTCCTGTGGCCACTGTTGGGTCTTCCAGATTTGCTGACATATTGAATGCAACACCTTGATGGCATCATCCTTTAGGGTTTTGAATAGTTGTACTGGAATTCCATCACATCCACTAGCTTTATTAGCAGCAGTGCTTCCTAGGGCCCACTTGTCTTTGCACTCCAGAATGTCTGGGTCTGGGTGACTGACCACACCATCATAATAATCCGGTTTATTTGGATCTTTTTCATACAGTTCTTCCATGTATTCTTTCCATCTCTTCTTGCTCTCCTCAGTGTCTACTAGGTCTCTACCATGTTGTCCTTCATTGTGCCCATCTTTGGAAGAAATGTTCCCTTGATATTTCCAATTTTCCTGAAGAGACCTCTAGTCTTTTCCCTTCCGTTTTTTTCTTCTGGTTTTACACACTGTTCATTGATGAAGGCCTTCTTGTCCCTCTGTTCTACTCTTTGGAACTCTGTGTTTAGTTGGATATACCTTCCCCTTTCTCCCTTGCTTTTCGCTTCTCTTCTTTCTTCAGCTATTTGTGAAGTTTCCTCAGATAACCCCTTTGCCTTCTTGCTTTTCTTTTTCTTTGGGATGGTTTTGTTCACTATCTCCTGTGCAATATTATGGACCTCTGTCCATAGTTCTTCAGGCACACTGTTAACTAGCTGAAATCCCTTGAATCTATTCATTACCTCCACTTCATATTCATAGGGGATTTAATTTTGGTCATACCTGGATGGCCTAGTGGTTTTCCCCACTTTTTTTAGTTTAAGCCTGAATTTTGCTATGAGAAGGTGATGATCTGAGCCACAGTCAACTGCAGGTCTTATTTTTCCTGACTGTATACAGCTTCTCCATCTTTGGCTACAGGAAATGCAATCAATTTGATTTCAGTATTGACGATTTGGTGATGTCCATATGTAAACTTGTCTCCTGTGTTGTTGAAAAGGTGTATTTGCTATGATGAGTGCATTCTCTTGGCGGATTTCAGTTAGCCTTTGCTCTGCTTCTTTTTGTTCTCATAGGGCAAACTTGCCTGTTACTCCAGGTATCTCTTGACTTCCTACTTTTGCAAAGCAATCTCCAGTGATGAATAGAACATCTGTTTATAGTGTTAGTTCTAGGAAGTCTTCTAGGTCTTCACAGAACTGATCAATTTCAGTTTCTTCAGCATTTGTGGTAAGGACATAGACTTGAATTACTGTGATGTTGAACGGCTTGCCTTGGAAACGAACCGAGATCATTCTGTCATTTCGGAGGTTGCACCCAAGTAGTTCATATTGGGGCTCGTTTGTTGATTATGAGGTCTACTCCATTTCTTGTATGGGATTCTTGCCCACAGTAGTAGATATAATGGTCTTCTGAATTTGCCCATTCCCATCCATTTTAGTTCACTGATTCCTAAGATGTTGATGTTTATTCTCAATGTCATTAAGTGAGTATAAATTTGAAGTAGAGCTAATAAGGTAACATGTATATGGAAAGTACTAGTGTAGTCACTAAGAAAATAAAACTTAAAATATATCATTAAACCAAACCAAATGCTACACTGAAAACATTCATTTACAAACGAAGGCAATAAAAATGAAAAGAAGGAACAAAAAAACATGAATTTTAGGAAAAACAAAAAGTAAAACTGCAGTGATAAATTTGATCATGCTAATAATGATATAAAATATGAATGAATTAAACAATCTAATAAAAAAGCAGACATTTTGAGACTAGAAGATTAAAAAAAATCCAACTATATGATAACTATGGGAAACATCATTTAGAGTCAAAGATATAGATTCTAAGTGAACTAACTGAAAAATATACATCATGCAAACATCAACCAAAGAGAGAATTGGCTATACTGTACTAATGTCAACCAAAAAGGATTTTTATTAAAAATTGTTACTAGGGATAAAGAAGGACATTTTTTAATGATTAAAAGGGGACCCTATTAGGAAGACATAACAATTATATATGCACCTAACAAGACAATCCAAAAATGCATGGAGGAAAAAAAGATGATAGAATTGAAGAGAGAGATAGACAATTCAACAATAATTGTTAGACTTTAATAATTCACTTTCAGTAAAGGATAGAAAGACTAGGCAGATGGTCAACTATGAATAGAAAACTTGATTGCTTATATAAACCAGCTGGACCTGACAGACATCTATAGTGCAATTTATCCAGTGGAGGATATGCATTCTTCTTAAGAGTGCATGAGCTTTTTTAGCGCCATCTGCTCGCGGCGCCGCCTCCTGCTCCTCCCGCCGCCGCCCTGAGTCACTGCCTGCGCAGCTCGGGCCGCCCGGCTCCCCGCGCTCGCCACCAGAGAGCTGAGCTGGAAAACGAAATCTGTCATTTTTGAAAATATTTGGCATTTGTACAACATGGCAGACATCGACAACAAAGAACAGTCTGAACTTGATCAAGATTTGGATGATGTTGAAGAAGTAGAAGAAGAAGAGACTGGTGAAGAAACAAAAATCAAAGCGCGTCAGCTGACTGTTCAGATGATGCAAAATCCTCAGATTCTTGCAGCCCTTCAAGAAAGACTTGACGGTCTGGTAGAAACACCAACAGGATACATTGAAAGCTTGCCTAGGGTAGTTAAAAGACGAGTGAATGCTCTTAAAAACCTTCAAGTTAAATGTGCACAGATAGAAGCCAAATTCTACGAGGAAGTTCATGATCATGAAAGAAAGTATGCTGTTCTTTATCAGCCTCTGTTTGATAAGCGATTTGAGGTCATTAATGCCACTTATGAACCTACAGAAGAAGAATGTGAATGGAAACCAGATGAGGAAGATGAAATTTCGGAGGAGCTAAAAGAAAAGGCCAAGATTGAAGATGAGAAAAAGGATGAAGAAAAAGAAGATCCCAAGGAAATTCCTGAGTTTTGGTTGACTGTTTTTCAGAATGTTGACTTGCTCAGTGATATGGTTCAGGAACATGATGAACCTATTCTGAAGCACTTGAAAGATATTAAAGTGAGGTTCTCAGATACTGGTCAACCTATGAGTTTTGTCTTAGAATTTCACTTTGAACCTAATGAATATTTCACAAATGAAGTGTTGACAAAGACATATAGGATGAGGTCAGAACCAGATGATTCTGATCCCTTTTCTTTTGATGGACCAGAAATTATGGGTTGTACAGGGTGCCAGATAGATTGGAAAAAAGGGAAGAATGTCACTTTGAAAACGATTAAGAAGAAGCAGAAACACAAGGGACGTGGGACAGTCCATACTGTGACCAAGACAGTCTCTAACGACTCTTTCTTTAACTTTTTTGCCCCTCCTGAAGTTCCTGAGAGTGGAGATCTGGATGATGATTCTGAAGCTATCCTCACTGCAGACTTTGAAATTGGTCACTTTTTATGTGAGCATATAATCCCAAGATCAGTGTTATACTTCACTGGAAAAGCTATTGAAGATGATGACGATGATTATGATGAAGAAGGTGAAGAAGCAGATGAGGGTTATCAGCTCTTTGAAGAAGTCAAAAGCTGCAGTAAACTTTTTCAACGTTGGCTGCAGTAAATCTTTTCAATAAAACCTGTCTGGATGTCTCAAAAAAAAAAAAGTGCATGAAAGATTCTCCAGGACAACCTATATGTTAGGACATAAGACAAACCTAAACAAATATTAAACGGTTCAAATCATATCAAGTACGTCCTCTAAATATAATGAAGTTAGAAAACAAAAAATTTTGAGAAACAAGTATGTGAAAATTAAGCAACATACTCTGAAATAATCAAAGCGTCAGAGAAAGAATCACAAGAGAAGGTAGAAAATACAGTTGACCCTTAGACAATGCGAGGCTTAGGGCACCAATCTTTTCTGCCATTGAAAATTCATATATAAGTTATAGTTGGCCCTCCATCTATGTGGTTCTTCCACATCCGTGATTTCACCTCTGCAGATTCAATCAGCTGCAGATTGTATAGTGCTGTAGTATTTACTATTGACAAAAAATCTTTGTATAAGAAGACCAGCACAGTTCACACTCCTGTTGTTCAAGGGTCAACTGACTTTGAGAAGAATGAAAATAAAAACACACCACACCTAAGTTAGTGGATGTAGCAAACTAAATCCAAATTAAGCAGACATAATAAACAATATATATTAGAGCAAAATAGATGAAATAGAGAGTAGAAAAGCCACAGAGATAATCAACAAATGAAAATTTGGTTATTTAGAAAGGTCAATAAATTAATACAACTTTAGTGATAATGATCAAGAAAGGAAGAAAACTCAAATTACTAAAATTACTAAAATTAGGAATGAAAAAGGAAAAATTTCTACAAACTTTATAAATAGAGCACCCCATCGCGCAGGAGAGAGAGAGAGAGAGAAGAGGGCTTTGGCTCCTCTTTTTATATGTTTCTCTGTCCCTGGGCCTGTCTTATGTAAATTGGGCCAGCCAGGAGTGTTGTCTGTTTTACCTGAGGTTCTCACTCCGGTCCTCCTTGGACCTTCCTTTTTTCTATTTTCACGGGCTTTTCCCTTCCAGGTCTTTTTGCCACCGCCATTCTGGACTCCTTTTCCCTATTCTAACTACCTAACAGTTGAATTTCAAAGGCATCATGCTAAGTAAAAGAAGATGGTCTCAAACGTTATACAACCATGTGCATGCGTGCTAAGTCACTTTGCCATGCCCTCCTCCAGGGGATCTTTGTGACCCAGGGTTCAAATCCATGTCTCTTATGTCTCCTGCATTGGCAACCGGGTTCTTCACCACTAGTGCCACTTGGAAGCCCCTATACAACCATATGTTTTCATTTATATGACATTCTCGAAGGGCAAAACTATAGGAACAGATCAGTGGTTGCCAGAGTTGAGAGTCAGGGAGGCTTTGACTGCAAACAGACAGCACAGGAGAATTCTGGGGGCGGATGGAGCAGTTCTGTATTCTGATTGGGGCTAGTTACACAGATCTATACATGTGTTAGTACTCATATAACAAATTCTATACCAAAACAAGGTAATTTTACTGTACATAAGTGACAAAAAGTGTAGAGGTGGAGTTAGTGATTAAAATGGGATGCGTTTAGGGACTTCCCCAGTGGTACAGTGCTGAGGGCTCTATGTTTCCACTGCAGGAGGCATGGGTTTGAACCCTGGTCAGGGAACTAAAATCCCACATGCCATACAACAAAGCCGGAAAAAATGTAATGAGTTTAGTCCTAGGTCTTCAGACAGATATTAAAGATGTATCATTTCATCACCTGGACCATCTCTTAGTGTTATAAAAATAACAAAGAAACTAAACAAACCAGCAACAAAGAAACTAAAAGTATTATGTGACTACCATTAAAAAAAAAAAAGCACACACACTCTGAAATTTGGATTACCATGGCTTGGTAATGGGAGCAAATTAAATTCCACTATGTAAAATATGTATCCCCAATCTAGTTCCTGATATAGAGTAACAATTCAGCAAACATTTGTGGAATGAATAAACGAACAAGAAAATGAAAGAAGGAAAAGGCTTGCACATTTTGATATGAAACCCTGCATCTTCAACATCATCAAAAATTTTGAAGCAGAATGGAAGGATATTCAAACATCACTTAAAGCTAAAATACAGTGTGCCAAGGGAGAAAAATGAAAAAGCTGTGGAAGCCACACTTTATAGTGTTCTATTTAACCACAAAGTTCAGGGCTACTGAAGTCATTGTTGACACACTTGCCAAAACTGCTGCTCAAGACATGGTGAAAATGAAGATTGGGTACAAAGAGTCTCTGTTAGATATCACAGTTCACTTTAGAATTACAGGTGTGGCTGGAAATTTAAAATATCAAACATCCAATTTCTGACAAAACTGACAGTATTTACTGGGAATTGATAAATCTACCAAGCTTGTGAATCTAGCTCATCTTTGAGTTTTTACCATGGGTTAGATCTAAATAAGTAATTTCGTAAAGACATTATGTTCTGCTAATCTTTTCCAACATGGAAAACTGAAGAAAGAATTCCCTTCCTTTCTTCCTTCCTTTCTTCCTTCTGAGACAGTAACAGGCAGGAAGGCCAGGGGTCTCCAAACGGAGGAAATAGGCTGCAAGTGCCAGACGTTTTTATCTCTCTTAAGCGGCAGGAGAAACAAACTAGAGACATTTTTCCTTCTCTATACAAATTTAAAAGGAGGTTTCTTTTAAAATACTGTGTTGCCATGACACCTGGTTTCATCTGAAGCTAACTAATCTCAAACCTTGAGCTAACCAATACATTTTTCTTATAGAAATATTTGTGTTAAGCTATGTTAATGTGCTATGCATTTACCCCAAACTCTGTCTTCAAGTCAGTTTCCACCAAATGGCTCAGAATCTACTTGACAAACCAGTATGTTATACTCAGATATTGTTCCCCTGATCTATTTAAATGAAACTATTTGTATGGTACTCTGCCCTTCTACAAGATTCAAGTCAATCGTTTTATGGCCTGGGATGAATCAACAGGCACCATTCTGAGTTTTAAAACATTCCTTTCTTTTCATTAACAGACTGCTAGTGACTATATATAACACCTAGCTGAAGACTAGCAGGGGGGTACTCTTTCCGCCCCCTTCTGATTCCTATGTCAGAAGCTTTCTATATCTCCTTTATACTTTAATAAAACTTTATTACACAAAAGCTCTGAGTGATCCAGCCTTGTCTCTGGCCCCGGATCAAATTCGTCTCCTCCGGAGGCCAAGAATCCCGGCGTCTTATCGTTCAGCAACAACCTTTCACTTCCTTCCATCTTTCATTGATCAAATGTTTACTGAGCACTAACTATGCACCAGCCAGTGTTCCAGGCACAGGGAACACAGTTGTGAACAAGAAACAAGATCCCTTCCCTTATGGAACTTACATTCTGGTAACTGGAAACAGATGATAAACCAAGAAAGAAAAATAGCAAATAAGGGAAAATGCCACACAGAGGATTGAAATGGGGCGATGTGGCAGAGTGAATGAGGGTGTGGAGACTGGGTGGGCTGGTCCGCCTTCTGACAGGAGATAACATTTAAGCTGAGCTCAGAATGACAAGGAATAAGCTCTGCAAATATCTGAGGAAAGAACTTTCCAAGCAGAGGGAGCAGCTAGAGTAGTGGTTCTCAAAAGGAATGATGCTGCTTCCTAGACTGCATTTTGGAAGTTTGGGGGGAGGGGGCCCACAGGGGCTGGAGGACTCCATTGGCATTTAATGGGCAGGGCAGGCATGCTGCATAGCTGCAATGCACCAGACTGTCCTGCATCCTTTATGACTTTCAAAGATCCCACCAGGCACCATGTAAGTGGAAAAGCTGTTTCTCATTATCAGAGTTGAAAACTTAACTCTGCTTAACTCATAAAGACAAAACATTTTTTGCACAGTGTTTATGCACATGGAACTCCCTAGGAATGCAATTACCATGTAAATAGAAAGCAGATTGTATTCTATTTCATTCAGAACTTCACCAAGAGTTGTTCAACATTTCAAAGCCAACACCTCCAGGAAGGCAAGGCAAATGTCACCTAATGGGAAACACTGCACCTAATGGGAAAAATGGGAAACACTGCACCTAATGGGAAAGGCTTTGGGGAAAATTGATGATGGTGAAGAGATTTTTTTTTTTAATGGATAAGACATACCCAAGGTAAAATGAAAAGAGGGGGGAAAAAAGCAATACAAAAGGGCACATAGTCAAAAGTTGATCTCCATTCCACCTCTGTTCACACCACTCCCAGTTTTCTTCCTTAGACATAATCTGATTGAAGGAGGAAACAGACAGATAAGGCTCCATCTCAAAAGCAGAACTCCATCTTGGGCTGGACTGTGGACTTTGAGCTATATGCCCAGTATTTATGGAAACGACATACCAACTGGAAAACCAGGCCCCCTGGATGGAAGAGCCCCAGGGCTCATACCTAGACTCTCTGGTGCCTAAAAGAATACCCTAATTATCTGTGCAGCCGAATAGAATCATAAATTCTATTATGCTTATTGGGGTATGACCACAGGCCTATCAATAATTGTCCACTGTTAACTACCTAGGCTTAAGGCATATGAATCACGGGTTAACTTTGATTGTATCTTTCTTTTCCTTTGTTCAGACTAGTTTCAGGGAATTTGCGGAGGTGGGTGTGGGCACGTACACTTAGGGTATACAGGGTTTTCAGAAAAACTGGTCAGGGTCCTTGGCTAAGAGGAGACACTGCCTTGGGCCCACAGGTATAAAAAACTGCACTCCACTATCTGCATTGTCCTTCTGAGTAAGTTTGTTTCCCAGAACGTGTGGCTACAACATGATTATCAGGGTTTTTTACATACTTCAGTGGTTTTATCTCATTTTTTTGTTTAGAAGGAAGGGAGGGAGAGAGGGAAGGGAAATACTCATACAAATGAATATTTGTTTGAACATTTTAAAAAAAGATGAGGAAAGATACACACAGCAGAGAGGGTATAGCTCAGTGGTAGAGCATTTGACTGCAGAAAAGGTGTGTGTGTGTGTGTGTGTGTGTGTGTGTGTGTGTGCGCGCGCGCGCACGCGCGCACATACACACATCAAGCTCTTAATGTTGGCTTCTCTAATGTTACCTCAGAGGATGTTCAGGGAGACAGTTTTTTAATACACTTCTGTACTGTTTTCCTTGGTATGACAGGTATATTCTACATTTGCAATTTACAAAATCCCATAAGGTTAAAGAATAAAATGTAAATTAAGAGAGCAGGAATCCACCAACATTGGCATAAATACAGCAAGATCAATTATAATGTTAGAAACATCAGCAAGCTAAACTAAGGAAATGTATTGAGAGATTTCACTCTGTGAGAAGAGAAACAAAAAGTGAGAGCTGAAGAATCCAAAACCATGAGCATCTCCCAAGGTCTGCTGAGAAGGACAGGAGGCTGCCTACTGGCCTGAATCAGCTAGCCACCCTTTTTCCTCAAGTTTCAATACTACTTCTAAGATTATTTCACTTACTGCCTCTTTTCTCCTTTTTTTTAAGTTATCATACATTTATTTTTAACACAGCACCTCAGTTTCATATTATGTGCCTTTTCCAAGGGAACCCTCTTACACTGTTGGTGGGAATGCAAATTAGTACAGCCACTATGGAGAACAATGTGGAGATTCCTTAAAAAGTTGGAAATAGAACTGCCATATGACCCAGCAATCCCACTCCTGGGCATACACACCGAGGAAACCAGAACTGAAAGAGACATGTGTACCCCAATGTTCATTGCAGCACTATTTATAATAGCCAGGACATGGAAGCAACCTAGATGCCCATAGATTCAGACGAATGGATAAGAAAGCTGTGGTACATATACACAATGGAATATTACTCAGCCTTTAAAAAGAATTCATTTGAATCAGTTCTAATGAGATGGATGAAACTGGAGCTCATTATACAGAGTGAAGTAAGCCAGAAAGATAAAGACCAATACAGTATACTAATGCATATATATGGAATTTAGAAAGATGGTACGATAACCCTATACGCAAGACAGAAAAAGAAACACAGATGTATAGAACAGACTTTTGGACTCTATGGTAGAAGGCGAAGGTGGGATGATCTGAGAGAACAGCATCAAAACATGTATATTATCAAGTGTGAAACAGATCGCCAGTCCAGGTTGGATGCATGAGACAAGTGCTCCGGGCTGGTGCACTGGGATGACCCAGACGGATGGGATGGGGAGGGAGGTGGGAGGGGGGTTCAGGATGGGGAACACATGTAAATCCATGGCTGATTCATGTCAATATATGGCAAAAACCACTACAATATTGTAAAGTAATTAGCCTCCAACTAATAAAAATAAATGAAAAAAATAATAATAAATGAAAAAAATATATATATTATGTACCTTTTCCAAAGTTGGGAGATCCTTAACTTACTATATTCTTCACAGACTTTTCAACAAATATGAAGAGGCACTGAGGTTAACAAGTCTACAAGGGGCAATCCAAATACATGACACCCTCAAGGACTGATTTATGTTTAAGATTAATCTACATAATGTTCCCATGGCTTAGCAAATGAATGGGACTCTAGCTGAGTAAAATAAGAACAAACCTTGTTCTGTTTGCACATGGCCATGAAAAGACAGAAGGCAGCAAAGAAAATACTCTGCGGTTACTCAGTTTACTGTGCAAGGTACCTACTGTGAAAAATTACTTTCGAGGTTAAAATAGACCATCAACTCATGATCTCTCCTGGCCCACAGCTGTGAAGACTAAAATGATTCTTCTTGCCTCTGGCTCACTAGAACATCTTATTCTTGCTGAAAACAAAAAGAACAGCAGTGCTCAGGAAAAAAGGATACCTGGTTTCCGAGGTGGGTGCAGTTGAAGCGCTCATATTAGTTGCCTTAAATCCAAACAAACCAGTACAACCCAGTCAAGCCAAACTCCACACAATGTGGTGATTCCATCAACTGTTCCATTACCAGGGCAGAGCTCCCTGAAGGACCTTTAGAATCTAGTCCTGTTGTCCAACAAAGTGCTTTAGGACAGGACTAGTAACTCAAGGTTTCCTTACTGTAGTCCCCAAATTCCAATTCAAACCCTGTGAAATTCATGTCCTCTGGTCTTCAGAGTCATAAACCTGCTTTCCTCAACCTCCCACAGCCATGAAATTAGTTTACAGCAAGACAGGAGAATTCACAAAACAAGAAAAACAAGCATCCCAAATGGCTGAGAGCAGAGCAAGGCTTCTATAACTAGAACAAGTCCTCTTTTTCCATTTCCTTTTTCTAAATTGAAGTATAGTTGATTCACAATGTTGTGTTTATTTTTGTTGTACAGCAAAGGGATTCAGTTACATACATATGCATTCTTTTTCATATTCTGTTCCATGATTGTTTATCTGGGATATTGAATATAGTTCGTTGTACTCTACAGTAGGACCTTATTGATCCATTTTCTTTCTTTTTTTTTTAATATTTATTTTTAGTTGTGTTGGGTCTTAATTGCTGGATGTGGGCTTTCTCCAGTTGGGATGAGCAGCAGCTTCTCTCTAGTTGCAGCGTGCGGGCTTCTCACTGCGGTGTCGTCTCTTGTTATGGAACCTATGACTCCATAGTAGCTGTGGCTCACGGGCTCAGTTGCCCCGCGACAGGTGGGATCCTCCGAAACCAGGGATCGAACCGCTGTCTTCTGCATTGCAAGGCAGCTTGCTAACCACGGGACCACCAGGAAAGCCCGATCCATTTTCTATATGATAGTTTGCATAAGCCCATCCCAAACTCCCAAGCCATCCCTCCCCCACTCCCCAACCCCCTGGGCAACCACAGTCTATTCTGTCTGTGAGTCTGTTGCTGTTTAATAAATAGGTAGAACAAGTTCCCCTGATCAAAACCCAGCAACACCTTTAAGAAAAGGATCTTTATATCATCATGTGTTAGTAAACGTAGAAAATAACAATACAAGCCTAAAAGCAACTGGGATGTCTTATACTAACAGACTGCTGGACTACCTTTCCATTATTATTACTGAAATGGCTTTGTAAGAAGAGAAACCAGGGAGAAATTTTTAATTTTTAAAAACTTATCAAAATCCTTCTTACACTCTGGCCAAGTAACTGACTGCTAAGTCTTCTTTGCCCCTGTGGTCCCCTTAGCTCACAAAACCACCGAAAATGTCTCTACTCGAGAGACACTCTGCTGTCCCAGTGGATGTTTAGTGTAGCTGTTAGGGAATGTTGTCACAAAACAGACCTGAATCCAGATGGCGTTTAGCCACTGTGTGCCTAGAACAAGTCAATCTCTCTGTCTTGGTTTCCTCTTCTGTAAAAACAACATCTAATCATAGTTAACACATCTGTAGTGCTTACCTGTATCATTTTCCATTTACTACTTACAACAACCCCTAGAGGAAAAAAACTATAGACAAAGCGAGTGAGGCACAGAGAGGTTGAGTGACTTCCACAAGGTCACACAGCTGGTAAACTGCAGGGCTCAGATGCTAACGCAGGTTGGAGTCGAAGCTCTAAGTACTGTACCTACGGCCTCTCAAATTGAGAGTAATAAATGGGGACACACCTACTAAGGACTGTTTTGAGGATTAAATAAGACAATGTACGAAAAGCCCGATACTTGTCAAGTGTTGGATATCGTGTGTATGTTATAGAAGGTTTTTCCCTTCTGCCCTGAGAAATCTGTAAAGCTTTTCCTAGGGGCAGAAAAAAAGAGGTCGCAGGAATGAGAACAGAGGCGAGAGAAGGAAGGGGGCAAGGTGGAACTTGGAAAGAGAGAAAGGGTGTAAATGTGGCGGGGCGGCGGGGGGGGGGGTGCTCTGAATATTCAGAACACAAATAGAGCGGCCTAGGCCTTGAAAGAACGCGGTGAGTGTCTCTCAAGTGCAAACAGAAACGTCTTGGCCGAAAATCAGACACTAAACCGGCGCGGCCAAGGCCTCAACCCCGGACCAGCCTCCTCAACCCCGCCCCGGCCCGATGCCCGCTCGGGCCCGGCCGCGGACCGGCTTCCCGTCCAGTCCGCGGGTCCGCCCTACGCCGGGCGGAGCCTGGCCCGCCCCCTGCGCCGGAGCCCGGGAGCCCCAGGCCCGAGCCACGCGATCGGCCGGGCGCCCGGGGCTCGGGCCGCGGACGCGCGATGGCGACTTGGCGGCGGGACGGCCGGCTGACGGGCAGCCAGCGGCTGCTCTGCGCCGGGCTGGCGGGGGCGCTCAGCCTCAGCCTCACCGCGCCGCTGGAGCTCGCCACCGTACTGGCCCAGGTCGGCGTCGTGCGCGGCCGCGCCCGGGGGCCGTTGGCCGCGGGGCTCCGCGTGTGGCGGGCCGAGGGGCCCCGCGCCCTGTGGAAGGGGAACGCGGTGGCCTGCCTGCGCCTCTTCCCCTGCAGCGCCGTCCAGCTAGCCGCCTACCGCAAGTAAGAGCCGGGCGTGGGCGGGGCCGGGGCCCGGGGGCCGCCGCCGGGTATCCCGCGGCCCGACGCCGCCGGGTGCTGGGGATCGGGCCGGCGGTGCGCCCCCGCCCCCTTCCGGATCTTGTGGGAGCCCCTTGGGCCAGAAGGCGATCTCTTCGGCCCCCAAAGTGCAGTCCCCACCTTTTCTTCTTCACCTTTTCCGGGGATTTCTGCAGTTTGAGGTGGACCCAGCTCTGACCCAGAGAGACTGACAGGGCTGGACGGGCGAGGAGGCGGAAGAGGGCGAAAGGAGATGTGAGGGGAAAGAGTGAAGAAATCTCCGGATAGATGGCTCCTAACCCCCTTCCCACTGTCCACCAAACTGGAAATTTTGCCTTGGCTGGCTTGGGAGAGAGACCCCTGAAGATACGTGTATGGAAGAGTGTCTGTGTGACCAGAACCCCCAGAAGACAGTACTTGCTAGGGACAGAGGGCCCAATCCACTGCCACCAAAAGGCCGTGAAGTTCGGCTCCCCACCCTCTCCCCCAAGAAACTGGCCTTTGGGGTCCTACAGAGGCTGCCCCACCCTCACTGCTCACTGGCCTCCTTTTAACACCTCCCACAAAAACAGCTGCTTTTTAGAAAAACTTCTAAAGATATAAATTAGCCTGATGAGTCTTAAAGCTTCCTCAAGAACTCAGAGATATTTGCATATTAACTGGAAACACAGCCTAAAAGAATGAAGTGCTAGGGATGGGGTTTCAGGTAGAGAAGATGTTTCTGTAGTTGGGGGGATGGTCCCGGGTTCCCCATTCACTGGGAACAGCAGCCAACTCTGAAGCCTGGCCTTGGCTCAGAATTAGAGAAACACAGTCCATAGTCTTGACCACTGTAGGTCTGCCTTGCAGACTGACAGTCGAAGGATTTTGCCTTTGGCTCAGGGAAGCTGGAGCTGGAAGTCTGATCCGACAACTGACAAGCCCAATGGAATCTTCCTTATCACTGATTTCTCGAGGCCAGTGCTCATTTCACTTATGCCTGGGAATAGCGTTGCCTCTCTTACTCTGGGAAAGGATAGTAGTGAGATGGTGGGGCATTTCTGTCAAGGCTCTCTTTCCTCCCCAGCCCCCTTGCCCTCAGCAACATCTGGCTGGCAGTCTGTAAACATTTCTCCTCTGAGTTTTAATGATTCAATTTCTCCCCACTTTACTGTATTGTCCACAAAGTATGGAGCTCCTCCTTTGGAATGTGTACCAAGGGGAGGGAAGCAGAACTTCAAAGGCTGGTTTAAGTACTGTGGCTTTGCTGCTAACCCTCTCCAATATATACAGACATCCCTCCATATCCGGGAGAGGATTGGTTTCAGGACAACCTCCACCCCCCCCCCACCCCACCCCGCCCCAGATGCTCGAGTCTCTTCTATGAAATGGAGTAGTATTTGCATGTAACCTGCACTATCCTCCTGGATACTTTAAATCATCTCTAGGTTGCTTATACTACTTGATACAATGTAAATACTATGGAAATAGTTGTAAATTTAATGTAAATGCTATGTAAATTGTTGCTACTGTGCAGAAACTTCAAGGTTTGCTTTTTTGGAACTTCCTGGAATTTTTTTCTGAATATTTTCAATCTGCAGTTAGTTCTGAAACCCATGGATACAGAGGGATGACTGCATATCATTGGATTTTTAAGAGCTTTTTTGAGATATCATTGACAAAAAATTATCTATGTTTAAGGTGTACAAGTTGATGCTTTGATATATGTAAACATTTTGAAATGATTGCCACAATCAAGCTAATTAATATCCATTACCTCTACCTAGTTACCATTTCGTGTGTGTGTGTGTGTGTGTGTGTGTGTGTGTGTAAATCGTTGGATATTTACAACACCTGTCTCCTCCTCTGTACTGTCCACAGGGCAGGAAGTATACCCACTTTACAGATGCACTGTTGGGCTCAGAATGGCCACACCACCCATCAGTGACAGAGCTGAATTCCACCACCTGGCTTTCCAACTCTAATACCCATGCCCTATTACTTCATACTGCCTTTCTGTCAGCATTCATTAAGTGCCCACTGTATGCATGATGCTGGGGACGATGCAAGGATGAAAGGGGCATGGTCCCTGTGTCCCAGAGCTTCCAGAGCAATAGAATAAAACTAGTGTGTCCATAGCATGTGATTGCCGAGGATAAAGTGCTATAGAAATTCACAGAGCTCTGATGAGGGAGGAGATGTGAAGATGTCTCAGTGGAGAAAAACCATCCGAGTTTGATCTTTGGAGAATGAGTAGGAGTTTTCTGGCAAAGATGGGGAGAAAAATATTGCAGGTAATGCCATAAGCAAAGGCACAGCAGTGGGAAGGCATGCGGCATGACTGGAGCATAAGGTGTGTCTCTGACTGTAATGGAAAATACAACCAGAAAAGCAGGTTGGAATGAGATCTTGGAGGGGCAGATTAGGGAGTTTGGACTTTACTTGGAATGCAAGGGTAACTGGGGGGGATTTTTGATGGAGTGCTGTGATTAAAGCAACTCAACAGGAATTGTCACCTGGTAGCTGCAGAGGGCAGCTAAAGAGGAAGAAGGCTGGGGGGTAGCAGGACCATTTAGGAACTGGTTGCACTAGTCCATGTGGTGGCTAAGGGGCATCTGAAATGGACTGATGACAGTGGGAATGGAGAAAAGGAAATGTGTGGGAGAGGAAGAACAGATAGCTAATCAGGCTAGGTTTGCTAATAATGTTTTCCTGAAAGGTTACTTTCTTTCTGAAAATCAAAAGGAAACATTTCAGTGATAGGCAGCAAAGTGGTTGATTAATCATGATGCCAGACTTCCTACATTAAGACAATACCTTGGGTCCATCATTATACTGATTAATCTCTACCTCCTGACCATGAATTTGCAAAACAGTTAGTTGCTTGTGGGTTTGAATAAAAAGCATAAACATACAGAATGTTCAGAAAATGCAGTGGTTTGGGACTTCCCTGGTGGCTCAGTTGTAAAGATTCCACCTGCCAATGTAGGAGACACAGGTTTGATCCCTAGTCCAGGAAGGTCCCACATGCCACAACTATTGAACCTGTGCTCTAGAGCCTGGGAGTTCTAGTACCTGTGCTCTGCAGTGAGAAGCTACCGAAATGAGAAGCCCATGTACCACAGCTAGAGAGTAGCCCCCACTCGCTGCAACCCAGGAAAAGCCCACACAGCAACGAAGACCCAGCACAGTCAAAATTAAATAAATAAAAAATTTTAAAAAAGAAAATGCAGTAGTTCAGTGACTTGTCCACAAACACAATTAATGACAGAGCTGGAGCTTGAAACCAGGTCTTCTGCTTAGTCCAGTGCTCTGCTTAACGTTGTAATGATGACATATCTCCTTACTTGGATTTAAAATGAAAAGAATCCACTCAGTAGAGTCTGGGAGGAGCTAGGTCCTTGTACTAAACAAATAAAACCTAACACAATGGATGGCTATCAGATGTAGACTCTCACCCAACTTTATGCTACAGCTGTTTGTCTAGCTGTATAAGCATCGTTTTGGGTCCCTGAAACTCTGAAATTGTTCATCACCAACACCATTTCCTTATTGTGTAACCAATTCATGAGCTTGTGTTTAGCTGCCAACTTGTGTTAGGTTGAAGTGTTGGCAGTTCTAACTACATACATCAAGGGTGTCTGTAATCTCCGTGTGCCTGAAATGAAGGGGTTACTGCCGTTCATCAGCTTATCCAGTCTCACTGGAAAAGCTTCTGTGCAGTGTGTGGGAGTGCAAGGAAGAGCAGAAAGGGGAACACTGCTGCCCCAGCCAATCAGACAAGCACTTAAGATGTGGGGATTCAGATGACGTCATTGATGGCCTATCAGGGTTGCCCTGCTTTGACTCTGTAAGAGGAACGATCTGTAGTCTTTGCCTCTGTATAGTAAGAGTCTGAGAAAAAGGGCTTTCCTTGGTTCTTCTTTTTGATTTTGTATATTTGTTAGCAAGACCCTCTTTATAAAGCAAACTGACAGAAGGCAGGGTGGTTCTTCCTAGTTCATCAAGTCATTCAGAGACCCTAATTTCTCTCGGGCCGCCCCTATCAGACATCTCTCTGGTAGATCCGTTGAACTCTCATGATCTTATGCTGAAAGCTTGCACAGTGTGCAATGTTATTAAGTGACTGGGGAATGAATGCATGCACGAGTGCTCTGGGATGGAGAATAAGGGGAAGGCAATGAGAATGAATGGTGTTTCTTTTGGCCTTCAAACTCCTCCTTCTTCTGGATTGTTCCAGCTTACTGCAGACCACCCCTCTAGCCAAGCATTTCCACTTCCTCTGTCTCCCATCCCTCTGCTAAGGTTCCCCTCTAACTCGACTGGCCGGGGAGAGAGGAGGGAGGAAGGACTCAAAAGGGTGCAGGCAGTGAAACCAAGGCAGACGGCCTATTAGGGAGAACCAACTTGGTTTACCCGTATCTTTAAAAGGTCGTGCTGGTTCACTCAAATGGCTATTGAGGCTGACAAAATGAAGTCCAGACTTTCCTACAGCTTGAAGGAGATGTTTTTAATAGATAAGTGTTTACTTGGGAGCAAAGGAGCTAATCTAGAACTCTCTCAGTGGTTTCACCTGAACACTTATTAGTCAGTCAGGAGGCCCTGGCCTGCTGCCAAACTGAAAAAGCGGGAAATACACATCTTTGCTGGAGCTTTGGAAGTCAAAGTATTCAGGATGCTCACATTTTTTAAAATATACAATACTATTAGCTAGCTCTGTTCACCTTCCTTTTATTCAGATTCTTGTTATACCTCTCCCGCTCCCCCTACCCACTCTCTGACAGAAAATCTTACTTTTCCTGGTTTCCAAGCCCTCGTTTATTTTCTCCACAGTTCCCAAGAATGAATAAAATTCCTTTACTTCCTGGCCCGGGAACGTGCACCATGTAAAAGTCCTCTTAGAACAATTTCTGCCAACGTAGGCCCTCATGACTGGGTATGTACTGCTTCCAGAAAGAGGGATTGTAACAGAGTGGCTTTCTAGTTTGCCTATAGAAAAGTCCACCCAAAACCATTTGGGACTAAATTGTGAAACTGCAGCGAAACACAAAGAATGGTCTAGCAAACACTCATATACCCACAGTGCAGAATTGACAGCATAAAAGAGAATTAGCTTAAAAGATACAAGAAATTAAAAAAAATACTTGAAGTATCTTTTAAGCTAATTGTGACCCCATGAACTGTAGCCCACCAGGCTCTTCTGTCCATGGGATTCTCCAGGCAAGAATACTGGAGTTGGTTGCCATTTTCTTCTCCAGGGTATCTTCCCGACCCAGGGATTGAACCTGGGTCTCCTGCATTACAGGCAGACTCTCTACCAATTGAGCCACCAGGGAAGACCTAGTATAAGAAATAAAATATTACAGATAATGGTAAAGTCCCCTTCATTCTCTTTTCCAGTCCCATCTGCTCTCCACCTTCTTGGGGGTCTATTTCATACTTTTTTTACATGTCTATATCTATCCATAATTACTTTAAAATATGGTTTTGTAGATGTGTTTCTTGATTTAAATGTAGTCAGCCCTCTGTATCTTCAGGTTCTGCATCCACGGATTCAACCAACCACGGGTTGGAAATATTGTATTCGGGGGGAAAAATTCCAGAAAGTTCCAAAAAGCAAAACTTGAATTTGCCATGCCCCAGCAACTTTTTACATAGCATTTACACTGTATTCAGTATTATAAGTAATCTAGAGATGATTTAAAGTATGCCTGTGTACCTGATAAGTTGCTTCAGTTGTGTCCAACTCTTTGTGATCCCATGCACTGTAGCCCGCCAGGCTCCTCTGCCCATGGGATTCTCCAGTTAAGGATACTGGAGTGGGTTGCCATTCCCTTCTCCAGGGTATCTTCCTGACCCAGGGATCAAACCCGGGTCTCCTGCATTGCAGGCAGAGTCTTTACCTTTTGAGCCACTAGGGCAGCCCCTGACTTAAAGTATTCAGTTCAGTTCAGTTCAGGCAAATAATACACCATTTTATGTGAGGGACTTGAGCATCCACAGATGTTGGTACCTGTTGGGGTTTCTGAAACCTGTGGATACAGAGAAATGACCATAGATAGTTACCATACACTATAGGTCATTCTGCAACTTGCTTTTTTCACTTAACTTTATGCTTTTATGATTTATCCATGTAAATACACAGTTCCAAGTGCATTAATTTATGGTATCATTATATGACTTCCACAATTTATCCATTCCTCTACCAATGGACTTTAGATTATTCAGTTTCACTTACAAACAATGTGTTAATAATAAGTGTCCCCAGCCAGGGGTTGAACCTGTGTCCCCTGCAGTGGAAGCTCAGAATCTTAACCACTGCACCACCAGGGAAATCCCTTGAGTTTTTAAAATATATTGGTTTAATAATTGTAAGAGAAGATGCATGACCCCGCTGTCAGAGAAATAACAAATAAAAACAGTAACAAAATACCATTTCTCACCCAGCTGACAGGAAGACAGTCCCACACACTCCCCATCTTACTGCAGGAAGGAGTCTCTAAGTACATCTTATGTCTTCATATGTACAAGAGTTTCTCTAGGATATGCACTGAGAAATGGAATTGCTGGGATGAAAGTAGGCTTTCTTCCAATTGTACTAGATACTGCAAAGTGACCTGCCAATGTACACCTCTCCCAGCAGTGGGTGAGCATTCCTGTTTCCATACTTTCTCACCATCACTTGATGCTATCAGACTTCTTCATCTTTGCCAGTCTGCTGGATGAGAAATGGTATCTTGTTACTGTTTTTATTAATTTCTCTGACAGTTGGTGGGGTCATGCATCTTCTCTTACAATTATTAAACCAATATATTTTTAAAACTCAAGGGACTTCCCTGGTGGTCCAGTGGTTAAGATTCTGAGCTTCCAGTGCAGGGGGCACGGGTTCAACCCTTGGTTGAGGAACTAATACCCCACATGCTGCCTGAGGCAGCCAAAAACAAAAAAACCTCAATTACTGGGAATGCTTAAAGTCATTGTTTCAAGCAATTTCATTGAAGTTACAACCGAATCAAAGGAGCACATTCCAGTTCAGTATTTATCGAGTACTTCTGTTCTTTTACACCCCACAGGCAAGCCAGGGTTGACAGTTATGCAAATAAAAGGGGAAAATGCTTAAGATGAAGTGGATGGACTTAGGGTAGATAGAAATAAGAAGGTTAGGTATCTCTTCCTTAGAGCTAAGTAGAATTATATATATATATATAGTAGAATTGAATGTGTTACTCATTTATCTTAATACATTAGTATAGTAATTTTTGCTTCGTAAAGCATTTCCAAACGTGGGGAAATGTTGCAATCAGTAGCATTGAACACTCCAACACAATCCATAGCTGATTCCCTTGGGCCTTTCTCCCTGTTTTCTCCCAGGTTTGTCGTGCTGTTCACGGATGACCTGGGCCATATTTCCCAATGGAGCTCCATCATGGCTGGGAGTCTCGCAGGGATGGTTTCCACTATTGTGACATATCCTACAGACCTCATCAAAACCCGGTTAATTGTGCAGAACATGCTGGAACCATCCTACAGAGGGATCCTCCATGCATTTTCTACTATTTATCAACAGGAAGGATTCCTGGCCCTTTATCGAGGGGTTTCCCTTACTGTTTTAGGTAAGATGGAACTTGTCACCTTGTCCAAGAAAAGGCTGTGTTCTTGGATCTATACAAATGATTTGTATATCTTTGTTGATAACCAGTGAAATCCACTTTACTGAGTTCAAGGGATATATATGAATGTATTGTATATCTTTGTAACCCATTAAATCCATTTAACTGAGTTCAAGGTTCATTCAGTTCAGTTCAGTCACTCAGTTGTGTCCAACTCTTTGTGACCCCATGGACTGCAGCATGCCAGGCCTCCCTGTCCATCACCAACTCCCGGAGTCTATTCAAACTCATGTCCATTGAGTCGGTGATGCCATCCAACCATCTCATCCTCTGTCATCCCCTTCTCCTCCCTCCTTCAATCTTTCCCAGCATCAGGGTCTTTTCCAGTGAGTCAGTTCTTCCCATCAGATGGCCAAAGTATTGGCATTTCAGCTTCAACATCAGTCCTTCCAATGAATATTCAGAACTGATTTCCTTTAGGATGGACTAGTTGGATCTCCTTGCAGTTCGAGGGACTCTCGAGAGTCTTCTCCAACACCACAATACAAATGCATCAATTCTTCAGTGCTTAGCTTTCTTTATAGTTCAACTCTCACATCCATCCATAACAACTGGAAAAACCATAGCTTTGACTAGATGGACCTTTTTCAGCAAAGTAATGTCTCTGCTTTTTAATATGCTCTTTAAGTTGGTCGTAATTTTCTTCCAAGGATCAAGCGTCTTTTAATTTCATGGCTGCAGTCACCATCTGCAGTGATTTTGAGTCCAAAAAAATAAAGTCAGTCACTGTTTCCACTGTTTCCCCATCTATTTGCCATGAAGTTATGGGACCAGATGCCGTGATCTTAGTTTTCTGCATGTTGAGCTTTAAGCCAATTTTTTCACTCTCCTCTTTCACTTTCATCAAGAGGCTCTTTAGTTCTTCTTCGCTTTTTGCCTTAAGGATGGTATCATCTGCATATCTGAGGTTATTGATATTTCTCCTGGAAATCTTGATTCCAGCTTGTGCTTCATCCAGCCCAATGTTTCTCATGATGTACTCTGCATATAAGTTAAATAGGCAGGGTGACAATATACAGCCTTGACATACTCCTTTCCCTATTGGGAACCAATCTGTTGTTCCATGTCCAGTTCTAACTGTTGCTTCCTGACCTGCATACAGATTTCTCAAGAGGCAGGTCAGGTGGTCTGGTATTCCCATCTCTTTCAGAATTTTCCACAGTTTGTTGTGATCCACACAGTCAAAGGCTTTGGCATAGTCAATAAAGCAGAAATATATGCTTTTCTGGAACTCACTTGCTTTTTACATAATTCAACAGATGTTGGCAATTTGATCTCTGGTTCTTCTACCTTTTCTAAAACCAGCTTGAAAAAAATAAAAAAAAATAAAACCAGCTTGAACATCTGGAAGTTCATGGTTCACGTACTATTGAAGCCTGGCTTGGAGAATTTTGAGCATTACTTTACCAGCGTGTGAGATGAGTGCAATTGTGTGGTAGTTTGAGCATTCTTTAGCATTGCCTTTCTTTGGGATTGGAATGAAAACTGATGTTTACCAGTCTTGTGACCACTGCTGCGTTTCCCAAATTTGCTGATATATTGAGTGTAGCACTTTCATAGCATCATCTTTTAGGATTTGAAATAGTTCAACTGGAATTCCATCACCTCCACTAGCTTTGTTCGTAGTGATGCTTTCTAAGGCCCACTTGACTTCACATTCCAGGATGTCTGACTCTAGGTGAGTGATCATACCATCATGATTATCTGGGTCATAAAGATCTTTTTTGTATAATTCTGTGTATTCTTGCCACCTCTTCTTAATATCTTCTGCTTCAAAAACGACAGAATGAAAAAAAAAAAAAAAAAACAAAAACGACAGAATGATCTCTTGAGTTCAAGGTCATATGGATTCAATATAGAGTTGATTAGCTTTGTTCTATTCCATAGCCATACACCCCGTTCCTAACTTTGGCCTGGGAGGGAGTAGGACAGCCTGCAGGTGGCTCAGCACAAGTTGATAGGAAAACAGTCCCACACACTCCCCATATGACTGCAGGAAGGAGTCTCCGAGTACATCCATACATTTTTTAGCACAACCAGGGTAGCAACTGTAGCTTCTATGATCTTCGGAACCTTTGCCAGGGCTGCACCTGCACAAGTTACCAGGACCCCCAGTAGACTTTTGCCTTTTATCTGACCTTTGTTGCAGTATTTGATGAGATCCATCACCCTTCATTCTAGAAACCTGTCTTCTGGGACCCCACTGTCTCTAGATGTCTTTTCCTACCTCTCTTTGGCTCTTTCTTGTCTGGCTCATCTGATGCTGCCAGCCCTCTACCTGTCGCTATTCCCCGGTTCCTTTCTGAGTTTTCTTCTCACTCTTCATTCCCTCCCTGGGTGGCCTCCTCTAAGTTAGTGGCTTAAACAAACATCGTTATACTCTAATGACTCCCAATCTCATCTCTATAATGACAGTGACTAACATCTATTGCTCTTGTGTGCCAGGCACTGTCCTAAATGTTTTGCATACAGCTCCTCATTTAAGCCACATTTTACAGGTGATATAGATGCTTAGGGAAGCTAAGCAACTTGCCCAAGACCACATAGATAGAAAGCAGAAAATCTAGCAATACAACCCCAGAGCCTTCTCTCTTAGCCACTGACTACCACCAACTCTCCATGGTAGTATGAATGCCTGCAATTGGACACCCCCACCTGATATTCCCTTGATACATCAGTCAGGACTAAACCTGATGTCCTCATTAGTTGCATGCCTGCTCCCTTCCTGTGTCCCTGTGAATGATACCGCCTTTCTTTCACCCAGTGGCCTAAGCCAGAAGAAACGTATAATCTCAACTTTGACTCCTCTCACCCCATGCCCACTTCAGCCGCAAGTGCTGTCAATTTCACCTTTTAAAACTCTCAAGTCTGCCCCTTCTCCATCCTCATCTTCTCTGCCTCAGGTCACACTCTCATCATTTTTCCTGACATGAGAGGCTCCTACCTGGTCCCAGTCCTGGGTCTCTCCTGCCCCAGTCCACCCTGTACCTTGCTGCCAGGGGTGTGGTGAGCTTTCTAAGTGCAAGTTAATAATTTCATCAACCTCTTCCCACTGCCCTCCTTAAAAGCCTTCATTGACTCCTGTGAGCTACAGGGGAAAACCCAGATTCCTTCTGGCATACTAGCACCTTCAGACCTGGCCCTGCTGGCCAATCCCTACCTCATCTCCTGCCACATTCTACCTTCACTCCTGTTTTGGCCATCCAGAAATACTGGCATTTCTTGGAAATACCACTCTCTGTATATGCTGTTCCCTCTGCTTGCTCTGTCAGTGTCTGATGAACTCCTGTTCATTCCTGAAGACCCAGTTGAAAAGTTCTTTCTTCTGTGAAGTCCTTCTTGATTCCCTCAGGCAAAATGGATCCCTCTGATCCTTATGTACCTAAAGCACTTTGTATAGCCCTCCTAGCCCCCCTACTATGATTCATTATCTGTCTGTCTTTCCCACTAGATGGTGAGCATCTCCAGGAATTAGCCTGCTCACTCCTCTTTGTATTCCTGGCACCTGGCAAAGGGCCCATCACATAGCATTAGCTGCATAAATGTTTTCTGAATGAAAATATAGTGTTGGTATGTCATTTTTGTTTTTATTAAACAAATACTACATTTTTCTACTAATAAAAATAAATGGAAAAAAATTAAAAAAGGAAAAAAAAATTTTAAAAATACTACATTTTTCTAAAGATGAGCAACCTGACTAGTGTTAGCTCCTCTTTTAAATCTCATCTTAAGGGAGAAATTTAGTCCCTGTGTAAACTTCAGATTGGTCCAAAATTTTCTGGAAGCTTCAAAGTGCCAACTACTGCACTACTTGCTCACCATCTTTTCCTAGAAAGGTAAGGCTGCTGGGTGGGAGGGGAGTTTGTTGGAGAATAGATACATATATATGTATGGTCAAGTCCCTTCACTGATCACCTGAAATTACCACATCATTAATCAGCTATACCCCAATACAAAATAAAAAGTTAAAAAAAGAGATAACTAATAAGGACCTACTGGATAGCACAGGGAACTCTACTTAGTACTCTGTAATGTCCTATATGGAAAAAGAGTCTAAGGAAGAGTAGATATATGTATATGTATAACTGATTTACTTTGCTGTACGGCAGAAGCTAACACAACATTGTAAATCAACTCTACTCCAATATAAGTTGTTTTTTTTTTTAAAAGAAAGGTGAGGCTGCCACACAGTGCAGGGTGCCCACTGGGCCCTGATATTGCCACGTCATTCCCAGAAGCAAGGTCAAGTAACCTCCCTCCCTCACTACTACGATCTCACTCTTCAGTTTTCACAGAAGTTACCTTCTCAGCTGGAGATCAGTACCCACTAAACTCCAAAGCTTGATTAAGTACCTCCCACTAATTTTTTTTATAGGAGTGATTTTTTCCCCCAACACTCTATTTTTTTTAAATTTCAAACACCCCAAAATGTTAAGAGAATTGGAAATACCCTGGGTAAACAAAAGGAAATGGCAACCCACTCCAGTATTCTTGCCTGAAAAATTCCATGGACAGAGGCGCCTGGTGGATCACAGTCCATGGGGTCGCAAAAAGTTGGACATGACTGAGCGACTTCACTTTCACTGTATAACACAGGAAACTATATTCAATATCCTGTAATAAACAATAATGGAAATAAATATGAAAAGACTATATAACTGAATGACTTTGCTGTACATCAGAAGCTAACACAACATTATAAATCAACTATACATAAATAAAATAAAAATTTTTTAAAAGAATTGGAAACACCCATATACCCAGCATATACCAGGTCCTTCAATGAATGTTTCAGTTTATCATTTATCTATCCATCCCTCTAGCCATTCATCAGTCATGTATTTTTTGATGATTTTCATGTAAATTGCAAACATCAATACACTTCACCCCTCAACCTTTCAGCATGCATATTATTAACTAGAGTTCGATATTTGTTTATGATTCTTTTAAAAGTGAAATGGACATAGAATACACAAACCTTCAGGGAATCATTCGATGCATTGTGATCAATGACACAAACCTGATCAAAATATACCACGTGACCATTACCCAAGAAAGTGCCTGCTGTTTCCATTGGAGTGATTTTTCACAAGCCCAGGGCTGGTCCTGTTGCTTTCCCCAGGGTTCCCTACTGGCATTTATGTTCTCAAACCAGTGTCTCCTGAGCCATCACAGCCTCCCTGGCCTTGTTTTTCAGGTGCTCTCCCTTTCTCTGCCGGCTCCCTTCTAGTTTACATGAACCTGGAGAAAATCTGGAATGGACCCCGAGATCGGTTCTCTCTCCTCCAGAACTTTGCCAATGTCTGCCTGGCTGCCGCGGTGACCCAGACCCTCTCCTTCCCCTTTGACACAGTGAAGAGGAAGATGCAGGTGAGGAGTTGTGTTTGGGGGGACTTTGCCTTGTTTGTGGGTGGGTAACAACAGCAAAGAACACAGACTGAGCAAGACCAGGATCCAAAATGCTCATGACTGCTCATACAAACCCTCTGCAGAGCCCCACTCCGTGGCATTTCTGCTGTAACTTCAGGGCAATGGGCATGAACCCATGCCGCCTCCCCATTCCCACCCTCTGCTCTCTTAGGTCTACAGAGAAGTAGACTACAGGTGAGTCCCACTTTTCTTCCCTCACTTCACAGCTGCCACTGCCCGTTACATCAAGGTGGCTTCCACAGTGAGGATAGATCACTCTGGCCTTAACAGCCTGTCCTTACTTCAGCGAAACAGCCTGGAAAGAACCAAACTAAGCCAGGAACTGTCACTAACAAGGGGCCAGTAGTCCCTGATTCCCCTGCTGAGGAAGTAACTGCATATGAAATGAGTCGGTGTCTTAGAGGGCTTGACCCTGCATTTTCCTAATTGTGACCTAGGAAAACTCAGTTTCTCTACAAACCACAGAGGCAAAAGCCTGATAGTCAAGGTCTCATAGTGAGGAACTGAGCCTAGAATCAGCCAATTCTGATCGAAGAAAAATCAGAGTGGTCCAAGTAAGGATGAGGATTAAAGGCAGGTTCACACAGTTGGGGGGTGAACTCAAAACCAAATGGGGCTTCGCATCTGCCCTGAACCATGCTTCTTCTCTGCTAGCCTCCCCTCAGACTACATCAAAAGTCTTACCTGCATTCCTGGACTTTTCTGGGCAAATCTGGATTTATACAGTTGATGTATCCTGAAGAGCTGCTCAACTATTCATTTGGGGCCAGTTGAATCCAATTTTAAATGATCAGCCCTGGCTGAGTTTGTTTTTCCTCATGTCTATAACTTCTTCTATTGTCTCAGTGGCCCCCGGCTTCTCCATGTGCCTTTTTTGGCTGAGCCAGGCCTCACTTTCCTCAGCACCAAAAAGCCTGAAAGTATTTATCTCAACCTATAAAGAAAAGCTGTCTTGAGGACAACACACATCACAGTTACACCCAATTCTGCTGCTCCAGTCCATCAAACTTTTCATCTCTCTGGATTGTGTTCCTTTCCTGTCCTTTGTCCAAACAAATTTTTGAAATTGTCACATTATTGTAATTGTCATGTCAATGCAAGCTGAGAACCTGCCTAGTGTATGCTTATTGGTAAAAACTGTTATCCCTCATTTTAAGAATAATGTAATACATACACTTCAAAATGGTTAAAATGGTCAAGTTTTCTGTTATGTGTGTTTTACCACAATAAAAAAAAAAGGAATGCACATACATTATAGAAAACTTGGGAAATACAGAAAAGCATGACAAAGAAAAGAATTACCTATAAGCCCAATAGCCATGTGTTATAGTGATTAATAGTTTTACTTCTGTGCATTCATATGTATATGCAGATGTGTATGCATAAATATAAATATATATGTATATGGAAAGTTTTTTCATAAAATTGCATTCCTACTGTATGTAAAAATTATATAATAAATGAAAAATTATCTGCTTTTATCACTTATTATATAATGGATATTACCTCAGGCCATCAAGTATTAAGAACATCTTTTCTAGTTATCACATAATATTCTATCATTTGGATATGCCATAATTATTTTCCATTTTAATATTTTTTAACTAAAGGATAATTGCTTTACAACGTTGTGTTGGTTTCTGCTGTACAGCATCGTGAATGAATCATAAATATATATATATATATCCCCTCTGTCTTGAGCCTCCCCCCACGTCCTGCACCCTTTAAGTCATCACAGAGCACCAGGCTGGGCTCCCTGTATTACACAGCAGCTTCCCACTAGCTGGCTATCTTACACATGATAGTGTATATATGTCAGTGCCACTTTCTCAATTCATCCCACCCTCTCCTTCCCCTGCTGCATCCATAAGTCTGTTCTTTACATCTGTATCTTCATTCCTTCCCTGCAGTTGGGTTCATCAGTACCATTTTCCTAGATTCCATGTATATGCTTTAATATGCAATATTTGTTTTTCCCTTTTTGACTTACTTCACTGTGTAGGACAGACTCTAGGTTCATCCATCTCAGTACCACTGACTCAAATTCATTCCTTTTTATGGCTGAGTAATATTCCACTATAGATATGTATATGTATATATATATGTAGCACAGCTTCTTTTGGGTGTGCCATGATTTTTTAAAAAACAGATTTATTCTCTCAAAGTTTTGGAGCCTGGAAGTTTACTACCAAGATGTTGGCAGGGCCATGGCCCTTTCGAAGGCTCTAGGAGAGGAATCTTCCTTGTCTCTCTCAGCTTCTGGTAGCCCTGAGTGTGCCTTGGTTTGTGGCAGTATAATTTCAATCTCTGCTTCCATCGTACCATAGATAACAATTTCTCCATGTTTAATTGTTTATGCTGTTTCTAATTCTTCAGTACAATAATACTGCAGTGAAAGCCCTTGTATTTTTTTCACATCTATAATGACACTGTTCAGCTGTATTCCTAGAAATACAGGCCACAAAATAAAAATAAGTCTAAGGTCTTAATGAAGTTTGCACCCCAGAAAGGCTGTTAGTTGATGCCTGCAACAGCAGTGAGTAGGGTGATTTCACTTTCTGAATCCTTGTGAACCTGATAGCTGAAAAATGTGTCATGTTGCTTTAATTTGAATTTCACTGATTACAAGCAAATTGCATGTTTTTCATATATCAATTTGTCATTAGTATTTCTTTGTAAATTTTCTGTTTGTACCCATTGCCTATTTTTCTAGGCTATTTAGCTTTTTTGTTTCACTAATTGGTAAGAAGTCTTTATGTTAAAGATATTAACCCTTGGTCGTTTACTGCATGCATTTGACATTTGGCTTCTAATGCCATTTATGCTGTTATTGTACATATTTTATAATTTTTATGCAATTATATATACATGTTACTATTCTGGGGTTTTTAACTTTGCTCTTCTGTGTAAAAGACCTACCCCATCCCACAATCATATGACTATTCACTGATATATTTCTTTAAATATTTTTATTGTAACTGTTACACTTATCACTTTAATGTATTTAGAATTTATTTGTGATGTGATGTGAGGTAATCACCTGACTTTAAAAACAAAAATAATGTACCAATTGTTTAAGCACCATTTTTGAAATCATCTCTTTTCCCCACTACTTTGTTCTGTGACTTTTAGCCCATCCTAGATGTATATATGTTATAGGGTCTGTCTCAGGGCTGTGTATCCTGAACTGTAGATTTGTCAGCCTGTCCTCATGCCAGTGCCACACTATTTCAATTCCTAAAGCTTTATAATAGTTTTTAATGTCTGGCAAGGCATCTACCCACTCAACACTCTTCAACCTTCCCTTGATTATTCTCAGTCATTTGTTGTTTCCGATGAACTTTAGAACTACCTTGTGATTATGACTGAATTTATGTTAAACTTACATACTTGGAATAATTTACATAAAATATTCTGTCTTTATTGAGGAATACAGTATGTCTCCCCTTTAGTTTCAGTCTTCTTTTTTTACACTGAACCATATGACACTGCCAACAGCCTTTTTTGACATACCCAAAGGGCAACTTCATATGGTCAATTCTTAGAAAAATTGATTTCTTCATATAATAATTATTCAGCTCAGTTCAGTCACTCAGTCATGTCTGACTCTTTGCAGCCCAATGAACAGCAGCACACCAGGCTTCCCTGTCCATCACCAACTCCTGGAGCTTCCTCAGACTCATGTCCATTGAGTCAGTGATGCCATCCAACCATCTCATCCTCTGTCGTCCCCTTCTCCTCCTGCCTTCAATCTTTCCCAGCATCGGGGTCTTTTCCAATGAGTCTGTTCTTCACATCAGGTGGCCAAAGTATGGTCTTTCTAAAAAAGATAGCTTCTTTAAAAAATCCAGGGTGAAGTTGAGTGGGAAAGAAGTATGGTATACTACAAGCTTTTTACTCATTTTTTAATATCCTGGCCCTCAGAATTTCTTTTCCTGTCAGGAGTGAAAATGGGCTTTCGCTGTTTGGCCATCAAAAGATGGATGAGACTAAGGCTGCTTATATCACTGGCTTCCATGCTTTGAGGATCACTTTTTGAAATAGTAAAGCCAGAGGCATCTACCCAGCACTTTCTGGAACCTCTTACAATTTAGTGTTCCTTATGCAGAGTTCAAGGTTTTGTCACCTCACTTCGTCCCTAGAGCAAGCCTTCCCAAACCCAGGACCTAGAGGTTAGGATGTGTGTGCTCAGTCACTCAGTCGTGTCTGATTCTTTGAGACCCCATGGACTGTAGCCCTCTAGGCTTCTCTGTCCATGGAATTATCCAGGCAAGAATACTAGAGTGGGGTGCCATTCCCTTCTCCAGGAAATCTTCCTGACCCAGGGACTGGACCCTTGTCTCTCGTGTCTCCTGCATCATTGTGCAGATTCTTTACCACTATTACCACCTGGGAAACCCAGGGTTTGGGGTAGTCAGTGAAAAGGGGTTAGATTCTAGGACCAACTCCAGTCTGTGGGTCTTTTTCCCGCATACCAAGCAAGTCTCCAATGGCACATGGGAGTCCTACAATTCTACTCAATTCAGACACTCTCAGAGACAGCATCAGATTCCTTGGGTTAAGGACTCAGTCCCACAAGACTGCCCCCCACTTCAGATGCCGATCTTGAAAGGTTGTTGCTGAACGATAAGACGCCAGAATTCTTGGCCTCCAGAGGAGACAAATTCAATCCGGGGCCACAGACGAGGCTGGATTGCTCAGAGCTTTTGTGTAATAAAGTTTTATTAAAGTATAAAGGAGATAGAGAAAGCTTCTGACATGGGCATCAGAAGGGGGCAGAAACCCTACCCCCCCTGCTAGTATTCAGCTGGATATTATATAGTCACTAGCAGTCTGTTAATGAAAAGAAAGGAATGTCTTAAAACTTAGAATGGCACCAGGCCCCTCATCCATAAATTGCATTTTGGGATAATCTTGGCACCAGTTGATTCATCCCAGGCCATAATATGATTGACTTGAATCTTGTAGAAGGGCAGATTACCATACAAATAGTTTCGTTTACATAGATTAGGGGAACAATATCTGAGTTTAACATACTGGTTTATCAAGTACGTTCTGAGCCATTTGGCAGAAGATCGAGTCTGGGGTAAATGCATAGCACATTAACATAGCTTAAGACAAACATTTCCATAAGAAAACTATTGGTTAACTCAAGGTTTGAGAACAGTTAGCTTCAGGTGAAACCAAGTGTCATTATGGCAACACAGTATTTTAAGAGAAACCTCCTTTTAAATTTGTATAATTTGTATAGAGAAGGAAAAAACTATTGCTAGTTGCTAATTCGTTTCCTCCTGCCGCTTAAGAGAGAGAAAAATGTCTGACATTTGCAGCCTATTTCCTCCATTTGGGGACCCCTGGCCTTCCTGCCTGTTACCCTCTCAATCTCAAATCTAGGTTGTCACCTGAGCTTCTGAAGTATAAATTAGAGGTTCACACAGCCCCGTCCTTGAATCTGATTAACTTGCTAGAGTGGCTCACAGAACTCAGGAAACTAGTTTATTCACTGGATTACTGGCAAGCGGACTCCATCCATTTCGATGCTTTCCAAAAGTCACTGTATTAACATTAACTCAGGTGTGACTGAAAGGGGTTTGTTATGAATACCAAGGCACCTTTATTGCTCTCATCACTTAGGAAATGTCAAGTTAATATTATAGGAGCTCTGTGCCAGAAATGGGGACGAAGATCAAGTGTATATTTCTTATTATAAATCACAGTATCACAAAGGGTTTCAGATGAAATTCAATGACATCTAAATATGGGAATAGAGGTTTCAATCTTCTTTGTAAACTTTTAGCATTCCTTTCTTCACCCAAGAGCTAGAACAGTGACCTCTTATGGGGAAATCTAGCCACCACCACCTTCTACTCTAAAATATATATTTACCACAATAATTTACTATATAGTGGAGGTGGGTTGTTGTCATTTAGTCGCTAAGTCGTGCCTGACTCTTTGTGACCCCATGGACTGTAGCCCGCCAGGCTCCTCTGTCCATGGGATTTTCCAGGCAAGAAGTGGTTTGCCATTTCCTTCTCCAGGGGATCTTCCCAACTCAGGGATTGAACCCTCATGTGCTGTATTGACAGGTGAATTCTTTACCATGAGCCACCAGGGAAGCCCAGAAGTGGGTATTTGGAGGAAAATTTGATCATCTTTTCCCTTCGATAGAAACCTTCCTCATAATGCATACACAGAGCTCCAACAAGAAGCTTTAAAATAGTGCAAAGTCATGATGGTTGTAAAAAAAAATTCAAAGAGGCAATTGCTTGGTTTTCATAAAATATGATTAACATCCAGTTATGAATGACAACATAAATGTCATCTTAAGATTCAGGAAGTGAATTCTTAGGGTCGCAGTCAAAATGTTATTTTACAGGAGTTAATAAGCAATAATGGGGCTTCCCTGACCACCTGCAGTGCAGGAGACACGGATTCAATTCCTGGATCTGGAAGATCCCCTGGAAAAGGAAATGATAACCCGCTCTAGTATTCTTGCCTGGGAAATCTCATGGACAGGGCAGGGGAGCAGTCCATGGGATTGTAAAAGAGTTTGACACGACTTAGCGACTAACCAACAATAACAATAAACAATAATACCCTGTCCAACCTACATTATTTTTTAAATTAATTTATTTTGATTGGAGGCTAATTACTTTACAATATTGTAGTGGTTTCTGCCATACATTGACATGAATCAGTCATGGGTGTACATGTGTTTCCCATCCTGAACCCCCCTCCCACCTCCCTCCCCATCCCATCCCTCAGGGTTCTCCCAGTGCACCAGCCCTGAGCGCCCTGTCTCATGCATCGAACCTAGACTGGCGATCTATTTCACATATGGTAATATACATGTTTCAATGCTATTCTCTCAAATCATCCCACCCTCGCCTTCTCCCACAGAGTCCAAAATTCTGTTCTTTATATCTGTGTCTCTTTTGCTGTGTCGTGTATAGGGTCATCATTACCATCTTTCTAAATTCCATATATGACAACCTACTTTAAAAAAAATTAACCTCCCGAGGCAGAACCACAGGCTGCTTTTAAATGCAAATATGCATTGCTTTCTCTGACCATTAGATGTCGCTGCAGTAACGGAGCGTAACTAAGCACTACCTGAGGGTATGGAAGCCTTGCCGCTGGTGATCACTGTCCAGCTTACAACCTCCTGATCCCAGCTCAAAATACATCTTCAGTTTGGAGAATAAGGAACCTAGAAACAACAGGCTAGCCCTAAATTCTATTGCGGTTGTTTGTTCCTTTAAAGTACTCAATCCAACTTCTCCAAGAAGAGAGAGCATTCCTAAGTCCCCCCACCTCCCCCTGGGGAGCAGGCAAGGTTTGCCAGCTGAATGTATAAGGAGAGAGCTTTGCAGGGCAGCCAGGCTCCTCTGACCCGAGCACACTTAATGGTAACATTTCCATTCCATTGGCTTTCCTCCTTACACTGTCTATCAGGAAGCAAATCAACGTCAGGTGTCCATTAGATAACCAGCTGGACAGGAAATTTCCTCACCCCCACACTGCCTGGCCACTTTGTCTGAAGGTCTCGTTCTTCTAATATATATGCTTTATCCAGACACACACATACACACACAATCTGTCCGTTTAATGCCACGTCGGGTTGGAACTCTTTTGAGCGCTAATGACAGTAATCAGAAGTCTTGTTTAACCAGCTGAGCCCTTCACCGTGCTTACACTCATTTTATTCCTTTTTCTTTCTCTTACCCTGGCTCCTGGCTGGCATGCTAGAGACTGGAGAGGTAAATAAAATTATGCATGTGCATGTTCTGATGGGATGGCTGCTGGTGGGAAGGGGGTGAGTCAGCCCTGTGCATACATACAATGAGGTGCCCCCCACCTCGTGTGCCCTCGTGGTCCCCAAGACCACTGTGCCTGAAATGCCCTTGGCCACACTTCAGCGCATTTCAACTCAAGCTCTTCCAGGTACACCCAGCCTTGCCACCTTTGTCTCTCTCACACCTAACCCAGAGCTTGGGACTGAAGAGGCTGACAGCACTTAGTATACTGAGAGAACAAGTAGAAGGGAAACAAGTAGATGGAGATTGATTTGCCTCCATGAGGACTGGAGAGTCCTGAGCAAATGGTTCTCTGAACAGTTTATGTGGAAAAAGAGAGAGAACTGCTGGGAAAATCCAGGGAGCAGCTGAGAAGGTGGAGCTTTGGAACACGGTGGGCCTTCTGAGAAGATCATGAGCCACAAGCTGGATCCCCCACAATTCTGCCTGACCTCCCCCGCCTCCCTACAGTCCATATTAGGCATCTTCATTTCATCAAACATAAAACCAAGTGTTAGCCTGTCACTTTCTGCACAGGGGACTTTGACCCCATCAGGGCTCACAAGGCAAGCAGGATTAGGCCCGGTCAGCATTTGAACTAAAAGCACATAAGATGAAGGACAAAGGTGGTATCCAAGTGGCACAGCTGACTGAGCAGAATATGCACTGTCTCTGGGTCAAGAGAGGCCCCAGCTGCTCAAACCGAGATGCTGAACTGGGCACAGAGCTTCATCCATTCCCTCCAGGGTGCCTCTCCCCTCTCTGGGTTCCTCATGTTCATAACCCACATCCTCAGCCCTGAACCATATTTCCTCAACCCTGAGCCATATTTCCCCAGCCCCACTCCTGCACTTCTCATCGCTTGCTGGACACTGCCATTTGGCCGACACCTCTCCAGGTCACCTTGAAGTATGTATCAAACTGACCTCTCCCTCTCCTGAAACTGTCTTCCCAGGGTTCTCCATTTCAGTGTAGTCATTCCCCACTTACCCAGGCTGCAGACCCACAAGTTGTCTCTCTTCCCCCTCCCCCAGTCAGCCTTGAACCCAGTTGGGTCTTCATTCCTAACACTCCCGTGTTGGTCTTTGTCACTGTCCCTTCCCTCCTTTGAGACCTTATCAGCTCATACGTCAACTACTGCAGTAATCTTCCAATTGATCTCAGGATTCATTCTAAAAATGATCATAAGCATTGGGCACTGATGTACCAACCAGGCACTGTGCTACATGCTGTATGCTTATTATTTCATTTTAATCCTGGCAACAGACCTGCCAGGTTGGTACTATTCTTATCAAGCCCATTTTACAGAGGAGAAAAGTGAGGCACTAAGAGGTTCCGTAGCCCGCCCAAGTCCACACACTCATAACTGAGTAACTTGCATCACCAGGATCAATATTCATTTCCGCCTCCTCCGGCCCAGCCTATGGGCTTCTGCCAGATGAATTTTCTTAAGATCTGCCTGTGTCATGTCCATTATTGCCCTGAGAATAAAGGCTGGGCCACTTGGCCCGGCAGGCCACCCTTACCAACTTCGCCACCCTCGTTGCACCGAGGCCCCCTCTATCAGGAGTTGCACAATCAGATGCTGGCAAGAACTTGGAGGTAACGGAAAAAAGAGAAAGTAGGGAAACCCGAATAACGTGACACTCACCTCCTAAAGAATAAGCTTGCAAATGCACTCTGAGCCGTCCTGGCTTTCAGAAGCATTCTGGAGAGCTAACTGCACTGTGCTTACAAAATGTGATCAGCATCTAAATACGAATCGCAGCACAGAACAAAGTGGGCCATTGGAGGCTACAGTGAGTTCCCCTTCTCCAAATGGTAGATGTCATTTAGAAATGTGGGCCCATTTTTCAAGGGAGCCTAAAATCCCGATTTTCTTGTGAGATCCCCCAATCTTTCAACGTTGGCAAATACAAGTTGTCAGATTTTGCCTGAGCTAAACAAAACAGGACTTTTTTTTTTAAACCTCTGCCTTTTCCAGCCTCCAGTTCAATCAAAATGATCTCCTTAACCCCTCTCCTCCATCCCCCTGAAGAATAAGTGTATTTCACATTCCTGTCACCTCTGCCTGGAGCATCCACCTCCATCTCACCTGAGATGTGCCTCGTGGTGGCTGGCTCTTCTCAAGTTGTTTAGTCGCAAATTCATGTCCAACTCTTTTGTGACCCTATGGACTGTAGCCCACCAGGCTCTTTTTGCCCTTTGGATTTTCCAGGCAAGAACACTAGAGTGGGTTGCCATTTCCTACTCCAGGTGATATTCCCAACCCAGGGATCGAATCTGCATCTCCTGCATTGGCAGGTGGATTCTTTACTGCTGAGTCACCTGGGAAGCACTCTTTTGACTTAAAACAGCACATATCTGTTGATTTCATTTGATAAATGAGTTCACTTTCCTACCCCTCAAACAGCGGTCCTATTGTGATAGATCAAGACAGGTGTTTTGCCTCTGTAAAACCACAAATGAGGGTGTTCTAAACCACTTTGGAGGGCGTTGGGGGGTAGGAAAATCCAAGTTAACTAAAAGTGTGCTCTGTCAATAACTACAGATGCTGTCTTCACTGTCACTACCCCCACCCCCAAGGGCATATTTTGTTCCAGAAGCTTTGTGGTTGAACAGCCCCTTTTAGTGGCTTCCCTGGTGGCTCAGACGGTTAAAAAAAAAAAAAATCTGCCTGTGATAGGAGAGACCCAGATTCGATCCCTGGGCTGGCAAGATCTCCTGGAGAAGGAAATGGCTACCCACTCCATCATTCTTAGGGCTTCCCTGGTGGCTCAGATGGTAAAGAATCTGCCTGCCAATGTAGGAGACCTGGGTTCAATTGCTGGGTGGGAAAGATCCCCTGGAGAAGAAAATGGCAACCCATCCCAGTATTCTTGCCTGGAGAATCCCATGGACAGAGGAACCTGACAGGCTACCATCCATGGGGTTGCAGATTCAGATACAACTGAGCAACTAACACTTTGATTTTCACTTTTCAACCCCTTTTAAATAATACACTTAGCCTGTGTGTACACTCTGGTCCAGCTGGTTTAGTTTCCATAGCATTTCTCCACATACCCCAACTTCTACCATCTCTCCACCATTGCTGCACGCCTCCACCCTTCCCTCCTGAAACTTTCTCTCACCTTCTCAAGAGGAAAGAGGTTCCCGGTTCTGACCGCCCATAGCTTCCTCTCTATAGCTTGCAGGCCCATGTCACATGCTTCCTTGTGTCATAATCTTCTGTGTTCATGATTCCTTTCAGACTGAGCTCCTTGCCTTTGAGACGTGTGTCTAACACATCTGTTTGTCCCCATAGCACATAACCTCATATTGCAGGCACTTGATACTTGTTTTAAAATGAATAAAGTTCAGGGCTGGCTTCTGAGTTCCCACTGCCTTGTGAGTACAGAATTGAACCTCAGCTGCTGCTGGGTGAGCCCCAAGCCTGTGTGCTCATCCCTGCCCTGTGTGAAGGTAAGAACAGCCTGCCTTTTCCTGCCTGCTAACCTAGGGAAACCTCAGCTTTGTCCCCTACCTCAAACTGCCTGCAATCCTTGCTCTGATAACGCACTATCTCCCACCCCCAGCCTTAGCTCTCCTGTTCTGTGTATTTCAGCTCCAACACCTGTCACCATTTCGAGATAAGTAAATATGCTAAAAGGACAGAGAAAAACAGTCTTGATGGACACCCTCTCTTCACAACAGCCTCCCACCACTTTGTGCTTGATGAATCAGCATCATAGTGTTTGTACTTGCATGTTGATTTCAGTAAACGTGATATGAAGGAACAGATCTAGATCTGGCATAAGGATGGGGACAAAATATGTCTGGAGGAGGTAACCACAGGGAAGTCTTCCCCCAGAAATAAGAAATGACAATAAAGTGATAATAACTACAATTTATTCATCTTGTAATGTGGACCAGGCTGTGTATCATCCCATTCCATCCTCTTCATCCACCCTATTAAGTAAGTATAGTTAGTATCCCTAGTTTTTAGGTGAGGAAATGAGGCATGAGGCACAGAGAGGGTAAGTTACTTGCCCAGCATTCACTTAGCTACCAAGTGGCTCGGGGGCTAGGAAATCAGGTCTTTCCTTCAGGCCCATGCTTTATTCACCAGGGCTCCAGAGGCTTGTTCCTAGATGCTAAGTAATCAGTTAGGGGTTTTGTTTTGTTTTTTTTTTTAGTTCAAGATGACAGAGAATGAAATCTAATCTTGAGATTTGGGAACGCTTGGCCTCAGTTGGAAAAATAAAAAATAAACAGCACGCAAGCTCAGAAACGGGCACAAGAGTGGCTTTGGCCAAGGAATGGTTAACTCAGTTGGAAGGGAAAAAAAAATCTTTGGAAAACCAGGCGCCCTGGCTTTCTTTGGTCGCTGGCAGCCTGACAACGGAAGGCTTGAAGCCGGCAGATTGAAATGAGGAGCAGAGAACATTCAGCAGCCATGGACCTTTGGCCACCTCAGACTGGCCATGCCGCTCAGACAGACTGGGAAAAAAACCCCAGCAGCTCACCGAGCCCATGGCAGAGCAGGTGCAAAGCCCCAGCATGAGAGAGTGTAGATTATTCTCATCACACTGCCAGGAAGTGCTACATGAGTTTCAGGTGTTCTGCCTAGTTCAGCATTTCTTGATTGACATGGCATCTAGTATCAGGAGGACTAGAGTTCTTTTCCTCAGCACAGCCAACTCACCCACTGGTCCAGAAATACAAACACTGCTGGGTTCTCAGCTCTCGGGGTCATGGGAGAGGATGGGAACGTTACCTTGAGTTCACTGCATCTTGCCATCATTTTGCTTTGGGGGCTGGGCCCTTTGGGAACTGACTGCTTCTGCCTCAGTCAGTAGCATTGCCTTGGCATTCTGAGGGGGGAAAAAAAGGACATTTTTCGGATCCTGGTAGAGGTCTGGACATCCCTCAGGCCAGGTGGCTTTGTTTGAATATCATCATTAAGGTGTAAGGAAAGAAGTCTCCCCTTTGTTTTTTCCAAAGGTGTAGAGTGCCCTAAATACTTTAGGGATGGCAGTTGTTGATCATGGAAACAAGACTATCCCCTAGAGGGCAGGCATGGGGGGGGGGGGGCAGGGGCTGCAGGGAGGAGCCTTCCTAATTCCACTCATTGTAAAATCACTCTGCCCTTTCCTCCTGACCTGCATTGTCTTGTTCCTTCCAAGAGATAAAGTCTGGGAATCGAAATGGCCAGCCTCTGCTAAGCAGACTTCTTTGAGTTCCAGCTGGACAATAACAGCAGCTAAAACGGGAGCTCCCCTTCCCCCTGCCTCCAGGGTTGGGGTGAAGAGAGACAGGAAAGGGAGGGGAGTCCCAGGAAAGGCCCACAGCTGTGAGCACTCATCTGTAGGCCCCGCTGTCAGAGGGAGATGCACACTGGGGTTTGTGAATCCCTCTGCTGGCATCAAGCCAGCTTTAGAAACGCAGCACCAGTTTTTACCTCCTTTCCCTCACATAGATGTTATTCATTTGTTTTGGAGGTTTGTTTGTCTCTTTTTTTGTTGTTTGTTTGTTTTTGGCCACGCCATGTGGCATATGGGATCTTAGTTCCCCGACCAGGGATTGAAACCATGCCTTCTGAATTGGGAGTCTTAACCATTGGAACACCAGGGAAGTCCCTGTTCATTTGTTAGGGGAGGTGGTTGTTTGTTTTTTAATAATTTACTTGTTTTTGGCTGTGCTGGGTCTCCGTTGTTGCGTGGGCTTTTTTTTTTTTCTTTAGTTGCAGCTCTCAGACTCTAGAGCACAGACTCAATAGTTGGGGGCGCACAGGCTTAGTTGCCCCACGGCATGTGGGATCCTCCTGGATCAAACCTGTGTCTCCTGCATTGGCAGACGGATTCTTTACCACTGAGCTACCAGGGAAGTTCCCCTGCTCATTTGCTTTTGATAGCTGTGTTTATCTTAAAGCTTTCATTGGCAGACTAGCTCTGTGGTCCAGAGTGTGGGCTTTAGATGCCAGCCCTGCCCCTTACTCTTTGTGTGAACTTGGGTAAACCACATTGCCTCTCTGAACCTCATCTTTCCTCCTCTGTAAAACATGGGGATCACCAGTCCAGGTTGGATTCATGAGACAAGTGCTCGGGGCTGGTGCACTGGGATGACCCAGAGGGATAAGATGGGGAGGGAGGAGGGAGGGGGTTCAGGATGGGGAAAACATGTAAATCCATGGCTGATTCATGTCAATGTATGGCAAAAACCACTACAATATTGTAAAGTAATTAGCCTCCAACTAATAAAAATAATTGGGAAAAAAATTCAACATTTATAAAGCTAAAAAAATAAATTTTTAAAAATCTTAAAAAAAAAAAGAAAAACACGGGGAGAAGCCTAGTGCCTGGTTTATATTTCTGTGGAGAAGACTGAATGGGGTTAATGCAGACACAGAGCCAGACACATGATAAATACTCAATAAAGCTAAGGTACTATTTTTATTCTTGAAGCATCTCTTCAGAATCTACTCAGGCATTGAAGGCCTGATTAAAGCTACAAAAGCCAGGCCAGGTGTGTTTATGTGTTTTCTATGATCACTAAAAACACACAAATGAGCTAGCATCGCAAGACCTCAAAAGATCTTCCCATCTCTATAGATAATGGTGAGAAGGGATGGTAGTGGAGTGGATCATTCATTTGTTGGGTTAATTTAACAGGTGTTTACCCAGAGGCCACTGGGTGCAGCTACTGCATGTGTCTGTATATTCCCAGCCTGCTGAAAACTGGCATCTGCCAAATCTTTTCCTGCAAGCTTCCTACGCAGTCTCACTCCCTGTCAAGATGACACCGGGGACACCCCTGATGGTCCAGTGATTAGGACTTGGTGCTTTCACTGCCAAGGGCCCAGGTTCAATCCCTGGTCAGGAAATTAAGATTCCACAAGCTGTGGGGTGTGGCCAAAAAATAAAAACAAAATTTTAGAAGGTAACACTAAAAGTTGGCTCTGCCTTGCACACACTCCCACGGCCTCCCTCCGCTGCTCCCATGCCTGCATCTCAATTGCTTTCTCGAGTCTGGTCCAGCTGCACTTTTGATTTCCCCACCTCCACCCCCAGCTGGTACATGGGAACTATTTCTCTTCTCTTCCCAAGCAAAATACTAGCCTGCTGTCCATTTCCTCGCTGTCCCCATGTCATTGTGGGCTTTCCGAGTGGGTCATTATGGGGGATGGCTTGTAGGCTTGCCAAGCCGGGAGCAGCTGCCTATACCCGCTTGCGTGGACACCCCCCTCCCCCCGCCCAAGAAGCCAGGGTGTTTCTCAGCTGTATGAGGACAATTTGGGGGGACCTAGCTCTGCCAAGAGAAACTTGAGCCGTGTGGCTCACAAGACATAAAGGCCCTTTTACTTTAATACCATTGTTTGTTTGTTTCTTTGTTTGTTTGGCTTGTTTCACTCCTTGGGATTTGCTAACAAACAGAAGCCCAACTGCCTTCCACGAATATACATTCTCAGACAGCTTGGAAACTGGATGGTATGGTCTTCAGGTTGTGTCCTATATTACTGCAGAAGTTAGAAGTTGTTTCCAAATAACAAGTGAAAGGTTATGAGCTTCTGTTCGCGCCAACTAGCAGACTCTTTTCTTCTTTTTTTGTGTATTCTTTCCTCTGTCTCTCTTTTTAAATACTCTTTTTTTAAATGAAGACTTTGGGTTTTTTAGAGCAGTTTTAGTTTACAGCAAAATGGAGAGGAAGATACAGAGATTTTCTACAGACCCTCTGCTTCCACACATGCACAGCCTCCCCCAGTATCAACATCCCCCACCAGAGTGGAACACTTGTTACAACTGATACCTACCGTGACACAACATAATCACCCAAAGTTCAAAGTTTACCTTAGGGTTCACTCCTGGTGTTGTCCATTCTATGGATTTATGCAAATGTATAATGACGTCTTAAATATCCTCTGTCTCTTTTCATGGCTTGGTAACTCATACCTTTCTCAGTTTAATAATATTTCATTGCCTGATACTGGTTCATTTATCCATTCACACACTGAAGGACATATTGTTGCTTCTAAGCTTTGGAAATGAAGAATAAAGCTGCTTTAAACAACTATGTGCAGGTTTTTGTGAGGGCATAGATTTTTAACCTCCTTTAAGTAAATAACCAATATCTAATCAGCACAATCGCTGGCTCTTATGCTATGAGTATATTTAGTTTTGTAAGAAACCACCGAACTGGCTTCCAGAGTGACTGTACCATTATGCATGCCCACCAGTAATGAATGAGAGCTACTGTTGTCCCACATCCTCACCAGTATCTGTATTCCTCGGTGTTCTGGATTGTGGCCATTCTAGTTAATGTGTAGTGGTAATTGGGTTGTTTCTTATTGTTGAGTTTTAAGAGTTCTTTCTATGGTTTGGATAACGGTCCCTTATCAGATATGACTTTTGCCGATATTTTCTCCTAGCCTGTGGTTTATCTTCTTATTGTCTTGATTAATGCTCTTTTACAATTAACATTCTACCTTTTGCATAGGGAACATACGCATTTGAAACAAAATCCAAGAGGCACAAATAGTGCCCATTAAAAAGTTAGTGTTCCCCAACCTTTGTCCCTTGGCCCCTCCAGTTCTCTGCAGAGAAAACCCTATTGTTTCCAGTTTTTTACCTAGTCATTCCGAAGATGGTCTATCCAAAGACATACATAAACATGCATATTTATATTCTTTTTGTTTTTAGAAAATCAGCAGCATGCATATTTCTTCTACACTGTTTTTTTTCCCACCTAAAATGTATCTTGGAGATGGCACCTTATCAGTCCAGATTTAACTGCCACATTCTTTTAAATGGTGGCATAGTGTTCCATAGTATGATGTACTACCTCTTTGATAGACATTCAGATTATTTCCAGTTTGCTGCTGTTATTAACAATGCCGCAACAAAAATCCTTGTAACATACATCATTTCCCACATGGGCAAATGTATCTGTAGGATAGATTCCTAGAATTAGGACTGCTCTAATCAAGGGAATATGAGTTTACATCTTCACAAGTATTATTTAATTATTTCAGTACTCATGGAAAGAATAAAAAACCTAAAACATTGCCTCTGGTAGAAGACCTCTGGGGAGTTTATCACAGAAACAATCGAGCACATTGCCTTGAAGTGTTTACCTATCATTTCCATTGACTGCAAATCCAATCCTTCTTTCCTTCAATATGTATTAAACACATTCTGGGCACTGAGCATATTGGTAGCCTTTGGGAACAAAACCATAAACAAGATAGACATAGTCACTGCCCTCATGGTATTTAGTCTATGAGGTATGGGGGGTGGGGAGACATGAAAGAAATAATTATACACTGAAAGTGAAAATGATAGTTGCTCAGTCATGTCCAACTCTTTGCAACCCCATGAACTGTAGCTCTCCAGGCTCCTCTGTCTATTGGATTCTCCAGGCAAGAATACTGGAATGGGTTGCCATCTCCTTCTCCAAGGGATCTTCCCAACTCAGGGATCGGACCCAGGTCTCCCACATCGCAGGCAGATTCTTTACCGTCTGAGCCACCAGGGAAGCACTATACACTAGATCATTACAATCTGTATCACATGCCATGAAAGAGAAGTACCAGGTGACCAAAAGTGTTTACTGGGCTCCTGACTTAGGCTGGAGATCTGGGAAGACTTCCCTGCAGAAGTAATGTTTAGTCTCATCGGTGAGAAAGACTTAGCTAGGCAAAGGGAAGCACAGATTTGAAGTCCTGGGGCAGGAAGGAGTGTGGAGTAGGACCAGCAGCATGGATTAGAGGAGCAAGAAAGAGCCTTCAAGGTCATTTAGTTCCAGCCTTCTTAACCTGACATGTGAGGAAAGGAAGGTTCAAGGAATTCAAGAACTTGGTCAAGGCGATGCAAATGGTGGCAGAGCCAGATCTAGGACTCAGCTTTCTCAAGTGATGTCTGCTGTAGAACACTGCATGTCCATTCTGGCAGATCTGAACTTGACACTACAGGATAGTCACCTGGGTTTGTATGGAGGGAGAATTTAAGTTCAGGGCCTTGTGGCTAGTAACCTGATATGCTTTGTATCTCTTTACTAGTAAGATACAGCTTGGGCATTCTAGGCTCCTGGGTTGGTTTAGTCTTCAGTATACTTGTCTCTTCTCCAAGCTTTGGGAGGTTTTTTGGTTTTTGTTGTTGTTGTTGTTGCTGCTGATGTTGTTTGGGTATTTGGGGGGGCTTTTTAGGTTTGGGGGGTTTTCTGTTTTGGCCAAGCTGCACAACTTGTGGCATCTTAGTTCCCCAACCAAGGACCGAACCTGAGCTCTTGGCAGTGAAAGCACCGAGTCTTAACCACTGGATTGCCAGGGAATTCCCTCTTCTCCAAGCTGAAATACTCTATAGTAATGATAATGGTGGTTACTATTTGTCAAATGCTGTTCTAAGCACTTTACATGTATTTCATTTAATCTTGACAACAATCCTATAAGATAGGCATTATTATTATTATCCCATTTTACAGATGAGGAAATTGAGGCTCGGGTAGGTCAAGACATTTGCTCAAAGTCCCAGGGTTAGTGAGTGGCAAACTGAGGTCTCAATCTAAGCAGTCTGGCCTCAGTGCCCATGTGCTCTCACTGCCCAGGCACTCTCACGATCAGCAGCAGGGGGGTGGGCTCAGGTCTTAGCCTTAGCTGCTGTGTGCTATGAAGGGCCCATGCCAGTGAAACTCAACCTGTCTGCCTATCAGACTCATGTGGGGAGTTTGCCAAAAATGCTGATGTCCAGACCTCACCCCAAGTCAGTTAAATCAGTCTCCAGGGGTGATCCCAATCATTGATGGTTTTGAAAAGCTTCCATGTTTAGTCTAATATGTAGCTAAAGGTTGAGAAGCATGGCTATATGGCCATACCATTCCTTCTTTCTCTGGGGACATCTTAGTCCGAGCTGCTATAACAGAAATACTATAGATTAGGTGACTTGACAAGCACTTATGTCTCACGGTTCTAGAGACTGGGAAGTCCAAGATCAAGGTGCCAGCAGGTTTGGTATCTGGTGAGAAGCCACTTCCTGGTTTGCAAATAGCCAGTTTCTTGCTGTCTTCTCCCATGGTGGAGTGAGAGGCATTATTTCTCTTGTGTGTCCCCTTATAAGAGCACTAATCCCATTGATGAGGGCTCCACCCTCATAACCTAATCACCTGCCACCTCTAAATGCCATCACAATAGGAATTAGGGATCCAACATATGAACTTTGGGGACACACAGACATTCAGTCCAGGGGGCAACCAGCAATATGATTTTGCTTTTGCAATCTGGGTGTCTATTTGTTTTTTTTTTTTTAATTAAAAAAAGTTTTTATTTTGTATTGGAGTAGAGCTGATTAATGATATTGTGATAGTTTCAGGTGCACATCAAAGGGACTCAGCCATACATGTACATGTATCCATTCTCCCCCAAACTCCTCTCTCATCAAGGCTGCCACATAATATTGAGCAGAGTTCCACATACTATACAATAGGACATTGTTGGTTATCCATTTTCTGGGTATCTGTTTAGTGTGACCCTTGTAGAGGCATTTATTCATACCACACCATGAGCAAACTCCAGGAGATAGTGAAGGACAGGGAAGCTTGGCACACTGCAGTCCATAGGGTCACAAAGAGCCGGACACGACTGAGTGACTCAACACCACCACCACGAGCTCCAGTCCTAGCATAAAGAATTCATTCAGCGTGTGTGCTGTGGCACCCACATTCAAGGTTGATATGTGGTAACAGGTTTGCAGAGGGCTGAGGTAGTAATCTAACTGGAAATAGTGTAGCTTAGTGGGGTAGAGCTTCAATCTGACCCAGATTCAAGTTGATACTTTTTTCAAGCAGTCTGATTTTGAAAATTTCTCTTTTCTCGGGCTCTATTTTGCCATCCATAAAACTGGATTAGTAAGATAATACTGCCTATTTCATGAGGCTTCTGTGAGGATTAAATGAGCTAGTCCATGTCAAGTGCTCAGTGTAATGCCTGACACCTATAACTCTGTAAATATTGGCCATTGTTTTATTTCCTGGCCATACATGTGGCTTATTTGAGCCTGGTCACAGGTAAACAGTTGTATTGGATAAAGCTACTAGCGACACTGACATTGAGGGGAATTTTGTTTGACATTTGATTAGTGCCTGGTATGTGAAATGAAGGGTATTAGACCCTGAAGAGCTGGGACAGTGAGGACTGCCTAGTGTCTGATCCCATGAGCTTGCTGACTGCCAGCCCAGAGATTGCATCCAGATAACTTATACCAGGTAGCCTGACCCACAGCAGAGGTCTAACCAGTACCTCAGGGAGCACAAAACAGGAAAAGAAAAGACTGGAGATGTTTCAGTTCAAGTCCAAAGGTGGACTGCAGGCAGAATTCACTGTTTCTCAGGGCACCTCGATCAGTCTTTTTCCCTCTATAGGCCTTCAACTAATTAGACGAGGTCTACCCACATTATGAAGGGTAATTTGCTTTACCCAAAAGCCTAGTGACTTTCTTTTAATTGAAGTATAGTTGATTTACAATGTTGTGTTAGTTTCAGCTGTACAGCAAAGTGATTCAGTTATACACACACACACACACACACACATATTTATATTATTTTTCAGATTCTTTTTTATTATAGGTTATTACAAAATATTGAGTATAGTTCTCTGTGCTATGCAGTAGGTCTTTGTTGTTTATTTTATATACAGTAGTGTGTATATATTAATCCCAAACTCCTAATTTATCAAATTAACAAAGCCTAGTGACTTAAATGTTAATCACATCTACAAAATACCTTTACAGTAACATCCCAACTGGTATTTAACCAAATATCTGGGTATTGACCATGGCCTAGCCAAGTTGACACATGAAGCTAACCCATCATGGGGTGATATTGGGAAATGATGCTGGGAAGATAGGTGGGGGCTAAATTGTAGAGAGTATTGAATTCTGTTAAGTTTTCTTTGGAAAACCCTCCTTCTGGAAGTTTTCCTTTGGAAAATTGGGGGTTGGTGAAGGTTTTGAAGCAAAGCAATGACAGTATCTGATGAGTTTTGAGTGGTATACATGAGAGGTGAAGAGAACTTAAGGGTAACTCCAATTTGGGGCCTGAGCAAAGAGGTCAAAATACATATACAGTTTGTGGTGTTTATTAGACATTTAACTGGAGAGATGTCAAGTAGATAGTTGGTTACATGATCCTCTGGCTCAGAGAGGGGGCCAGATGAGAACAGGAAGAAGGCCAGTGCAGTTGAAGTGTAGTGGCACAAGATGAAACTGAAAATATGTACTGGGGCAGGTCATGCAGAGCCTGAGCCTTCGCGTCATGTGTTCAGCCATCTCCTACCAGCTCAAGAGAGCTGATTATTAAATTGCAGCAAATTTGGGTGCTGGTTGACCTCACAGTTGGTAGCCTGCAATCTGCCATGGTGGGAGTATTTACAACATTGAAATGAAGAAATGCTACAACTCAGGGCTTCCTCCACCCACAGAACCAGTTGTTAAATATTTATTACAATATTACCACTACAGCTTACAGACAGCAGTGAAAAATTTATATTTATTCTCAGTGGCTTTAATAAAGTCATTAAAATATTTTAAGCAGGTGAGTAAAAAGATTTGATTTTTTTTTAATCACTCTGGCTGCTCTATAGAGACAGAAGGCAAGAAGTCTCAAACTTTTTCTGTCCCAAAGAGACTACTAAGGATGCTGCTGCAATAGTCCATTGCGATAGTCCACACTAAAGGTGGAGTGAAGGAAAGACATCTGAAAGATTGTTAGGGTCCCAAGATTGGCCATAGATGGCCCCTGATTCATCACAAATTGACTGTAACTGAACCTGTTATATAATTCATGTAACTTGGTTAGTGTTTTCTTATTTTAGTGGTGGTAAGGGACCCCAGGTTGCAAAATTATTACCTTGACTCATGACTGGGGGCTTTTTGCTATTTTACTGGGAACCAGTAGAAGATAAATCAATAATATTATCTCATAACAGAATAAGACAGTTAATTTCCTACATGAGCACAATCTCCTCTTTTTAATATTTCAATCTTCCAGTAGCAGGAGGTGCTTCAAACCTTGCAATTAGGCTGATTCTTTCTAAGGGAAAGGAGGCTTTAATATCTCTTTGACTGCAGTTTTTTCTCAATGGGGTAGGAAGGAAAAGAGGCCATGTCGGAACAGTGCTAAGATGAACACTTTAAAGACATTGGCCAAAGACCCCTGACCATTTTTGGCTCCTGTAACTCTAGGCTGGCGACTCAGTTTGTTCATTTCACATTCCTTTTCTCATACTCTGGTCTGTGCTTGGTTGTTATTATACCTCAAGGGGAAGGCCTAACCCCAAAGTTCACCCTTTGCCTTGATGGAGAACAGAAATCCCTTTCCTACAGAGCTGAAATTCTAGTTGGGGGTAGGAGCAACCAATAAAGAAAATAAGTAATTATACCAACTATGAAAGAGCAGGGAAAGGAGACAGGCCTGGCCACAATCAGTTCAGCAGGGTAATCGAGACAGATGCCAGAATGGGTGGGCAGAGTGGGGAGGTAGGAAGAAAGGAAGTGGAGTCAGCCAGAGTAGACAGCTATTTCAAGAAGTGCAGATGGAAAGGGAAAGACATGTCCATCCACAGCTAGATGGATAAGCAAATTATGATACATCTGCACAATGGAATACGACTCAGCAGTTTGGAAAAAAAAAAACTATTGATGAACACAACATGGATGACTCTTAAAGGCATCATGCTGAGTGAAAGAAGCCCATCTCAAAACAGTTACAAGCTCTATGTTTCCATTTATACGACATTCTCAGGGAGCAAAACTATAGGAACAGAACAGATCAGTGGTTGCCTTGGGTTAGGGTGGGAGTGACTGTGATCATAAAGGAGCAGGAAAATTCTGGGGGCTAATGGAGCAGTTCTATATCCTGATTACAGGGGTGGTCACACAGATCTACACATGTGCGTGCATGTATGCTCAGTCCTCAGTCGTGTCTGACTCTTCCAACCCCATGGACTGAAGCCTACCAGGCTCCTCTCTCCATGGAATTTACCAAGCAAGAATATTGGAGTGGGTTGCCATTTCCTCCTCCAGGGGATCTGACTCAGGGATTGAACCTGCGTCTCCTGCACTGACACGCAGATTCTTTATCACTGAGCCACCAGGGAAGCCCATCTATACATGTGTCTATACTCATGTAACTAACTACACCCAAACAAGGTAATTTTACTGTATGTTACTTGGGGAACGCGAGATTGGGCAGAGTCTAAAAGACAAAGATTGGAGGAAGGAGTCGTTTTTTCATATGGGAGGGACTTGAGTTTATTCATTTGCTAAGGGAGGAAATCAGGTCTCTTGAGAAAGGTGGCCAAAAAGAATTCAAAGGTGTGAGATCCAGGGCACCAGTGGGAAGGAAAGATGACCTGTTTTCCCCACAAACTGCGGCACAACACAAACTCCGTCTGGGACGGAGGACACAGTGTGGTGTGCAGGGCGTTGTGTGTGGTGAGGTTGGGAAGAGCCACTGGGAGGAATGGGAAATGATGCTTCCAGAGCTCGCCCTGCAGTATGATGGCCCACAGAGGCTAGAGACCTCAAAGCCTCACTGGTGCCGATCTGTCCTTTTGTGGATTCGTGTTCAGCAGCTTGGTGCAGAGAAGAGGTTGGTGGGGAGGGGGGATGGAGATCAGCTGAAGGACGAAGGGCAAGGATTTTAAGACGAGGAACAAAAAGAAGGGCTGGGAGGACAAGAAAAGGAGGACCCTGAAGCCAACAGGGAACTAATAGCATGGGAGACAAGGGAGAGGGCATGTGACTAGATCAGTTAGTGATCCAACTGATTATGGTTAATAGGCATCAGAGAGCGGGGGAGCAGGATGGATAAGGACACTGGTCCAAGCAGTTCTGAAGTGGAGACAGAGGACTCATAGGTCAGGTTAGGGGTTTCACTGATATTTAGAATACTTTGTACAGAATAATCATAGCAGGATTCCCCAGTGGTTCAGATGGTAAATAATCTGCCTGCAGTGCATGAGACACGTGTTCAGTCCCTGGGTTGGGAAGATCCCCTGGAAAAGGAAATGGCAACCCACTCCAGTATTTTTGCCTGGAGAATTCCATGGACAGAGGAGCCCAGCAGGCTATAATCTATAAGGCTGTAGAGATTTGGACATGACTGAGCAACTAACACTTTCACTTTCAGCTCATATTTATTGATCCTTTCCATGTGCCTGACACCAGTACTTTGCATGCACATCTCATTCATTCTCACAGCAGATACTATTCCTATTTTCTAAATAAGGAAACTGAGGCTTGACAAGATTAGATGAGTTACTCAGGGTCACATGACCAGTAAGTGGAGCAGCCATGGACTAGAACCCCACCTGTTTGACTCCAGGGTTTATGCTTCTCTGACTCATATACTCTATTGCTTCTCCCACATGGAAAAGCTTGATTCCATCATAATAAAATGCTATACTGACCTCAACTAGACATCTCAGAAATGAACCAAAGTAGGTGCATAGCTTGATGTAAATGTGTCATCATTTCTGAAAGCCAGCTATAAAGGGCTGTCCCCCTCACACTGGATGAGTGGTGTCAATTCTGCCTGTAGATGGTATGTTGAAAAGTTCTTTCATTTGATCATAAAATTATTTTGTTAAGGGACAAAAAATTACTTTCAGAGATGGGGCATTTTGGTGGTCAGCCAGAATGGTACTGGGAGTGATGATGAAATCCATGGGGTAACCAAAGGAGTGGGCGGTCAAAGGGGTGTCAAGGTGAGGATCACTGATGCCTATGTCTAGAAACAAGGTATGAGATGGGATGACTGTAGATGCTAAAGTTCTCTATGATGGTGGTGAGTGTGGAAGAGGGGGAGCTACTCGGTGTCACAGGCCTCAGTGAGTGTAGAAGAGTGGCCAGGAGGCCAGTAACTGAAAACAGCAACGAGTGTGGTTTAGTGCCACCAACTCCAGCTGAGAGCTTTTGACATGAGAGTGGCCAGAGTCTGGGAACAGAAAGCAGGAGCTGGAAGAATGCCCTTCCCTCTGCTACCCATCCCAGGACATTTGTGAGATGGGAAAATGAGCAGCCCCCACTTGAGGGCTTCACAGAGGAGGGATCAGTTAAGACAAGGAAACAGAAGGCATTTAAAAAAGATTAAAGTCTCTGTTACAACCCATTTAATGTAAAACAGTATCCTTGGCAGCTTGCAGCTGTTTGTGAGTATAGCATATGTGTTAAATCCTTATAGCTAATAAAGAAGACAAATGAAAATGAAAAACAAAAAAAAGATTAAAGGCCTGAGAAGTGTCTACCACGTCCAGAGGGTATAGATTGAGAGGCAGTGGTAAGTGTGAAGTGGAGTCAGTCCAGAATAGCTGCTTCCTTCCAAGAACAATAGCCCCAAACATGTGAATAGGGTGTCATGGCTTTCCTGCACACTAATACTCATTCTAAGCCTACAGAAAAGATAGAGTCCTGTGGCGGCCATTCTTCATCATCATCTTGGCCAGGACATTGAATCTTGAGACCTTGGCTGCTTGACAAAACCATTATTTCCCAGTGACTAAATCACCTCATCCCATCTTCTCTTTCCTACCAGGCTCAGAGCCCCTACCTTCCCCATGGTGGAGGAGTGGATGTCCATTTCTCAGGAGCAGTGGACTGCTTCCGGCAGATAGTGAAAGCCCAAGGGGTCCTGGGGCTCTGGAATGGATTGGCAGCCAACCTACTGAAGGTGAGAGGAATGGTCAGTCTCCCACTTGTCCGCCTCTGCCACTGCCACCCTTTTCTACACCTTTGCCACTCCCTCTAGTTTGCCTGGAAACACCTCCTCTAGCACAGAGCCTGTGAATGCAGGCTGGCTGTCAGCCCTGAAGAGTGGGGACCCTGTGCAGTGTTGGGGCATCTGATACCCCATCCCAGAGGAGCTAAGCATTTAGTGTCAAGCTTCCCAACAGGGAGGTTCACAGACTCCTAAAAGGACTGTAACCCCCATTCTAAAATTGTATGAAAAAATGTGTCCATATGGGCATCTGTGCGTCTCTCTGGGGAAAGGATCCGTAACTTTTACCATTTTCCAAAAGAACTCCATGACTTAAAAAAAAGAAAAAAAGGTTAAGAACTGTGGACTAACCTTGCACTGGTTGGCATAGAAATGATTCTAATCAAGACAAGATTATGTTAGGAATTTCCCAGCTGTCCAGTGGTTAGGACAGAGCATTTTCACTGCTGAGTTCAATCCTTGGTCAGGGAACGAAGATCCCACAAACCATGCGTGGCATGGCCACAAAAAGGCAAGTGTATGTTGACAGGCAGTGTTAGATTGTCTACATGCATATCAACCCACACCCAGGCTTCCCCGGGGCAGGCCTTTCAATGGCTCTGCCACTCCTCTCCCCAATCCTCACTGGGCCGGCTTGCATTTTTCCATCTTCCCTGATTCCAAAAAGAATGACCATGTTGTATTGTCTACAGCCTTTATCTCAGTTTACCCTGATCCAAGGTGATTGCAGATGCATTGATGTTTTAAGATTTTCACATGATTTTCATTTTTTTTCTCTACAGATAGTTCCATATTTTGGAGTTATGTTTGGCACCTTTGAGTTCTGCAAGAGAATCTGTCTTTACCAAAATGGTTACATCATGTCTCCTCTGAGCTATAAATTGACCCCAGGGGTGGATCAGAGTTTGAAGCCCCAGGAGTTACGGGAATTAAATAAATTCTTCAAAACTGGACAACTAAAGTCTAAAAAACCAACTCTTTAAAACTGAATGGAACTAGAGGTGCACTGATTGAAGGCGTGTTGCAATCAGAGAAGAATGGAGTCTCAGAATTGTGCAAGCATGGAGTGACGAGAGGGTGCTCCTGTCTGCTACTCTTGGAAATGAGAAGTTTTGGCCACACCTGAGCTCCAGAGTGATGGCCCTGTGAACACCTGCACCACCGTGATTTTATAACAAAAACTAGCAGTAATGAAATGTACAGTTTACACTCTGGATATAAATAGTCACTCAGTTGTGTCCAACTCTTCGTGACCCCATGGACTGCAGCACGCCAGGCTTCCCTGTCCATCACCAACTCCCAGAGCTTGCTCAAACTCATGGCCATCAAGTCAGTGATGCCATCCAGCCATCTCATCCTCTGTCATCCCCTTCTCCTCTTGCCTTTAGTCTTTCCCAGTATCAGGTCTTCGCATCAGGTGGCCAAAGTATTGGAACTTCAGCTTCAACATCAGTCCTTCCAATGAATATCCAGGACTCATTCTCTTTAGGATTGACTGGTTTGATCTCCTTGCAGTCCAAGGGACTCTCAAGAGTCTTCTCCAACACCACAGTTCAAAAGCATCAAATAGTCAGTGTATGCAACACCAAAGAAAGGGCCTGGCCATGACCCCTCAGAGCAACGTGCTATTGAAGTGACTGGGCAGACAGCATGCTGGAGCTCCGCCACAGGCTCACAGCTTACACTAAGCCATAGCAGCCTAGTTTCACCCAGATTCACTTGAGACTTCCCAATCCAGTCATTCTAGAACTCACAATCCTGGCTGTCTTCAGAGTGCACACACTATGATGTAAATTATGCCTTACCAGAAACTAAATGAAAACATTTAACATTTAAAAGTTACCACCGTCATAGTAGATCCAGCCTTCTTTATTTAAATTTGAAACCTTCTTGTGTTTCTAGAAGGTAGTTTATACCATGACTGCTTTGTTATGCCCTAGAAGACCTTCTTTCAGTTAGTCATGTATAGTTCAAATGTCCTGAATTCTCTGCCTTTTTAACTTGCTTTGCAAGCCTACCCAGAAAATAAATTATTTAGTCAACTTATTCTCACAGCATGTCCCAGTTGCCTAGAAAGGATCAAATAGAACATTTGACACACACACAGACCCACAATGTAACTAAAAAAGCACTTTGGGCTAATCATGTCTACTAGATTTTTTTAAAATCAAATTTTGGGTTTATTCCACCTTGGGGATTCTATGTCAAGTTTATGTAATTGTATCTTTTGAATAGCCTATCTATGCATTAAAAAGCAATATCTAATATTAAGTTGTTAATTTATACACACACAGAAAGACTTTCAGTATGTTGGAAGTATTTTTCCCTATTAAATTTATTTTCCAAAGAAAAATTATGTGTTGGTCATTTATTACTAATTTGAGTTAGAAAACTATTGCTATATATATACTGGCCAAAATCTTTAAACTCTCAGAAACTTGTCCTATTGAAATATATCAAAATAACTCATTTTTCCAGCCACTGAGGCAGACTGTTTTATGGAGAAGAGAAGTTAATACACACAAGAAAATCTCATCTGTAGTCCAATCAGTTAGGGTTTCAGTTCAGTTCAGTCACTCAGTTTTGTCTGACTCAGTCAACTGCGACCCCATGGATTGCAGCTTGCCAGGCGTCCCTGTTCATCACCAACTCCCAGAGCTTGCTCAAACTCATGTCTGTCGAGTCAGTGATGCCATTCAACCATCTCATCCTCTGTCATCCCCTTCTGCCTTCAGTCTTTCCCAGATCAGGGTCTTTTCCAAGAAATCAGTTCTTCGCATCAGGTGAGTTTAGAGGTGACAGGTGAGTTTAACAGATTCTTAACCGAGAGTGAATAGTTGATGTTAGTTACTCTTGATTTTCCTTGAGGTGAACAACTTTTTAAAAACTTCCGAAAGCTATAAAGAAATATTTTTAAAACTCTAGTACTGTTCCTAAAACAAATTTCCAACTTCTTGTATTTTCCCAGAGGTATGAAGGAAACGTTCTGCTTTTCTGCTTTAGTGTTTGCAATGGGCACCACCAAACTGGGCTAAGTACTTTAGGAGGATTATAAAGATATGTGATGCAATATTGACCCAGGAGTAACTTCTAGTCTTCAGCAACAAAACATACCTACACATATGAAATGATTATAATTACAAAGCAAATACAAGCAAGGGCATGATAATATAGCAGCAACCATTAACAAGATTACCAAGGGGCTCCATAATTGATTCATTCAGTGAAATCAGTGATTTAAAGTATAATCAAGAAAAATGAGTCTTTTTTTATATGGTGGTGGTGGTTTAGTCACTAAGTTGTGTCTGACTCTTTGCGACCCCATGGGCTGTAGCCTGGCCAGGCTCCTCTGTCCATGGGATTTCCCAGGCAAGAATACTGGAGTGGGTTGCCATTTCCTTCTCCAGGGGATCTTCCTGACCCAGGGATCTAACTCAAGTCTCCTGCAATAGTTATTATTTATTTGGCTGCTCCAGGTCTTAGTTGTGATATGTGGGATCTTCAATCTTTGTTGCAGCATGTGGCATCTTTAGTTGCTCCAAGCAAATGCTTAGCTGCAGCATGTGGGATCTAGTTCCCTGACCAAGGATCGAACCTGAGCCCCCTTCATTGGGAGCTCAGAGTCTTAGCCACTAGACCACCAGGGAAGTGAAAGGATAATAGTTGGTGAAGAATAGGTTGAGGGGAGAGTATGTTGCAGGCTGAAGGTAGCGTATGTGGTATCACAGAGGTGGAAGGAAGCAAAAGGTATCTGCAACAGAGTGCGAAGACTGGCTTTGTGCATTCGTCCAATGACAGCTTGCCCTCTGGGCATCATGGCACACCAGGCAACTAAGGTCCTTGCCCATGTTCTAGTGAGGGGGGCAGTCAAAAAACTAATCAATAAGTGAGGTAAAGATTGTAATGTTATGAGGGGGATAAACAGGGTGCTTTATTAGAGAATTACATGGGAGGTAAGGGAAGTATTTTTAATCAAGGAGCCAGAGAAAGCCACTATGAGAGGTGATATTTGAAATGAGACCTGAAAAATAAAAATGAATCAACCACATAAGGAACTAGGGAGAAGAGCATTCTTGGCAGGGAGAACGGAAGGTGCAACAGTGGTACTGGCAGTGGGAAAGGCTGGATGAATGACAAAGAAGTGAGCACAGCCAGTGTGGTGAGTGAGAACGGATGAGATGTGGTTGGACAGAGGGCCAGGTCATATGTGGCCACTTGGGCCATAGTAAAATGTTTAATTCTAAAATAAATGAGTAAAATGAGTTTAATTCTAAGTGCAGCAGGGAGTCATTGAAGGCTTTTATGCAGAGATGATGCTATATAATCTAATTTTCATTTTTGAAATATCCCTCTGGTTGCTATGTGGATAATAGATGGGAAGGAAGCAAGGCTGTGAGCAGAAAATCAGTTAAGAGGCTACTACAAAGTCCAAGTAAGAAATGATGACTTTGGGGGAGTTCCCTGGAAGTCCAGTAGTTAAGACTTGGTGCTTTCACTGCCATGGGCCCAGGTTCAATCCCTGGTCCAGGAACTAAGATCTTGCAAGCGACACAGCCAAAAACAAAAAATAAAAAAATTTAAGTGATGGCTTGGACTAGAAAGGTGGCAATAAGGATGAGAGGAGTGAATAGGTTCAAGACAGATTTTGCAGTTTGGGATCAGCAGGATGTGCTGAGCAACTGAATGTAGGGAATAAAAGAAAGAATTCAAGGACGGCACCTAGGTTTTTCACTTTTGACTTATTAAAAAGGTAGCTAATGTTGCCATTTGCTAAGGTGGGGAAGACTGGTGGGGGCCCAAGTTTTGGTGGAGAAGGAATTAAAAGTTCTGTTTTGAACATGTTAAATTTGAAATGCCCATGAGACATCCGAGTAGGGAAGTCAAGTAGGCAGTTGGCTGGACCATAGGCTTTTCATGTAATTGTCAAAACCAATTGTGGTAGACAGAATAATGAACCCCCCATCAAGGGTGCCCACATCCTAATACCTAAGAACCTGTAAATATTTACCTTACACAGCAAAAAGGACTTACATGATTAAGGATAAGGATATTCAGATGGAAAAAATTATCATAGTTTATCAGGCTTCCCAGGTGGCGCTAGTGGTTAAAAAAAAAAAAAAAAAAAAAAAAAAAAAAAAACCCACATGATCCCCTGGAGAAGGAAATGGCAACCCACTCCAGTATTCTTGCCTGGAAAATCCTGTGGACAGAGGAGCCTGGTGGGCTACAGTCCATGGGGTCGCAAAAAGTCAAACATGACTGAAGTGACTTAGCACTTAGCATCTGGGTAGGCCCAGATAAAGTGAAAGAGGAAGGTGGAAGAGAGACTCCAGGTTGCAAAATGAGGCAGAAGAAATGGGGCACAAGAAGGACTTGGCTGACTTTGAATACAAAGATGCCCAAGAACCAGGAAATGGAGATTTCAATCCTACAACCACAAGGAATTGAATTCAGCCAATAACTTGAATGAGCCAGGAAATGGACTTTCCCCTAGAGCCTTCAGAAAGCATTGCAATCTTGCCAGACACCTTGATTTAAGCCAGGTAAGACCTGTGTGAGACTTCTGACCTCTATAACTGTTAAGATAATAAATTTGTGTTGCTTAAGCCACTGACTTTGCAGTAATTTGTTACAGCAGCAATAGAAAACTAATATACCAGAACATTATTGATAATTATGTCAGGATACAAAGCATACCTGGGCTGTCCTGGCCAAACAGGACAAGTCTGGAGCTCAGGAGGGAGTGGTGGCTGGAAGTAGAAATTTGGGTGTGGTCAGCAGATAGATGGCATGTGAAGCCAAGAGACTGAATGAGACAACCAAGGGAGTAGATGGGAAGAAACTCCTGGGGGAGGAGGTGTGTGTGCTAAGTCACTCCAGTCGTGTCCCACTTTTTGGGACCCCATGGACTATAGCCCACCAGGTTCTTCTATCCATAGGATTCTCCAGGCAAGAATACTGGAGTGGGTTGCCATGCCCTCCTCCAGGAGATCTTCCTGACCCAAGGACCGAACCCACGACTCTTAAGTCTCCTGCATTGGCAGGCAAGTTATTTACCACTAGTACCACCTGGGAAGCCCTGGGGGAGAGGGAAGCAACAAGAAATGACATTGAGGAGATATTAGCTAAGGAAAGGCCTCGAGATGTGGAGGAGCTGGAACTCTTGTACTCTGCTATTGGTACAATCATTTTGAAAACAGTCTGGAAATTCCTCAACTAGTTTAACATGGGTTAACCATATGACCTAGCAATTCCACTCCTAGGTATCTACCCCAGAGAAATGAAAACATATGTCCATACAAAAACTTGTACAGGAATGTTTATAGCAGTATCATTCATAATAGGCAAAAAGTGGAAATGACCCAAATGTCTATCAACTGATGAATGGCTAAACAAAATGTTATATAGCCATACAATGGAGCTACTTAACAATATAAAGGAACTGACTATTGACACACACACAAAACACATGGGTGAATCTCAGGGTGTATATATATATATATATATATATATATGTGTGTGTGTGTGTATGTATGTATGTATATGTGTATATATATATATGTATGTATGTATGTATATACATACACATACATACACACACACACATATATATATATTAAGTGAGAGAAGCCAGATGCCCCTATCCCCAAAAGAATGGTATCATACTATATGATTCCATTCATATGAAATTCTAGGAAATGCAAACTGATCTATAGTGATAGAAAGATTAGTGGTTGCTTGGGGAGGGATTACAATGGGGCTCTAGAAAAACTGTGGTGATGGATAGGTTCACCATCTAAGCTGCAGTGATAATTTCATAGGTGTTTATGTGTGTTAAAAGTTTTAAATATGTAAGTTTCATTGTATATAATTATACCTCAATAAGATTGATATTTTGTTTTATCTGAAGCAGTTATCCAGGGCTGGAATATATCAAACACTTTCTAAGTCTGTTCAAAGGGGCCAAAAACAAAGCCCTTGGGTGAGGTGGAGGGGCTTCAAATGCTAAGCTGCAGAGTTCAGGATTGATCCACTAAGCAAAAGAGAGTCACTGGTTTCTTGAGCAACATAGGTGATGTGATGAAAACTGGATGTGAACAAGATTGTTCAAGAAGCTGAAATAGAAATGAGATTAAAGACAGGAAGACTGGCCAGCAAATGAGGAGAACTGTTTTCTCCTCCACGATCACACTGGTTTGGTGGTTTGGTTTTTTGTTGTTTGTTTGTTTTCGGCCTCAAGCTTGCAGGATATTAGTTCCCCAACCAGGGATTGAAACTGGGGCCTTGGCAGTCAGACTTCCAAGTCCTAACCACTGGACTGCCAGGGAATTCCCAAGTAGCTCATGTTTTAGAAAGTTGTTTCTTGTTCAGTTGAAGCCTAACTTCATGACACTTCTACCAGCTATTGATTCTACACAGGATGTCTAATTCTCTTCCATCTGACAGTCCTTCAGTTAGGAAGAGAATCATGATGGCCCTCCTTCACCTGAAGCTCTTTCCCAGTTAAATTTCTCTTACTCATTCAGCCGTTTCTCATATGACATGACTTGAACACACTTCACTTTCCTGTCTTTTTTAAACATGTCCCAATTTGTTAACATCCTCTTAAAATGGCATCCAGAAGCGAGCTCAAAGCTCTATGGGCCAACAGCAGAGGCCCAAATGGGACTGAAAGTCCCCTGATCTGTTCGTGACCATCATCTTGACCCATCTCAAGACTCATTAGCATTTTTTCGCATTGCCAACTTACAGTCAACTAAGACCCTCAGGTCTTTTTCACACACACTCTAGCTCCTTATCCTTAAATGTCCTGCACTAAACAGAACATTAGAAACCTTTACTGTGGTCCTTCCCATTTTATAAGCCTCAGTTTATTCTGGACTTTAGCCCTTCTGACTCAGTTCCTAGAGATTTGTGACACTCTTTGGTCTTTGCCCTTGGAAGTCTAGCCTTCATTCTGCCACCTATATATGTACTTTAAAAATTTGAGCTCATCAGAGAAGAATCTGGAAGGACAGCTTAATTTACTAGATATCTCTCCTTTCTTAATTTCTCATTGGAATTTTTGCAAATTGTATGGATCTGAATTTTATCTTTGGAATCTTTCACCCTCCTGAGCTATCTTTCTATTCGGAGTTTGACCAAGAGATCATATTTATTTTTTCTTTGATCCTTTTGACTTTTAAAACACACACACACACACACACACACACACTCTCTCTCTCACACTCACACAGGTTAGTTAACCTATCTGACTATGCCCAGCATTCCTTTGTTTAACAGATCCAGACCAGTCAGTCTTGGTCTGTTTCCCTAAGATTCTTGTCATTTTCACTTTACAATGAGATCTTCCTTACTTATTATCAGGATTAAGCCTAGTTTAGCAATTTACCTCATTGCTTCTTCAGTTTTCTGAGAACTATAATTATCAGCAAGAAAGTCAAGTAATTCAATGTATGACAAAACCCACTGAAAAAAAAATTAAATTAAATTAAAAAAAAAAAAGAAAGTCAAGTATTTATCAGTGTGTTGCTATCAGAATAATGAAACTTGTAGCAGATACTCAGATGATTTTTGTCTCTGATCAACATTTCTCCCCAAGATGATGACTTCATGAAGTACTATTCATAGCTTTTATCTATATGGGCAGTCTCTTGTATGCTTCCACAATGACAATCACTTTCATTTCTCCCTTTCATTTTCATGGAATGCTTTTCACCCTTCTACTAATGAATTACTGGCTATACTTTCTTGATATATTACTACTCTGCTCTCCTATATGGTTATCTCTCTGAACCAGGTTTACCCTTCTTTTTACTGATGCCAGTCAGAAGTCCCATTCTACCAAGTTTGAACAATACCTATAAAATTGTCTTTTCTTGCTTAACATTTTACATTCACTTTATTACTCATACAGTGGGTGTGTGAGTACATAGATAACTGAGGCATTAAGTATCATTTCTGACCTTCTTCCTTGTTTTTTCTGAGATAGTAGGCACTGCTTTAGCTCTGTTTTCTCTTCCTTAATTTTACGTGTATTCTACACAACTTCCAGAAATATAGTAGTTACTAAGAGCTCCCACTATGTCTCAATGAAGGCATTTCTTTTGAATGAATTGACTAGTCTATATCATTATCAACATCATCATCATTATCATTGACATTAGTCCCTGTTTGCCTAGACTCTTGATCCTGGTTTCTTTTCTTTTTCCTCTTTTTTTTCTTTTGACTTTTTAATTTTTTTAACTTTCAGAAATAAAAATGTTGCCCACAAAAAAAAAAAAAAAAACACCAGTATAAAGAATTTCCATGTATCCTGCACTCAGCTTCTTCAAATGGTAACATCTTACACAACCATTGTAACTAAAAATACTATTGGTAGAATATTATTAACTAATCTACAGATTATGTATCCAAATCTCACCAATAGTACCACCATTTCCTTTTTCTGGTCCAGGATCCAATCCAGGATCACACATTGTATTAACCTGTATTTCTCCTTAGTCTCCTTTAATCTGTGGCAGTTCCTTAGTCTTTTTTTTTTCATGACCTTGACATGAACATCCAACTCCTTGAAGTATACCTGGTCATAGGCAACCAGGAGAGCTCCAGTTCACAGTGGATTCAGCAAAATACCAAGTCATGGCATGGAGTCACTCTTAAATGTATTTCACCTTCAGTAAAACTACACTTAAGCACCCAAAGACTGAGAAGGGGCAAATTTTACATAATTATTTGATCATCTTTTTGTGGAGAGTGAAATGTAACAGAACAGTAAATGTGGAGATCCTTGAAACAGTAAAAGAGCTTTGGAGTAGAATATGGCAGGCACATCATGCTCAATGGAAGTAGCAGATGTGGCCAAGGAAAGGTTAAAAAAGAAAAGGGTACATAAGTGATAGTGAGCTGGGTCAGAGTAATTAATATTTGAATAAAAATGTATTCATCAGAATGTCAGGAGTTCAGACTAGAAAGGTTTTGAATTGTATAGTGAAATGCATTCTAAAACCACCTCCCTCTAAACAAAATGCTGCCGATGTTTTGTTTTCACTGTTCACTCTCTCACCAGTAGAGGTAGAGGATTGGCTATCACTTTCAGAGAACACACTCTACCATTGAAACTGCACAGCAAGGTCATTTCTGTATCCAGCTGCATTTCTATTATAATCAACTAGCGAGAACCAAGTGGCCTCTCCAGAACACTGGTCAAAGATAGCCCCCAGGATCAACAAAGCTGGAGTGAAAATTTCTCTTCTCCGAACACGTACTGTGTGTGCTCATCACTTTGGATTGCTCAGGTTCATGAAAAGACTAATGAACTGCAAAGTATTCTTAGAGGAAGATCCTGACATGCCCGGAGGAATCTTAGAGTTGGGTCCTTTAACAGGCAGATATGGAGAAGGGGGGAGAGGGCAAGAAATTGACTGGTATGCCATCTATGTTTTCAGTGTGCTGGGTACCTAGGGCTCAGCTACATTGGGTGTTTTCAACAGTTATTTTTGTAAACATGGCTGTGATGACTTAGACATAGGATTTGTGAGGACACCTTCAGCTTCCGTTCTGAGTCTGAGGAAGGGCATTCAAGCTAACAAGTAGGTTTTTAAGGGCATGTGTGGCAAACGTTTTCCCAGTGCAGAGATTAAGGGACTCAACAAGCCCTTGTCTCTTGACAACAATGGGTGTCAATCTAGTTCTGTTGATTCCTCTAGACTTTTCTGGAGATTAGCAATCCACTCAACGCAAGAGCGCTTTACCTGGGCCCAGAGACCCAAATACCAATCTAGTTCACACAATCTCTTAACCTTAGTGATATACCCTCTATGCTTTGGCTTCTGGCTCAAATAATTTCCCAACCCTCCAGCCCAGTCCTTTTGGACGCTCCTCTGCCAATTCCCCCAAGATCTTCGTTAAACTGCATTTGCAAACACGGGTCTGGGGCACCCGAACAGTGTCCCAGCTCTGCTGCTCCTCCAATTTCCCGCTTCACCAGCGAAGTTCCAGGCCAGGGCCAGACGTAGGGTGAGGAGAGTGAGGCACTTGCCCGGGCGCCAAATGTTAGCGGACACCAAACAACTCAGGAATCAATGAATGATTCTTTTTAATGCACCATTTAAAAAATCCAAAGGAATGCAAAAATCCTTGATGAACGTTTCAAATTTCTGAATAAAGACAGGCTCTCTTCTTGCACTGGCGGGGCCCTGCCTCACTTGCCTCACCCTCACCCCAGCCTTGGGGCTCCAAGTAAACTTGATTTACAAAAACAGGCGACCGACCAGCGCGCCTCAGTTTATCTATATGAATTTTTAAAATATTGCATTCAATAAGATTTCTCTTGACAACCAAATTTGGGTAGCGGGGGGGGGGGGCGGTGTTGTTCATTGGTTCTTTGGGGTCCCCTTAAATACCGCGCCTCACTCTGGTCCAGACACACTGTGATCTCTCCCCCTCCGCGCCCCGGGGCCTCCCCCCGGGGTCCCGCGTCGAGGTCAGGTACTCTGGGGCCGCCGCTTCCTCGGGCCGGGTCAGGTGCTCCTGGCAAGCCTGGGCGGCGCGGAGGGCGGTCCCTGCCCGACTCCACGGCTCCTCCCTCCGCGCTCTCAGCCACTCAGCGGCCCCGCCGCCCCGCGCGCCGGGGCTCTGCTCCCGCCCCCGACGCCGGCCGCCCGGGCGCCGGCTCCCCCTATATAAATCAGCCATTTGCTTCGCTCCGCCCCAGAGCCCCGGAGTCCAAGCCGGTTCCTCGCCTATCTTTCAGTCGTTCGCTTACTCTTTCCTTCCAAGATGACAGATGCCGCCGTGTCCTTCGCCAAGGACTTCCTGGCAGGTGGAGTGGCCGCGGCCATCTCCAAGACCGCGGTCGCGCCCATCGAGCGGGTGAAGCTGCTGCTGCAGGTACGTCTCGGGATCCGAGAGCGTGACCAGGAAGTGGGGGGAGGGGCCGCGCGGGAAGCGGTGGTCCGGGGCCTGGGGGGAATCAGCCCTCGGGATCTGCCCAGGGAAGTGGCAGCGTGGGAGCTGGGGTGGCCGCGGGGTAGGACCAAAAGGCAGACTTGAGAGAGGTGTTTTACTGATCTGAAGTTCAGGATCTCGGAAAGGGTCGGGGGCGGAGGGTGGGCGGAGGAAGACCAGGGCCTGGGCATCCCAGAGGCAGCGAACTCGGATGGGGCAGCCCGCGAGTCAGTGGCTCCCGGGCCTTGGGGTCAAGGGCGAAGGTGCTGAAAAGAGGGACACCTGCCCGTACCGAGGACCTCAGGGTCGTGGCAAGGAGATAACAGCCTGGGGGGAGGCCATGCGGCCGGTGGAGCGGCCTCGCAGCCGGCAGCCGCGCTCAGACCGGCCGGGCCGGAAGCCGGCGCCGGGAAGCGCGTGTCCCTTGTGCGTCCGCCCCCGCGCAGCCGCCGGCGCGTCCCCGCGGCCTGGCGGCGCGCTCTGCTACTCCGGCTCTAGAGGGCGCGCCCGCACAGGCTGGCGGGTGGTGGCCCTCGGGTCACCTCCAGGAGAGGGGGACCCGAGCGGAAGGGAAGCTGCTCCCGGGGACCTGAGGCGAAGGCCACGGTCACCAGGGTGACCGCGCCTGATGTGGGACTCGCCCTAATGCCTCTGAACCAGGGTCTGAGATAATGACCTTTCTCCCAGGTCTAAAGGTCACGGCTCCGCTTGAGGGTGGCACCTCCTCACCCAAAGGGGTGGAGGCTTAATGCTTCTGTCTGTGACAGCGTCAGAAGGTTAGGAGGGACCCACCTGTGGGACACAGAAGTCTAGACTTGGGGCAGGCGGGAGCCAACTAACCTTAAAGGGTGTCTGTTGAGATGCTATATTCGCTTCCTTTCTCGTGATTGTCACTCTTTCTGTTGGCCTCCTTCTTGTCCGTCAGGTGCAGCATGCCAGCAAGCAAATCACTGCAGATAAGCAGTACAAGGGCATCATAGACTGCGTGGTTCGTATCCCCAAGGAGCAGGGAGTCCTGTCCTTCTGGCGTGGTAACCTGGCCAATGTGATCAGATACTTCCCCACCCAGGCTCTCAACTTTGCCTTCAAAGATAAATACAAGCAGATCTTCCTGGGTGGTGTGGACAAGAGGACCCAGTTTTGGCGCTACTTTGCAGGGAATCTGGCATCAGGTGGTGCCGCCGGGGCCACGTCCCTGTGTTTCGTGTACCCTCTCGACTTTGCCCGTACCCGTCTAGCAGCCGACGTGGGCAAAGCTGGAGCTGAAAGGGAATTCAGAGGCCTCGGTGACTGCCTGGTTAAGATCTACAAATCTGACGGGATTAGGGGCCTGTACCAAGGCTTTAACGTGTCTGTGCAGGGTATTATCATCTACCGAGCTGCCTACTTTGGTATCTATGACACTGCCAAGGGTAAGTTTGCCCATGGGCTTCAGAACTGTCCATATGAGATGGTTTAAAGGGTTGTCTGAAGGCAGCCAGGGTCACCCCATACAGCCCTTGGTGTGTAGAGGAGATGTTGGGGGTGGGGTGGGGACATGGAAAACAAGTCAGGAAGACTTTGCTTACTGGTAAAAGTGTCTCTCTCCTATTCTCAGGAATGCTTCCAGATCCCAAGAACACACATATCTTCATCAGCTGGATGATTGCACAGTCAGTCACAGCAGTTGCTGGGTTGACTTCCTATCCATTTGACACTGTGCGTCGCCGCATGATGATGCAGTCAGGGCGCAAAGGAAGTAAGTTCCACTGGAGCAGAAGATACAGATGTGGGCGTGGCACATGGGCACAGACCAGCCATGCCTGCCTTTGAAAATGGCGGTCTGTTGAGATCCCAGCTGGGGTTGATTGGTCTGTATCCACTGCAGTCTCCTTTCAGCGGGCCTTTTGGGTGCCTGTGCCCAAGAGGGCTTGCCTGGTGTCAGGTTAAGGCCAGCAGGTTGTCTGCACCTCCCTGTTGTCCTTTAGTCACCATATTAAGATTGCAATATTGGCCACACTAATGTGTAAATGTTGGATTTTTTAAAACTGATGGTAACTCTTAGAGGTGGGGCGCTGGGTTAGTCTAGTTAAACATAAGGACTTTTCATCAGCCTCGGGTCACCAACCCTTTGTCTTTGTCCTTTGCAGCTGATATCATGTACACAGGAACGCTTGACTGCTGGAGGAAGATTGCTCGTGACGAAGGAGCCAAAGCCTTTTTCAAAGGCGCATGGTCCAATGTTCTCAGAGGCATGGGTGGGGCTTTTGTGCTTGTCCTGTATGATGAAATCAAGAAGTTCACCTAAGTTATTTCCTAGTTTTTCTCCTGTGACTAGGCATGTTGTATTATATAACATATCTTGAGCATTCCTGACAGACTGTTAGCTGTCTATTTATCAGTGGCAACTATTTACTGGTTGAAAATGGGAAGCAATAATATTCACCTGACCAGTTTTCTCTTAAAGCCATTTCCATGACGACAATGGGACCCAATTAATTTTTTATTTCAGTCACTCCTGGCAAATAAATTTGAAGAAATAAAAAATACCTGGAATAGTTTTGTTTGTGGTTTGTTTTCATTTAAAAGTACATTTGATAATTTAGTAAGGGCTACATTTGAGTAAATGCTGCCTGTTTAATAAATGCTGCAGTATATCCTGAGGTGACAGAGCTTTCTTCTAAAACCAATCTTAAGCCATCCATTTAGCAAAGAATAGCTTGGCTGTGTGACCCATCGACATTCCAGACCCAGAGCAACCAAAAACTGTTGGTCCATTGCCTGTGGACAGTCATAGCTGATGAGCTTTCTCTAAAAAGCACTCTGGACCCACCTTTCCTATCTTGTGCTTAATAATGAAATACTAGCTGAATTTTACACTTGAATTTCATCTCATTTCATGATGAAATTCATTCCATGAGTTTCATTTAAATGTGTTATAAGGTGGTGCTAGTGTTAGTCGTGTAGTCATGTCCAACTCTGACCCCATGGACTGTGGCCCCCCAGGCTCCTCTGTCCATGGAATTCTCCAGGCAAGAATACTGGAGTGGATAGCCATTCCCTTCAGGGGATCTTCCTGACCCAGGGATCAAACTCAGGCCTGTATTGCAGGTGGGTTCTTTACTGTCAGCCACCAGGGAAGCCTATAAGGTGGTAACAGTTACCAATTTTTGTCCAGTTGCCGTCCCCCCTCCCATCTTCACCTGTCGCAAGTCAATTTAATCCTGTTCAAAGTAGAGGATTAGAACTGGCATAGTTAGGCAGTGCTGAGATGGCAGTGCTGTTAAAGATTATGGAGAGAGCTGCCACGAACTCAAATCTCACTTTACAAAAAGGAAACCGCATCTACATTTTGGCTGGCATTTTAATCAGCCCGGTTAATGGAGGATGTGTTTCTTTTGGAAAAGTCCTTCCTTGCGATACACATGAGAATGTTTGCAATTTCTGCAGGTCTTGTAGCCTCAGAAATCCAGGGATTTTACCTGGAACACGAGGTTTGTAGGAAGCACCATGGCTGGCAAACCACAACAGTCAAAGTAGAACCACTTGCACGGGTGAAAATTCCTGAGGAATGCGACACACTAGCATGTTTATCTGCCACTCGTAGATAGGGTCTGCGTGGCAGGCATTATTCCCACAGGATCCTAGAGTTTTTTGTTATGTGCCACCTGGCCAAGCACCTGAGTCAACACAATGTACACGTATCAAGTTATATACCTTAAATATACACAATGTTTATATATAATGGATTTATCCCTGACCTTCAGTGATACCTACAATAAAAGGTATCTTACTAAAGTTGCTAAAAAAAAAAAAAAAAACACCACAAAACTGCTGGTATCAAGCCTGGATTATGCCACAACTGTGCTGTTGGGGAAGTTAATTTCAAGCTCCAGGTTTCCTCATCTATAAAATGATATTAATAATGCCTGCCTTTGAGAGTTGTTTCAAGGATTAAAGAAGGAGATTCTGTTTTGCTCCCTGGGTCAGGAAGATCCCCTGGAGAAGGAAATGGCAACACACTCCAGTATTCTTGCCTGGAGAATTCCATGGACAGCAGAGCCTGGAGGGCTACAGTCCATGGGGTCACAAAGAATTGTACACGACTGAGTGATTAACACTACCACCACGTCTACCATAGAACATACATAACATTGTAAGTGGTAACTATGATAATTATTAAGAGACTGAAGATTTCAGGGGCTCCAAAATCAGAAGTACCTGGATTTGAAGTAAGCTAGCTCTGCTGCTTACTTAATTGTATGGCCTTGGGCAAGTCACTTATCCTGGGTCTCAGTTTCCTCATCTGTAAAATGGGGATATAACAGTGCTAGCCATATTTCCTTGGGGTCTTGGGAGTGAGAGTTAAATAACATAAAGCATGTAAAGCAATCAATGTAGCGCCCAGCATCTAGTAAGCTCTCTGATGTGACTTTTTCATAACTAGACATCCATTTTGTGGAATGAAGATCTGCCCAAGCAGAGAACAACTTAAGAACGAACTCAAACCCATTTCTCTTTTCTCTGCAACAGCCTAGATATACTATGTTGTGTAGGATTTATATAAAATAAACTTCAGATTGGGTCTTTTTTCAGAGAATTTGATCTTGAAAGGGGATAAGAGGCTCTTCACTTAGGGCTGAAAACCATAATACAAGAGAACCCAAGCCCCCTTTATGGTTATTACAATAGATGTGGACTCACTGAGCTGGCAGCTATTAAAATAAACCTAGGACCAAGCGTTAATGATCAGAAAGAAAGAAGTGGTGCTTCCTACAATTGGGTGGCTAACATAGATGAGGTGTTTTTTTTTTTTTTCCCCTCGCTCTTTCTATTCTTGTTGTTCAATGATATTTGAAATTTAATTTAAAGACAAAGTGGTTTTAATCTCTCCAAGCTGTGCAGGATAGTGCTATAGAATTCATTATGTCCATTATGCTCATGTGAACATTGATAGTACACAATCTTAGCAACCCCCTAATTTATGCCATTGTTTTGTTACTATTCAAAGCCTAACAGAATCCGTGAAGCCCGATTCCAGGTGAGAGAGACAGTATACAGGTCAGCTTGCACACAGCCTCGCTCTCCATTCCAGGGGCCACTCGGCTCAGTCACTGGAGGCAGTGCTCCGGGTGCTCCGACCGCCGGATAAAGAAACCAAGGGTGTCTTCCCACAGGGGCAGTTGTTGTGGATGGTAAGTCATTTAAGCCATTATTTGTGTATTAAAAGAGATGTGGATATGTTAGCGAGTCTATTGCACAATTTGAATGCATTTTAAAGCTGTAGAAAGAGTTCTGGCACTGCCCTCAGACCCAGGGGGAACCCTTTCAGCCTCCTCTGCTATTACGAATACTAAGGTACAAAAAAATTTTAAAGTACTGCTGTGCCGGATACTAGATTTTCAAGGGTCCGTGTTCCTGCGGTACGTTTCCTTTTTCCTAGGAGGTTTTAAGCATAGTATTTCTAATTTGTTTTATGGGTTTTTAACACAGTTAATATCTACATGGTCCTCAAAGTTTAACAGTAAAGATATAAATGAAAAGTAAGCATTTCCTCTGTCCCATCCCTAACCCCTGTCTTCAAAAGTAACCATTAGGAACAGTTTCTTGTCTATTCAGACAAAAAATTTGTAATGCATATTGTTGTGAGAGTGGCTGATTCGTTTTTCATCTGAATCCTATTCTGACGGCTTGAATTCAAAATGGCATGATTCTTTTAGACCGGTGTCAGACTCTGGGGACCAGGACTTACAGATGCTGTTGGAGGCAGGAGGGTGGGGAAGGGTTAGTTTCTGAATTCTGAGCAAGGATTTCTAAATGTGATCCTTTATTAAAACCTTAAAAGGAAGCCAATATTTTCCTTTGCAGTTTTAGCTTTGGTTGCTGAGTGACCTGGGGGCAAGTCACTTTTCACATCAGAACCTTAATTTCTCCTTTAAAGTTCCTTCCAGTTGAGATGTTCTCTGGCTCCATCATTTTTACATAAAGCAGAATCAGTGAAAGGACTGGGATTAGGTGATTTAATCCTCCCCGAGAACATTTTAAAATATCTAACACAGTCACAAGTGAATAGTCTCTGACTCAGAACAGTCATTTGCAGACTGTGTGGGTGGGTTGGTGTTGGCAAGTAAAATTACAAATGTAAAGATTTACATTAATTTCGAGACCAAGAAGCTGAGCAACAAAATTACAGCTTGGAGTTTGGGTCAAAGGAGGTCTGATTTACCTCAAAATAGTTAATATCCATCTTTTCAAAGCCTCATCTTATTATCTGTAATATGCACTTTGGTATGCAAGTGGAGATTTATTTGAACAACAAATACTGGATGCTACAATTTCTGGACACAAAAAAAGTACCTTGTGTTCCACTCAAAATTTTTGGAGGCGCTTTCCCATCATTTCAGCCATTTATTTGGTTTAAGTGCAGGTGAACAAGTTCAGATGCATGGTGCTCTTCTTAGCCAAAGGCTTAAAAGAGCCTTTGGTATCCCGGCAACAAATATAAACAGCGTTCAAGTGACAGATTGGGCAGTATTTTCGCTATACCCTCTTCAGAGACACAACTGAGTTACAGGCTAAAAGTATTAATCCATGACTGTCAGTTGAAGAGAGGTCCCCATCCCGGGATTTCATTTCCTTGGGTGACTTTTGTAATGAGGGGAGGAAATTTAGCACTGTTGAGATTTAAGGGAACTTCTGGGATCTAATCACAAGACACGTTTTACCATCTCTAATGTTTTCACTCCCACAATGGAGATGATTGTGGCCATAAAGACATAAGGGCAAAGTCTTTGCTTGACCGCTATTGACAGATCAGCTTCCTAGGGTTTCGTGTTTGGGAGTGCAAAGGGAAATGCTTGTCTAAATGAGTTTCCAATGCCCTGCTGGGCGAGGAGCAAATGTACTCTCTCCTAATGGAGAGAGACTTGCCGAGAACCTAATGATGCTTCAGCCTTGAAGACACCCATTGCATGGACCCCTTCCCAGCCCTCGGAGGTGCCACAGCAATATATTCATTTGGTCATTGGGTTTTGTAAAATGTTCAAAAGATATGTTTGTGTTTTTTAAAAAGGGGCACCCAAATAATATAATTATATAAACTGATATCTCCACAAAACCTGCATCTACGCCTGCTGGTGGAGCTGGAATAGTTGAAGGAATTTGGAGGCAACCCTGTACATGAAGGCAGAGGCATCACCCAGGTCTGGGACCTCCTTCTCACCTGGTCTCCTCACTGTTCCCCATCTTCTCACCCAGGACTTGCTCATAAGACTCTTCTGGACTGGAGGTCTCATTTTTCTTTTTTTTCTTTTCTTTTTTTAACTCAAGTATAGTTGCTTTGAGGGCTTCCTCGGTGTCTCAGATGATAAAGAATCTGTCTGCAATGCAGGAGACCGAGGTTCGATCCCTGGATGGGGAAGATCCCCTGGAGAAGGAAATGGCAACCCACCCCAGCATTCTTGCCTAGAGAATTCCATGGACAGAGGAGCCTGGAGAGCTACACTCCATGGGGTCGCAAAGAGTCAGACACAACTAAGCAGCTAACACACACACAACACACATTGTTGCTTCACCATGTTGTTAGTTTCTGCTGAGGTCTCAATTTTCAAAGACCAAACTTTCTCATTTGACAACTATCCAATTTTTACCTAACTGCTTTCTGCCTCAGTTTCCCCATCTGTCATACACAGATAACAACAGTACCTACCTCATGAAGATTAACACGGTTAATATGTGTAAAGTGCTTAGAACAATGTGGACACCTGCTTTACACAATTTTGCTGTTATTATGACTGTTCCTGGGCTTCCCTGGTAGCTCAGTGGTAAAGAATCTGCCTGCCAATGCAGAAGACATGGGTTTGATCTCTGGGTAGATCCCCTGGAGAAGGAAATGGCAACTCACTCCAGTATTCTTCCCTGAGAAATCCCATGGACAGAGGAGCCTGGTGGGCTACAGTCCATGGGTCACAAACAGTCGGACACGACTTAGCAACTAAACAATAACAACGACTGTTACTGTTTTATTGGAATGCCTTAAATGAGTTTTGTTTCATCCATGGGAGACTGATGTAATGGACTTATCCCTGACCTACGGATTTCTAAAACAGTCGAGAAAATGCCACATGTCCCATAGAAAGTGAATCTCTCTCTCTCCCACACACACACAAAGAAAGAAAAGGTTGTAAAGAAAAAAACACTTGGAATGCACTGAATAGGAACATGTGGTTATGTTGGTAATCCTGAACTCTTAAGTTAGAGCACTTATTTTACATTTCTAGTTATTCAAGGGAGCAGAGGCCGAAAAAAATCCATCCTCCTTCACACCCAGACCCCCACTGCCCTGCTGGCCCAGGAGTGCTATGTGATCACCAGGGTTCCCTTTGTTCTTACAGTATTTCAAGGAACCCATGAGGTCCTTGCCTGATTACCCAAGTCTATGGTGTGACTCCCTAGGGAAAGAAGCTGCTGGGGAGAGGCAACACTGAGACCTTTGGAAGCAAAAGATCTCCTTTCACTTTTGCAATTCAGTTCAGGAGTCAAGAGTTCCTTTATTATAAAATCTGAGCCTTGTAGTGGGCTGACCCTAGAAGTGAAGGTCAGAGGCCAGGGGCTTGGACTTCTGGGTAAAAGCATGCTGCTTGCCAGTTAGGATAGAAAGCTGGGAGTTTGGCCACTGAAATTGTAATCCCACTTCAGCTCCATGCTTCCCTGTTTCTCTTAGGTCATATCAGAGCTCATCATGGATTAGTGCCTCAGTCTGTCTACCAGGAAAATTGGAGGTCAACTTTTCTTGTTTGGGTTACAATATCATTTTCATTTATTTATTTGTTTTTGGCTGGATCTCTGTTGCTGTGCATGGACACTAGTTGTGGCATGCAGGGGCTACTCTCTGGTTGCAGTGCTCAGGCTTCTCATTATGGTGGCTTTTCTCGTTGTGGAACACAGGTTCTAGGGTGCACTGGTTTCAGTAGTTGGGGCACACAGGCTTTGTTGCCCCACACCATGTGGGATCTTCCCCGACCATGGATCAAACCTGTGTTCCCTGCATTGGCAGATGGATTCTTGACCACTGGATAACCAAGAAAGTCCCCATTTTAAAAAAAATTTTTGTTGAAATATTGCTGATTTACCATGTTGTGTTAGTTTCAGATGTACAGTAAAGTTATACACACATATGTGTTTGTGTGTGTGTGTTTTTTAACAGTATCAGCTGCAACATCATTTCTTAAATCTTCTACCAAGGGCTGTGACTCTTTTCAGAATTTCTAGAGCTAGACAGATTGGATTGTTAAGCCTGCTTCTGCTGATTAAACAATCAATACAACCAAATGCTATGATTTCTCTAAAACTACAGAAGCACGATCATAACTAATTATTTTGACCTCCTATATGCCAATGTTGTGCTATTCACTTTGCCTGGATTAACTCTCCTGATTCTCTCAATAGTCCTGAGAAGTAGGTATTATTATAAGCTCCATTTTACAGCTGATGAAACTGAGGCTTTAAGAGGTGAGGTAACACTCTGAGCTATCCTTGACTTTCAAAGAGAACTTTAAGGTGAGCCTGTCCAACTATTTATTTTGAGTCATGATATATTAAAATATGAAAACTGACTAGTTTCAACCACAGACAACTACTTGGCAAATATTAAATAGAAATTGTAATAACCAAATCACTGTTTACAGAGTTCATTTTTAGAATATGAGTTGTTTACTATTCCACCCAATTTAAGAATTATTGTTCAAGAATAATTACTTTAACCTAAAGCTACATTTGATTTATTCAAATTTCTTTAACTTTTTCAGGACAGACCCTCCTTTTAAAAGAAGGCTCTTAGCAAGGAATGCTGAGCCCCCTACTAAGGTTACTTGCCTGCGGCAGGGGCTATTGTGTTATTGGACCATTGGGTAAGGCTCAACCCAACTAACACAACCCCATAACCAGGTGGTGTTTGGCACCCCCTCACTTCTTGCCAAGGGTGGGGTGCAGGTCTCAGAAAAATGCTGACACCAGGGCGCTGGTCTATTTTAGCTGATCGAACCATCTATGGAGAGACAGTAACTTGTGCCTTTTGTTCTGCTACATCCGTGCATGCTCCAAAGTCCCAAACCAAACCACTTGCCATTCCCTCACCAGGTGTTCATGCTCATATTTCTAAGATTTGATGTTAGTTTACTGCAGAAAAACCACGACCTAAAAGGTGTGAGGTTTGTTTTATTCAGGGACCTTTTTGAGGACCATACTCAAGGAGATGGCCTCTCACATAGCTCCTAGGAAATGTTCCAGAAAGGCAAAGGAGGAGCCAGGATACAATGGAGTTTTTGCTGGAAAAAAAATATATAGTCAAACATCAGAAGATTACTGCTAATTACAAAAAAACAGACATCTCAAGTTAATGATTGAAGCACTTTTGTATGTATAGAAGATGCAAGAATCTGGGCCCATTGAAATTTTTCCTCAGATATGCATCTAGGGTTGGTATCTTCTTTTTCTCCATTCTGAATTCCTCCCCCAGGGCACACTATGTTAATGTGGGAGGGTGGCAACTGCAGTCGCTGATGGCTTGATGGCAGGCAACATTCTTTGTCTACTGAAATGGACAGCAGTTTTGTCCAGTTACTTGCCACCCCGCCCCCCACCCCACCCACAAACTGCCTTTCCCTACCTCTCTGCCAAGGCACGGTCCTTCAAGACCCAGTTGAGATCATCCCTTTTTCCACAAGTCTTCCCAGACTCCACTAGCCAGTGCTTGCTGCCCTTTCCTCTGAACTGCTAAAGTAGTCTATTTATGCTCAGTTCATGGTTGTATCCCCAGTGCCTGGAATAGTGCCTGGCACATAGTAGGTATTCAAGAAATAATTAAGTGAATGAACTCTAATGTTTGTGTCATTGTATAATGACTAAGTATTTGTCTGGCCCCATTAGGGACTGTGTCTTGTTCCTCTTAACATTCCTAACATGGAGTAGAAAACTTTGTGTGGTAAATGTCCATTAGAGGGAGAGATGAATGAACGTGTGAACTTTGCTCCTTGGTTATTGATCTGCAGGAGTAAATTTTGACTGGATCCAGCCTCTTGCACCCTGGGAACAACTCTGCAGTAATATGTTGCATTGGGCCTTCTTGACTGGCATCTATTGTTTGCCCAGCTCCTGGGCTTAGAGCGAGGCTCTGGATACAGCAGGGATTGGGGAATCACCGTGTTCCTGTATTGCTGCTATGTGGTCCATGCTAGAGCCAGGGCCTTGGAAACCCCCCTTCCCCAAATCTATGTGAAAAATAGATATGACTCCATAGCAAGTGCCCCTAGCTTCCTGGGAATATATGCTGCCTATTTGATCATGAACCCCAAACACGGATCCCTCCATCAAGTAAATACTTGATGGATATCTGGTTGTGATGGTGACAGTGCTGAACACTGACTGTCACACAACATGACTCAGGCCACTCCAAGGGGAGAGGAATAGGCATGTTACTGGGGCACCTGAGGACGCTGCCATCAGAGCTGTACCGACTGCACACCCACGTGATATATTAGGGCTGATTAGACCAGACATACTCCTGTGCCTGGGCCTGATGTTCCCAGCTTCCAAGACAGCCCCGGCCACAGAAAGCCGAAGAGAACCCTAGAGTGAAGGTGACCCTCTGATCTACTCTGAAGGCAAGTGGGTTTGCTCCCTGTTTTGAAAGTGGGTGGGAAGCCCCCAGGGATTCTGTCTCTTATTGCTCACCCATTGTCACTTCTTGAGCTTTTTATCGTGGGCCAGACACTCTTCCAGTGGTATGTGGGTTCTGTTATTTAATCCTTTCAGCTGCTTTTTGATGCAGGTGCTGTGATTACCATTTTCCAGATGAGGATAACTGAGGCAAGCCACATATGTTTATAAATAGCACCTGCAGCTAAAAACCCTGAAAGCAGAGCTCAGCCCCCCATGTAAGTCAGGGCCAGGAGATGATGTGGTTCCTGGAAAATGACCAGGGAGTCCCGAGGAAGGAGAGTGGTATGAAGGGAACCATCCGCCTGGGTGGGGAAGGACCTGATGTCTGCAGCGTCAGGAGACACCTTGGTGTAGTGATTAGAGGATGGCTCTTCTTCTTTCCAGGTGTGAGGCCAGGAGGTGGACAAGGTACTAAGTTCTCAGTGCCTTAGCTTGCTCAGTGGTAAACTAGGGTCAAGAACAGAACTACTGTGCTAAGTACTATGAGTTAGTACTTGGGAGGCTCCTGGAACTGAGCTGGGCACAGAATTTGTGCTTAGATGTGAAATGACCACGGGGTTCTCTGGAGACCGCCAGCCTCGTCCGTTTAGGTGCCGGATTTTTCAAGGGAAACATTGTAGTGGGCGCTCTCGGCATGTTGGCGACAATAGTCTTTGCGGCGGATGGGGAGTGGAGGCAGTAGCAGAGGGAGATGTCCCCTCCTGCCACGGAGGCGACTGCAGGCAACTAAGAGAGAGGAGGGGTGGGCACGCCCTGAGGGGAAAACGATGCTGTCGTGGACCTGATGGCGACTGAAAGCTGCTGGAAATGCAAGGCTGGCTGACAGATACAGGCTGGGAGACCCGCCGCGCAGCCGCCGCCGCGACCAATGGCGAACTCGCCTCTCCGGGCTCAGTAGCCTCCTCGCAGCTGCCTGCAGAGGGCGCGCTGCGTCTCTGCTCTGCCGGGCACTGCCGAGCTGGGTCCGGGCTCGGGGTCGGGGCGGCGGGGTTGCGGCGCCCTCCACGCCGGCTGCTCTCCACCCAGCTTGTGCCAGCCCACTTCCTCCAAGTATCCTGCTCTGACCTCTGTGGCCATACTCTTCCTCCCCTGATCCCCCAAAGCATCATCCACGCTTGCATAATTTAGAACTCGGATATGTGCCGGCTGGCTCGCTAAGTGTGTCTGGTGTCCTGGGAAGTCTTGGCTCCACAACAATATCAGAAGGGTTGAAATATCAGCCCTCCTCACCACCACACGCGGCCCCTGGCACACTGGTAGCCACAGAGCGAGTGCCCAAAGAACACTTGACTCACCTCCATGAAGTCCCACTGTAATGACTCCCCAGGAGAGTGTCGGGGTCCTCCATGTCAGAGCACGGAGGTGGCAGAAGGGGTGCCTAGCAGGATGTCTGCGTGTGCTCACTTGACACCTGAGCCTTCACTAACCGGGTGGGACTGGTATAGCCCTCCTCCAGAGGCAGTGAGTGCCTTGTGCAGAGGAAACCGGTGTGTGGGAAAGCCCACTGACAATGGAAATATCTGCTGAGTCCCAGCTTCAGTGCAGAGCACCGTGCACAGCACCCGGGACACAGGTATGTAAACAGGGTCCTTTTCCTCATGGGAGGCAGCGTGCAAAAATGGAAACAAGAGATTCAGAGTCAGAAAATCGCCACACACTCGCTGTGTGACCTTAGTCACTTCTCTGAGCCTCAGTGTCTTCTTCATCTGTATCTCTAACAGAATCTGGAATGGGAAGGCATAGGGGTGGTCAACAAGTATGGTAGCCAGACCTATAGTATTTCCACTTTCATGAGGAGAATATATTTATTAAGTAATCTAAATTACCATTTCTAAGTCAAAAAATAAAATGGAAGTGGTAGCATTTTGTGACAATCAAATGATAAATTAATTATGAAAACTTTTTGTTAATTCAAAGATGCTCCACAAAGGTTTATCACTTTCTGCACGGCTAAAAATACATAGTAGGTGCTTGGATAAATGTTTCTTGAGGAGTGAAAATGTTTCCCATTATGAGATGAAAAATCAAGTTGTTACAGAGTCCAAGCTCACTCAACCCGCTGCACGACAGGCCAATGAATCCAAGAGATGAGGTGTTGAGGCAAGGAGAGCCAGCAGACTGAGAAGATGGCAGGGTAGTGCCTCAAAATAACCATCTTTTTGGGGTCTGGATGCCAGGTTCTTTGATAGATCAGAGATGAGGGTAGGGGAGGAAGCAAAGTAAAAAGGCCATTAATTTTGCAAACATCCCTAGAATGGCAAGCCTCAGGCAGGGGATGTGTTAATTTCTTCCTTCCTGCCAGGTGCACAGGGTTCTGAACAAAGGCACTTTAGTTTAACAGTTAGGCAGAGAGGCAGGATTCTCTGAGGCTAACCATTCTGTATGATTAGCAATGAAAAGCAAGTCAAAGAAACAGTTCCAACATGGAGTCAGAATTGGCTTCCTCCCTGCAACAAAGTCAGGGTTACAAGATCCATGCATAAATGTGGAAGTTAAGGATACAAGAAGGTCTTGCATGTGTCAAGTGACTTGTTCAGATGGTAAGTGTTGAATGACACCACCAATCACTATGGGTGGATGGTCAGGCAAGGCTCCCCAGCAGGCAGGAGACTCAGACTCGAGATCAGCTTTGATGATTGGATTGGATTTTGGTAAAGAAATACAAGGAAGACCATCTAGACAGAGGAATGGCCTGAGTAAAGGTGCAAGGCAGGAAGGAATGAATGGCTGTAAACTGCAAGTGCCAGAGTGTAGTTTTTTGCTCACTATTGTATCCCCAGTGACTAGCTCAGTCCTTGGCACATAGTGTAGTAGAATCTTGATAAGTGTGGAGGGAAGGGAGGAAGGGAGGGAGGAAAGTAGGAGGGGTGGAAGGGAGGGAGATGAATGAATTTAGCCAAGTGGAGACCAAAGCTTCCCACACCTCACAAGTCGGAAGAGACAAATGGAGATTAGAGGGATACTGACTTGTCTAACATCTCTGAGACTCATTTTCCATTCTGATAATAATACTTCGCAGAATTGTCCTGAAGAATCAAGGTCAGAATGTGTATAAAGTGCCTGTGGCAACCCTCAGAAACTTAGTAGCCATTGTGATTCCAGCCCTGAGGTTGGAACAGATTTCTAAGGAGCACTTTGTATACAATAGACCATCAGTCAGTAATTTCGGCTAAGAGGAAGGTTGGGGATTTTGAACTTGAACCCTGTTGGCAGCGAGAACCTCCTATGCAAAGTGGGGTGAGGCGAGGGCTGCAGGGCGGGAGGGGAGGAGGTGCAGGTGTAGGCTGCTCTAACTGGCAGGGGATTAGGACAAGCTAGGGCGGGGGCAGTGGAGACGGAAAGAACGGAATGATGGGAAAAGGAGCAGGAAGGGAACTTATTTTTGAAAGGAGACTGCTGAGAGCTGGCTGCAGACTAAAAGGGGAGACAGGTATGAGGTCAGAAAGATACAGAGACCTGCTAAGTGGGTTTTACTGCAAAGTGCGAGGAGCCAGGTGCTGTCGGAAGCCCCAGTCAGAGTAGAAGAACTCAGAAGGCTCAGAAGGGCTTCTGTAGTCCCTGGTCAGTGAACATCACCAGTTCCCAGGCCCTGCACGATTTTCAGACAAAGGTATTTTTCCAGGAATTTTAGAGACTGCGTCTGTTTTCCTCTCCTCTTCTCCCCAGGTGTCAGAGGAGCACAGTCCACAAGGGGGCAGATGATGTCTGGCAGAGTCTGGTTGCCGTTGAAATGTAGTGATATTAAAAGGTGATCTTCCCGCATAGATAGCCCAGCTGTCCAAACAAGCACAAGCATGAACAGGATGTCGGTGTCATTTATTTTCCCTGCCTCATTAGCTGCACTGCCAGAGATGTGCAGTGTGATGTGGCCACGAGGTGAGCAGCAGGAAGCCACGGAGCCATTGCCTGATTTCAGAGGGATCATTGGTCATTGGTCACACTTGCCGCTGCCTCCTGCTTCTAGCTCCTGGCTGCCTTGCTGTTTGCATCTCCCTCTCAGAGCTAAGTAGAAGCAGAGGCTGATGCCCAGAGGGGTATGATGGTGAGAGCAGAGCTCCTGCAAACTGAGATCAATTGGGCAACTGCCCACTCCAAGCAGAGCTCAGGACTGGGTGTTTGGAGGAAAAATCTGGAAGAAACAAAAGACTCCCTTAACGAACTGAATCTAATGGAAGAGAACAGGTAAACTCACATTCGTTCAAAGAATGGCTCTGGGATCCGAGAGACCTAGGTTCAGATCCAGGTCTACCACTTCTTAGCTCTATGTCCTAGGACAAGATATTTAATTCCCCTGAGTCTTAGTTTCCTCACCTGGAAAATGGGGAGAGTAATTGTTATTGCACCTGTCTTATAGTGTGGCTGTGGGATTTCAATAAGATAATGTGTAAATGAAAGAAAGTCTAACAACAGCTCTCAATGAATGTTAGCTGAAGTCCTTGGGATTTTTGTGTTGTTTTCTTTTGTTTTTGTCCGGTTAGTTTTTTTGACTGCACCACGTAGTATATGAAGTCTTAGTTCTTTGACCAGGAATCAAATCCATGTCTCCTGCAGTAGAAGTGTGGATTCTTAACCACTGGACCACTAGGGAAATCCCCTGAAGATTTTGTTATTGTTAATAGTAATAAGAAAGCAATGGGCTACATATTGAATACAGAAAAAACTTGGAAGACACAATGGCGTGCATAGGAGGTAGGTTTTACCGTGAGTCATTGAAGGTGAAGAGGCAGGAGTGGTGAGAGCAGAGTGGGGAGGGCATTCCAGGAAGAGGGAAAGAGTAGATGTCCTCAGACTTGGTGGGCGAGTTCACAGATTGGCCCACTGTGTCTGTGCTAGCAAGGACAGGGCTGCTGCCCTGGGGTTGGTGCAGCAGGACCCTCGGGCCGGCCTGGGAGGCAGTTGAGTTCTTACCTCAGCAGGAAGAAGCCAGGGAAGAGATATGAGGGAAAGAGTGTCTCCAGTGACTATTGCTAGAAAAGTCTTTTGGTGTCCAGCCTCAGCATGTTAGAAGATGAATGCAAATCCATGAGAGTAAGTATATTAGTCTGGGTTCTCCAGAGAAATAGGATGTGTGTATATATTATAATAGACATTGGCTCATGTGATCCCTGGTGACTCAGATGGTAAAGAATCTGCCTGCCATGCAGGAGACCTGGATTCAATCCCTGGGTCGGGAAGATCCCCTTGAGGAAGGAATGGCTTCCCACTCCAGTATTCTTGCCTGGAGAATTCCATAGAGAGAGAAGCCTGGCGGGGTGCAGACCATGAGGTCACAAAGAGTTGGATATGACTGAGCGACTGAGCGACTAACACTTTTTCACCTTCATGTGATTATGGAGGCCAAGAAGTCCCAAGACCTTCCATCTGCAAACTGGTGATGTAACTCAGTTAGAGTCTTAAGACCTGAGAGCCAGGTCAATGATATAAGTCTAGGTCCAAGTCTAAAAGCCCAAGAATCAGGAGCATCCGTGTCTGAGCCCAGTAGAAGATGGACAAATCAAAAAGAGCAAATTTGACTGTTTTTTCTGCCTTTTGTCCTTTTTGATAGGAGGGTGGGGGACCTGCAACAGTTTGGATAATGCCCGCCTACACTGGGGAGGTTTGCCTTTTTTACTTCTACAACTGATTCAAAGGCTAATCTCTTCCAGAGACACCCTAACAGACACATCTAGAAACAATGTTTCACTAGCTATCCCTCAGCCTAGTCTACACAGAATTAACCACCAGGACAGCAAGCTAAGAAGGAGAAGAGTCCCAGGGACTGTCGGCCTGCAGGAGTACCCACTGTGGGACTAAACCGAGAATACAGAATAAGGGAGTCAGAAAGTTTCTTTGTTCTGAATCCTAAATGCGCATCTATAGTTCCAAGGTGATGACCCAACGGGACCTAGAAGTTGGCTTCTCACCCACAAAAGCCTCAGCTATCAGCTACAAAATGCTTATCCCCAGGCAGTACCCTCCCCACCCCAACCCAGGGGCAATAAACTGGAAAGACGCTCTTGGCATTTTTTAGTCCCTGGGGCCTGGTCTAAAGGCTTTCATTTCCATGCTGATCTTATAAAGAGATCTTTTTTCAGGCCCTGATTCAGGGTCAGCTGAGCTGGGCTCATTTCCTGTCTACCAAAATGGCATGCACCCACATAACCCTTGGGTACCTAGGCCCTTGGAAGAAAGCCTTGGCCTAAATAGCCCCAAACAAGAAATCACAGAAAAAATTTTATAGTTAACTTTAGGATATCATATGTGATTTTTTGGCAGCACACTTCCCTTCCTAAATAGGGTTGGCTTAGGCTAATATTAAAATTAACTTTATGAGAGGCAGTACCGCAGAGTACTTAAAAGCCTTAATAGCGCAGTGGTTATAGGCTTGTAACCGCTGTCTGGTCACCACCACTTACTAGCTGTTTGTCTCTCTGAGGCTTAGTCTCTTTATCTAAAAAGCCAAGAGGAAAAAAAAAAAAGAAAGCCAAGAGGGCCACAGTCCCTTCCTCACTGGGTGTTTGTAAGGACTGCATGAAATAAAATACATGTAAAGCACTTAGCCTGAGCCTGGCCCACAAGAGCGTTCCATAAGGGTAGTGATCATAGTGAGCAAGGAAGCTGGCAGGTAGCGAGGGGCATGTGAGGGAAAGTCAGCCCAGGATTGAAGACTGTCAGCATACAATCCAGAAAAAAAGTACTCCACACTAGAAAATTGACGATGTCCATTTGTTACCCTGAAAACCACTAGAACCTGCTTTTTTGACCCTTGTTCTCAGACTTGGGCCAGCTCCTCAGCCCGGTGAGACTCAGTGAGCAGGCAGCATTGGCCGACGACCAGCCAGACACCCAGCCTGTTGAGAGACACTTCTCTGTGCCTGGGGCAGGCCTGGCTGGGGAGCCGTGTGTGTTTGCCAGGTGAATGGTTCTTACCAAGCAGTTACCTTTGTCCACGAAACAGGGAGGAGGCCAAAGCTGCGGAAGGATAAAATCCCTTCTGTCTTGGGCAGGTCTCACCTGCCTCCGCATTCTTGTCAGGTTTGTAGTTTCTTCATGGAACATGTTTGGGGGAAGAAAAAAAAAAGACTAGAAAACACACTTTTTTTTCTCTAGTGAGGACATTGTAAAAAAAAAACCTCTTGAAAATAACCGGCATGGCTAAAGCCTGGCCTGTGTCCCAAGCCAGGAGGACAAATTGGTAAATTCAGTCTTTCTGTCCTGGTTCTTCCATTACCCACAACCCACAGCTCTTTGAACATGTCCTTGTGAGCCCTTATCCTGCTGTTGACTTTCCTATTTACTCATCTTCATGTTTCTCTCTCCCTCTTATGTTATTTATTTTTTGCAGAGGTCATATACAGGTAACATGTGCCTCTGAGACAAAACTCACAAGGCAGAAAGGGTTTGCACCCTCCCACCACGGGTCCCTAACTACCCCCAAGTGATCTCTGTCCCCAGATCCCACCGGTACCCCACCCACCCACCCACCAGGGATCATCTTTGTAGACATGAGCATGCAAGAGGTCAGCACAAATGGTAGCATTCTTACTCACATTTGTATTCCCGGTGCCCAGAAGAGGGCCAGACACACAGGCCTGCAAAAAAGGTATGTTGATTGCAGGATTGTTTGCTCCAAAGTTTGTTGCCCTCACCCATGCCCTGGGAGTCCATTCTGTCTATTTGAGGTTCCCACAGGCATACCAACATGTTACCCATTTGGCCTCTGACTGTGCTTTCTCAGGACTAAGCTTTATGAAGAGGTCATTGGGGCCTTGCTGACTGTAAACAGCAAGCTCAGAAACGCCATCCTGGTGCACTCGCTTTCTTCCCTGCTGTTTAGTGACAAGCCAAAGCCTAGCTTTGGCTGCTCTTTGGTGGTGGTTGTTGCTTGAGGCTAGGGTTAAAGAGATGCCATGCTCATCTCTGGGGAGTCTCTAAGCACATTCAGCTCAGAATTTTGGCTCAGGAAATAAAATGCAGGAGTTTCGGAACCATGGCGGTATGTCTCAGCCCCTGCTAGAGCTGGCTTTTCCAGAAGCATCCAAGCATTCACAGAGTGCCTTCATTCGCATTCTCTCTCACACTCTTGCTGTCTCGCTCACTTCTCCTCATGTGAGTAGTGGACAGGCTGGACTCCACTTGATCTGTAATGAAAGTGCCCAAGGAAGAAAGGAGGGTGCTGAGGGAGAAGGGCCACTCCTTATACTGCTCTGTGCTCACAAGGTTCGCAAACCCAGGGCGGGCAGCAGGACAGAAGGGTAAAGAGAACAGGGTCTGGGGTCACACTACCTGGGCTGGAGTCCTGACTCTGCCACTGATCAGCTATGTGACCTTAGGCAAGTTATGTAACCTCTCTGCGCCTAGGTTTTCTTCAAATGTAAAAATGGGCATGATAACTGTACTTACTTTAAAAGATTGTCTTGAGAATGTAATGAGTTAGATTGTGAAGCATTTAAAACAGTCCCTGGCACACTGTTAATGCTATATAAGTGCTTTTGAAATAAAAAATAAAACTTTTAATGTTAGTGGTTCCCATGTTATATCTATTTTCCTGAATTTAGCCATTCCCTAGCTGTAAGTTTCAAGAGTTTCACTTAGCTGATCTTGGGCCCCTGGGTGCAATTTTTTTTCCTACTGGGAAAAAACTGAGTGCTGTCTTACATAGAGAGGAAAACCTAAAGAACAGCTGATATCTAGGCTAAAATTTCAGCATAAAGCTGGAGTTGTCTCACTACGCTGACTCCTGCCTGGGGCTGCTCTTGAGGCTCCACTCTGCCTCTAGGGGGCTGAGCTGAGCATTCTCCAGAGCTCCCCCAGCCAGTGCCTTCTGGGAAGAGTTGTTCTAGTTGCCAAGCTGGGGCATGGCTCAGCCTCCCCAAAGATGTATGTGCTGCTATGGCAATGGGCCTCCACTCTGAGGGGCTGCCGAGCAAGATGAAAGCCTGGAATCCAGGTCCAGATCTGGGCAGTCATCAGAGGTCATTCTGCCTGAGTGGCAGGCTAAGCTCCAGACAAAAGGGATGGGTGGTCAGCCCAGCTCCTCCTAGGCTGTCTCACTGGGTCTCTCCTGCTTCTGCATCAACCCAACCACAGAGCACCGTGCCTTCCAAATGGTCTAGCACCAGAAAGGCATCCAAGATCAGCTTGCCAACTGTGTATAGTTCAGCCAGGAGCTCCTGGGAAGGGTCCCTGGGAGGAGCCAGGGACTGTCATCTGGGAAGGCTTCAGGCCTCAGGATGGGTCCCTGACAGCCCTCAGTCACTCTCAGAGATGCCTCAGTAACAAGAACCCTGGTGACCACCACCACAGGCCCCTGCGTTCCCTGTGCTTTGTGACCAGGCAGGGCTGGGCCCAGCTGGGCTAGAAGAGCGGGGTACAAAGGGCTCAGCATGTGGTTTATAGGTATTTCCCACAGAGTTCAGTGCAGTTCTGTGGAAAGGGAACAAACACGTTTCCTTAACGACCAGTATACACATGAGGACTCATTCAACAAAGGTTATTTCCACACCTGTTACAAACGAGGCCCCGTGCCAAGTACTAAGGGGAGGGGCAGAGGATACAGAGATGAATTAAGTGTGGTCCTTGCCCTTAAAGATTTTGTCCTCTACCGGAGAAGTCAGCCATATATATAGGTAACTAGCTGTAATACGAGACCCACCTCTGTAACTGCTTTGATGAATATATCTTCTGGGTGGGGCACAGCAGAGAAGGAGAAAGAGAAAGTTCTACCCTTGACAAGTTCGTTTCCCAATAAGGGAAGCAGATAAGTAAGAAGACAATGATAATATAACATGACAAGAATGCTGATGGGGTCAGCAGACAGAGCATTGGAAGCAAAGAGCAGGATTGCCTAATTGACACTTGGGGAATCTGGGAAAGCTTCCAACAGGAAATTCCAAGAAACCAAGACCCAAGCTGCCACTGGGCATGGCTACAATGTAAAGGGTGCCCCCTGCAGTTGCACACCACAATTTGTGGTAGCCCAGACTGAAGGGTGAATAGGAATTAGCCAAGAGTCCTTAGCAGGTGTGAAAGTGAAAGCCGCTCAGTCGTGTCTGACCCTTTTTGCCCTCATGGACTATACAGTCCATGGAATTCTCCAGGCCAGAATACTGGAGTGGGTAACCTTTTCCTCCTCCAGGGGATCTTCCCAACCCAGGGATCGAATCCAGGTCTCCCACATTGCAGACGGATTCTTTATCATCTGAGCCACCAGGGAAGCCCATGAGTACTGGCATGGGTAGCCTATCCCTTCTCCAGGGGATCTTCCCGACCCAGGAATTGAACCTGAGTCTCCTGCATTGCAGGTGGATTTGTTACCAACTGAGCTATCAGGGAAGCCCTTAGAAGGTATGGTGAACCAAAAGTGGCTCAAAATGGTTAGAGTGGTAAATTTTATTTTATTTTTAAATTTATTTATTTATTTATTTTTTTGCCAAACTGTGGCATGGTGGGGATCTTAGGTCCCTGATCAGGGACTGAACTGGTGCACCCTGAGTGGAAGCACAGAGTCTTAACCACTGGACCACTAGTGAAGTTCCCTAGAGTGGTAAATTTTAAAATTAAAATTTTGTCCTGTTTCCTTTATCATTTGGGCTCTTTCTCCACACACACGTTTTAAAATACAGTTGACCCTGGTAAATGTGGAGGGAGGGAGTGTGGGAACTGGAAATGCATCATTTTATGGCAATCATTGTAGAGATTATATTGGACAAAAACCATCCATAGGTGCTAAATTTAGTGGAGATTTTAATGAGACGCAGGATATTTGCATGATCTTAAAGTGTTTCCCCACAGGCTGCTTATTATGGGCAAGGGAGAGATTGAAGAGTAGGTATAAAGTCAAGTGTCACTGACTCGATGGACATGAGTTTGAGCAAACTCCGGGAGTTGGTAATGGACTGAGAAGCCCGGCATGCTGCAGTCCATGGGGTCGCAAAGAGTCGGACATGACTGAGCGGCTAAACAATAAAGTAGAGAAATCAGGCACCACCTTGAACTCGTGATCAAAATTAAAATCACCAATGAGAGACAGACGTACACTGAGTACCTCCACATCAGAAAGAATATTAGCTCCACAGCAGCATGCCAGCAGAGAGGCACGACCCCAGTTGACTCATGAGGAAACAACATGAGGAGCATTCATTATGTTAAAAGTGCTAGCAGGAGAAGAACTGTAGTCTTCAGAAATCACTGGGTCATAAAAGACCCCCAAAATGCTGTGGAATGTTCCAGTTTAATGAAAGCTAAAGAAGGAGCAACTCAGTTCAACACCCGACCCTAGAGTAATTCTGGTACTAGACAGGGAGGAATGTCCTGAAGGACATCAGTGTGTTACCTGACAAAAGAAAAATACGGACAGTAGAGGCAAGTACTGTGACCGTGTTCAATTCATGAACTGAGAATTGGGCCATGGCTGTGGCAGAGGGGATGCCTCTGTGCTTGGGAGATAGAAACTGAAGTGGAGGCGTAAAGGGTCATGATGTGTACTCCTTACTCTCAAATGGCTCCGAAAAAGTGTGTATGAGTGTGTAAAAGATGGATATACAAATATGTATATATGTGTATGGTGTGTGACCATATACTGTATATACATAATTAAGTGTGTATATATGGATAGAGATAGATGGAGAGAGACAGACAGAAACAGAGACAGCCCTTGAGATGTACAGTTGGCCTATGAACAACATATGTTTGAACGGATTCATTTATATGGGGATTTTTTTCAACAGTAAATACTACTGTACTACACAATTCTTGGGTGTAGAAATACAGACACAGAGGAAACACATATATGTATAAGTTATACAGATACTCTAAGTTATACATGGATTTTCAGATTTTTTGACTGCTCAGATGGTCAGCGCCCCTAACCGTATGTTTTGCAAGGGTCAACTGTACATACAGGTTGTGTGTGTGGAGAGAAAAGCCAAATGATAATGGAAACAGGATTTTAAACAATTGTTTAAAATTGTTAAAATTTTAACAATAGGTGAATCTGGGTAAAGGGTATACAAGTGTTCCTAGTGCTATTTTTATTTGCACAACATTTTAAAATTTGAAATTATTTCCAAATAATAAAACAATTATGATCAGGTGTCACAGACAGAGGACCAGGGTATAGGACATGATGGTTTGGTACACTTTCGTATTGCCAAGTGATTACCATCACTAGTGTTAGCTAACGCCTCCATCATGTCACATAATTACCATTTCGTTTTTGTGCTGAGAACACTTAAGATCTATTTTCTTAACAATTTTCAAGTATATAATGCACTATGATTAGCCATAGTCAGCAGACAGTATATTAGATCTCCAGAACTGACTCATATCTGGAAATTCGTACCCTTTGACCAACATCTCCCCATTTGGCAGCAGCCAAATCTTGAAGTGACTTGAGTGCCACAGTGGGAATCTGGGCTTTATCTGGAGGACAATGAGATACACATAACAGAAATACTTTTTAAAAAAGACTTCGCACCACAATGTTGATTCATGTTTGGATTTCTAATTTGTAGGTTTTGGTAGTTTACAGATTTGGAATCATTGTCACATACACTGTATAACAGGGCTGGGAGGGAAGGTAAAAATGTATATTCTTGAGACTTTCCTGGTAGTCTACTGGTTAAGTCTCCATGCTTCCCCTGCAGGGGGGCACAGGTTCAATCCCTAGTCAGGTAACTAGGATCCCACATGCCATGCAGTGCAGTCAAAAAACCTTTTTCTTTTTCTTTTTTTTTTAAAAGATATAATCTCAACAGAGGGCAGGGAAGGGGCTTGGCTTCAGAGGATGCTCAAGGATGGAGAAAAAAAGGCAGCATGCTGTAGGCTGAGCAGAGGGAGGCATACGGCTAATTTTCTGAGCACCTGTTATGTTTAGGGGACACTTCACCCAAGAGGTACAAAGATGAGCATGGTGGTCCCTTCCCAAGAAGTCCAGTGGTGTTATCTTGCTGGAGGACTGGCGGGGTGGTGTCCTGAATCTGTCTGAGCAGCCAAAGAGGGCTTGGGCTTCAACCTGGTCTTGCAGGACGATAGTGGGGGACTGGTGGAGCTATTGCTGTAGGGGGCTGTCTCTCCGGCAGACCTAGAGGATGGGGGTTGGGAAGACAGCCTTGTGTTTTGTGAAGACTTACCAGGAAAGAAAGGCGCGACACCTCCTTCAGACTCTGAGAATCAGGCCCCACCCACCCAGAGCAGAAACGTGGGGCTCTCACCTCCTCAAGTCAGAAGTCTCAGGGGTAGAATGGGAACTGCTTTTCCAGACTCACCCTAAATTTCCTCTCCCCGGTTCTTCCCTCTCTTCTGAAAGGAAGCTCCAGACCACATTCTGGAAGATCTGAGCACCTTCCCTCTGGGAAATCTTCAGTGACTCCACCCCAGAGAGACCTGGAGCTCCCCAGTCACTGTAGGAGCTGCCCACCTGAGACCTCTCCGTTGCCAGGGTAGTCTTCCTTCCAGGTGGTCCCTGCAGGACCCAGGTCACCCCTTTTCTGGAAGCCACTTCCCCAAATCCCAGGAATGCCCTCTGGCTCTGTGGACAGGTGCATCACCCTATTCTGGGCATGCTCTCGACTTCCTCATTGGTGTCAAAACTTCCTTTCCACTTCATGTTCTGTCCTTACTGTCCAGGAAAATCTTATGTCAGTAGGATAAATCATATAAACTGGGTTGTGTTCACCCACGAGCTAGCTGTGAAGTCAGCGTCTGTCCCCAGAATTGACTGGAACTTCAGGTACCTGAGACTCCGAGAGAAAGACCTATTCAGTCAGGCAGGGCCTTCTTCCTGTTGCCTTGGGCGCATCATTCAGGACTGGTTGTGGACAGAGTAGAGAATGGAGATGGGTGGGTAGGGATGGTGGGGGACCTGGAGGCAGGAAAACACATCAAGAGGCTGAGACTGCATGTCCAGGTGATGGTGGCCTGACCTCAAGTCTTGCCAGGGTGTGCAGGGCTAGGTTGATGAAGTGAAAATGTGCAGAATGGAAGAGGCCTGACTTGGTGCCCAGACATGTGGACAAGTGGGATGAGAGGTTGCCCAGGTTTCCTGCTTGGCCATATAGGTGAGCAGCAGTGCCTTTATCGAGAAAGGGCTCATCGGGTGGGACAGACTGTGGGTTTGAGGGGGAGAGAAAGGAGTCTAGTGTGGTTGGGCCTTCAAATTTGAGTTGCCTCTGGGACAGCCAAGTGGGGCTGGCCAGGAGGTGCTTGAATTGAGGCCACAATGTGTGGTCTGGAGCATAGGAGCAAAGTTTGGCCTGGAAACAGAAAGTTTTAATATTTTAACCCAGACACACACACCAGAACTTCCAACTTGGTACACTCCCCAGGTCATCCAGCCCAGGGCCTGCTAATAGAATAAGGCATGGTTTTACAATGTCTCCTTAATAGGTGGTATGGAGCCATAAGGACAACAGTCCTAGTGACCCGGACATGTGGGAGTCCAGAGAGTCATGCCTCTCTGCAAACTACACAGCAGGCCTCTCCTCTTCTGTAAACCCCATGAATGGTATGGTCAGAAGGCACCGGCTGGAGATGTGTGTGTGGGGGAGAGTGGTTTGGGTGGGACATGGGTGCCCAGCAGGGAGTGGGACTTTTGTAAATCTGTTTGAACCCTCCCCTTTCAGAGCCTATTGAGCCTTTGTGTCTGCATCGTTACCCTCGCCAGTTCCCATCCCCTATACCACAGGAGGGCAGCACTGCTCTCAGCTGCCCAGGATGTTCTCAGACTGATGCCAAGAGTAGATGGCTCCCAGTTAGCACTTCCGTTGGCCTCGGAGGGCATGGGGTGGAGTGGGGGCTGGGGAGGGGTGCAGGGGATGGTGGCAGAGGTGACTTTTCTCCTAGGTTGGAAGAGCAACAACTGGTGTCTGAACTTCCCGATTACAGAACACCTACATGCATACTAAGTCACTTCCATCATGTCCGACATAGCCCACCAGGCTCCTCTATCCATGGGATTCTCCAAGCAAGAATAGTGGAGTGGGTTGCTATGCCCTCCTCCAGGGTCCACTGCTCTACTTCCTGCCTGCTAGCTCTACTGATTGGCCTAGGCTAGCTTGGCACCTGCACCCAACAAGTAGATAGAATGAAAAGAAATTGAGGGGTGGGATGGAGAGAATAGAGGCAATGAGGGAAGTCCAGAAAAATACAACCTAAATGGGAAACCATTTGGCTTGGGAAGAAAAGTACAGGTCAGTCTTCTGACCGGACGTCTATGGAAATTTCCAGTTTTACCTACCACCTAGTATCTGGGAACAAGTCACTTCATGTCTCTGTCTGTCTCAGTTCAGTTCAGTTCAGTTGCTCAGTCATTTCCGACTCTTTGTGACCCCATGGACTGCAGCACACCAGGCTTTCATCAACTCCCAGAGCTTGCTCAAACTCATGTCCATTGAGTCAGTGATACCATCCAACAATCTCATCCTCTGTCGTCCCCTTCTCCTCCTGCCTTCAGTCTTTCCCAGCATCAGGGTCTTTTCCAATGAGTCAGTTCTTTGCATCAGGTGGCCAAAGTATTGGAGCTTCAGCTTCAGCATCAGTCCTTCCAGTGAATATTCAGGACTGATTTCCTTTAAGATGGACTGGTTGGATCTCCTTGAAGTCCAAGGGACTCTCAAGAGTCTTCTCCAACACCACAGTTCAAAAGCATCAATTCTTCGGCATTCGGCTTTCTTTACGGTCCAACTCTCTCATCTATACATGACTACTGAAAAAAACCATAGCTTTGACTAAATGGACCTTTGTTGGCACAGTAATATCTCTGCTTTTTAATATGCTGTCTATGCTGGTCATAGCTTTTCTTCCAAGGAGCAAGCATCTTTTAAGTTCATGGCTGCAGTCACCATCTGCAGTGATTTTGGAGTCCAAGAAAATAAAGTCTGTCACTGTTTCCACTGTTTCCCCATCTATTTGCCATGAAGTGATGGTACTGGATGCCATGATTTTAGTTTTTTGAATGTTGAGTTTTAAGCCAGCTTTTAGAAAATTATCTAAAGGGGCTTTTCTAGAAGATCTCCTTGGTTTCCTCCAGCCATGCTGTGTACTGCTGACATACAAACCTGCAATCTGGTGGGCAGAGGGAAAGGCTGATACCCTAGAAAAAGGGCATCATGTGAAGTTTGGGAGAGGCGTGGTTTTTTTGTTTGGCTTTGATTTTTTGGAAGGGAGGATGGCTGTGCCACATGGCGTGTGGGACCCTAATTGCCCAACTGGGGATGGAATCCTCCTGCACTGGAAGCGTCGAGTCTTAAACACAAGACAACAAGGGAAGTCCTGAGAGGTGTGTTTTTAAGAAAATAATTTCTTTAGAAGGAAGCAAACATGTGGAAAACATCCCAGTTGATGAGAGAGGCTGAAAAAGACAAGTTTCTGAAAGAATTGGGTAAACTCATGGCTGACAGTTTACTCAAGGACGATGGTGGGGTCTTTGCATCTAATGATGCCCTCGTCTGGGTTAGAGGAATGGGGCCTCACCCACAGGGTGGCATTTTTATACCCTTGTGTTCTCGTGTCCTTCAAACACCCTGGCTCATGTCCTCGATGCAGTATAGACATACCCACACCTTTTCCCACATCCTGAAACCACTGCCCAAAGACAGGCAAGGTGATCTGAAAATGAAGCCCAGCAGCTTCCAGGGTGCAGAGAGGAGGATTCCTCCCAGCCCCTCCTCCCTCCTGCTACTTCCGGTCCCCAACTGCAGTCTGGGCTCAACTCCTGATGAGCCAGCCCTTGGCCTCTTGCTCTGCCTGTGCTTTATGATGTTCATAATAACCCTGTGGAAATGATAAGGCTGGCCTTTTTCAATCCTGCCTCTACACTGCAACCTTCCCTAATAGTGTTTTTCTCCTGCTACTCTTCTGTTCAGAATGCCTCCAACTGCCTGCTCTCTTGAGTCCCAATTCATGGCCTGACATTCAAAGATAATTTACCATTAATTCAGCACTTACAGCGTGCCAGGGATTAAATCTAAGCATCGTGTGCCCTGATTGTAGTAGCAAGTCTAGGATGGGACTTGCTAGGACCTCCGCTATTTGTCAAATGGGGATGAGTAAGTGGTCAGGACAACCCTGAAAAGCAGGTATTATTATTCCCCATGATACTAATTATGAGAGTGAGGCTTAGGGGAGTGAGTAACTTGCCCAAGGTCATGATTAATAAGAGGACATGTCAGGATTCAAACCCAGGTCCTGATTCTAAATCCTGGGGATGTTTATATAGATGGCTCTTCAAGTCTCCCCCACCCTCAGCGTCCCTCACCCAGGAAGGTTCTGGCCCAGTGAACACATCCTTGTGATATTTTTGGTTCCAGTTATTCCTGTGGAGATGACTGCAGCCTTCCAGACAGAGGGCACGTAGGATAGATGCCCCACCTACAGGCAGTTGTTTAGTGGCTCAGTCGTGTCTGACCCTTTGCAACCCTGTGGACTATAGCCCACCAGGCTTCTCTGTCCATGGGATTCTCCAGGCAAGAACACTGGAGTGGGTTGCCATTTCCTTCTCCACAGGATCTTCCCGACCCAGGGATAGAACCCACATCTCCTGCATTGGCAGGTGGGTTTTTTTTTTTTTTTTTACCTCTGAGCCACCTGGGAAGCCTGCACCTACAGGCACTACCTGCCACAACTGGCTCATCATGTCCTGAGGATTGGCCATACAATAAGGCAGCTGCCCCTGGAAACATCCACAGCCTTCCCAGGAGAGGCACACCCCTGGCCTGGCACAACCTCTTATCTGTCTGGGGAGGAGGCACATCCTGGAAATGCTGTGTAGCAGGATTTCCTTTTAGGGAGCTCCCATGTGGCCAAGGCTGTTATCACAGAGAAGAGCTCCACCTGCCGCTGCCGTGGAGCCGCCTTCAGGTGTCCCCTCTGCTCCTACAGACCCTACTGACCTCTGGTGGGCAGAGTGTAAAGGTACTGTGCTGGCTGGGCACTCTTAGAGGGCTTGACTCTCAGCCAGGCTGTGCTCTCACATCTTCTGGTGTGGGGGAAGCCAGCTACCCGTACCAGGTTGATTCATCTATGCCGTACTGTGGCTGGGTCTCAACCTCACTATGCCTCAGTTTCTTCATCTGTGAAACAGGGATAAACAAAGTCCCCTCCACTGTACCTGAAAACCTGAGACAAAGCTTTAACTGGGGAGAAGATGGATGGGTTAATTCAAGATGCCAAGGCCCCAGGGGGGCACTTGTGAAATTCTTGGTACTTGACCAGAGGGATTAGATATGATTTATTAATAACAATGTGAAGCCACCTTTTTCATGTTGCAGCACACAGAGAACTTTTGTCTAGCACCCTGGGATGAAAAGGAAGAGCCATCTCAGGCTCTACCCAGCGCCAACCCCCCCGCTCAGTCCAAAGACTGACAGCACCAACATCTCAGCATTGCTGGAATCCTTTTGCAGCACCTGGGTGGCAAGCTCCATCTGCTGTATACAAAAGTTGTCACAAAGGCAGTGGTGAGCCTTGTTAGGATTCGAATTCCCTTCTTTCTACATGAAGACAGTCAGCCAAGGGTTTGGTGGGTGGCCCTGCAGTGACCATAGGTGCAGGTGGGAATGGCCGCTGAGCAGCAGGAAAGGGTCTTCTATGCCTGCCTTGGCCCCCAGGCAGAGCTCTGCAGACTCAGCTTTACTTGGGCTCCTTTTCTGAGGCAGAGAGGCAACAAGATCACAGCCACCCCACAGGCCTCTGGGCCAATGCAGATTGCATCTGGGGATAATGTGCGTGGAGCAGAGACCAAAGACATGGCATCTGCTCAGAGCAGAATCGTGGGACCAGAGCATCTGCTGTCTGCCACCCCACAAGCTGCTTCTCTTCCCTCCTTCTGCTACACTCAGGCCTTGTTGACTCATTCATCCCCGAAGTCCTTAATGAGGGGCAGCCGACTGCCAAATACCGTGTCAAGTACTGGGACCACAGGCTGGGACTGTTGGCTTCCAGCAACTCAGCCAGGTAGAAAGAAAGACATGGAAAGAGGGGCACTGAATAGGGAATGTCTATAAAGAGGAGGGAAGGTGCAGGAGGGCCTAAGACAGCCTCAGGGAGTCAGGAAAGTGTGCAAGGACACTCGAAGAATAAATGGGAATGGGGGAGGGAAGAATAACTGGGGAGTAATGAGGCAGTTTTCCAGAGAGAAGGACATGTACAAAGGAAGCTTTGAGATGGGAAGAGTAAGGCATGTTCAAAGCACGTCAAGGAGTCCAGTTGTGATAGAATAAAAAGTGCTAGATGGGAGTGGGAGTAGGGTGATGAAGCCAGGCTGGCAGCAGTCAGATCAGAGAGATGCCAGTGAAAGGAGTTTTTTTAAACTTATTTTTATTATTCTTATTTTATTTTTTAATATTTTGGCCACACCATGCAGCACGTGGTATCTCAGGTTCCTGACCAGGGATTGAACCCACGCCCCCTATGTTGGGATTGTGTAGTCTTAACCAGTGGGCCACCACGGAAGTCCCTGAAAGTTTTTACTTCATTCTGAAGGCAGTGGGGGGGGGGTGGTCACTGGAGCATTCTGAATAGGGGAGCACTGTGATCCAAGGCACTATTAAGCAACACGGTTCTGGCAGCAGAGAGACGGGCAGGCTGTGAAGGGCCTGCTGAGGAGGTCGCTGCAGTTGTCTGGATTCTGTGGGTTCAAAGTCTGAATGAGGACGTTGTCAGGGAGGGTATAAAGGAGGGATTTAAGAGCCCTGAAATAAACAGAATCAACAGAATCCGGTGGGTGTACAAAAGTAGGTGATAAGGGAGAGATCATGACAAAGGGCTTCCCAGGTGGCGCCAATGCAGGAGACATAAGAGATGCGGGTTTGATCCCTGGGTGGGGGAGATCCCCTGGAGGAGGACATGGCAACCCACTTCAGTATTCTTGCCTGGAGAATCCCATGGACAGAGGAGGCTGGCGGGCTACAGTCCATAGGGTCTCAAAGAGTCAGACACAACCAAAGAAACTTAGCATGCATGCACATGTGTGTAAGGGGAGCTGAAGTCATGCTCATGAATGAGATGAGGAATAGAATTATGAATAAGAAGAGAAGAGGGCTAAGGATGGAACTCTGGAGCTAGTGCACAGGCACTTAAAACATGAAAAGGAAATGAGAGCGAGCCAAGTGCCCTAGCAATGAAGGGAGGAGAGAATGGCTGTCAGAGCCAGATGTACCAGAAAAGAGCAGGGACACAAGGAGAGACATTTCAGCAGAGTAATGGAGGCAGGAGCCACACTGCAGAGGGCTGATTCCAGCAGCTGAGACTGAAGGGCAAGAAACGACTGAAGCTGCAAGGGAGCTCTGTGTCAAAGGAGGGTTTTGTTGAAGGTATTTATTCAAATCTCCATGTTGAGGGGAAGAGATGGAGAGAGAGGGAGAGCTTAAAGCTAGGAGCTGAGACCAGGGGCTGGGCCTTTACACCCCCTCATCAGTCAGTCACTGGATACAGGCTGCCCCAGGAAGTTGGCTGGCCTTTGGGCAAAGCAGCTCTCTTCCGTGGAGGCAGTCCGCAGAGGAGTCTGACAGCTAAGAGCTGTGGGCTTAGGCACTGAGTCCTTCTGTCATGAAGAGGGTCCAGGGAAGTACATACAATGCCCACCACAGAGAGAAAGGGGGCGCCATTGCACTTGAGTTGAATCTGTGGGCCAGTCAGGCTGAGGCTGAAGTTTACACTGTTGGCCTGAATTTTGCTTCATGAAAATGGAAACAGGTCGTTCTGCTGAAAGGGGGTGCTGGCAGGGGTTGTGGGCTGGAGGCAAGTGGAATGAATGGTGGTGGGATGGCTGCTTCGGGACCCAGAAGAGGAGCTGCCCAGGGACATGGGGCTGGATCGCCAGGTGGCGTTGGGGTCTATGAAACTAGAGAAGGAATCATTTTGGCAGGCTCAAATAGCATTCAGGTTTCAAGGTCTCTCATCCTCAGCTATATGGCTCTGTCCTCCCTTGGATTTAGTTAGTTTGTAACAGGAAATGTCTATGTGTCATTTCAGAAGAATATTATGTTGCACTATGTTCCTAAATTCAAAAACTTTTAACCTCAACTATTTTCTAAACAAGGGCTTCCCTAGTAGCTCAGCTGGTAAAGAATCCACCTGCAATGCAGGAGACCCCAGTTCCATTCCTGGGTTGAGGAGATCTGCTGGAGAAGGGATAAGCTACCAACTCCAGTATTCTTGGGCTTCCCTGGTGGCTCAGCTGGTAAAGAATCCACCTAAACAAGACCTAAATTCACGAATGCCAGTATCTAATTTTTGTTATGATAATAGTTAATTATGCTAATGGAAACAATCTGGCTAACTGGAAGTAAAACAATGTGGATATTAAACATTGCAAACCAATCAGAAAACTCTTTCAGAGTCGACAATAAAGAAAAGATACATGTCTATGAGCCGATGAATGAAAATTACAGGAGTCAGGATTAAATCTAATTAGTAGGCAAATCCAAAATGTAGGAAAATTCAAAATCCAAAATTAGTAGGCAAATCCAAAATGTAGGAAAATTCACTTGAATTCAAAATTCAAATGTAGGAAAATTCAAAGGAAAATTAATTAGGAAGTCACAAAAGCAAAGCCATTGCTGTGATGATGAAATCAGAACAGGTAGCTTGTCGGGTACTAGAGTGACAAAAAACAAGTACACGGCTCAATTAAATGGGCTTTTAAAATCCACACAGGAAGTATGTGGGAGTTATTTCAAAATGATGCTTTGCTTTTCAGAGAAGAGAGGGTCCCCACACGATGGGGAGTGGTTAGAATGAGAACTCACTCAGCTGAGAGTGTGGGCTACACTGCCAACTGTGCCTCTCGAAGGAAACCAGCTTGTCATCCACGAGTAACTGAGTGAGTAGCAACAACTTGTGTAACTGGCAGTAGCAATATGACTCCTAGGAAATAAATGACACAGCCAAATACAGAACAAAGTCAACATTTGTGATGGGGCCTCACCCTACTTCCCTGCACAGATTTGCTACTGAGCACATGTTTTTGCCCAAGCTATCAGCAACTCTAATTGTAGAAAGTTTAGGACACAGAGAATGGCAGACCAATTTGGCAGACCAAATTCAACTCAATTGCCTTGCTGCACCCTAAAAGCATTCTAGATATAAGGGGAGTTGATCTTGCTTCCAGTTGTACCTTAGAAATACAATGGGGCTGCCCAGAGCCTCCAGTGCTGGATAGCTCCTACAGCTCCTTCCAGCAGCCTGTCAGATCTAGGCAAGAGTTCCAAGATCTCCAACCACTGCCCACCATCCCTCAGCCTCTAGACTCAGAAATGCACATGCACAGAGTGTAATGATAACGCCTACTTGATCATGCTCCGCACAGTCGATTAAGGGCTTTTCTTTTTAAAAAATTATTGCTTGTTTATTCTGGGCTGTGCTGGGTTTTCATTGCTGTGTAAGCTTTTCTCTAGTTGCAGTGAGCAAGGGCTGCTCTCTAGTTGTGGTGTACAGGCTTCTCATTGCGGTGGTTTCTCTTCTCGTGGAGCACAGGCTCTAGGGCTTGCAGGCTTCAGTAGGTCGGACACGTGGTCTCAGTAGTTGTGACTCCCAGGCTCTAGAGCACAGGCTCAGCAGTTGTGGTGCATGGGCTTGGTTGCCCCTCGGTACCGTGGGATCTCCCCAGATCAGGGGAGCAAACCTGTGTCTCCTGCATTGGCAGGCAAATTCTTTACCACTGAGCCACCAGGGAAGCCCCAGGGGTTTGCCTTTATGACATAATTTTTTTTTCCTCTGAAGAACTCTCTACAGCAGGTACAGGCAGACTTTGCATTTTTTTTTTAATTTTTCAATTAAAAATTGGGGTATAGTTGATTTACAATGTTGTGTTAGTTTCAGATGTATACCAAGTGAATCATTTATATATATATACCCACTCTTTTTTAGATTCTTTTCTCATATAGGCCATTACAGAGTAGAGTTCCCTGTGCTATACAGTAGGTCCTTACTAGTTATCTATTTTATATATAGTAGTGTGTATCTGTCAATCCCAATCTTCCAATTTATCCCTCCTCTCTCTTACCCCTAGTAACCATGCTTATGTTCTACATCTGGAACTCTATTTATGTTTTGTAGATAACTTCATTGGTAGCCTTTTTTAAGATTCCACATACAAGTGATATCATATGGTATTTGTCTTTCTGTGTCTTACTTACTTCACTCAGTATGACAATCTCTAGATCCATCCATGTTGCTGCAAATGGCACTATTTCACTGGCTGAATGATATTCCGTTGTGTATATGTACCACATCTTCTTTACCCATTCCTCTGTCAGTGGACATCTAGGTTGCTTCCATAGTACTGCAGTGAACACTGGGGCATATATCTGGAGAAAACCAGACCTTGTTTTATTGTGCATCACTTTACTGCACTTTGCAGATACTAGGGGGAGAGGTTGTTGTTTGTTTTTTTTCTTTTTTTGGTGGCTCTGCATGTAGGATCTTAGTCCCCTAACCAGGGATTGAACCCATAGGCCCTGCAATGGAAGTGTGGAGTCTTAACCACTGAGCCACTAGGGAAATCCTGCAGATACTGTGTTTTTTGCAGATTGAAGGTTTGTGACCACCCTTCATTGAGCAAGGGCTTCCCAGGTGGCTCAGTCATAAAGAATCCACCTGCCAATGCAGGAGACGGAAGAGACTCAAGTTCAATCTCTGGGTCAGGAAGATCCCCTGGAGTAAGAAACGGCAACCCACTCCAGGATTCTTGCCTGGAAAATTCCATGGACAGAGGACACTGGTGGGTTACAGTCCATGGGATCTCAGATAGTGGGACACGACTAAGCCATAGAGCATGCATTGAGCAAGTCTATTGGTGCCATTTTTCTAAGAGCAAATTGCTCACTTCATGTCTCTGTGTCACATTTTGATAATTCTTGAAATATTTCATATTTTTCATTATTATATTTGTTACTGTGATCCATCATCAGTGATCTTGATGTTACTAATGCAAAAAGATACTTCATGGAGGCTCAGATGCTGGTTAGTATTTTTAGAAATAAAGTCTTTTTAAATTAAAGTATGTACATTTTTTTATTTGAGACATAATGCTATTGCACATTTAAGGGACTATAGTGAAAGTGAAATCGCTCAGTTGTGTCTGACTCTTTGCGACCCCGTGGACTGTAGGCCACCAGGCTCCTCCATCCATGGGATTTCCCAGGCAAGAATACTGGAGTGGTAAAAATAACTTTTATATGCACTGGTAAACTAAAAAATTCATATGACTCACTTCATTGCAATATTTGCTTTATCGCAGTGATCTGGAACCAAACCCACAGTATCTCCAAGGTGTGGTTGTACTATTAGCCTCACTTTCTAGATGAGGACATTGACGCATTAAAAGGTAAAGTGACTTGCTCAAGATCACAGGCAGTACATGACAGCACCCAAACAATCTGATGGCAAGGTTGTACATTTCCCAGGAAGGCTATGATATCTCCCATATTTTGAGGACTACACCAGTGATTTTTTTAAATTAACTAATCTACTTAGTTGACTGCACTGGGTCTTAGTTCAATCCCTGGGTCAGGAAGATCCCCTGGAGTAAGAAATGGCAACCCACCACAATTACAGAACACTAACCAAACTGATCACATGGACCACAGCCTTGTCTAACTCAATGAAACTATGAGCCATGCCATGTAGGGTCACCCAAGACAGATGGGTCATGGTGGATGGAGAGTTCTGACAAAACATGGTCCACTGGAGAAGGGAATGGCAAACCACTTCAGTAATCTTGCCTTGAGAACCCCACGAACAGTATGAAAAGGCAAAAATATGTGACACTGAAAGATGAACTTCCAAGGTCGGTAAGTGCCCAATATGCTACTGGACAGCAGTGGAGAAATAACTCCAGAAAGAATGAAGAGATGGAGCCAAAGCAAACACAACACCCAGTTGTGGATGTGACTGGTGATGGAAGTAAAATCCAATGCTGTAAAAAACAATACTGCACAGGAACCTGGAATGTTAGGTCCATGAATCAAGGTAAATTGGAAGTGGTCAAACAGGAGATGGCAAGAGTGAACATTGACATTTTAGGAATCAGTGAACTAAAATAGACTGGAATGGGCAAATTTAATTCAGATGACCATTATATCTACTACTGTGGGCAAGAATCCCTTAGAAGAAATGGAGTAGCCCTCATAGTCAACAAAAGAGTCTGAAATGCAGTACTTGGGCACAATCTCAAAAATAACAAAATAATCTCTGTTCATTTCCAAGGCAAATCATTCAATATCACAGTAATCCAAATCTATGCCCCAACCACTAATGCCAAAGAATCTGAAGTTTAACAGTTCTATGATGACCTACAAGAATTTCTAGGACTAACACACACACACACAAAAATTGTCCTTTTCATCATAGGGGACTGGAATGCAAAACTAGGAAGTCAAGAGATACCGGGCCTTGTTTGGCCTTGGAGTACAAAATGAGGCAGAGCAAAGGTTAACAGAGTTTTGCCAAGAGAATGCACTGGTCATAGCAGACACCCTCTTCCAATAACACAAGAGAGGACTCTACACATGTACATCACCAGATGGTCAATACTGAAATCAGATTGATTATATTCTTTGCAGCCAAAGATAGAGAAGCTCTATACAGTTAGCAAAAACAAGACCGGGAGTTGACTGTGGCTCAGATCATGAACTCCTTATTGCCAAATTCAGACTTAAATTGAAGAAAGTAGGGAAAACCACTAGACCATTCAGGTATGACCTAAATCAAATCCCTTACAATTATACAGTGGAAGTGACAAATAGATTCAAGGGATTAGATTTGATAGAGTGGCTGAAGAACTATGGATGGAGGTTTGTGACATTGGACAGGAGACAGCAACCAAGACTATCCCCAAGAAAAAGAAATGTGACAAGGCAAAATGATTGTCTGAGCAGGCCTTACAAATAGCTGAGAAAAGAAGAGACACTAAAGGCAAAGGAGAAAAGGAAGGATATATCCATCTGAATGCAGAGTTCCAAAGAATAGCAAGGAGAGATAAGAAAGCCTTCCTAAGTGATCAGTGCAAAGAAAGAAAGGAAAACAATAGAATGGGAAAGACTAGAGATCTCTTCAAGAAAATTAGAGATACCAAGGGAACATTTCATGCAAAGATGGGCACAATAAAGGACAGAAATGGTATGGACCTAAGTGAAGCAGTAGATATTAAGAAGAGATGGCAAGAATACACAGAAGAACTATACAAAAAAGATCTTAATGACCCAGATAACCACAATGGTGTGATCACCCACCTAGAGCCAGATATGCTGGAATGTGAAGTCAAGTGGGCCTTAGGAAGCATCACCATGAACAAAGCTAGTGGAGGTGATGGAGTTCCAGCTGAGCTATTCTAAATCCTAAAAGATGATGCTGTGAAAGTGTTGCATTCAATAAGCCAGCAAATTTGGAAAACTCAGCAGTGGTCACAGGACTGGAAAAGGTCAGTTTTCATTCCAATCCCAAAGAAAGGCAATGCCAAAGAATGTTTAAACTACCACACAATTGTACTCATCTCACACGTTAGCAAAGTAATGTTCAAAATTCTCCAAGCCAGGCTTCAACAGTATGTGAACTGAGAACTTGCAGATGTTCCAGTTGGATTTAGAAAAGGCAGAGGAACCAGAACTCAAATTGCCAGTGTCCACTGGATCATAGGAAAAGCAAGAGAATTCCAGAAAAACTTCTGCTTCATTGACTACATTAAAGCCTTTGACTGTGTCTGATCACAACAAACTGTGGAAAATTCTTCAAGATATGGGAATACCAGATCACCTGACCTGCCTCCTGAGAAATCTAGTAGAGGTGATGGAGTCACCTCCACTAGGTCAAGAAGCAACAGTTAGAACTGGACATGGAACAACAGACTGGTTCCAAATTGGAAAAGGAGTACATCAAGGCTGTATATTGTCATCCTGTTTATTTAACTTATATGCAGAGTACATCAAGAGAAATGCTTGGCTGGAAGAAGCACAAGCTGGAATCAAGATTGCCAGAAGAAATATCAATAACCTCAGATATGCAGATGACACCACCTTTATGGCAGAAAGTGAAGAAGAACTAAAGAGCCTCTTGATGAAAGTGAAAGAGGAGAGTGAAAAAGCTGGCTTTAAAACTCAACATTCAAAAAATTAAGATCATGGCATCCAGTCCTATCACTTCATGGCAAATAGAAGGGGAAACAATGGAAACAGTGACAGATTTTATTTTCTAAGGCTCCAAAATCACTGTAGATGGTGACTGCAGCCATGAAATTAAAAGACACTTGCTCCTTGGAAGAAAAGCTGTGACCAGCATAGACAGCATATTAAAAAGCAGAGATATTACTGTGCCAACAAAGGTTCATTTAGTCAAGGCTATGGTTTTGCCAGTAGTCATGTGTGGATGTGAGAGTTGGACCGTAAAGAAAGCTGAGCACCAAAGAATTGGTGCTTTTGAACTGTGGTGTTGGAGAAACCTCTTGAGAGTCCCTTGGACTGCAAGGAGATCTAACCAATTCATCCTAAAGGAAATCAGTCCTGAGTGTTCATTTAAAGGACTGATGCTGAAGCTGAAGCTCCAATACTTTGGCTACCTGATGCAAAGAGCTGACTCATTGGAAAAGACCCTGATGCTGGGAAAGACTGAAGGCAGGAGGAGAAGGGGATGACAGAGGATGAGATGATTGTATGGCTTCACCGATTCAATGGACATGAGTTTGAGCAAGCTCTGGGAGTTGGTAATGGACAGGGAAGCCTGGCGTGCTGAAGTCCATGGGGTTGCAAAGAGCTGGATACAACTGAGTGACTGAACTGAACTGGGTCTTTGTTGGAGCATGTGGGTCTTTGATCTTTCTTATAATGTTATGGAAAGATATGTATGTGGGTTCTGGCTGCTCGCTGTTCAAAAGCCAATAAACAGGCCAGGTTGGTGAAAAGGAAAGTTTGCTTTATTTCAGATGGCAGCCACTGGGGAGGGAGGGTGGCAGACATCTATCCAAAGGCCAACACCGCCCCCCCCTCAACAAGCAGGGGGTGAGAACTTTTATAGACAGAGTGGGTGGCTACATGTGGAAACAGCACAATCATCTCTAACAGTCATCTTCAAATTGGTCATCAGTGGTCTGATTAGCACCATCTTGGTTGTTTTAGGTACACTTAATCTTCAGTTCCAGGGTCCACTTGTTCCCATTTCTTTGAGGTCAGTTCTTGGAATTGTGGCAGCTCATGTCCTGGGTACAGTCTGGTCATCATGTACTTAACTTCTCCACCTGGTATTTCAGTATCTATAAGACAGCTTGCAGGATATGGCTCAGAATATTATCTATAGCCCTTGAGAAAGAGCTAAACGTCGTTGACTATGCTCAATGACTACATTACTATTATTTAATCTCCTTTGTCTGTTTTCCTTTGTTTCAGCATTTCTCACTTCTCTGATTAAACTTATTTTTTGATTAAAGTTTTCCACAAAACTTTAGTTTTTGTCTGCCTGACATAAGACATGGTGGGGGGGGGGGGCGGCAAGGACCATAGGATCCTGCTCAGGTTCAGTAGCACGGGAAATCTAGTTCCCTGACCAGAGATGGAACCTGGGCCCCCTACATTGTGAGTGTGGAGTCTTAGCCACTGGACCACCAGGGAAGTCCCCTAGACCAGTGATTTCTAACTGTTGTGTCTTCTTGGGCCTCTCTGAAAACCTAGTGAAACTAATGAATCCTCTCCACAGAAAAATGCCCACCTGCTTACATATACACACAACATACTTCTTTCAAAGAATTCAAGGACTCTCTGAAGTTCAGCCTGAACTCTGTGGAGCCCAGGTTAAGAACCTCTGCGGTAGGCTAGTCCACTCCAAGGAAGCAACTTGGCTCAGACCCTCACCTGGCTCAGCAGGCCCCCAGCTTCCTCCGGGAGAGAGCATGCACGTGTCTCAAACTTCAAGGGTTCTCTCACAGCTGAAGTTCAGGATGCTCTGGCTCTGTAACCTGACCTTGCAACCTTACATATCCCCACTACCATGCCCAGGGTCATCTCTTGCACCAGGATGAGGTTTCTGGTGGGCTAACCCAGCCCTGACCTGCAGACAATAAGAAAGTGCTAAGCTTTTTCCCAAAGGGATCAGGGCACCATGCCCCAAATGCAAAAACAGAGATGGAGGGAAATGAAGCTCCCTGGCAGAGCAGATGAAAACTAGGGACCCCAAGGGCGCCACAAGCACTGCTACAGGGCAGAAATGGAGATCAAGTCAGGAAAGGATGCAAGAGGACACAGAGAGAAACCTGCTCTGAGGGTGGCCAGCCTGGGTGCTGTGGTTTGGTCTCCATTTGTTTTGCCTAAAGTTTTCACTTGCGTCTCAGGTTCAAAGGATTTGTTAACAAAATAAGTGACTAAAAAGGAAGAAAAGAAAAAAAAAAAAGAAAAAAACAAGTGACTTGTTATATACAAATAAATAACACAGATATTTATTAGAGAATTATCTAGCTTACATTCAACATACTAACATTAAAAGAAAAGAGAACTAGAAAGAGCAGAGAATACATCACCAAATTGGGTTTTGACCAACATCCAGACTTAAAGTCCCGTGTCACAGCACATCTGGAGTCCAGACTGGGAAAAGGGTCCTAGGCAGCACGTCTGCTCAATGAGTAAGACTTCAAAGATCGCAGTTCAGAGTTCCTGCTTATAATCCCTGGACGGACGCAAACTAATATCATCATCAATCTGGGACCAAATTGCAAGCCTGGTTTCCTGTTAGTGCTGTTTGTTTTGTTTTGTAAAACTTGGAATGCAGCTAAGCCTGAGGCTTGGTTGGCCAGGCCCCCTCCAGGGGTTCAACAATCTCAAGATGTCTCCCCCATCTTATCTATGGTGCTGTGAGTCTTGCACTCAAAGCAGGCAGTCACTCCCAGTCAAGGCAGTGTCCAGGCAGGTTAGAAGCAAGGTCAGAAGCCAGCTCTGCTTTGTCTCTGAAGCCTAAAGAAGACTACTTCTTTTTTTTAAATTTCCCTAACAACATTACCAGAAATTCAGTCGATTTGAGCTGTTCCAGAGCTAGAGACACGTGGGATCCACGTTTAAGCTCAGCACAGGTTGGGGTGACTATCACTGCAGTTCATTCATTCAAGCAATAGCTAGTATTTAGCATGTGTCTATTTATTAGGCACTTACCATGTGAAAGGTACTGTTCCAAGCACTTTGCAATATTAACCCACTTCATTCTCATAACCCCATGAGAGGGGTATTGCTATTGTCTCCATTTTCCAGATGGAAAGTCTGAAGCATAAGCAATATTAAGTGACTTGCCCCAGATTATACAGGTGGTAAGTGGCAGAGCTGGGATTCAAACTAGGGCAGTCTGGCCTGCAGTGCCCGTGGTCCAGGGCCTGGGCTAGTAGACAGCGAGAGAGGTTAGAGCCATGAGCAGCACAGACTTGGCCCCTGCCCCTGCCCTGTGCTTACCTTCTAGCGTGGCCCCAGGGCAGTTGATGGGTGATTACAGCACATGGTGACGAGTCCCTCAGTCAGGGTGGGGACGCTGTGACACTGCTGCAGAGGGCCCAGTGGTGGGGCTCCAGTGCAGCAGCCAACAGGTTACAGGGACTCCTTTCTCAGGCCCAGCTTCAAAGAAGCCAAGCAAAAGGCAGGGACCCATTTCTGGTGGTGCAGTCTCCTGTTCGGCCCCCAGTCTGAAGCCTGGAAACCAAACCGCTGTGAGTGGGGCTCCCATCAGGAACTGCAGGAGTGCAGGAACCAAGCAAGGGTTCTTCCTCCTGTCTGGGGTCTCACAGTGGGGGCTCCCAACAGACCTGCTTCCTTGTCGCTCTTTCCTTGAAGAGACAGCAAATTCCCTGAGGAGCCAAGGCCTGCATCTTTCTCAATCATACCCTCAGCACCCAGCACAGGCGGGGACCTAGTCAGCACTCAATAAGCACTGATTCATTCATTCAACCAGTATTTACTGAGCATCTCTTACATTACCAGGAACTACTGGGCTCTGAGATACAACAGTGACCCCCCCCCCAAAAAACATCCCTGTCCTCACTGTGGGAGTGCCGGACAGTATAAAAAAAAAATGAGCAACAAAAATACACAGGAGGGCTTCCCTGGTGGCTCAGTGGGGAAGAATCTGCCTGCCAATGCAGGAGAAATGGATTCAATCCCTGGTCCAGAAGATCCCACTTGCCAAGGAGCAACTAAGCCCATGTGCCACAACTACCGAGCCCACAGGCCCTAGAGCCTGTGCTCCACAACAAGAGAAGCCACTGCAGTAAGAAGCCCATACACTGTAACTGGAGAGTAGCCTACATAGTAACAAAGGCCCAGCACAGCCAAAAATAAATAAATAAATAAATAAAATACACACAGTCTTAAGGGAAAAGGAAATCAAGGAAGGAAGATAGGAAGTATTGGGGGGCGGGTAATGAAATTTTAGATAGAATGGGCAACAAAGACTTCCCTGAGAAAATGACACCTAAGTCAAGACCCGAAACAGGGCAGGGGATGGGCCATGCAGATACCTGTGGGAAAAGTGTTCGAGGCAGGGGAACAGCAAATGCAAAGGCCTCAGGGAGGAATGTGTCTGACATGTCTGAGGGTCAGGGAGAAGACCATCAGAGCAGGAGGGAGTGAGCTGAGGGGGGGGGGTCATAGCAGGAGCTGAGGTCAGAACGAGTGAACAAGGAGTGAAGACTGTGTCTGGTGCCTAGGAGCGGGAGAGCCAAACCAGCTGCCAGTGTGGCAGCCCTCCAAACCCTGCTGGGCCTCACAGGGGAGGCGGGGAGGTCCCACAGGAATGCCTATTAATAACTCCCTCTCTCTCCAGCTCCATTCCAAAGGCCTCACTGGATTCTCAGGCCTGGATTCCCCACTCCACCCCCAACCTCGAGGCCTGGGAGGATAAACGGGGGCTTCCTTGAAACTCCTCCTCCTCTTCAATCTGGAATTAGGGCTGAGCCAGCAGGAGCAAGCTGAAATTAAGAACTGACCTTTGAGATGGGGAGGGAGGTGGGAGGGGGGTTCAGGATGCGGGACACATGTACACCCGTGGCTGATTCATGTCAATGTATGGCAAAAACCACCACAATATTGTAAAGGAATTAGCCTCCAATTAAATAAGTGAATTTTAAAAAATAAATAAATAAAATAAAATCAATCCCCCCTCTCTAGTCCTTCTGAGAGAAAAAAATCTTTTCAATTAGGGTCTTTAGACAGCAAATTCTCTTTCAAAGTCCCACTTTCCCACCTCCCTCCCTGACTCTGGCTCTGCCTTCAGAGGCAAAAAGAATAAGTGGCCTTGGGACTTCCTTGGTAGTCCAGTGATTAGGACTCTGAGCTTACACTGCAGGGGGCACAGGTTCCACCTCAGGTCTGGAACGAAGATCCTGCAAGCCTCAAGGCCATCCCCCCCCCCCAAAAAAAAAAAGAATAAGTGGCTTTGCCTTCCTTTGGGGATCTGGGGACTGCACTGGTGCCCAAAGAGTCAAAAGTCAAGTCTTCTATTATCTAAAAGATGATTTGTAGTTCTTTAGATATTTTGGCTACGAGTTTCTATATATACTTTTCTGTATCACTTCCTGTATTACTTCTGTATATACTTTTCTGTATTACTTCCCACTGGTTCAGACGGTAAAGAATCCGCCCGCAATGTGGGAGACCTGGTTCAATCCCTGGGTCAGGAAGATCCCCTGGAGAAGGAAATGGCAACCCACTCCACTATTCTTGCCTGAAAAATCCCATGGACAGAGGAGCCTGGCGGGCTACAATCCGTGGGGTTGCAAATAGTCGGACACAACTGAGAGACTAACATTATTCTGTGGCTTGCTTTTTCACTTTGTTAATAACACAAACTCTTAATTTTAATGCCATCAAATGTATCCATCTTTTTTTTATTAGTAGTATTTTTGTGTTTTAGAAGGGCCTTCACTTCCCAGAAACAATGAAAATATTTTGCTGTATTATTTTCTAGAAGTTTTATATTTTACTTTGCACATTTAGATCTATGATTTACCTAGAATTGATTCTGTGGATGATATAAGGAAGTGGTCAACTTTTATTTTTGCCATATGGATAGACAGTTGTCCCAGCAAAGTTTTTTTTTAATCCTTTCCTAGTGGCACCTTTGTTGTATATCTGTTATATCTGTGCAGGATATGTCCAGGTGTTTCTGGACATTCTATTCCATTTCATTGATCTATTTGCCTATCACTGCTTATTTGCTGTTTTAATTATTTTCACTATATAATAAGATAATATCTAGTAGAATAAGTCTTCCCACTAGCTCTTCAAGAGTGCTTTGGTCATTCTTGGACCTTTTTATTTCCATATAATTTAAATTAGCTTGTCAGTTCTCCTGCATTTACGCACACACATACAAACCCTGGGATTTTTGAATGGGGTTTCACTGAATCTATAAATCAGTTTGCAGAGAATTGACACCGCATCTTCCAGTTTGTGAACACAGTATATCACTCCATTGATTTAGGTTTTCATTTTTCTCGATAATCTGTTATAGTTTTCTATGTCAAGGCCTTGCATGTGTTTTTCTAGATTTATCCCCGGGTACTTTTTATGCTATTGCAATGACTTAACATTATATTTTTGAAGTTTCCAACTGTTTGTTGATCATATACAGAAATACAATTGATTTTCAACGTTTTCCACATGTTCAGCAACCTTTCTAAATTCATTTATCAATTCAAATGCTTATCCTTCAATTCTTTTGGATATTCTATGTACACAATCCTGTTTTCTACTAACAATGACAGTGTTGTTTCTTCCTTTCCACGTCTTTTAACTTTTTGCTTTTTTTCCTTCTCTTATTGCACTGCCTAGGATTCCCAACACAATGGTAATATGGGGAATCCCTCTCTCATTTCCAGTTTTAGGAGGCAAGATTTTAAGTATGATACTTGGTGTAAGATTTTTTTTTACACATACGTTTTATCATAACTAAGAAATATCTAGACTCTAGGTGCCTGGGCTCAGTATTTGTGGCACACAGGTTTAGTTGCTCTGTGGCATGTGGAATCTTTCCAGCCTAGAGATGGAACCCATGTCCCCTGACTGGCAGGTAGATTCCTATCCCTGTGCCACCAGGGAAGCCCCTCTCTCAATTTTCTGATTTTATCCAGTGAGGTAGAACTTCCAGAATAATATTGAGTAATAACAGTGATGGCAAGCATCCTAGATTTGTTCCTGACATTAATGAAACTGCCTCTAGAATTTCATCTGGATCCTATCTGTTAATATTTTATTTAGAACTTTTAGAACTATACTCAGGATTTTTATATCTGTTTGCAGGTGAGATTGGTCTATATATTTCTTTCTCCTGTATCACAGTCAGGTTTGGTATCAGTTATCCTATTTTCATATCAAAAATTTGGAAAAGTTATCTGTTTCTATTCCCTAAAACATTGTAAGATCTATTTACTTAAGTTCTACTAGATCTCAATGACATATACTCATTACCCAAGATCACCACTGTTAATATCTTAATGCATACATATACTTTCAGATCTCTGTTTATGTGCATATGTATGTGAGTACACATGAATATATAATACACCAAATAAGTTTTCACTCTCCACACTGTTCTGCAAACTTTTTTTCAGCCAACAATCTCCACCATTTTAATAAATTTTCATCTCATCTAATACCACATATTTATATTTTCCCAATTGACCCCCAAATGACCCTTATAGCTGGTTTGTCCAAATCAAAACCCAATTTAGAACAAGGCATTAATTGAATCTGATTGTTTTGAAAGGGGAATATTTTTCTAACAACTATATTTGTCTTAAAATGGTAATGGCTGCTTTGAGAAATTGTAAGTTTACCCTCACTGGAGACTTTCAAGCAAAGCCTGGACCAATATGTGTCTGAATCCCTGCATGTGGGACATTAGAGCACGTGATGTTTAAGGCCTGTTCTAAATTTATGAATGACTTTCTCCAAATCCTATTTTTATGCCACTTCTGCACTGGATCTTATCCCCTCCTGCCTACTCAAGTACATCACTCCAGTAATTCTTCTCTTTCCTACATTATCAACTTTTATTTCTGTCTTGGCTTTTTCCTCATCACCATTCAAATATGCTGTTATTTCTCCCTCTTGAGAATACCTACTGTCAACCTTATTTCCCACTTCATATATTCCCAATTCTTTCTTTTCCTTTTATAGCAAAACTAAAAAAAGTTGTCTGTATTCACGGCTTCCAATTCCTCTTCTAGTCTCTCTGGAACTCACTCCTCCAGGCTTTTGCATACCACTCCACTGAACTGCTCTTGTCAAGGTCTCCAATGACCTCCATATCGCTAAATGCCATAGCCATTTCCAAGTCATCATCTTACTTACATGTGGATGACAGTTTGCTCTCAGAGCCATTCCCTCTTCTCCTGCTCTGCTGCATAGAACAGACATTTCCCAGCCACCCTGTCCCTCTGACTTTCTGATACATTTGGCTAATGAGAATCAATGGCTTAAGATTAAAGAGCAGGAGAAGTGGAGAAGGGAAGGTATTCCCCTTCCTTTCCCTATGTTTGGAATGTCATCTCTAGTGGTGACTGTACATCCTCTATGGTTCCCACTGGATAGGCCCTCCCTCCATGGACAAAACTCCTGCAGGGCTAGCCTTCCTGCTTCTGCTGTGTGGTCCCTGATCTTGGACTTGAGCGACATCACTTTTACCTCCAGTAGAGCCACCAACTCAATGGACATGTGTTTGAGCAAGCTCCAGGAGTTGGTGATGGACAGGGAAGCCTGGCATGTTGCAGTCCATGGGGTTGCAAAGAGTCGGACATGACCGAGTGACTGAACGGAACTGAACTGAGAGGAGAAGCAGCTTTCTGCTGTTGCTAAATTTCTGGGTTAATTAACCATCACCTCCTTGGCTTCTCAGCTCTTCCCAGGAAGGTCTCACCTAAGTAAGCAATTCCTCATGCTAAATTTTCCTGTTTACAATTCTGAGTGTGGCTTCTGTTTTCTAACCGGCCCCTGTCTGATATAAAACACCTACTTCTCTTAGCTGTCAGGATATTTCTGTTTTCCTTCGACTTGACTAGCCATTTCTATTCAGTCTTCCATGCTGATTTTTCCTCATCTCTTTACCATTTAAAGATGGAGTGCACCAAGATTCAATCTCTGGACCTATTTTCTTTGCTATTTACACTTACATCTTTGGGAGTCTCAGCCTGTCTCATGGATAACATCTCTTTAAATAACACCGATGTGCTGAAAACTCCCAAATTTCTATCTCGAGCTGGACCTCCCCGCCTGACTACATATTCAACTGCCTAGCTGACATCTCCACTTCAATAGCCAATAGGCATTTCAAACATAACATGTCCAAAACAGAGCACTTGGCTATCTCCTGAATGGGGTTCCTCCTCATCTCAATAAATCAATAAACTGCACTTCAATTCATCCAAGTTATTTGAGCACAAATCAAGAAGTTGTCCTTGATTTCCCTCTTTGCCTCACTTCTCACAGTCTATCAGCCAGTACTGATAACAAAACCTCCAGAACACTGCTCCATTCACTTTTTCTAACTCTTTCTCTACTACCCCAGTTCAACCACTCTCATCTCTCACCTGAGCTACTACACTAGTCTCCTCCTTGCTCTCCCTGCTTCTCTTCTTGCCTCTCAACAATAAACCATTCTCCATGTAGCAGCCAGAATGATTTTAAAACATAAATCATGTTACTCCTCTGCTTGAGAGTCTCTAGTAACTTTCCCCTGTACTTTTGGGACCCCAAATCCTTATTTGGGCCTGTAAGGCCACACATGGCCTGGCTTCTGTGCACTCCTCTGACCTCACCGCTTGTTGTTTGTTCATTCTCTCACTCATTACAATCTAGTCACATTGGCCTTCTTTCTGTTCCTTCAACATGCTCAGCTTCTCTCTCCATAGGGCCTTTATATTTTCCATTGCCATCATCTGGAATGCTTTCTCCCTGGTCCTTACCTGGCTGACTTTGTATTATCATCTTTCAGGTCTTATATGGCTCAAATGGTCCCTCCTTAGAGTCCATCCTGACCACTGTCACTCTCTATCACATCACACTATTTTAACTGATAATTTTCTCTTTTTTAAAATATATATTTATTATTTCATTCCAAGCAGAGTCGCTGGAGAAGGAAATGACAACCCACTCCAGTATTCTTGCCTGGAGAATCCCATGGACAGAGGAGCCTGGTGGGCTACAGTCTATGGGGTCGCAAAGAGTTGGACGTGACTGAGTGACTAACAACAACAAAGCAGAATCTCAGGGCAATTTTAAAAGATATGTTTTTCATGAGTTGACCAGCTTGTGAACTCTTTCTCTATTTTTTCTTTATTTCTGGCTGTGCTGGGTTTTCACTGCTGCATGCAGGCTTTCTCTAGTTGCAGTGTGTGGGCTTCTCATTGTGGTGACTTCTCTTGTTGGGGAGCACGGGCTATAGGGCACTTGGGCTTCAGTAGTTCTGGTATGTGGGCTCAGTAGTTGTGGCTCCCAGGCTCTAAAGCACAGGCTCAACAGTTGTGGCACACAGGCTTAGTTGCTCCATGGCACATGGAATCTTCCAGACTAGGACTGAACCCATGTCTTCCTGCATTGGCAGGCAGATTTTTTTACCACTGAGCCACCAGGGAAGCCCCTGATAATTTTCTTGTTCACTTGTTGGTCACCCCTGCCCCCAGAATGTGAATTGCTTTGTTCTCCACTATATCCCCAGCTTCTAGTGAAATATGTATATAATAATAAATACTTAATACATATATTAAGAGACTGAGACTAAAGAGAGAAAATGATGGAAGCAGATGCAACCAAGTGTGTCCCTATGTTCTTGGTGCTTTGGGGAGGAAAATCATCTGCAGAGAGAGAAGCCTCATAGGCAGAGAAGCTTGAGAAAAGTGGTGGAGGCTCTGAATTGTTCCTGAGGGGAACAGGAGAGTGGCTAACCCAAAACACATAGTAGGATTAACCAGCTATGGTGAGAACCCATCTGATATGGGAACCATAAATTCACAATGTCAAACTCCACTAATTTATAAGATGTGGACATTCATCTATTTGGGTAAAAGAGAAAGCAGGTTGTAGGACTGACTCTAAATTGGGAGCTTGCAGGGCAGATGTTATAATATTCAAAGAAGGTAAAATGTATTTATTTTTCAGTTAAGCATGGCTGCCATAATAGAAATCAAGTTCAAAGCTTTAGCCAAAATGTTTGATCATTAGGACTTATTGGCAGTGGCTTAAAATATTTGGGCAGAAGATTGTTACCCTACAGATTTTTGTAATTTTTTTTTGAAAAAATAAAGAACTATAAGTCTGGCCTGTGTACACCTAACTCTAATCATTGTTGCTATAATGAAATGTTACTGTCCACTTCCCAGGCCTGTTACCATTCCAGACTGGTTGACTCAGAGACCTCTGAACCAAGAGTTGAAGCATCCCCTTGACCTTGCCACAAGTATGTAACATGAAGTTTCTGTATGGCCTTCCCCAAAAGCAATGATCAGAGTTACTGTCAGCTAGAAATGGGCGATACTCAGACACTGGTTCTGGGGAGTCAGAACACCACCATAAGACAAGCCACACTGAGGACTCAGGGCCTGGGATCAGGAGATAAATGGAAATTACGGCCTGAGTTTATGTAAGAATAAGCCTAGCAAGCTTGGAAATACATCCTGAGATGATTTCCCTTGCTTGAAAGGAGGTAAGCTTTACAATTGAAAGCAAAAGGAGAAGAGTGCAGCAGAGGATGAGATGGTTGGATGGCATCACCAACTCAATGGACATGAACTTGAGCAAGCTCTGGGAGATAGTGAGGGACAGGAAGGCCTGGCGTGCTGCAGTCCATGGGGTCAAAGAGTCAGACACAACTTAGCAACTGAACAACAACAACAAGGTTTACAATAGCATCAGAAGAAATGAAGGTATACATTTGAACCAAATATTGGCAATATCTGTACACGAAAAACTATAAAACACTGACAAAAGGAATCAAAGATCTAAATAAATGGAGAGATAGACCATGTTCATGGGTTGGAAGATGCAATATTATTAAGAAGTCAATTCTCCCCAAGTTGGATCTTTTTTTTTTTTTTAATCATATTTATTTATTTAGCTGTGTAAGGTCTTAGTTGTAGCTCATGCGATCTTCATTGCATCATGCACAATCTTTCACTGCTGCGCACAGGCTCTCTAGTTGCGGAGCACAGGCTCAGTAGTTGCAGCTCGCAGGCTTACTTTCTCCTCAACATGTGCGATCTTAGTTCCCTAACCAGGGACCAAATCTGCGTTCCCTGCATTGCAAGACAGATTCTTAACCACTGGACCACCAGGGAAGTCCTCCAACCTGATCTTTAGATTTTACACAGTTCCAATCAAAACCCCAGCAAGAATTCTGGACATACCATACCATTCCACTAAATTTATATGCAAAGTCGGAGGAACTAGAGTAAGTAAAACAATTCTAAAAAAGAACAAAGAAGCGTCATACTACCCAGTTTCAAGATACATATAAAGCTGTAATACTCAAATCAAAATAGTGTGGTATTGATGCAAGAATAGACAGAAGACAAAGTCCAAAAATATAGTCAACTGATTTTTTTTTTCTTGCTGGGCGGTGCCATGCAGCTTGCATGATCTTAGTTCCCCAACCAGGAATCAAACCCAGGCCCTGTGGCAGTGAAAGCACTGAGTTCTAACCACTGGACCACTAGGGAATTCCCAGATTTTTGACAAAGGCACAAAGGGAACTGAAAGGTGAAAGGAACGTCTTTTCAACAAATGGTGCTGGAATAACTGGACATGTTTATGAAAGAAAAAAACCTTAACACATGCCTCACACATTATACAACAATTAATTCAAAATGGATCATAGATCTAAATGTAAATATAAACCTTTTAGAATATAGGAAAAAAATCTGCATGATCCTGGGTCACACAGAAAGGCACTACACTATTAAGAGAATGAAAAGACAAACCATGGACTGGGAGATATTGCAAATCACATACCTGATCAAAGATTGCTATCCAGACTATATAAAGAGCTCTTAAAACTCAACAATACAAAAACAAACCCAACTTAAGAATAAGTAAAAGATCTGAGCATATGCTTCACCAAGGAAGATACATAGATGGAAAATTAGCAAGTAAAACTATGCTCACAATGAAAAAAATAAAATAATCCAATTTAATAAATGGGCAAAGGACTCAAATAGACATTTCTCCAAATATAATATACAAATGGCCAAAAAGCACACGAAAAATTGCTCGACATCATTAATCACTGAAGAAATGCAAATCAAAACCATTATATATCATTGCTGTTAGGAATAGCTACTATCAAAAAAAAAAAAAAAAAAGGGAATTCCCTGACTGTCCAGTGGTTAAAACTCCATGCTTTCACTGCCAAGGGCCCAGGTTCAATCCCTGGCCAGGGAACTAAGATCCTACAAGCTGGGAGAAACAGAAAAAAATAAATAATTAAAAAAAAACAAAACAGAAAATAAGTGTTGGTGAGGATGTGGAGAAATTGGAGCCCTGTATATTACTGATGGGAGTAAAAACGGTACAGTCACTGTGGAAAACAGTATGGAGGGTTCTCAAAAAATTAAACAGGCTTACCATATGATCCAAGGAGCAAGTGTCTTTTAATTTCATGGCTGCAGTCACCGTCCACGGTGATTTTGGAGCCCAAGAAAATAAAGTCTGTCACTGTTTCCATTGTGACTACAGTCATGAAATTAAAAGACTTATTCCTTGGAAGAAAAGCTATGACCAACATAGACAGTATATTAAAAAGCAGAGACATTATTTTGCTGATAAAGGTCTGTACAGTCAAAGCTATGGTTTTTCCAATAGTCATGTACAGATGTGAGAGTTGGACCATAAAGAAGGCCGAGCGCCAAAAAACTGATGCTTTCAAACTGTGGTATTAGAGAAGACTCTTGAGAGTCCCTTGGATTGCAAGGAGATCAAACCAGTCCATCCTAAAGGAAATCAACCCTGAATATTCATTGGAAGGACTGATGCTGAAGCTGAAGCTCCAATACTTTGGCCACCTGATGTGAAGAGCCAACTCATTAGAAAAGACCCTGATACTGGGAAAGATTGAAGGCAGGAGGAGAAAGGGACAACAGAGGACGAGATGGTTGGATGGCATCACCAACTCAATGGACATGAGTTTGATCAAGCTCCGGGAGATGGTGAAGGACAGGGAAGCCTGGCATGCTGCAGTCCACAGGGTCACAAAGAGTCGGACATGACTGAGCAACTGAATAACAACAGCCACATGTTCCAGCAATCCCACTTCTGGATATATAATCAAACGAATTGAAAGCAGGGTCTTGAAGAGATATTTGTACCCAGTGTTTTTACAGCAGCACTATTCACAACAGCCAAGAGGAGGAAGCAACATGAATGTCCATTGATGAATGAGTGTGTAAACAAAATGTGGTCTATGCATAATTCTATCATATGGTACAACATGGATGAAACTTGAGGACATTATTCAATGCAAAATATAAGCCAGTCACAAAAAGAGAACTACTGGGATGATTCCACTTATATGAGCTTTCTAAAGTAGTAAAATCCATAGAGACAGAAAGTAGAATGGAGGTTCAAGGAACTAGGGAGAGGGGAAAGGGAGAGTTATTGTTTAACAGGTATACACTTGCAGATTTATAAGATGAAAAAGTTCCAGAGATCTGTTGCACAACACTGTGCATTTCAAAATGGTTAAGACAGTAAATTTTATGTTACATGTTTTCTACCACAATAAAAAAAGGAAAAATATGTTCAACATCATCTGTCACTAGGGAAATGCAAATTAAAAGTAGGAGATACCACTGAAAAACTGTCATAGATCAGAGGAGACTGAAGAGACATGAAAGCTAAATGCAGTGTGAGATTCTGGTCACACAGCCCCATACCGGACTTTCCCAGGACTCCCACCCTTCTTTTTTCCCAGTTCTTGCTAGCTCACATCTACCCTCACTCCAAACTACTTCTCCTTCTAAATTCAGAAATCAGGAGGGAAATAGCAAAGAAAAATGCCCTACTATTTCCCATCGGCCTCTCACTACATGCCTTATGCTAAGTACAAACCATGTAAGTAATATAAGGAGGTTAAAGTACTCTTCTTGCCCCAACACCTTGCAATACAGACGAATAGATAAAAATATGATGCAAACACTACATAATGGTGTCACTGAAGCAGCGTGACATTAAATATTTATGTATAAAACACTCCTTCACAAACAGCAAATGTGAAATAAGAGAGTCAACAGATAACTTTTATCTCAGTTATCATTTCTTACTCTATCACGTCTCCCTCCCACATGCCCACACAAGGGAGCAACATTCTCAGCTACTTGACAGGATAGTAGCTCCCTTGGGTTGCATACCCAGATCCCATTTTCATTCAGATCTGAGCTATCTTGCCCCCTCACTGGAATCTGACTTTTCCCTCTGTTAGTACAATGTCTGATGAGGGCTGGTTTGCCTGCAGTTTTAATATTTGAGGTAAAGGGAACTTTATGCAGATTCTGGCTCGTTACAGATTTTCTCAGACACTGGAGAGATTCAAACCCTAGCCAATACCTGCCAGTCTAAGAACAGAGACAGAGCCATGTAAAAGGATCTGGCCTGCTGTAACTTTAAATATAACTCATGCAGCTTTTATCTATGACACATCACCATATTTTTTTTCAAAAATCTTTAAACATTTCATTAACTTTGAAGAAAGAATAAGAACAGTTCCTTCAGAAACTAGACACACAAGCACTGATCTATTCATAGACCTGCTTCTACACAGATGAAGTTTACATCAAATGAACAAAAAATAGTACAGAAGACATAAATACAGAAAGACTGAGAAAAATCTATCTCTAGAAATCAGGTCAGATGGACTCAAAGAAGGATAATCACTGGGAAGCCACGTAAAGCTTTCTGCTGGAGTATAAAGGTAGAATAAGTTCACGTAGTCAAGAAAACACTCTTTTTCATCCTGATATTAAATGCTTGCCTCCAGCCTGGGTCAACAGAAAGATCCCAATCACTTGAACTGGTTGTCAATCAAGGTTCCCTTCATTTTTGCTTTCTTGGCTTCTAGTTCAGCCTGGAAAGAAAGAAAAGTTTATGTCCGGATACATGACATGAAACTCTGATTTTCCTGCCTTATTCTAACTTCCCCAATACTATCCCCTCATGCTCATTTAGTATACAAACTAGAACCGTGTATCTAAAATCATGATGGGTGCTCGCTTTGGCAGCACATATACTAAAATTGGAACGATACAGAGAAGATTAGCATGGCCCCTGTGCAAGGATGACATGTAAATTCATGAAGCGTTCCATATTAAAAAAAATAAAACACAGGGGATACATGCTAAGACCATCAGTGGTTGCCTGAAACCATGAATGGCACCAAACCCTATATATACTAAGTGTTTTCCTGTATATGATGCCTACGATAAAAGTTAATATATAAATTAAGCAGAAGTTGCTAATAATAAAACAAAACAAAACAAAATCATGATGGACTTCTCTGGAGGTCCAGTGGCTAAAACTCCCTGCTCCCAATGCAGAGGGCCTGGGTTCGATCCCTGATCGGGGAAAAAACTAGATCCCACATGCCACAACTAAGACCCAGTGCAGCCAAATAAATAAGTATTTTTTTAAATAAAAATAATTGTGATGAATAGCAACTGCTTTCCAGCCTTTCTGATGTTATGATACACATAGAAGATGATAACATCTGTATGGTAAAATGGGGTAAACACACAGGGCTGCGGTCAAAGGCAATCAGTATAAGGATTCCACAACTCCAGGATCCCTGAAGAGCAGGAGGAATCAATATTATGACATACCAGTATCCTGTTCTTAGCAGAACAGGAGGAATAATCCTGTTCTAGAACAGTGCTACTTAAAAGTTACGCAGTCCATGAACAGTTTGTTATTAGTCCACAAAGATACAAACAAAAATTGACAGTAAGCATTTAGAAGCTTTTATAGCTTCTAATTTGACTTCCCAAGTGGCACTAGTGGTAAAGAATCTGTCTGCCAATGCAGGAGACACGGGTTTGATCTCTGGGTCACAAAGATCCCCTGGAGGAGGGCATGGCAACCCACTCCAGTATTCTTACCTGGGGAATCCCATGGACAGAGGAGCCTGGCAGGCTACAGTCCATGGGGTCGCAAAGAGTCAGACATGACTGAAGCGACTTAGCATGTATACCCACATAGCAATTTGACAGAGTAATAAAATAATTTCATAAAAAGAACTAAGGCAAATTCCTTTATGACATTTTATAAATTACAAACCTGCTCTTGACAAATTTTTTATAAAGAAGACGCACTGGCCCTTCACTTCAGAAAGTCTGATAAGCATGGCTCTCTCTAGATCACTATGGCAAGGTCAACTGGCTCTCAAGACCCACTACCTGTGTCACCAAAAATATCCTCTACAGAGACATCAATGTCAGGATGTCTTATTTTAAAGAAACATCATAAGTAAATTACTATCAGGAAAACAGAAATATAGGCTCCATCACACAAGGACGGGCGTGCTCAACAAAGAGCCCAGACAGTGGTGGTGGGAGCAGTGCTTTAAGCAGCAGTGAAAAGTTCCAATCCTGGTCCCCCAGTGTAGCCTGACTGTACACCTCCCATCCTGCGGGAGTGCCCATGCACCCTGATCTTGGACTCCTGACCTTGGACCACAAGTAGCAGATTAAATGATCGTTCTGGTTGGGGCTGGCTAACCAGAACTATTATTGGGGGCTGGGATCTTGCTCACTATCACAGAGCAGGTTATGTACGGATAGCCACAGCCCAGGGTTAGACACCTGGCAGCCAGCTACACCATATCCCCGAAAGACTTCCTAAAGGGTTCCCCTGCCCACCCGAGGGTCTTTCAGATGGAGGAACTGGAACAGTTCAGTGCCTGCCCCCCCACCCCACGCCACTCACCAGCTCCTGCAGACGCCTTTTGCTCATGCCTTTGCGCTCCAGCTGCTTTTCAATCACCTTGGCATTCTGCGCATACGAGTCAGCAACTTCTCTCTGAGGGAAGAATGAAGCATCCTTAGGCCAGCAGTCTCACCCAAGAGGAGTAACAGAGACCTCAGGAGAAGTTTATACTCCTCAGGTTATGAAATCACTACTGAAGTAGCTGAATTCAGCTCCCTTTCCACTCCAGCTTTTCAGTAATCTGGGGGAGTCAGGTTTCAACTGAAACCATGTTTAAATAACAGAGAACATCTCTGTGTAAACATCATTATACTTAAGTACCATAAAGGGAATTGCTTCTCCTGCTAAGGACAGATGCCCACACTGTCAAAGCTGGACTGAAAGGGACCGGAAATCCTTGAGTCCGGTAATTTTTCAACTGAAGAGGGATGCGCTCCCTAAGGCCTCTCAAAAAACAGTATGTAAAAAATGACTGATTTAGTCCAACTCCCCGTGCCTCATCCTACAGATGTCCCTGAAACAGATTTCCCTGAAATCCAGGGAAACAGGAACTAGCCCACTGTCACAGTGTTCCTTAGTAGCTAGAGCGAAATCTAAGAGGCAAGTTTCTAGCTTTTCTGCTATTCAATGGTCTAGTTTGAGAGTCCCCCTTCGTCCCCTCCCATCCAACTCCCCTGAGGGCAAAAGCACTTACAGCCTCAATCTCTTCTTCTTCTTCATCAATTGTAGACACAGTCACAGAGCTGAACTTGCCCATGTCTTTAGTTCGCTTGGTCATCATCACCTGGAGATGCAGGAAGAGGAACCAGTCTAGTTCACCTCTCTGAACTGTGTGTGCGTGAGTGTGTATGAATCTGAGTGTGCAAGTGCCCAAGCCTGGGTGTTGGGGGCAGGAGAGGGATTGTTGGGGAACATCCGCCTCTTTGGGACAGGTCGGCCTATCTAAAAGTGCCCATCTTTTAATCTGCACTATCGTTTTCTAATATTTGACATCAAGGGTTTTCAAAATATATTTAACGATTAACTTTCTGCATTCCATCTCTAATTGCTCACAATGGAAAAAGAAGAAATTTCAAAGGAAGTACATGTGAATAAAAGTCATACAACTTCCTACTTTATTCATAAAGCAGACTGTAGGAAAGAAAAAAGAACACACGATAGGTGTTAAAATTTTGTAACATCTGCTTATAGACAAAAATGGCATCCTCTTAATAAAGAGAGCATACACAAGGGGCACGCTCTCATGCACCAGAATCTAAAGTTTTAGGACTATATCTGTAGCTCCATTAACCCATCTGTCTCCTTCATTTATAATTACCTTCTTAGGAGGCTCTTGTTTCTGAGTGTAGATGTTCGTTTTCCCAAAACCCTGGCCAAACTTGACCACTGCTCCATCCACAATGAAGGTCACAGGAGCATTCTTGGGCTGGGACTGGTAGAAGAGCGGCAGCCCACACCTGCAAATAGCAGAGTGAATCTCAGGCAGGCCTCAGGATCCAAATCCCCCAAACATTGCTTCGCAAAGTGGGCTCAGACTCTGCAAATATGTGTGTTTGTGGCATCAACTAATGATCAGCTCTTCATGATGTTTCTCAGAACTACTTGATAAGAATCACTGAGGGTGCTTGTTACAACTGCCGATCAGATTCCGAGGTCCCACCCCCCAGGGGATCCTGATTGAGTTACTCTGGGGGCTGAGGCCTGCAAATCTCTCTTAGCATCCCATGCAGTTCTGATCATTAGACAAGTATGGCAAACGCTGGCTCCTGCTGCCGATTTCTTTCCAGTCAAAACTGCTGCCATTCTTCCCAGAAGTCTGGGGAACTAGTGTGGGGTTCTGTCTTGTTCTGTTTTATCAGGGTCAAGAAGCAGCAGAAAGGCTCCACTGTGGCTGGTCCGCCAACTAAGTTTTGAGCAATCAGAACTAAGTTCACAGCATATTTTCTGTGGTTGGTTATTTCTATTCTATTTTTTCAGCTAAATGAAGTAGACCCACACCCATAAGATACGATTAAACTCATCTAACAAATCTAATGTGGCTGTAAACTAAAACGTCCTCTTAGCCAGTTCCCTGCTTTAATTCTCCTAGTCTGAGTCTTCTGAGAGCCAAGTTCAGTTCAGTCGCTCAGTCATGTCCGACTCTTTGCAACCCATGAACCACAACACGCCAGACCTCCCTGTCCATCACCAACTCCCGGAGTCCACCCAAACCCATGTCCATTGAGTCAGTGATCCAAGAGTGACCTGTAATTACATCAACAAGATTAAACTTGTTGAAGTTTAATATTCTCACTGCTAACAATCTAAAGCTGGATATCATTATATCTTTAAATAATACTCTCTAAAGTTCTTGGGTCTGTGGTCCTGTAATAGACTTTATAAATAGGTTTAGATTAAATTACACTATGTTATGTTTATCACAAGACTGAGCAACTCCACTCCAGGAGAAAATACATGTTCCCACAAGATTTATACTGGAATGTTCATAGCAGCTTTCTTTGTAATAGCCAAAGTCATTAACAACTCAAATGACCTTCAATGGGTCAATGGTTAAATGAACTGTGGTGCGATGGAATACTACTCAGTGATAAAAAGGAACAAACTACCATTACACATAACTTGGATGAACCCCCAAACATCATGCTACGTGAAAGAAACCAGATGAAAGAGATACACATTGTATGCAGTAGAACACACACTGCAGAGTTTATGTCACATTTTAGAATAGGTAAAACTACAGCAGCAGAAGGTAGGCCAGTGCTGGCCAGGGGAAGGGGGACTGACTGCAAAGGAGCCCTGGAAATGTACTATGTCACAGGAGGGGTGATGTTATGTGGCTGTATGCTTTTGTCAATACTCATCAAACTGTCCACTTAAGAAAGCAAATTTTATTATATATAAGTTACACATCAATTAAAAAATAATATGTTTCAAAACCCATTTTTTGTGGACAGTTGATCAGAGGTGTAATTTGGACAACTGCAGCTCTTCAAGAAGCCTACTTGCATAACTGAAGTCTGAAGGCAGGTTAAGATTATAAGGATAAAAAAAAGATTATAAGGATAAAGACATAACAGAGAATTGTCTCCAAATTATGCTTTTCCTAACACATCACTACCTCAACTTTCTTATGCTCGGGGAAACCCACACTGTTAATACTTACTTTGCACATTTCTTCCTGTACTGTCGTTCAATGCCTTCAGGTCTGCACAGAAAATGGAAGTTAAAAAAGATCCGAACAAATCTCATAACCTACCAACCTCACTTGCTCATTTCCTCAAATGTTAAAATGGCTTTTCAAAAGCTTTCCTTTCCTAGATCAGCTGTTGGTTTACATATGTATTCATTTTAAAGCACTTCTTCCATCCACAGGCACCCTCCTGACAGAGGAGGTAGTAGTTACAGTCACAGAAGCAGTCGGGTTCACAGTAACAATAACACCAACAATGACAACAGTGATAATCACTTGCATAGCTTTTATTGTGTACCAGGAGCTGTTCTAAAGTGTACGTGTATTAACTCATTTAATCCTTACAACCACCCTATGAGGTAGGTCATGTTATCATTCCCATTCTACAGATGAGGGCGAAGAAGCACAAAGCAGTTACACAGTTTGCTCAAGGTCACAGAGCTAGGAAGTAGAATAGGTTGAACTCAAGCCCTAGGTTGAGCTAAGGTGGTCAAGCTCAACGGCCCACACAACATTGCCTTAGATAGATAACTGGGAGGTAAAGACTTTTCCACCCATCCAGTTGTTTCATAGAAACCTGGAACTCACCTTTGTCTTCTCTTTCCCTCATCTCCCACAATCTACTTCATCCACAAATCCTGTGGATTTTAGCTACAAAAAAGGTCTTGAACCTACTTTTCTCCACCCTCCTGCCACCGTCTCAGCCCAGTCCACTAGTATCTCTTCTCCAGATTATTGTACCAGCTACCCCCCAGTCTCCTCACTTCCCTCCCTGTTTCAACTTTTTAAATAAGCAGTATACGCACATGGTATAGAAAAGAGTACAAAGTGAAAGGTAAATATCCTCTCCACTCATCTTCCACACGCCTGGTTCCCTCCCCCAGCCCCAGAGGCAAATACTGTTACTGGTTTCCTCCGTTCCTCCCAGAGTTGATGACACAGCAAAGTTTTCTCTTCCTTTTTAGACAAATGTAGCCCACCTGTTCACTTAAAGTGAAACAGCCTCTCTGTTCACTTAAATTTATATCTTGGTTAAAAAAATATGTGATCCTTCCCAATCAGTTGATAAAGTATTGCCTCATTGTTTATCAGGGCTCCATTCTATCTATTTGTATGGATGAACCAAAATGTCTTACCTGCTGGGTAAATCCTCCAAGTGTATCCACTTCAGATTCTGATAGATAACAGCCAAATTACTCTACACAGAAGTTGAACCACTGTATACCCCACCACCAATGTGAGACTTCCTGTTTCCCTACAGTCTTACCAACACAGTATGTTATTAAAATGTATGACAGTCAATCTGGCATGTGAAAAATGAGATCTCAAAATCTGCATTTCTTTTTTTTTAAAGAGTGAAGTTAGGCACCTTTTCATATATTTAATAGACATTTGTATTTTCTTTTTTTTGATAAACAGTCTATTTTTGGCCTTCTGAGTTGTCATTTTATTTTATTCTATTTATTCTTATTGTTTTGTGCTGTGTTTTGACTAAGCTGTGCAGCACATGGGATTTTATTTCCCCACCAGGGATAGAACCCGCGCCCCCCCTACAGTGGAATCGTGGAGTCTTAACCACTGGACCACCAGGGAAGTCCATCTCTTTATTTTATATTAAGGAAACATGCAAATGTTAAGGGTTCCTGCAAATATTTCTTCTCCAGCTAGACATTTGTCTTTGACTTTTTCCCCCACGTGGAAATTTTAGATTTTTACGTGATCAAATCAATCGTGTATATGATACTTAGTTAGGACTTCTCCACTCTAAGTTCATATCTAAAATAAAAATTGTGAGCACTTATTCTAGAACCTGCTTTCATTACTATCTCACTCTCAATCATTCTCCAAAGAGAGGGAAGAGTGGCTTCCCAGGACAGCTAGAATAGAACACAAACTCCTCACCATGGCCTTCTAGGCACTGGCTGGGCAGAGAATCTGGTCTGGCCTCGTCTCCTACCTTCCTTCCCGCTCACTGTGACCTCTCCACACCAGGGAACAAATAAGTGCTTTCCCATCTCTAATCTTTCACACACACTCTTCTCTCTGCCTGGAATGCACTTCTCACCTGTTGCAGTCTCATCTTTTTTGGTGTCAGTTCAAATATCGCCTAGTTATAACAGCCTGCCCTGATCACCTTTTTGAAGAGGTTCTCATGTGATTCTGGATGAGCCCTTTATTTGTATGACTTTCCATAATCATAATTACTTTATTTTTTTGTCATCCCACTAGACTGTAAGGACCATGAGATCAGAGATCAGCAGAGACCACGCCTGTCTGGCTCACACTCTATTCCCAGAGCTGAGCACAGTACTGGAATAAATACTGACTAAATGAATTCTTAAAAGAATTTAACTTTAGCGAGGAAAATTATAACCACAGAGGTAAGTTCTTAGATGGAGGAAAGTGAACGGGGTGACAGGAACACAGAGGTGGCAGCACCAAATCTGTCTGAGGCAGTTATGGAAGGCTTCGTGAGGAGATGTCAACAGTCCTGATAGAAAAATGGGATTTCAAGCAGAGGGGCAACTCTGTGCAAAAGGCCAAACAGCAGAGCATATTCAGAGAATTACAAATAGTCTAATGTTCTTGGGACCTAAAAAGATCAAGGGAGTACTACTGATCTGATAAGACATTAAAAAAAGATTTTAAGATTATACTCTGAATAACTATACACCAACAAACCAGATAATCTAGATGAAAAGAACAAATTCCAGGAATGAGAGAATGATACAAACTACCAAAACTCACTGGAAAAAGAAAATCTGACTAGACTATGATAAATATAAGGAGATTGATTTAGTGATCAAAAAACTTTGTGCAAAGAAAAGGCCAGGACCAGTGGCTTCACTGGGGAATTCCTCCAAAAGTTCAAAGAATTAATACCAATGCTTCACAAACATTTCAAAAGAGAAAGAAACACTTCCCAATTCATCCTGTGAGGCCAGTAACATTACCTGAACATCAGGCAAAACTATCACAAGAACAACAAAAACAACAAATTAGAGATCAACATTGCTTAAAATTATACAGACAAAAATCCTCAAAAAAAAAAAAAAGCAAAAACCGAATCAAGCAGCATATAAAGGATTACATATACCACATGGCCAAGCAGAATTTACCCCAGGAATGCAAGATTGGTACAACATACAAAAAAATCAATGTGATACACTATTAACAGAATAAAAGAGAAAAAACACATTATCATCTTAGATGCAAAAAAAGCATTTGACAAAATTCAAAGCCCCTTCAATATGTTAGAAATAGAAGGCAACCTCCTCTACCTTATAAAAGGCATCTATGAAAAATTCACATCTACTAAGCCACATAAATGAACATCATACTCACTGGTAAACGACAAACCTTTTCTCTAAAATCAGTTGATAATTCCAGTTACAATAGCATCAAAAAGAATACAATACTTAGGAGTAAATTGAACAAAAGAAGTGCAAAACCTGTGCACTGAAAACTACAAAACATCACTGAAAGAAATTAAAGCCCTAAGTAAATGGAATCAGGTTCCATGTTCATGACCTGAACACTTAATGTTGTTAAAATGGCAACACTTTCCAATGAATCTACAACTTCAACATAATCCCTAGCAGAATCCCAGTTGGCTTTTTTTTTTTTTGGCAGAAATTGACAAGCTGATCCTAAAATTCACATGGAATTGTAAAGCATCCAGAATAACCAAAAAACAGTCTTGAAGAAGAACAAAGTTGGTAGACTCACACTTAATTTCAAAACTTAATACAAAACCACTGTAATCAACACAGGGTGGTGGTGGATGTGGAAAGTGACAGGTTGCAGGGCACGTGATTAGGTAGACTGCCATATTTTCGGTAACCAGGGCTCCCACATTCAGCTGGCTAAAGAGGAAGGGTACGATCAGATTGAAATTTCGCCCTGGCTAGGAAGGGAGCATGCTCAAGTGGGCCCTTGGAAAGACTGTATATGATTAAAGCAAGAACTACATCAACCAAGGAGGAAGTCTTCCATGCCTTGTTGGTAAACTCTGAGAACTGTGGCCCAACAGAGGCACCTGGCCAGAGACCACTGGTCTGGGCAATACCAGGCACTAAGGCTGGACCCAAAGTTGCCTCACTCCCAGATCAGGCTGATTGGATTCCAGGGTTGCCACTGCAGTCTGGGGCCACCCAGTTTTCTGGCCTGGAGGTGAGGGCATCTGCCTTATAGTGCCACAGGAGCCTGTGGCCTAGTCTTGTTGTTAGATCACTGTCTGTATTAACTAATATAATACATGTAATAAATAGTTTGGTAATCCTAAAGACAATCAGTTAGTAATTTTCAAAATCAGAAACCTGAATAAAGGTTACCAGAGAGAGAAAAAGCACAAGAGAATGAATTTGCTTTAGATGGAGCATGTTATTTATAAATCTTCCCCAAGTTACCTGGGGGGCCTTCTTTTGTGAATTTCATATGTTTTATAGTCTGCACCCTCCATTTGTATTTTGTATATAACCAGTTTTCTCTTCAACTGCATAATTCTAGCCTGATTTGGCACTGAATGTTGCCTAGCAATAGTTTCTAACTCTTTTCATCAGTGTGGGCTGATAACAGTTTGGTTTCTTAAATACACATAGCTAGATGTCAGCTGGTAGTTTTTTCTGGTTCAATACTAGAATATAAGCTCTGTAAGGGCAGGGTTCTTTGCTTGTTTACTGGATGTAGTGTATTGCCTATACATAAAATCCAAATTTGTCTACTTTAGCATTTTATTCTGTCCCTACTCCAGGCTCCATGAACCCCTTCTGGTAAAGTAACCTGGGCTCCAGCCACAAGGGACTACTTAAATTTCCCAAGCACACCATATTCGATGCTTTTAATGCTTCCATAGTCCTTCCACCTGGAATGTTCCTCACCTACTTGGTGAAATCCTAGTTCAAGGCCAAACACAAATGCCATCACCTTTTGGTGTCTTTCCTGACCACCAGTCAGGCAAGATGACCTGCTCCTGTTTTCCCAGAGCCTTCTATTCACACCAGTATTTTATCATATCACAATAGTGAATGTGATATCATATCATATCACGTTCCCTTGTTGAGCCACGAACTCTTTAATGGAAAGGACGGTGCCTTACTCATCTTTGCAGATCCAGTCCTTAGCACAGTGTGTCCTGGTGTGCTCCAAGAGATTACAAGTTGAATAAACTTATTTTACTTGCAAAAGCCCCAAATTACAGCTATCAAATGGCAATAGAATCACATCTCACCATTTCAGCAAAGCACAATAAAAACATGGCTGTATTAACAGAAGTTGAGAACCACCACAAATGTCAAAGTATTGGGCCCCAAATACATGACCTGTTCGATACTAGATGGGGTATCTATACTTCTCAGAACTAGACCCCAACACAAGCAGAAAATCCTAGACAGAGAAAATCAACGTCTTACCTCCGAAGATATATAGTCTCCTCATCTTCGGTGTTACAAAACTTGTGGGCGTGTTTGGCACCATCAATCACACGGGACCGGTCCCGGGGCCTCATGGGCAACTTCTCTAACTGACAGTCTAAAGGAATGAAGAAAGATTTGGTCACAAGAGTCACTGAAAAATACCTTAAGGCAATCAGAACTTTTCAAGGGGGCCCTTTGCACTGTAATTTTTACTAAAATTACCACATTTATTGAAGGCTATTATTGAATTTTCCAACAAAAAATGACTTGGTGTCAGGAGATCTGGATTTTACCTCCAGCTGTGCTACTGGTGATCTTCAGCAAACCACTTCCTCTTTGGGGGTCTTTCCCCTTATCTGATTATATTACCTCAAAAGTCCTTCCCAGCACTGCCTTTCAAGTTTTCTATGAGTCTTTCTGTTCCTGGTACATATGCTTAGGAAAGGAGGGGCCTGAACTACAGTGGTAGAAATGGAGGTGGTAAGTAGCAGTCAGATTCTGGATAGCTTTTCAAGGAAACACCTGAAGAATGTATTGATGGGCTGAATGCAGAAGTCAAGAAAGATTTGAGATACTGGGTGAATAGCGGTACCACTGATGCAATAGGGAAGTCTGAGAGGAACAGTGGAGAGCAGAAAGTAGGGGATCAGGAAGTTAATTTTGAAAACGGTCTCTTTTTAAAAATTTTATTTAAGTATAGTTGATTTACAGCATTGTGAGAACATGGTCTCTTTTGAGAGGCCTATTAAACATCCAAGTGGAGATGCTGAATAGGCTGAAGTTTGAGAAAAGGTGCAGGTTAAAGAGGAACATTTGAGAGTCATCAGCATACAGATAGTATTTAAAGCTTGGAAATGGTTGAGATCGCCTAAGTAGTGAGTACGGATTGAAAACAGGTAAGAGGACTGAGCCACAGGGCCGTGCAATGCCTGAAAGTCTGAGACAGAAAGAGGAGCCAGACACTGAGAAGTGTGAAAATCGAGGTAGGAGGAAAATCAGTAGAGTGCAGAGTCTTGGATGCAAATGAAAATGTTTCAAGAAAGACGGACTGATCATCTCTGTAAAATGCTGAGAGGGGGATTTAAATGGGCATTGATAATTGATCATTGAAACAGGTAACACGTTCGTTAGTAACTTTGACAAACAACGTTTATATGGTTAGGTGAAAAAGTGAGGGCAAGAAGGAATGGGAAATGAAGATGCAGAGACAGCCCACAGACGCAATTCTCTTTAGAAATTTCCTATAAAAAAAAAAGCAAAGAAATGAGGTTATAGCTCGAGGAAAATGTAGGCTCAATGGGGAGGGGTTCTTTTCACTTGATAAAAGCTATTACAAAATCCTTGTACCGGGCAGAAAGGTCACAAAGTTTCTAGAGGCAGAGAGGGAGAACAGGGAGTATATTTTTTCTAAACGAGGAATTTCCTTTTGAAGGCGGTCTGCATACAGAATTACAAGATGAAGCACAATACAGAAAAGCTCCCTGAAGTGAGGCGGAGATGGGTACGGAGGATTTTAACGGAGGGGAAAATCTTCAAAGAGACGCGGCTCTCAGATCACAGCCAGGGGAAATCCGCCCTCGAGAACCCGAAGTTGCACTCCTTGCAGACCACTCACCCAGCACCAGGACCATCTGGCCGCACAAACAGTAGTAGACGTGAAGGGGCTTCTCGCCGTCGTCATATTCCTCCCGGTCCCTGGTGTCAGAGCAGACGACGGACCGGGACACTACTTTAGGCATACTTCAGAGCGGCAGCCAGGAAACGCTAAGCCAAATTAAGGGTCGCGCAAAAGTGACGTCACACACGCGTCGCGGCTCTTCCAACTGAAAGGTTGGTCACGTGTCAATAGTAGTCACGTGAACTTCCGGGCCTTCCCATTAGTCTAAGATGCACGGGGGATTCCTGGTGTCTGCCAGAACCTCCTTAAGTTCTGGGGGACTGCTTTACTTGGGACTTGGGACACTCTTAATCATTTAAATTATTCATTTATATTACTATATGCATTGCATATGTATATGCATATATGTAACTAGAAATAAAAAAGGGCTATTTAAACTTTATATGCATAATACAGATTTTAAATGTGCCTCTAAATGTGCTCAGACAGTAAAGCGTCTGCCTATGTGGGAGACCCAGGTTCGATCCCTGGGTCAGAAAGATCCTCTGGAGAAAGAAATGGCAACTCACTCCAGTACTCTTGCCTGGAAAAGTCCATCGATGGAGGAGCCTGGCATGCTACAGTCCATGGGGTCGCAAAGAGTCAGACACGACTGAGCGACTTCACCTTCAAAGGAGCTCAGTCCTGGGTGTTCATCGGAGGGACTGATGTTGAAGCTGAGACTCCAATACTTTGGCCACCTGATGCGGAGAGCTGACTCATTTGAAAAGACCCTGATGCTGGGAAAGATTGAGGGCAGGAGGAGAAGGGGACGAGAGAGGATGAGATGGTTGGATGGCGTCACCGACACAATGGACATGGGTTTGGGTGGACTCTGGGAGCTGGTGATGGACAGGGAGGCCTGGCGTGCTGCCATTCAAGGGGTCGCAAAGAGTTGGACACAACTGAGCAACTGAACTGAACTGACTGATTCAGGATGAGTACCTAATGAAGTCAGGAATCTTAGAACTTAGAGATCTAGTTCACATAACGTATAATTCACCCTTTCAAAGTGTATAATTCAGTGGGTTTTAGTATATTCATGAAGTTTTGCAACTATCACCACTACCTAATATTTTCATCGTTCCCCAAAAGAAATCCCTTAGCCGGCACTCTTTCCACCTCTTTCCCAGTCCCTGGCAACCACTAATCTAGCTTTCCGTCTCTCTGGATTTGCCTCTTCTGGAAATTTCTATAAATGAAATCATACAATATGTAGCTATTGGTATCAGGTTTCCTTCAGTTTTGTTTCCAAAGGTCATCCATGTTGTACCATGAATCAATCAGTTAAAAAAAAATAATGAATCACTAAAAAGGAACTTCATTCCTTTTTATGACTGGATAATATTCTGTTGTATGGATATACCACATTGTGTATATTCATTCATCGGTGGACAATTGGATTATTTCCACTTTTGTAGTCTAATGAGTACAGCAGTGCTACTATGAACAGTGGTGAACAGGTTTTTGTAAGAACATATGTTATGCTTTTATGTTTTGTGAGGGCATATGTTCTCTCAGATGTTTACTAAAGAGTGGAATTTCTGGGTCATATGATAACCTTATGTTTAACTTTTTGAGGAACTCCTAAGAATATTACCCAAAGCAGGTTTATTATTTTACATTTACCACCAGCAGTGTATGTGGGGTTCTGATTTCTTCATGTCCTCACCAATAATTATCTTTTTTTTTTTTCCTTATAGCCATCCTAGTGAGTGTGAGGTGGTATCTCATTGCCATTTTGATTTGCCTTTCTCTGATGGCTAATGATACTGAGCACCTTTGCATATACTTTTTTTTTACACTTAAATATCTTATTGGGAGAAATCCCTACTTCTTGCCTATTTTTAATTGGGCTATTTGTTACTATATTGTTGAATCATGAGACTTCATTATGTATTTTTGGATACTCTATGCTAATCAGGTGATTTGCACATAGAGACATCTGAATGATCCCATTTGCCACAGGTTTAGGGAACATCTTCCCACCCTTCTTTCCTCAACCCAGAAACTCTCCCCCAGAATGCTCTTTGTGGAGGACCAGAACCTGGGGCCACCCAGAGTAAGGACATTTAGACAACTTACATTGGATCGTTTCAAGTGACACCATTTGACACTATTTTGGATGACACCAAAATAATGGATTTTTAACAGAGAACTTACTGAAGAAAGCAGGAGTTTGGTGACCAGAAAATTGACAGAATAGCTGGAAGAAGAGTAGTGTTCTAGATATACAAGATGTAAACCAGTGGGAATTTAAAGCCATCTGCTAGCCTTCAAATGAACCTGAGTTCAAGCATAAAAGAAGTATCAAGTCTTTTAAGACTCACAGCATTTTCTCCTTAGGTCTTAGTGCAATGTCATCCCTATAAGTCTATGTTATTTAGTATTTCTTTATCTTCTACTGTGTGCAGGCAATGTGCTTATTAATACAACTCTGGTTGCATAGTGATCAGTTATAAATAGTCTCCCTCCCTCATGTGGCTTAGTCTAGTGCAGGGATGGGCAAAGGGCTAGAGAGTAAATATTTTAGGCTTTGAAAGTCAAGAGGCAAAATCAAGAACTTTACGTAGGTATTTATATCACTAGAGAAAACAAATTTTCACAAATGTTTTATCAATGGAATTCAAAATATAATAATTGAGTATAATTTTTCATAATACAGCTCTACTAGCGAGAGGAATGACATTCTTTTATGAAGAGGATAATATTTCAATATTTCAATAGCATTCAAAGTGAGTGTTTCCTATTATCAAAATCAGTTACAGTTTTTTTTTTTTTTTTTTTTTTTGCCATGCCTCGAAGCATGTGGGATCTCAGCTTCCAACCAGGGATGGAACTCATGCCTCCTGCAATGCAAGTGCAGAGTCCTAACTACTGGACCACTGGGGAATTCCCTTTTATTTTTTAATACAATTTTAAAGGTTTATAAATTGTTTCAATTTGTCAAGATTGCTAAGAATCTCATTTTTCATCTGTAATAAAAATTTACAACTTTATTTTTTCAAAAGAATTGACAAATTGCAAGCAACTGTTAATAAAGGTCTTAATAAAAATCAGCTACAGACATTTATCTGTTAATGCTTATCTGTAGTAGTGAGATTTTATGTTTCATCTTTGAGAAAAATCATAACACGGATAAGTGCTGCCATATACTGATATCAATCTACAAGCATCTGAGTTTTAATTGAGCATATTCATCTCTTGGGGCTTCCCTGGTGGTTCAGCAGTAAAGAATACACCTGAAATGCAGGAGATGCAGGTTCAGTCTCTGGATTCAGAAGATCCCCTGGAGAAGGAAATGTCAGCCCACTCCAGTATTCTTGCCTGGGAAATCCCATGGACAGAGGAGCTTGCTGGGCTACAGTCTTTGGGGTTGCAAAAGCGTCGGATGCAACTTAGCGACTAAACAACAATTCATCTCTTAGATAGCACTTACAGAATTCTGTCAGATTCTTCTCTTGACATTTGCGTTTTAGCATGTTGTTACATTGCAGAATGATCACTTCCAATTGATGTTTAAGTGGGAGTTCCTCAATTGCACAGTTAAACTGTTTTTGAAATACAGAAATTTCCAAAAGAAAAAAGAAAGAAATACAGAAATTTCCTTTGCACTCACATCAGGGTCCATAAAACACCATGGGTTTTATGTTCAGAAAATGTATCCACAGCAAATTCATGTGGGAATGCAAATCTAGTCTGTTTTAACTTTTAACAGCACCGGAAGTGATTAAGTAACTAGACATTACTTGTGGTTCGAAAAGTGCCAGTTGTCATTGAAATGATTTCACTGCAGCATAAATGTCACATGTAAGAACCATTTTTGCTTTGTAATTGTAGGTTAAATGTATTAAATAACATTATTAAGTCTCCAGCAAAAGCTAATTCCATTCAGTATTCAATAATAGTGAATGGAATAGTTGAGGGTGGTTCTTCTGGCTCAGAAAATTTTCCCAATTCCAGTCATGAGCTATAAAAATACAAAAACAGATGAAACAACAGTGACAAAAACCCTTACAACCGCTAAGCTGTTGAACTGCTGTTAGTTGGTCAAGTTAAAATATTCAGCCTCTATATCTGACAAAAATTCATGAAACTGACAATGTTTAGTCCACGAGAGAGAATGAGGTTCACTGTTGACACGAATGGTTGAGTAACACAAGATAGACTAAAATATTTTCCTGTGAAGTACCTATTGTTCAGTAAGATAACAAATAACTATAGGATTTAAGCAGCTTCCATTTTTGCAAGTTTTGTACATTTGCCCAACTAAGCCTTTTTCTCCTTCATACATATTCAAAATGCATCTTAGCAGATTCTACTTCAGGTTGTATTGAATTAGTGCTTTCTTGACTTGAAAATATTCTCATCTGAGGTCATCTACAGGCTGTCTGTATTCTTGGGCTTCCCTTGTGGCTCAGCTGGTAAACAATCTGCCTGCAATACTGGAGTCCTGGGTTCGATCCCCAGGTGGGGAAGATCCCCCGGAGAAGGGAAAGGCTACCCACTCCAGTATTCTGGCCTAGAGAATTCCATGGACTGTGTAGTCCATGGGGTCACAAAGAATCAGACACAACAAGCGACTTTCACTCACAGGCTATCCATACAGGTCAATTCTTCCACCATTTTAAACTCAGCATTGACCCTCTGAGTAAACAACAACAATTGAGGAGTATTGTTAAGATCTGTCAACTTATCAAGAGCCAAGGGAAAACACTTGAAACCGTTTGCCCTGTTTTTAAAAACTTACTATCGGTGTTGCTTCCAGTGTCCTCAATTTCTGAGCCACTGTTCTTGCTGAAAGTCTTTAAAAAGTTTATTTTCCCTGGACACATTTCTCTGGCTTTTGCAATCAAACATTATTTAATTAACTCACCACCAGTAAGTAGATGGTTTTCTTTGCTTGGCTCACAAATGAACCACTCGGAAACTTACTTTGGCAGCAACCTCATTTTCATTTTTCACTTTTGTGAAGAATTCTGCTATGATAAGATATTCTATTTTAAACTTTCTAATTTGCCTAACCATTGCTTTCCTGTGAACTGGGAACATTGTGATGAATACTTAGTTTGGTAATGTCAAGGTATATTGTATTCTTTTAGCCATGCTATAGCATCGCTATGTAATAAACACAGTGTTTTGACATCTAAATTGATGACCAAGTCATCTACACTCCACCATGCCTTGAAAGCACAACATTTAAAATCCACTTTCTTATTTTCTTGTTTTGACATGCTAGGCATGCAGTTGTAATTTTTTTTTAAATGCCAAAACATGGTGAAAGAAGTGGTTCCCAAAACACTGTTGCTTTAACCATGTCACTGTGATTTGTAGTGGACTGACCAACAGTGGGAACTGGTGAGGGCACCACACACTTTCTGTCACAGCTACTCTATCATTGCAGCACAAAAGCAACCATAGTGAAACTTTATTTATGGACATTGAAATTTGAACTTCATATCATCTTCATGTGCCATGAAATATGATTAAATACTATCCTTCTTTTGACTTTTGCAACCATTTCAAAGTATAGAAACACGTTCGTAGCTGGCAGGCCATAGGAAAAAAGCCAGCAGGCTGGATTGGGTTACACAGTCTGCTGGTGGGTGTGGCTGGTTTGATTTTATTCTCATATGCAACACTGTGGCCATTTGTATCCATTTTCTTTTGTTGCTGTAACAACTACCACAAACTTAGTGGCTTAAGAAGACACAAATTGATTGTATTACACTTCTGGAGAGCAGAAGTCCAAAATCCTTCTCACTGGTCTAGATTCAAGATGTTAGCCAGGCTGACTGCTCCTAGAGGCTCCAGGGGAAAAGTCATTCTCTGCCTCTTCCAGTTTCTAGAGGCTTCCAGCATCCCTTGGCTCGTGGCTGCATCATGCCACTTTCTACCTCCATCATCACAGGACCTTCTCTGAATTCAGACTCCTCCTACCCTCTTATAAAGATCCATGTGATTACATCAGGGCCACCTGTTTAACCCTGGCTAATCTCCTATCTCAATATTCTAAATTTACTCACACCTGCAAAGTCCCTTTTGCCATATAAAGTAACACGTTCACAGGTTTAGGACGTGAAGATCATGAGGAGGGTGCATTATTCAGCCATGCCTTTGTTTCCCTTGATTCAGCAGTTCAGCGCATAGTGAAATCCTATGTTCATGGCCCTAATTTCCCCATTTCTTTCTTCCCTCTGTCCCTCCCTCCCTCCCTCTCTTTCTCTCCTTGTGTCCTAGGGGCCATAGGACACTATTACCTTTACTGCCAAGAACACACACTGTGACAACTATTGTCTCCTGTAAGTGAGCCTCTTGACTTGTCTTCCAAGATTTATATTAGAGTCAAGAAAAATCTTTTGATTTTATTTTCTGTTCCTTGGCCATAGGAAAAAAGCTAGCAGGCTAGATTGGGTTATATAGTCTGCCTGTGGGTGTGGCTGGTTTGATTTTATTCTCATATGCAACACTGTGGCCATTTATATCCATTTTCTTTTGTTGCTGTAACAAACTACCACAAATTTAGTGGCTTAAGAAAACTCAAATTGACTTTCTTACACTTCTGGAGAGCAGAAATCCAAAATCCATCTCACTGGTACTCATTTGCACTAAATTTTATTGACGGAAGTGGAAACTATAGAAAAATAAATTCCATGCCTTCACTGGCTAACAGAAATACAAACTCCCAGCCTCATAAGGCAGGAAATGATATTTTATTTGGTCTCTCACTTCAATCTGAAATAGTTCAGGAAAACCACAATCTATTTTGAAAGCAAAAATGAAAGTCTAAATTTCCCTAGTCATATAGTCCCATATTTCCACAGTCCTCCCTTTTAGGAAAATTCTCAAATCCTTGCCTATGAACAATTATTTTTTATCTTCTCTGCAGTTGCATTGCTAACACATGCATGCATGCTCAGTTAGTTGCTCATTCATGTCTGACTCTTTGTGACCCTATGGACTGTAGCCCACCAGGCTCCTCTGTCCATGGGATTTTTCAGGCAAGAATACTGGAGTGGGCCGCCATTTCCCCCTGTAGGGGATCTTCCCAACTCAGGGATCGAACCTGCATCTCCTGCATTGCAAGCAGAGTCTTTACCCCCGAGCCATCAGGGAAGCCCACATCGCTGACAAACTGGTCTTTTAATTGAAAAGGACTTCTAGTTTCTTGACCCCTGTGCTTGGGAGGGAAGAGGGGATGCTTGCCTATGTAGAAGGTAGTTCTTCAAGATATCAAGGTGGGAAGGGGGGTGGAAGGAAGGCTTGGCCAGCTCTGCTATAGTTAGTACATTCCAGTCGTATAACCGTCTGTGCTGGAGAACCATCTTCTGTGTGCTGCTTGCTATGACAACCCTGCTTCTGATGAGGAATGTGGGGGCACAGTGTTCCTGCAATGCAATTCCACTCTGCAGTCAGGCAACGCTCTCCCCACACCCTGGTGCCCTGGGGCTCCCAAAGAGCTACTCCTTAGCCATACAGCAAAGGGGTTTCAGAAAACAGACAAGCCCACAACACACTCACACGCATCTCTAGCCATCAGTGAGTTTCAGACATTTATACCCAGTCCCTTATATCCAGAAACCTCCCAGACCTCACCTCCTCTCCAGTGTACTATATACCATTTCTCAGTGGGATGTTTTCAGTACACCTCTCTCAGGCTCAAACACCTATAAAAGCTGCCTAGCAAGCCTGAATTCCTCATCCTCACACTTGAGGGCATTTAATCAACTTCTGTCATCCTCACTTTTCCAAGTCAAGGTCTTGACAGTCTGCATTAGCCTCTCTAATCTGCCCACTATCCCCAGATCCTGGCTAAGCCCTATGTCCACGTCTGTGTTGTTCAGGAGCCACTTGTGTTCTTCCCTCCCTAGCCCTGCTTTCATCTCTTCTGAAGCAACACTGAAATAAACCCATTTCAGGAAGCTTGCTCTAACCCCACCATATTGATGATACCCCTGCTGTACAGATTCTTCAGCATCTGTGGAGTCACTTGTTTCTGCTCCGTAATTTGCTGTTGCTCTGGAGGCAGAATTCTAAGATGCCACCCCCTTCCTCAAGATTTCTGGTCACTTCTCGAGCTATTCAGTCAAATGGTAATCTGAGTTCTGCTATCAGGCAATTTTGCCGATGTAATTAAGGTGCCAAATGAGATGACTTGAAGATCAGGAGATTATCTGGGGTGGGCCTGACCTAATCAGTTAAGGCCTTAAAGTGAGCTGGGCTCTTCCTAAAGAAAGAGATTCAAATTGTGAGAGGAAAAGAAATATATTTTTTTAAAGTGTGATAGGGATTTGGTGGGAGAGAAATTCTCTGCTGCTGGATCTGAAGATGGAGTAGGCCACATGGCAAGGAGTGTAGATAACGTCTAGGAGCTGAGACTGGTCCCTGGCTGGCAGCCAGTAAGGAAATGGGGCCTTCAGTCCTGCAACGACAGGGAACTAAAGTTGGCTAACAGCTTGTGGCAATTTGTTAAACATCAATAGAAAACTAATGCACTTGCTTTCATAAATCTTGCTTTTGTTGATTCCATATGAGTGTATTAGTAGACAGCAAGCTCCTAGATGAGAGGAAAAGGAAGTTTTTAAATTTACTTTTGTACCCCCTTCCCACCACAGCCATGTGATGGTATATTAGGGAGATTTGCTTAACTGATATATTAGAATTAATGGGAGATATAAATCCTTAGCCATGAGAGTACCTGTTGTAAAGCAGCAGCTAGAATCATTACCATTGTCAAGTGCCTCCTGTTTCCCATTTTAGAAACAAATTCCTGCATATCTGATATCTTCTGGATATCTTCAGGTAGATGTCTCACTAGTCCCATGAATTCAGCAAGTCCCCAGATTTTCTCTCCTCAAACTGCCCTTCCCCTCTCTTTTCCCTTATTCAGGTAATGGTACTTCAAACTCCCAATTATCTTGGGGGTTAGAACTTGAGCCTTTGTTTGGCCACACTGCACTTGGAGGCTTGTGGGGATCTTAATTCTGGGACCAGGGGTTGACCGGTGCCCCCTGCATTGGAAGCACAGAGCCCTAACCCCTGAGCCACCAGGGAAATTCCCAGAACTTGAGCCTCCGTAGACTCCTTCCTCTCTCTTGTCCTCACGTTCTGTTGGCAAGTCCTCTCCGTTTTTATTGTCATTGACTGGTTCACTACCTCTCACCTGGAATACTTCAAGAGTCTTCTAGTTGCTGTCCTGGGACCCGTCTCCAATGAGTACAGCTCTGATCACCTTGCCTTTCTGCTCAACCAACTTCCAAGGAAGCCATTAGCTTGGCATTCAAAACTCTCCCTGAGTGAACCTAAACCTACTTTTCTCATGTTTCCAAAAAATTCTTAAATGAGTATTTTGCCTACCTTCTATGTTATTTGGGGTTGACCTTTTTAAAAAATATTCTTTAAAACTGTTATTGCTTTTGCAGGTCCACATACTAACTGTGACTCTTCCCTGCAACCTACAGCTTTTCCACCTGCATCTTACCGTTCCTTTTACTTCAGACTCACTGCTCTTCCAATTCTCTGCAATCGGATATTCTCATACCCTTGGACTCTTCTGAACATATAGTAGCCACTTGGCTTGTTGAACTGTCAAGGGGAAATGTGGTTCCAGAGCCAAATTGTGAGTGCCCAAAGCTAAAGCCTCATTCTCCTTGCCTCCAGCTCTCATTCCCTCTCCAGGACACACACCATCATTTCATTCTGCTTTGGGGGTGATCATCGGCCTAAATGTTGGGTCCCGCACATGCATCCCATAGAGAAGGGACCCTTACTCTTTGGATGTTCAGTGATTTTGACCAGTCACACAGCTTCCTCCCCAGTTTCCCGTGTCCGTAGGAGGTGTACCCCCTAGAGTTCCGGCTTTAGGAGAACCGGTTTCGCCTTCGTCCACTCTGTCCTCACTGAGATTGAGACTTCAACCTTCTCCCCCTCAACCACTGTGTGCACTTTAAATAAGTGATCTGATCTCAAAAAAAAAAAAAAGAAGTAAAAGGAAAACCAGAAAAAAAGCTTCCCATGGTTCGTCTTAGAATTGGCAAGTGAAGGTGGACCGATTCCACCACCCGATCCTTTTGCATTCCCGGCAATTAACATGAGGCCCACAGCTTGCTTCTCACCCTGGCTCCCCGCGTCCCTTAGGGGTTTAATGACCTAAGCAACTTTCCGTCCCTCCACCCCTGTCCCGTCTTGGTACGGCCTGTCCGGCGTTCGGCGTTCCACCCCCGTTCTTTCCTTCCAGGTTGGTTCAGCCCCGGTCTACTCTGGGGTGGTGCTAAGCCGGCGCCAGACCGACCCTCGACTTAGGAGAGGCAGTGCGGTTCCTCTAGGTGCTTCTCCGTTGGTTCCTCCGGCTTCCTCCGCCTCCTCACCACCCGCGGGGACCCGAGAGCTCGGTGTATGCCCCACCCCTGACCCCGCTAGAGACATGTCCACCCCGGCTCGGCGGCGTCTCATGAGGGACTTCAAGAGGTAACCCGCCCGGGACTCTGGGGGCCAGGGGCTGCGGCCGGGGCGCAGGGCGGGGCCGGCAGCGGGTTTGGCTGGCGGCGGGGGCTGGATAGCGGGAGGTGCCTGTGTTGTTTCCCTGAAGGTTGCAGGAGGATCCTCCAGCCGGAGTCAGCGGGGCTCCGTCCGAGAACAACATCATGGTTTGGAACGCGGTCATTTTTGGGTGAGTCTGCGTTCAGGGTGGTGGTGAGAGCTGGGGGACCCGTGTGCCCCCTGGGACTGGCCCGGTGCGGAGGCGGGGACTGAGCAAGAAGGTTTGGGGCTCGTTGGGCCTAGGCGCCTCCCCGAAGCCTGTGCCTCGATTAGCTCGGTTCCCGCTGCCAGGGGAACCATTTGGGGTTCGGAGGGGGGCGGGGCGGGGAGCGGTGGCGCTTCGGCTTGCCTGGGGTTTCGGAGCCCCAAAGCTCTCTTGGTAGTGGCTTTGCAACCCGGGAAGCGGTGGTTTACCAGAGGTGGGGCGAGCAGAGCTCATAATAGCCACCTCCTCAGATGAACCGGGGAGAGAGGAGCCCCCGCTGCGGGAACTGACTTGTTTCTCTCTGTGTTGCAGGCCTGAAGGGACCCCGTTTGAGGATGGTAAGAGAGTTTCTTTACCCACCTTTCGGGACCCTGATCTTCTGGGGAAAGGGTTTCCCAATCAGCCTGGAAGTGCTTCCTACTTAATAACGCGCTTTCCCTGGCCTCTGCCTACTAAACGCTTGAGAAGAGTCCAGTCTGTGGCAGGTTGTCCGCTTGAGTAAAACTGCACCTTTTTTCCTGCTCCTTAAAAAAAATCTGAGTAAGGCAGTCACTTTTTAAAAGGAGCATGATACCACTGATGTTAAGGATTTGTGAGGTTTGGGTTGTGATCCTGCTAAATTCAGCACCACCACCCCCTCCATCAGGATACTGAGTTAGGATCAACCCAACCACTTGCTGATAGACTCGGAGACCCCAGGGACCATCCGGTTCAGAATTCTGTCATAAGGGTGGGAACTGTGTTCAGCAGGTGCTTCATGTGTGTTGTTGGATGTTGAATGGATGCAGGAATCCCTTGCACACAACTGTCTGGTTTCTACAATCTGACATTGAGTGCTTTTCAGCCTCACTGCTTTAAGATGGTCTTTAATGACACCTTCAATAGCCAGCTTGTTGTTTCATATTTTTAAATGAGTTTTCAGCATGTGCTTTTATCAAGACTTTATGATCAGTGATCTCAAGGCAGTTTCACAATTGAGGGGAGCCTTAATGTACTCTCTTACCAGTATCCAACTTACTTCAAGATACTACACGTACTTATAGGTACATGATTTTTAGGTTTAGGTTTGACTTTTAAAAACACACTAAGTTGCTTTCTAAGGACTTTTTAAAGCTTCTTGTTTTGATATAATTATAGATTTGTGTGGAGTTGTAATAATAATACAGAGAGACCTTGTATACCCTTCACCTGTTCCCCCCTCTCCCTTGGTAACATTTTGAATGACTGTGCACAACCAGGAAATTGACATTGATATAGTTTTATGTGCACTTAATTGTGTGTGTATGTGTGTGTGTAGTTAATTGCTTTTGAAAGCTTAATGCATTTAAAAAGATGATTAAAAGTATTTGAACTGCTGATTGACATCTTTAATATTTGAGGTATTTTTAAACAGAAAAGGGTCTGTTATTTATTTTCTTCTCAATGCCTTGTATTCCTTTGGTCACAGAGCATTTGAGAGAGATCTGTACACATATGCACACACATATGCATACACCTCCATTTGAAGGTGGCAACAAAAGTATTTCTACAAACTACTCAGTAGAAACAAAGTTGCCTAGTCAGATTGCCTTTGGATGTTACCAACCACAGGATGTTGTGAGGTAAATGAGTATCAACTAATTCTAGGATTTGTTTCAAACACTGAGATTTCTCTAGCAGACTGTATACAAACTTGGATACTTTTCGTTTCTTCTCTGCCTTCACCTCCTGGGTAAATATCACTGTTCTTCAGTGCTTTGATAAAAAGAAATGACAGGAGGGGAGTGTGATCCTGAAGGCATACTACTTTGGTGTGTGCGGTAAATCATTTGAACTGATCTGATCCATAGCAAAAGCTAGCTAGGCTTAATTTTCCTCCTTTAGATCGGTGCTGGTTCTTCATACTTAAGCTTTATGTGCAAATTAGCTGTGTATTTGCTTTAGCTCCAGCAGGCTTTATTTTCATTGGCTTCTTTTTTCCTCCTGATTTTATTCGGACTGCTTTATGCTGGGCACAACTTTATTAATAGTACATCGCTTTCCTAGGGGTTGGCAACTTAAATATTTCAAGGGTGCTTCTCTCGCTTTAAGTGGTATGAATTGGAAAAGTACTTATGGAATCCATTATCTACCTGGACCTTCCCCCTTGACATTACTGGTTCTATTTTTGATGATGTCTCTCTCCACCCTTACATTACTGAAAGGAATTACTCAGGCTAAATGACAGTACCCTTTTCTGATTCATTCTTTTGAGTAGTCTGCTATCCCTGAATGCTTCCTCAGGTGTCTCGAACACTAACCAAGGTTACAAGAATTTTTTTACCATTTAAAAATACCTCATTTACAGCTAGGAAATTTACTGGAAAGGCTCGATTAGGAACAAGTGGCATAGTTGATTTTGCTGTTGCCAATGTATGATATAAATCAACAGTTTCAAAACTACTTTTGCTGATTCCTTGTAACCATCTGGAGCAGACATTTCCAGAACAGTTAGGCCCTAGTTAAAGAGCTGAACTTTTAAAAATAGGAACTCTTCAAGGTATTTCTATTTAACTTCACACACTTGAAGTAAGAGGACTATGTTCCCAAGAGCTTACACTACCAAACAAAACATTGGGGGTAAATGCGTCTTCATAAAATATCTTGGCATGTATGCTGAATATGAAGGTTAAGAAACAATGTATTCTCCACCGCATCATCTGAAAATTGTGAATAGAAATAGTAAGATACTAGTATTTGATTTTTCAGTGGATGTATTCTTAAGAATTTGGTGTCTTTTTTTTTAAATGAATCAAAAGTCCACAAGGGGTGTTCTTAAGGTATATAAATCCTGTAATGAAGGTTGGTTATTATCTTAAAAGCCAGACTTTTTCAATCATCAAAAAAATTTAAGTATATGTACTTTGCTTCCTCCTCAGGGGTCACAAACTGGTGGCTAAATGGCAGAAAACACAGAGGTGCTTTCTTTGGCCAGTACAATATTTTCAAAAGTTGAATTTGTGACTGTTTTTAGGCAGAACATACACTAACCAAATCACTCCCTATTGCCATACATCAGCCATTTAACACATTTATATAGTTGTCCGGGTCCCTAGGTATAGATGGATTAATTCATACTTTCCTTACAATGTTATGGCCTCCTCAGGAAGATAAAAAATCAGTACAGGTTGTGTACAATAATGGCGAGGCTTAAGTTTTCAATTATTTTAAAGCCTAGCCTTCTAAATATTCAGAGGATAAGCTTAGGCTCAATTGCATAATATTAATTCTAGGATTTTAAATATGCTTATTGTTCATTTTGGATATCTCAGAAATTGCAATGAAACTTGTACTGAAGAGGTTCTCATTGTTTAATGCAGCTAAAAGTATGAAACATCCCTTTAAATGTGTACTTTGAGTAAGATGTGGGTAAGTCCTACTAATTTATATTCATATTGACATAAGCAGGTGGTTTCACTTCTCAAGATATTAAGTAAGCTGTTCTAAAAGACTTGACTAACTTCTTTGGTAGCTAGGTAACCACCTTGTTGAACTTTTCAGCAAGCAGTAGGCAGAAAGCTCAAGTCAAGGGTTTTGTGAACCACTAGCTTATGTTCTCAACTTGCGTTTCACTGTGAGTGTTTGGTGTAGGTCAGAAAGAAAGTACTATCTAGTACTTGAATTCATTAATTGTATTTTTCTTACTGATGATGGTTTGGATTTTGGGGTTTTGCCTCCTTCAACTGGGTCTAGAGATGTGAAACTGTTGAATTTATGAAGTACTTGTTTTATATCACTGTGCATCTTTGCCTCATTTAAACCTCACAACAGTGTTATATAGTGAGCATTATTATTAACCCATTTTCCAGATGAGGAACTTGAAGTATAGTCAAGCAGCTTCCCCCAAGGTTTCATAACAAGCAAGTAGCAAAGCAAGGATTTGAACCTAGATCTGACTGCAAAACTTCTGCTTTGCCCCACTGTTTATACTTATGCTTGCCTTCTGTGTGGCTTTACCACCTTTAAGTACCCTATTTAATGATGGTTTTAATTTAAAGTATCTGGGAGCTCTGCACACTATTAAATCTGTCCAATTTTAGAGCAATTTCTTGATGATAAATCTCTAAGCTATAATTTAAATATATATCAACACTGAGCCAAATGTGTTTATACTTGAGATACATAAGGAAACTCAAAGTTTTGAACTCACACTCATTCCCACTTTTTCTTGCATATTATAATATTAGTAGAACCAAAAAGGAAGAACTATGCTTTCTCCCTAAAAAATAGGAAGAGTTATGACCAGGTGGTGATAAAGGTGAAGTGTGTTCTGATGGACTAGAGCATGTTTATCCATTTCAAAATACTATACTGTTTGTCCTTAGTTATAATTCATAGTATCTTTAGATCTGACTTAAAATTTTAGCGAGTAAAAATAGTTTGTTGAATATGTCTCCGTATGTTGCATTTTACATTATTCTGAAACTTTGGGACACATGTTCATACCAAGGGGACCTTTGTTAGCAAATTGTTTACTGTGAGTTTGCTGGTAGAAAACACACATTTTGGTATTGTTAAACGTAACATCTAGGAGTAAAATGATTGTGATCTTTTTTCTTAAGTGGAAAGGTGGAATGGAAGCAAGGAAGAAATAAATTCCTAACTCTGAAGGAACCAGTAACACATTATAATCTTATTCGAAGTGTGGTCTATTGTATTAGAATAAGTAATGTATTAAATGGACCAGAGTAATAGAGTGGAACATGCATCACCTTATACCAGATAGTAACTAATTCCTTAAGATTACTTGAAGAAATTTCAGTCAGGAAAAAACAGTTGCCCGGTTGTTTTCTTGAATTTATTAAAACCAATTAAAAATAACATCTTGAAGGAAATAATCTCCCCGAATCACAACTTCCAACAATTCTTTTTTTTTTTTTGGCTGTACCTCATGGCATGTGGGATCTTAGTTCCCCAACCAGGGAATGAACCCACATCCCCTGCTCCCCTGCAGTGGAAGCATGGAGTCTTAACCACTGGACCCCCAGGGAAGTCCCCCAATAATTCTTGAATTAGACCCAGCTTGTCTTATAAATAAGTTTCTAACCTAGTATGTTTTAGGGCCTCCCGTGACCTTAGTTGACACATATTCAAGAAAAATAATTTGTTTCAATGGTAGCGTAAACAAACATCATTAGAAAGAACTTTACTGGAGATACGAATGCAATCTAATGTGATTTTAAAATTATTTCTGCCATTAATTCCCTCCATTAGTGTGAATTATTGAGTTGGTTTTATAGTTAAGTACCTTGTGAGTCATACTTAAGGGTTTTTAAGAGAGACTGTGAAGTTTTTTCTGGCTTACATTCAATTATGTTTTCATTATAGAGTTGCTATTACATGAAAAGGAGCCAGGGAACACTTTTATACTTATTCCCTGCTATTGTAAAAATAATTTGATTGTTGATTTGTATTTCTAGCATTGGTTTTTGAACCTTTGTGCTCATTCTTTCTAGTCCATTTAAAAATCACTGGAGAATTTAAGATGACAGCTGATGAAAATTGGACTTTATTAAGGTCTTTCAGTCTTCTAAAGGAGGAAGGCCAAATTTTGGCTGTAGTTGCTTGTCATTTTAAGGATGTCTTCAAAATATACAGGGGCTAAAGTTATCCCGCAGGCAGTAATTTTGAGTTTAAGATAGCTGTATTTAAGTTTGGAGGAGAATAATGGAAAAACAAAAAATGAATCACCTTTGAGTAGTGCTTCTCACACTGTTCATTTTTAGGGCAGTTCCTAGAGCTGTACCTCTTACCTGGTCTCTTTCCTCTCTACTCTATATCTTTGCATTATTTCATATAATACTTGAAAAACAAGTCATGTAGCATTAAAAACAAAGTACTACTGAACAAAATGATAAATGTTTTCTTAAGCCTTGCTTTTCTAATTACAGGAACCTTTAAGCTTACAATAGAATTCACTGAGGAATATCCAAATAAGCCACCAACGGTTAGATTTGTCTCTAAGATGTTCCATCCAAATGGCAAGTATCTCTTTTTAATAGAGTATTCTAAATTGCTGTACTGTTTATTTGGGGAAGTATTCCACATTTCCTATTTATTCGTCTGTAGAACCTGAGTATTTGTGTAGGCATCTTACTGTTTCTGAAAGCTGGTCTTGTTCGTGGTGGCCTATTGCCGTCTTGGTCTAGGTCCTAGAATGAAGATGTGAAGGGACACTGACTTTGTTTGGAAACTGAGAGCCTTCTGGTTTTGATGATTTTATCATTTACTTAATAAATAAAAATAAAGGTGTCCTTGAGGTTTCCTTTTAATGTAAGGCCAGATTGGGGTAATTTTGTGTTGTAATTATATTCACTAGCATTTAAAACAACCATTTTCAGCTTTGGATGCATATCAGAATTAGCATGGAACATTTAAAAGCTATGGATGCCCTGGCCTCACTCCAGACCTGCTGAATATCAGATTCTGTGGTTAAGGTCCAGGTATACAATATATTAGAAAAGTACCACAGGTGATTCTAACTTAGTACTTCACTTTTTTTCCCTTCCTAGTAGCAAGCCTAGAACAACTTGCCTTTTATTCAGGTTAATATTCCAGGGCATCAGGTATTTTTATCTTCATGCCAAAATGAAACTTTGTGAACTCTGAGCTATCTTTTGTTATTTCAGTAAGAGGTAGTGTTTAGAAATTTGGTGGAATGAATTTCCCATAAGCCTGTGGATGGCTAGGAACCCTGTTAAAAAAAAAAAGTGTGTGGTTTCCTGGATAACAGGACAGTCTTTTCAGAATAACAAGCACTAAGTATCTTCCAGTTTTACACAAATTATATTTGACATTCTCTGATCATCCCAGTTGTTTCACTAGTAGTGATTATGACACTTCTTTTAGGAATATAATTGAGAAGCAGCTTAGGAATCTTTTGTAAACCTCAAAAGTATTCTTGACTCTATTTGTCTTGACTATGATGTTAAAACCTTAATGGTTTTGTTATGTTTAACATAACCTACTTCTATGCTCTTAGTCTATGCAGATGGTAGCATATGTCTGGACATACTTCAGAACCGTTGGAGTCCAACCTATGATGTGTCTTCCATTTTAACATCCATACAGGTGAATTTTCCTTAATGTGACTATCCTTTGATCCATTTATATTAGCAGTTGTTTTTTGAAAGTCATAAGTTAAGTAAAAAGTAGGTCATTAAGACCTAAGCCACCAGAAAACATATTTGCCTAGCTATAGCAGACTAGTGTAACTGAAGATTATCATGCTGAGAGCAAATTTAGCTGCTACCTAGGATAATTCAAGTGATTATATCTAGGCACTGAGGAACTGACTTGTTACAAAATGTCTCTATAGTCTCTACTGGATGAACCCAATCCCAATAGTCCAGCAAATAGCCAGGCTGCTCAGCTGTACCAGGAGAACAAGCGGGAGTATGAAAAACGTGTTTCTGCGATAGTAGAACAGAGCTGGCGTGACTGTTGACCTGGGTGGAAGAAAAGAAGCAGCAGTCATAAGGAAAATATGTATCGATGTGTTTGTCATCTTCCTGTTCTTCAGTGTCATTACATTTACTTTATTAAAAGCAAAATAGCTGTTGTGCCGTTTCCATTCTTCCCTTGCCAAGCTTTTCCTATCCCTTCTACCCTCTCCTTAAACATCAGAGAACACCCTCTATGAAATCAAATGTACTGTACCTGGGTTACGTGCAAAAATACTAATGCTTAATTTCCCTTCTCTTGTATCTTATTTACAGTTTTAGGGCAGTTTTGTGTTACTCTACACTAAGCTTTTAAAATGAATTGTTTTACAAGTGGTGCTTATGCATAGCTTGATGACAGGAACGTTGTTTTTAACAAAATGATTGCTGAAGCCTTCACCCTGGCTGGTCCTTCACTTGTGTTAGATTTAGAAGTGAATTTTTGGAATATGGCATGTAGAAAAAAGGGAAACAAATCCTTGTAAACATCCACTTTGAAAGAGCAGTGGAAGCTTAAAAGGCTGTGATACTAAGATTTAATCAATGTGAACTAGTGAACTATTTTTTACTGAAGGAAGGAAGAATGTTAAAAGACTTGGCCAAAGGAGTGCCACAATCATGTTAACTCACACATCCTCTCCTTGCAAGATATTCACTGGACACACCCAAGCTAAGTTTCAGAATACTGCAGTCTTCTGGATTTTCACTTTTTAAAGAGGTGTGGGAGCAGAGGAATGGAAACAATCATTAGTTTTTAATTAAGCTAAGAAGGTTGGAGAAACTTTAATCTTTTTAAAGGAGCTATTCTGCCCTATGTAAACAAATTTATAATCCCACATTGTTTTTCTTTTAGTTTCAATTAACTCAAGGAAGGGAACATATCTGTGGCAAACTGTTTTCCACTCAAATCCTCAGTTAATGCTGCATGCTTTAGTTTCTTCCTCCCTTTCAGTATTATAAGAACATTAAAATCAATGTTTGCAGTCTTTTCTTTGAATATTTATACTTTTAGACAGTACCTTTAAGTAGCAGTGTGGGACAAGGCTTGTAAATGTTTTGTCTGATGTTCCATTGTCATCTTTTGTGCATTTATCACTCTTTTAAATCTAACTTTGCATAAGTAACCCATGTAAAAAATGTACATTTTTCAAAACTTGTAAATAAAAATAACCTTAAAATTTTGTAGTCAAAGTATAATTATATTTTAGCTGAATATGAATACAGATCCTGGGAGAGGGAAAAGAGAAGATATTGCTGGAGAGGACCTTTATTCTTTTCAGTCTTAAGTATTTCATGCTTTTTAAAACATTCTAACAGAATGTAAAACTATTCAAACAAAGTTATTTCAGCATATATTATATATAGGCAATTAAGGGAATGAAACTGCTAACTAGGGAGAATTAACCTGGATATTTACCATCATCCTTAGAGACTAAGGTCTAACATTAATCCTGACATTCCACCTCTTAATAAAAGCCTTAGCTTAAAAAATAAACTACTATAAAATGGTATTTTAAGTCTGGAGTAAAGTTTTGGAATACAGGTATCCTCAGTGTTACCTTGTTTAAACAAAACTTTCTTCTGAGGAGCAACCTAGTTCATTTTATAGAGACAAGGACAATGACTGGAAACTCACTTCTTAACTTGGTCGGGGGGGCGGTGATAAATGAAATTTAAGTCCTTCTGGTGTATTTAAAGGAGATTCAACGTGAGGGAGTTCATCCTACACTGAACACATGAACTGGTTAGATTCACCTGGGAACAACGTCCTTAAATACTTTCTTGTAAGTTCATTTCTGCTTCTAAGTAGAATGACATTAAATCAGTATTTGGCAGATTAGTTTTACATAAATTTCTTCATCCTACTGTGGCTGGATTTTTTTTTTTTTTTTTTTTTTTTTTGGCTGTGCTACATGGCTTATGGTTAGATCCCTAACCAGGAACTGAACATGGGCCATGGCAGTGAAACCACCAAGTCTTAATCACTGGACCACCAGGGAATTCCTGTGGTTGGGTATCTTGAATATTGACACTTACTCGAAAAAATTAAGGTGAGATTGACTTATCCATGTTTATTATTTTTTTCTTTCATACACCTCCTCAGAAACACTATTCCCAGTATCTTTCATGGGATAATCCTTTTAAAATCTTACAACAGCATCAACAAACTGACTTCCCCAAAGCATCATATCCATGGTCAAAGGCACCACAATTCATTCATTTCAAAGTTTAATGCATATTTGCCTTTTTTCTTTACAATTTTTTTAAACAAATGCCACAGGCTAACAGCGCCATACACTAATTTGTAACAATCATAAATTTAAAACACATATATGAGGGCCCCTTTCAAATGGCAGATTGAACTTGAATCTTCAATTCTGCACCTGCTGGTATGGCAAAGGGAGTATGATGAAGAGCTACAGTTGTAATTAAGAGTCCTTTATTTAGGACCCATCTCCAGCTTCAAGAGTTATTCATAGCACAGTGAATAATGTACTGTATACTATTTTTAAAAGAATCCCAACAGAATGCATGAAATTTCCATTCATTTTGTAATCAAAGGGGAGGGAAAAAAATCTAAAAAGTAGATCTGTGAGCCTTAATGCTATAAATATATATGTAACTGAAAGCAGAGTTAGTTCCTCAGTATAATTTATTCAAACAAAACTTAAGGCTGCTCATGTACCTGTGCAGGTTTTATAGCAAGGTTACAGTACTGGGTTAAAATGACTGCTGTCTCATGTCTCAAAGAAAGGGAAAATATAAGAACCAACAAAAAAAGGACAAATAGAACAGCAAGGTTGTTAGCAGCTCATTCTTGCCAACCTCATTTCTCAACATATTCTCAAGCAGAGTTAGATGACTTCACCCTAGTTCCACATCAATACCAAGGCTGATCCTAAGAAGTTAGGAAATCTGGACCCTCAAACTGAGAACCAAATATATACTTGGCCCCATTGTTTCATAGCTTAACTAACTACATTAATATTCTATTAGTTTTAATTTATACAAATAAACCAGATTTATATAACATTACCCTACTCCTCTGGGCCCTGAATCATTTTGGGGAAGAGGAAAGAAATGTAAAGAGAGAAAGGAGTTTTTACACTCAATCTCCAAAGCCACCCTTACCCAAGAAAGGTGAAGGCGGGCTTTTCTAACACACTAATTGAACCATAGCTTCTCAAAGTTGGCATGAGACTAGTAGGTAAAAAAATAATCCTAAAAAATCTATAAACATTTTAGGTTAGTTCCCTTTGCCACTGTTAAAAGATTAAGGGCCAAAATAAAATGCACACCTCATTTCTCATCCTACCAACATTATGAAAGGCCAGACACTGTAGGACAAAAGTTAGTGGGAAGCAAACATCATATACTGTGTTAATCATTGTGGGTGACTGAAAGCCATAGAGATCCAGGCATAAAAGAAAATCCCCTTCTATTTTTTACATATTGATTTAAGTACAATGGACAGCTTCTTAATGCAAAATATACGTAAGAAGGGAAAGGAAGTTGTTCATTGTGGGCCAATTACATGTCAAGTTTGGTGCTAAATGTTTTAAGACACTGTAAGCAACCTAACTGTTCTAAATATGAAGTCACTGGAGGTGTTTATCAATATTCACCTCTGAATATCAACACTTGATTTACCTGAGATACAAAAACAAAACTGTGTAAAAGGGAACAGTCTAAGATTTGGCTGCAGCTAGGATGTTGGTCCCCAGGGAAAACATGATGGGTGGTTGACTGGCTGTTTCTATCTGCTAAGTCATCATGTTCATCCACATGTGTTCTAGTGTTGAAATGTTTTGTGCAGACACCACTTCTCTTCTCCAAAGACTCAAAGTGTTGCTACCAGGCTGCTTCCCAGAAATGAGCACACCACCATGTTGATCAACTCTGGCTCCTTTTTATTCAGGAAGCATACGCTAATTCATTTTATACATTTTTTTTTACATTCCAGAAATAAGCGAAAATAGCAGTTTTAAATATGTTACAAAGTTGGCTTTGGGGGCTAAATAAGCTTTTCGAGAGAGGACCAGCCAACTGACCTTTTCATCAAAGCACCAATGTATCTTCAGTCTTTTACCAAGCTCTACCACAGGTGTGGTCACCTTGGATGTGTTGTACATCCAAGCCACGTGAAAGCTGTTAACGGAGAGTTGCTGCGAGTCTCTCTGCAAGGCACCAAGAACAGACAGTTCCAGCTTCCTTTCTTCAGACTGAATCAAAATTTTGGAAACTTTTCAATTGCTCTCTCTAAGTAGTGCTCTCTCAGTGTGAAGACTGCTGCTGCTGCTAAGTCGCTTCAGTCGTGTCCGACTCTGTGCGACCCCTTAGACGGCAGCCCACCAGGCTCCGCCGTCCCTGGGATTCTCCAGGCAAGAATACTGGAGTGGGCTGCCATTTCCTTCTCCAATGCATGAAAGTGAAAAGTGAAAGTGAAGTCGCTCAGTCGTGTCCGACTCTTCGCGACCCCATGGACTGCAGCCTACCAGGCTCCTCTGTCCATGGGATTTTCCAGGCAAGAGTACTGGAGTGGGTTGCCATTGCCTTCTCCGCAGCGTGAAGACTAGAATTTGTTAAAATTCCTATCACAAGATACAGTAAATCACTTCCAATATTCTGGAAACCACATGTAAGAATTATAAATAAATGAACACTAAAATTACTTTAAGAAAGTTTTACATCATTTAGTTGGTAAGGACATTTACACATACAGCACAATTTACTGTTAAACATTCTATAACTGACTTCACATAAAGATGAAAATAGATAATACAAAATGATCTGACATTTTCAGTTAAGTTTAGAATTAAGACTCTAGTTTTACTGTAGTCAACATCAATTTTACATATTGTTGCAGATTGCTGTGCTATGCCCTTTAAAATGGGAATTTCTTTCTTGGGGTGAAATTCCATTTGGATATGTGTTCTTGCTTTGTACAAACCACTAAAATCTGAGGGACACAGCAATATCAAAGACACAAACAGTAACTGCACAATATTATCTCCTGGATTAAGCTAATACAAGTGGACAGTATTCTTCAAGTTGCAATATCTAATAAAGCACTATATGAAATGAACAAGGTGAAACATCTTAAGAATGAATATACTCTGCAACCAGTACATGTAGCATCACTTCTTTAATTCACAAATCTGCCTCAGGCATCTGCACAATAAATTAGCAAGATCTCAATTTGCTTGAGGCATCACCAGCTCGTAATGCCCCACTTGGCCCTCCTGTTTGAGCTGGTCGAGTAAGTCCTCCTTCCGTCTTTTTCTTCCTACCACCAGATACCTGTCGTGGCCCACCCCATGAGACTTACTCTTAAGACCATACTTCTGGGCGATCTGATGTATTTGCTTCCGCTCATCATTAGTCAGCTCTGTAGAGAAAGTTAAATCCGTGTGGCTCTCAGAGCGGGCATAGTTTCTGATGATCTGTTCAATATCTCTCTTGGCAATTTTATTTACCCTCTCTACATCAAGACCAAGCCCTTCCCGCTTATGCTGCTCTTTGACAGAGATTGGCTCCCGAATGCCCTCACCAGATTTACCTAAACCACCACCCGTCCAACCCATCTTTCTCAGGAGCTGATTTCCAATGTTATCTTCTTTGATTTGTTGTTTATAAGCCTCCTCTGCTGAGCGGCCCTGAATTTCATTTCTGGAAATTACATCTTCAATAGCTCCTTTCTTCAAGTTGTTAATGACAGTCGGTTGGGTCTTTTTGAGGGTTTTCACAGCTTCCCCCGCAGCTTCATATTTGACAGTTTTCTTCACTCCAACTGCTTCTGCAATTACTTCACTCTCGAGAATCACCTTGCATTTCCATCGGAGGCCTGTCATTCTTTCATAGACATATTCAACTGTCATTCGGTTAAACTGAGCTGTGTCATTCAGTGTGCACACAGGATTGGAAGAATTCTCATAAACTACAAGATCCTTTATGTCTTTCTTCTTTCCAGATCCCCTGGGTGAAGAGCCTGTTTGGCATTGTGAACTTTTGACAGACGGATATGTAGGCTGTGTTTTTTGAAGGATTTTCAAAGCCTCATCAGCAGCTGCATGTTTACTTGTTTTTTTGGTTCCATAACCTTCAGCTAAGCAGTGATCTTGCAAAAACACTCGACAACGCCATGTACGATTTGGCATCATCTCATATTTGTATTCTACAGACATTTTGTTGTATGAGGCAGAATTGTTAAGGATACCAATTGCATCGTTTGCATTTTCTGTAAGGATAAAATTGGTCCAGTGTTTGGCGGAAGCATTAAAAATCGGCTGCCCAGAAGCATCTTTAGCCAGCACCACTAGCTCTTCTGGTGGTTTCAGAGCTGGAGGAAAGTCGTATGAAGGCATGCCAATCTGACACACCACAAGGTCCTCTCCAATTGTGTGCTTGAATTTCCGTCGGATAACCCTAACTTCAATACGTTTCTGCAAGAGTTTTACAGCTAGCTCAGTAGCTCGATCCCTGGACCCATTCTTGCTGCCAGCATAGCCTGTAGTTAAGTAGATGTTCTGGCATCTAACTTCACAGGCATAACCATCTGTTAGAAGTTTTTTATTTTTGGGGATGTCAGCAGGAGGGATTTCTTTTAAAGGAGCATATATATATTCAGGATTTGTCTTACATGCCTGAATACAACGAGTTAACATATAGGTGTAATTAATTTTATCAGATCCAGAAGTCATCTCTGGATTAGAAAGGTTCTTCCAGATAGTTGCTGTTAATTTTTCAATAAAATACTGCTTCTCAGCTACCACTGACTCAGGAAATGTCTGTGATGGTGAAGGCTCAGGAGGTGACTGAGAGTCTACCTGCTGTGATGCACTGCTGGGGGCAGGGTTCCCACTGTCAAAATACATGTTGGCTGTGACAGGCTTGTCTTTTGTGAAAATAAATCCTGATGAATCACAATACTGAGAATTCCCATCTTGTATACTGAAAGAGTCTTGAGTATAATCTTGGTAGATGTCTCTTGGCATGTTGGCAAAATGTGTTTGTTCATTTCTCTCTTTTGCTTGAGGGCCATAAGGATCTTCCTGACTTTCATCTTTTGAACTACTAGCTACGAAATGTACAGGCTCAAAACGAGGTCTCACATGGAGTTTGGAACCGGCTTGCTTTTTAGGAGGATTTTGACCTATAGAATGAGTGAAATTTACAATTCATTAAAAACGGATATTTCAAAAGAACCAAGCAGGAAAACAGTACCAACCACTTTTTTTTTTGCAAGCTGAACTGATGGTTAAAAGTTATGTCCCATCACAAAAACTTCAGGTCATTTAGGTGAAGGGACTCAAATATCAATGTAAGAGTCCAGCATAAGGAGAGATGCTCCCTGTCCTTCCACGTGTAAGGGAGGAGACTTGACAGAAAATATGCCATTGACTCAAGTATGCAGGTCACCACCATGCACAACAGGTAGATGCTTCTGCATCTAATGAGTTAAAGCACAGGTGAAGTGTGCTGAGTAAGAGGATGTTCCACTATGATCTCATACCACCTGTGCTGAAAAGCTCCCTTCTTAAGGACTGCAAATGGAACAGATGGCTCTAATGCAACAGAGATGATGACCAGAGGCGTTTACAAAGCCTCTGTTTTGTACCAGAAGTAACCAACTCTGTGATGGTGCTTTACATAGTTGCGACTAAAAAAAAAATCAAATAAAAAATATTTGTCAAAAGATCCCAAAGATTTTCAACTTCAAAATCTTAATTCTGACCTATTCTGCACAAAAAGGTATTTGCTATATTTTATTTCTAAAACAAACTTCAGCTGGAAACTAATGATTTATAGAGGATATCAAATTTAAAGCTATGGAAGAACTCTGCTGATGCTATACCAGACACTAGAGCTTTCTCCCTATAACACTGTTTAGTAGAAAATTGGTCTACCACAGACCCATCCAGGAGGATTTAGTTACTTAGATGGTTAAGAGAGGTTCCATGGCATGGAAGCATTATCCTTCAAGGATAGCATTATAGCATGAATTCAGTATTCTTAGCTTTCAGTTCTATTTAGCATCCTCAAAAAAATGTATAAACTGAAAGTTAAAACTTTTACAGTAGGTAAGATCTGATGTTACCAATGTTATTTAAAATCATATACCACACTCATATCATTAAAAAAAGAAGCCACATTGTTTCTTCAAATCCCACCTTCTGGAAACAGTATACTCACCATCACAAGTTGAGAGGTGACGTTTTTGACCTTTGGAGGGCTTGGACAGCATCAGATCATATGAAGGCATCTCCCCAATATCAATACCTTCAGCCATTTGGAGAATTTTTTCCATCAAGCGTGGGCTGTACCTATTTAAATGAATATAATCTATAGTTAAAACAGACAAGAATGCAGTTTTTGAAAAAGTTTCTAGATGACCCATCTTATAATTGCTCCCACAGGACTTTACTAACAGAGTGCTTCTTGGCTATAAAACTGAAGAATCTGCCCTAAAATAGTTATGTATCAAATGAGCAATTATGTTACTGTTATTAGAAGACATACAAACACAAATATCAAGAAATATAGGTGAAGACCTTATCTTTAATTTGAATTAAAAGTATCCATATAAACTCATAATTTATTTTTCTCTCTATATATACATATATGATGTAGATCATGTATACATATATGCATACATGATATGCATATGATGTAGATCATGTATACATATATGATAATGATAATGTAAAAGTACTAAGAATGTTAATAGATGAATTGTTAACATCCAGATTGTGGTTTCTATCATTTCCCATCAAATGGAATCAGAGTCCTGAAAGAAGTGGCTGGATCCAAGTCTGGGCCAAGAAATGTAGAATCTGGGAGATATTTTCATGCCTGGAAACAAGGACACTGTCAAAGACCTCAGGGGTTGTTGCCAAATGAACTCAGAAGTGAGCCAACTTGAGTATCAAGAATAACCACAGTGCACTGAAACACATCAAACACGTTAAAAATCCACTAGTTCACAGTAATACTTACAAACTCATTACTGGTCACCTTTGGAGGATGGTGGGGAATCAAGACATTATTCCCAAAACAAGTAACATTAAAAGAAGAAAGCAAGCATTTAACCAGCATTTCCCTGCGCAAATTGTACCTCAGAGAAAACTAAAGAGTTGATGAAGAAAATCTCCTTTACAGAAGCATTCCAGCTAATGAAGGAACAATAGATTCCAACCATTTTGCAACCATAATGCAACAATAAATGATCATCAGTGGCTGCTAAGTTTAGTAAGGAGAGATAAGAACACCTTCCTAAATGAACAATGCAAAGAAATAGAGGAAAACAATAGGATGGGAGAGACTAGAGATCTCTTCAAGAAAATTAGATATACCAAGGGAACATTTCATGCAAAGATGGGCACAATAAAGGACAGAAATGGTATGGACCTAACAGAAACAGAAGATATGAAGAAGAGGTGGCAAGAATACATAGAAGAACTATACAAAAAAGATATTAATGACCCAAATAACCACAATGGTGTGATCACCCACCTAGAGCCAGACATCCTGGAGTGAAAAGTCAAGTGGGCCTCAGGAAGCATCACTACAAACAAAGCTAGTGGAGGTGATGGAATTTCAGTTGAGCTACTTCAAATCCTAAAAGATGATGCTGTGAAAGTGCTGCAAATCAATATGCCAGCAAATTTGGAAAACTCAGCAGTGGTCACAGGACTGGAAAAGGTCAGTTTTCATTCCAAACCCAAAGAAAGGCAATACCAAAAAATGCTCAAACTACTGCACAATTGCACTCATCTCACACGCTAGCAAAGTAATGCTCAAAATTTTCCAAGCTAGGCTTCAACAGTATGAGAACTTCCAGATGTTCAAGCTGGATTTAGAAAAGGCAGAGGAATCTGAGATCAAATTGCCAACATCCGTTGGATCACAGAAAAAGTAAGAGAATTCCAGAAAAACACCTACTTCTGCTTCATTGACTACACTAAAGCCTTTGACTGTGTGGATCACAACAAACTGGAAAATTCTTAAAGTGGTGGGAATACACACCATCTTACCTGCCTCCTGCAAAACCTGTACACAGGTCAAAAAGCAACAACGAATTGGTTCAAAATTGGGAAAGGAGTAGGTCAGAGCTGTATACTGTCACCCTGCTTATTTAACTTATATGCCAAGTACATCATGTGACATGCCAGGCTGGATGAAGCATGAGCTGGAATCAAGATTACTGGGAGAAATATCAATAACCTCAGATATGCAGATGACGCCACTCTTCTGGCAGAAAGTGAAGAACTAAAGAGCCTCTTGATGAAGATGAAAGAGGAGAGTGAAAAAGCTGGCTTAAAACTCAACATACAAAAAATGAAGATCATGGCATCCAATCCCATCACTTCATGGCAAACAGATGGGGAAACAGTGACAGATTTTATTTTCTTGGGCTCCAAAATCACTGTAGATGGTAACTGCAGCCATGAAATTAAAAGATGCTTGCTCCTTGGAAGAAAAGCTATGACCAACATAGACAGTGTATTAAAAAGCAGAGACTTACTCTGCTGACAAAGGTCTGTCTAGTCAAAGCTATGGTTTTGCCAGTAGTCATGTATGGATATAAGAGTTGGACCATAAAGCAGGCTGAGCACCAAAGAATTGATGCTTTTGAATTGTGGTGTTGGAAAAGACCCTTGAGAAGTCCTTGGACTAAAAGGAGATTCAACCAGTCAATTCTAAAGGAAATCAGTCCTGAATATTCATTGGAAGGACTGATGCTAAAGCTGAAATGCCAATACTCTGGCCACCTGATGTGAAGAACTGACTCATTGGAAAAGACCCTGATGCTGGGAAAGACTGAAGGCAGGAGGAGAAGGGGATGACAGGGGATGAGATGGTTGGATAGCATCACTGACTCAATGGACATGAATTTGAACAAGCTCCAGGAGATGGTGAAGGACAGAGGAGCCTGGCATGCTGCAGTTAATGGGGTCACAAAGAGTCAGATGCAACTGAGCAACTGAACAACAATAAAAGCTTATCAGGTGAAAAGTTGACGGGGAAGAACCTAGAAATAGACCCACAGAGACATGCTCAACTGTTGATAAAACTAAAAGTAATCCAATGGTGGCAGGACATTCTTTTTATCAAATGGTGCTGGACAAAGTAGGCATCCAACCTAATCAAACAACCTCAAACTAAACCTCACATCATATACAAAAGTTAATTCAAAATGCATCATAAACTTAAATGTGAAACTAAAAAGTTTTTACAAAAAAGACAGAAGAAAATCTTCAAGAACTCCAGTTGGGCAAAGAATTATTATACTTAACACCAAAAGTATGATCCATAAAAGAAAAAGTTAATAAAATGGACTTCATTAAAATTAAAAAATTTTGTTCTCAAAAGATCCTGTGAAGAGGATGAAAAGACAAGCTACAGAGAGCAAGAAAATATTTACAAACCATAGACTTGACAAAATACTAGTATCTAGTATAAAGACCTCAAGACCTCTCAAATTCAACAGTAAAATATATATACATATATAATGTGTATATATGTGTATATAGTTTATATGAGTGTGTGTATTACACACATATAAATGAACAAAAGATATAAACAGAACATTTCACCAGAGAGGATATACAGATTGCAAGTAAGCAGATAAAAAGAAATGTTCAACATCATTAGCCACCAAGGAAATGCAACTTTAACCACAATGAGATATTATTCCATATCTATCAGAGTGGCTAAAGTGAAAAATGGTGACAACACTAGTGCTGACAAGGATGCAGAAAAACTGGATCACTTGTACACTACTTATTGGAATATAAAATGATATGACCACTCTGGAACACAACTTGGAAGTTTCTTATAAAATTAAACATGCAATCGCCTCATGACCTTGCAACTGCACTTTTGGGCATTTATCTCAGAGAAATAAAAGCGTACATTCACACAAAAAAACTGTACACAAATGTTCATAACAGTTTTATTTGTAACAGCCCCAAACTACAATCAGCCCAGATATCTTTGCCACACACCATGGAACATTGCTGAGCAAAAAAATGAATAAACTATTGATACACGCAGCATTGGGTATGAATGTGAGAGAAATGGATGTGGTTACAAAAGGGCAATGTGAGGGATCCTTGTGGTACTGGAACTGTTCAATATCTTGATTATGGTAGTGGACATGCAAACCTATACCTGTGATAAACTGTATAGAATCACACACACAAGTATTAGTAAAACTGGAGGAATCTGTGTAGACTGCAGATTGTAACAATATCATTATCCTGATTATGACATATTAACTTTGCAAAATGTTGCCATTGCAGGAACTGGGTAAAGGGCACAGGGCATCATATTATTTCCTACAATTATAGGTGAATCAATAATTATGTCAATAAAAATTTCAATTGAAAAAAGTTGGTGGAGAACTTTATAATCTTAATCTCACTAAAAATGGGACAACCAGACATGTGTCCCCGATGTGATATGACAGGGCAAAGATCTAAAAAGTGTTCTCGACCACCAACTAATTGAACCCAAACGTAATCAAGCCCCTAACTCCTAGGAACATGTTAAGCACCACCACAAGAATACGGCCAGCTGAATCCATAATGAAGGAAACACTATGTGACAGTCCATTTCTTCGTCAAATAAACAGCATGAAAATAAAAGGAGAGGGAATGGTTATAGGTTAAAGGTGACAGATCAATCAGATATGTGTGGACCTTGTTTGGACTGTGGGTCAAACAAACCATTCTGAGACAAATGGAGAAAACGTTATTGGATGATTTTGAGAAATTATCGTTAATTTTTCTAAGTATGAATAATGGTATTATGACTCTATTTTTAAAAATTATCTGGTACAGATATATACTAAAATATTTGCAGGAGAAATGATGTCAAGGTTTTCTTTAATATATTCTGGACTACCTCGCACAAAATAGTGGGGGCAAGACGAAATGAGAAGGGTGGCATGACAGACTGCTGATAATTGCTGAAGTTGAATGATGCATGCATGAATGTCCACTAAACTTTTCTACTTTTTTGTGTTTGATTTTCCTTAATAAAAAGCTTTAAAACACACAATTTTAAAAAGGACTCCTTAGGAAGTACATTTGCACTTGACAGAATATCAACTTCCTGCAGAAAAACAAAAATATGGGCTCAAGTGAAGTTTTGGTTATCATGGGATCTACTCACTCTTCTCACCTTCAGAGCCTTTCTAAGTCTAAGACCAAAAAAGACTTCTGGTGGTGTGTGAGAAGCAAGTTCTTCTTTGGGCAGGGGCAGGGGGCATGCTGTGCAGCTTGTGGGATCTTAGTTCCCCAACCAGGGACCACTGGAGCACCAGGGAATTCCCCAAGAAAGTGCTGAAAATGAGAAACTAGCACACCTCTACATGAATAGGCTCTGAACCTGAAGGAAGATAACATTTTCCATTTTCAACACAGTAGATCCCGCACCCATCAGATGTCTTTCCTTGCAAAGCAGAGAAGTGACATGGTGGCCGTCTCTGACAGATGACCTGGAAGCTAGCCCATTTGTAACCCACACTTCCCACTGATAACTGCTGCTGCTAACACCAGCATTTAAATGCCATGAGTAATTTTATTTTTATTTACTCTTATCTAAACATCAAAAAGCATAGTCTAAAATGTCATATATTATATATATCACTTTCATTAAGATTTGGGAGTGGGGACTTCTCTGGTGGTATAGTAGATAAGATCCTCCTGCCAATGCAGGGAACACAGGTTCAATCCCTAGCCCGGGAAGTTCCTACATGCCATGGAACAACTAAGCTGGTGAGCCACAACTACTGAGCTCATATGCTGCAACTATAGAAGCCTGCCTGCCCTAGAGTCCCTGCTCTGCAACAAGACAAGCCACCACAATGAGAAGCCCACACACCACAATAAGAGAGTCGCCTCTGCTGGGCACAACTGGAATAAGCCCGCACACAGCAACAGAGACCCAGTGCAGCCAAAAATAAAATAATTTAAAAAAAGATTTGTGAGTACAATTTCTAAGGTATGAGATGAAAACAAAAGATTATGAAAATGAGATGAAGTCTACAAATCTTAAACTGGTATTGCTAATTTTGCTACCAAAACTGGTACTACAACCAAACCACTCACCTTGAATTCCAGTCAAAATTCTCCAGACTGATTCCAAACATGGTATCCAAGTGTAATGGCACGTAAGACACTCAGTGTGCATGAATGATGCATTTGGGGCCCTCCATTCACATTCACTTTTTCTCTCTGGTTTCTTCCAGCATTAGTAATGATTATACCTACTTACTGTTCCCTATTCATTACATCTGCCACAAAATTTAACATCACACATAGGCTATAAAAATAAACCTTTGTAAAAAAAATAAATAAATAAATAAAAATAAACCTTTGTGTTGGTTGCCAATACAGTCATCTTCTCAGCCCTTTATCAGGAAGTCATAATACTAAAGAATCCCAACCAGCTGGAACAATAATGGAACAGACTGTGTAGTGCCTAACACTTGACTATTCAAAGAACAAATACTAATCTTTACATTAATCTTTAATTAATCTTTACTTACTATGAAGACCACTAGGATTTCAGTCCTATTTCTAAAAATTCTCCAAAGAGTACCTACTGCTAAGTCACTTCAGTTGTGTCCAACTCTGTGTGATCCCATAGACGGCAGGCCACCAGGCTCCCCCGTCCCTGGGATTCGCCAGGCAAGAACACTGGAGTGGGTTGCCATTTCCTTCTCCAATGTGTGAAAGTGAAAAGTGAAAGTGAAGCAGCTCAGTTGTGTCCGACTCTTAGCGACCCCATGGACTGCAGCCTACCAGGCTCCCATCCATGGGATTTTCCAGGCAAGAGTACTGGAGTGGGGTGCCATTGCCTTCTCCAAAGAGTACCTACCCAGGGATAAAGAAGTGGTTCCACAAATCTGAAATAAGCCATGGCAGTAAATAAAGCTTTTATCACTCAGTTTTCCATAGTGCATTTTTTTAGTGGATTTAAAAAGTAACACCTTTACTCCAGAAATTTTGGAGAATCCATCAAGAAAACACCTACAAACCCAACCACTGATAATTTCATTAACATTTTGGGGTTTACTTTTTATTCCTTTTTCTATGCTTCCCATACCATCTTCTTCCCACCCCTGCAAAAAAAAAAAATCACTATCAGATCATCTATGTTGATTTGTAAACTGCTGGGATTCTTTTTTGATGTTTTTCTTAATTTACTTTGTCATAAGCTTTTTCTCCATGTCATTAGCACATGACTTTTAATGGCTATACAGTATTTTATCTCATGGAGGGATCATGATGTAAAGTACCATTAAGGCAAGTCCAACAAAGTAATTTTAAGATGTATGCATACTATGCATTTACAATTTGGTTGTAAATGCTTAAAAAAGAAAACCAAAAAGCCCCAGCCGGTCTTTAAGGCTTTCCAAAGTAGCTTATCTTACCATGTATCAAGCTTTTTGGAAATCACAACTGTGCCACCATACCTAGCATACAAAAAGATGATTTCTAAAGGACAAAGACATCTGATTTCATGAAACTTACATTCTTGAAAAAAGACATGTGCTTATAGGTGTATACTTATGATATACAATGGCACCTGAAATTTAATAAATATTCAGTAATAGATGCTTTCTTTCAAATTAAAAAAAAAAACTATTAAACTGCTCTACTAGGTCCAAATTTAAAAGGTGAGGTTTGAAAACTAAGCAAAGGTTAGGATTTCCAAGTATAAAATTATTTATGCAAACCTATTCATAAGACTCCTAACATAGTGAATAACATACAACTAAGATTACTGATACAGCTTTTAAAAGCTCCCACTCATATTTCATCAGCTGGTGACTGATGCACTCTACCTACTATGTGCAAAGTTAGTTTCACAACATGAGCCCAGTCAGCATCTTCCTTCCAAACATCAGTCTCACATCAACAGGAAGAGACAAATAATCAAGGTGGCAAACTGGATTCATTTTAGGATATATTTTCTCTATTGATTAATATCTCACCAAAAGTCAATAGATCAGGATTCTGTTTCTTTCTCTTTTTTGGATTCTGTTTCCAATACTTCTGATGAAGAATGACTGGAAAGCTGAATGCTCCAGTTTACCAAACATTCTGCTTTATTAAATATACACACACTATCAACAATTTTAAGTAAAAATTGCACAGGTCCCTTGGCATTCATATGAACAATTATGTCTGTGCTGTAGATGAGGCTGTTAAAACTGCACTAAATTTTCATTAGCCACAAGATATATGTTAGAAATGACCTACATAAAAAAAAAATCTTGACACATTGTTTATTTTTATGAAACAGACAAGAAAAGGTGAAGAGAAATAATTTCAGCTATTTGGGCTTCCTGATTGCCTAGACTGAGGGGGAAAATGATCAAAAAGCAGATTAGAAAACACTGTTTTATTTATCCTATAAGGCAATGGGTTCTCATAGTGTAGTCCCTGGATGAGCATCATCCATTACCTGGGAACTTGTTAGAAATACAAATGCTGGGGTCCCACCTCACATCCACTGAATCAGAAACTCTGGGAGTAGAGCCCAGCAATCTGTGTTTTAAGAAGCCTTAGGTTCTGATGCTGCTTAAGTCTGAGAAACCTGTTACAGATAGTCAAGAAGATATTAAAATTTGTTCCCAGAGAATAGCCACTATCACCAAAAGGGATTGAAACATGATTTGCTCCCCTGCTCATGTGAACTCCTCATGTCTTGGTCTTATGATCAAGGATTTTTCAAAGCTATCCCTGACCTAGGAGTTCTTTCAGTCCCAGCTAAATTAGAACACAGAAAGTCCTGCCAGTGGGAAACAAAATGCAAAGAGTTCTCTTCTGGCTACTGTTTATAATCTGTTCTAAAAGTGAGGGGATGGACCTTCAACGACAAATTAATGATTTCAGTTTAGAATGGGCTGTGTCACCATGCATTCTGCAGTCACCCTGGGAGAAAAGAAGAGTCTTCTATCACAGAAAAATAGACCAGAAAACAAGAGCTCTGCCAACGCCAATATTAACAAGTACTGGAATACAGATTTTACTCACCTGAAGATGACAGATAACATAAAGCCTGCCTCAAGTGGAAGAGTACACTTGGTCCCTAGTTTCCAAGATTCTTTATTGCCCCTTCCCCTTCTCCTATATCTAAGTTAACAGATAGAATGTAAACATTACTCTTCAGTTAAGCTATTGGGTAATATTATAGCAATTCCTGTAAGTTTTTTTCTTAAAGGATTCAGATTTCCCATGGCTTCTGTGATGTTAAGGACATCTATGATTATAGGATAAAGGTACCATTCCAATTGCCAGAAGAACATTGTTAAGTGCAGGCCAGTTAGATTTATCTGACTTGATTAATTACTGAAGCTTCCCCAGTCATAACCAGTTCCTCCAGTGAAATAGTCATTATCTCTGACTATTATCTCTGAGGCAGAAATTACACTAATCTAGAGAAGACAGAAAAAATATTTCTGCGTTATGGAAGCAAAACAAGCATCACACTGGATGTTATCTATGTTCAATAATTAAGCATTAACCACAGACAATCTTATTTATCTGTATCTGTTATAATCATTCCTGGAACTGAACTGGTTTAATTTGATCTGATCATTTTCCATAATTTCTCATCCTTCCTAAAAAATTTGCCCTGAAGCAAGTGTCAAAAAAAAAAAACAAAAAACAAAAACAAAACTCTCAGTCTATCAAAGGAATGATTAGTCTAGTATAGGGCCGATTTGAAGGTTCTGAAGGACAGTGGTCCAAGCAGTCTGTTTAAAAAAAATGCGTTGGAACCATACTGCAGTCTCCATTGAATGCAAAGAGCTTTCAAAGAGGCCTGTTCAGAACAGGCACTAGGTTCTAAGAAAGGGGAGCGGGGCGGGGAGGGGGGGAACAAACACAACTAAAACCTCACTCAGAAGCCAAATGTTAATCCTACTGATCACATTTAAGGTGAAATGAGGGCAATCCGCTTTTACAGTACATATAACCATTTCTTTGTTTGCGTCCAGACACATTATGCGCAAATCTACAAGCAAGGCGGACCCTGCGGCTGAGAGACCTCATACAAACCGCCTCCCCAGGAGAAGACAGTAAAACCCAGCTAGTGGGCTGCTATTTAATCTAACGGGAATGGAAAGAGAGAACGCTCAGGAGACTAGGATTAGAACCGCAGAGCTCCTCTCCTCTCCCCCATAGACCCCGGAGCCCCGACTGTCGAATATTCTCTGCGGATACCGCATCCCTGGAAGGTCCTACGCAGGTCCGAGGTTCTGCTAGTCGTCATTTCCCACGCCCTCCAAAACACCATCACAATGACCACCTCTCGGCAATCCTCTCCCAGGCGCTGCTTCATCTCCATCCCTGGTCCTGGAGAGGCCACTCCCGCGATCCCAGCACCTTTCTAGCTGTTATGTCATCCCCAGCCACCTCGCTCCGCCAACCGCCTCCCCGCCCCCCTCCCCCGCGCCCGCCCCGGGCCAACAGTGGAGTCCTCCAGCACCTCCAAATCTCCAGTCTCTAAGCACTCATCCATACTCGCCCCCCTCTTCCCTATCCCGACCCTCTTCACTGATCCCCACCCCACCCGGGTCCCCAGCCCGACCCTCACACCTTACTCACCTGCAGCCCAAGAAAACGTGGTTGGTCCAGGCAGCGGAGAGCGCGAGGAGCTGGTCTAGGGCAGCCCCGGGGTAACTGTGCAGGTGTCGACAGATGAAGCTGCGCCGCAGAGCCCACTGCCAGTCACTTTCGTGGCTATAGCGCCACTGCTCCAGCACTGGCTCTGGCGGGGGCGGCGGGAGGGGCGGCGGCGGCGGCGGCGGGAGGGGTGGTAGCGGCGGCGGCGACAGGAAGTCGCCCCCCAACAGCAGACGTCCGCCAGCCATCTTCTCCGCCCCCAAGCAGGGACCCCAGGGATGAAGCCGACTCCCGATCGGGAGCAAGCGGGAACGGGGGGTTGGTGGGAGGGATCGGGTGAGGAGGGGCGCGCCGGGAGCGCGAAGACCAACTCTCGGGGGACTGGAGTGTGTACGTGGGGGGCGACCGTTAAAATGGGAAAGGCGACCACAAGCTCCCGTCCCGGCAACCCGGGTACACGCCCGCTGCACTCCTGCAACTCGTGGAGGAGCACAAGAGCACCCGGCACAGTCACACGCGCGCCGGGGAGACTGAGCCAGGCCCAGCACTCCGCACCTCCGGCGACCCTCAGATTCACGCACTGCGCGGGGAAAGAAAAAAAAAAAAAAAAAAAGACACCTGCACGCTCTGCTCCCCCTTCTCTGAGTTCTAGCCTACCTACCCGCGTGCCGCCCTCAGGTTGTGAGGACAGTGCGCGTGCGCCACGGCTGTTCCTTAACTTCAAAATCCCGTCGCTGAGTCTCGCGCGACGTACATTTTTTTTCCCCTTTTATGACGACTAGGCGTCTTTGACGTACTGTGGTCACAAGCGTGGGGCGGGGCTCCGGGAAGGGGATTTTTGAAAGATTTTTCTGAGGTTTGGAAACATGGTTCCGTTAACTCCCTAGAAGGCTCTCTCAGGTGACTGTTGGCAGCAAAAGGTCGCCTGACGCTTTTCCCTGGGTTTGACAGTGGGAGGGACTTGGGTTTGGAATGGATATCACACTTTTTTTTTTTCTTAATGTAAGCTCTCTGAGGCGCCCTTTCTTCAGAGGATAGCTTGAAAAGCTATTTGTGTGTCGTGCACCATTAGCTTTGTTTTATTATGAAGTAGTAGTAAAAACAAAATACTTAAGAAAAAAATCATCCAAACCCACTTATCGTCCATACTCCATCCCAATTGCTGACAAATACAGGCATCGTGTTCACAGAGTTCTGATCACGGTTTCAAATAATCCTGTATTAACTGTATCAATTTAAAACGTGCAGAATATTACAAAATACAAAAGGGGCCCCCAAACTAAAAGCTACACAGCACCAAATGGCTCACTCTGTAGGCAAATGTTTTCACTAGACCCGCGGTCTGCTCCAGCCCCTCAATCACTGTCTGCCCGTCTGTGCTATGGAAGTAGTTAATGAGTGTCAGCGGGAATTTATATATCTATTTTATATAAGATTGATTGATTCTTTTGTGTAAACAATTGATTGATATCTTTTATGTAAACAATTTTATGTACTTATTAATTTGGCTGCACTGGGTCTTCTTTGGGGCATCCAGGCTATGTCTAGTTGTGCTATCTTAGTTCGAGGACCAGGAATTGAACCAGGCTTCGCTGCATTGGAATGCAGATTCTTAACCACTGGACCATGAGGAAAGCCCCCGGTCGGTAGGAATTTACACAGCACTTACTGTGTGCTCAGTATAGTCAATACAAAGGAAAAAGAAGCTGGGTTTTCTCTGTTGTCCTGGAACTAATTATTGCGTTGGTGCGGAGAAATAGTCCCACCTAGAACTCAATGTTTCATAGCAGGAGGACTGTTGGATGAGTGACTTTTACCCGTTGTCCCCTTTAACTGTTTTATGATGTATTATATATCATTGCTGCTGCTGCTGCTGCTAAGTCGCTTCAGTCGTGTCCGACTCTGTGCGACCCCACAGACGGCAGCCCACCAGGGTCCACCGTCCCTGGGATTCGCCAGGCAAGAACACTGGAGTGGGTTGCCAGTTCCTTCTCCAATGCGTGAAAGTGAAAAGTGAAAGTGAAGTCGCTCAGTCGTGTCCGACTCTTAGCGACCCCGTGGACTGCAGCCTACCAGGCTCCTCTGTACATGGGATTTTCCAGGCAAGAGTACTGGAGTGGGGTGCCATTGCCTTCTCCAGTATTTATCATTATGTGACATATTTATATGTAGGGCTGTTTTGGATTGAGAAGAGCAGAAGATCACAGCATTTTTCGCTTTAATAATGATTTATTTTCATGCCTGTCTCCCCCATTACACAGGGAGTGCTGTCTTTGACTCTGTGGTAGGTACTCATGTTTATTGAAGTAATGACAGTCTTTGAACCATCAAATCAAAGAACATGATACTAGAAAGGAAGCTTTGAGATCATAAATTCAAATCATTATTGTATGAGTGAGAAAAATAAGGCCAGAGAGGTAGAGTGATAACTGAAGTCTGTAGAGGCAGGTTCTGGCAAAGCTGAGATCAGAATCTAGGTCACCTGACTTCTCATCCAGTGCTCCCCACTCATTTGCCATTATGTTGCCCTGGTTTTTTTTATTCTTCACAGTATGTACCACCTTTTGAACTTCAAAAAAGTTTTTAACTCCTCCTCACCTCCTGTGACAGTGCTATGAGAGCAAGGAACTCATCTGTCTTGCTTTTAGCACCCACATTTGGCTCCTGTGGGAACTCAATAGATATTTGTTGAATTAAATGAACGATTGAATGAATGAAGGCTCTTCCTGTTGTCCCAAACTTGTGAAACTCATTTTGTTAGGGACTACATTTTAAGCTGATTTTAAGTTAGATTAATTTCCGCCTAAGCTGCCAACTTTCATCAGAATCAGCGTTGCGATCAATACACATCTTAGAAAAGGAGTTGAGAAAAGAAAAATGCCTTCCTCTCAGATTGGATGAAAATTCTTCCATCATATAGGAACAAATAATTCCAACCTGATGTTTGAATTTGAATTACAGAGTGAAAGGCAATGAAATTGATGTTAGAGGCCATTTGCTCTGGAACAGCCATAACTGGAGTGCATTTGTAAATCCTGCTATGGAATAAGCAGTTTCATCTCTAGGAAGCAAAACAAAAATTCCCATGATTCTCCAGGACCTTCTTTCCTTGGTAATCCTTCTGATCAAAAAATCCTTCGACCCACCTAGCTCAGTCACACGCCGCAAATGTTTTCTCACTGACCAGGAACTGAAACCCCTAAGCAGAAGTAAATTATCTGAATAATGGTTGAAGAGAAGTGGAGGAGGGAAGTCTGATAATGGCAACCACTGCCATCCTAAAACAATCCAGAAACCTCATGTAATCACCTCCGTCATCTTTCTCTGCTCTAACACAGGCTCCCACCACTGTTTTTTACATGAAACACACACACACACACACACACACACACTCATACACACATAGTCTGTCAGCTCTGAACTTCCTTCCCTTCCCTTTTCTGTGGGGGAACCAGTGAGTGAAGAAAAGAGGGAAACCTGAAACCTGGCCCAGCACCACCCTCATAAACTATCCCAGAAACCAGATCACCAAAAGTTCTTGACCAGAGTATTCTGCACTGCAATATCCACTTGAGGAATGGCTACTAATGGACTATAAGCAATAGCTAGGAGCTGGCCAAAGCCTGGTAATTTGCACACCCAAATTATTAAGGACAGTAACGAGCCATTGACAAAATAGGAAGCCATAAGTCCACAGTGCGACCAAGTAGATAAATAATGAGGAAAAGGGGAGGGCCTTTGCTTATGATAGAATACCATGTGCTGACTGGTAAATATGAAGGGAATGCTGCAGTCAGAAAATCATCATTGGTTCAGGCAAGAATTACCAGTAGATGCTAAATCTAGGGGGAATTTTTTGATGAGGAGGATTTTGCATGGACTTACAGTTTTCTCTTCACAGATTGTTTATTAGTAGCAAAGAAGAGGAAAAACAATAATTATATTGTGGAGAAATTGGGCAACACCTTGACCCAAAATGACAACAATCTTTTTTTTTTTAATGGCACTTCAAAAGTATCAGTATCATGAAAGACAAAGAAAGACTGTTTCAGATTAAAGGACACTAAAGTAACAGGACACAGTGCATGATTCTAGAGCCAATCTTATATGGCAGGAAAAATTGGTATAAAGTATACTATCCAATGGGCTTCCCAGGTGGCTCAGTGGGTAAAGAATCCATCTGCAATGCAGGAGTCACAGGAGCCTCAGGTTCCATCCCTGGGTAGGGAAGATCCCCTGAAGGAGGGCATGGCAACCCACTTCAGTATTCTTGCCTGGAGAATCTCATGAACAGAGGAGCCTGGCAAGTTACAGTCAATGAGGTCACAGAGTTGGACACAACTGAAGTGACTGAGCATGCACACATACTATTCAATAGGTTAAAGTAGTGTAACAAGGTTAGATTTACTGAAGTTGGTAACTGTGGCTATGTAAGAGAATATCCTTATTGCTAGGAAATACCCATTGAAATATTTAGGCGTAAAGGCCATGATACCTGTAAATTATCTTCAAATGGTTCAGAAAAAATGTTATGTATCTCTCTCTATTTGGTTCCAGGGGATGGGGGAAGGGGGCACCTCAGTGTAAATGATAAAGCAAATGGGGCAAAATATCATCAGTTGGTGCATCTGGGTCAAGAGCATGTGAGTGTACTTTGTACTATTATTGTTTTTTAATTTCAAAATTAAATTGTTTCAAAAGTGCAATAGCTCCCTAAATTGGTCAAGAATTGCCATCTAGCTACCTCTTAATTGCTTTTTATTGTGTGTCCAGCACTTTCCTGGGCCCACTGGGGAGCTGTAAATGCTATTTCTACCCTAAGGAAGCTTAACATCTCTTGAGAATGAAGTCTCTCAAATGAGAAGCAGAGAAGATTAAACAATTTCAGCCAGGAGGTTTTTGAAAAGGAAGAAGAGATCAAAACAGGTGGATGGGGTCAAGAAAAGCTTCAAGGAGAAGATAGGACTGAACCTCAATGGCAGGATTTTTTTAACTTTTAATTTTGTATTGGGGTATAGTCGATTAACAATGTTGCGATAGTTTCAGATGAACATCGAGGGGACTCAGCTGAGTTGGGGCTTTTCAAACATAAAAGGACACTGCTTAACTTCAGTTGCTTACAACTGGAGTCCAGGTTGCTTAGCCATTTTGAAGGTATTAGAAGCCTGGTTCTGTCCCTAGAAGCAGTTGGCCTTCTCACTGCTCAGCAAGTCCCTAGGAACTGACTCTCAGCACCCCAGCAGACCCTTGCCCCCATCTATGCTTTAGTAAAATGATATACAAATTTTAGTTAACCAAGCCCATTTTCCCACTAACTTGCATTAAAATATCAGCCATTTTTCTTCATTTCTGATTTCTTTTGACCAGCCAGTCACTTCTAAGACCTTTAGGCTTTGTGATGCATTCATCTATGCATGCTCAGTCATGTCTGACTCTGTGACCCTATGGACTGTAGCCCACCAGTCTTCTCTGTCCATGGGATTTTCAAGGCAAGAATACTAGAATGGCTTGCCATTTCCTACTCTAGGGGATCTTCCCAATCCAGGGATCGAACCTGTGACTCCTGCATTGGCAGGCAGATTCTTTACCACTAGCGCCACCTGTAATGTAACAAGCACCAAAATGTATTAGAAGTGGGGTCGACAAACAGTGGCCCACAAGCCAAATCCAGTCACACTCCCTGTGTTTATATGACCCTCATGCTAAGAGTGGTCTTTACATTTTAAATGGTTGGAAGAAATACAAATAATAATAAATTAGGACATGTGAAAATGAAACCCACACATGAATTTCAAATTTCAGTGTCCATAAATGCAGTTTTATTGGTGCACAGTCACGTCCATCCTTTTATGTATTATCAATGGCTGGTTTTGGTCTATACTGAACAGTAAAATAGTTTCTGACACCATGTGGTCTGCGAAGCCTAAAATATTTGCCTGCTGGCCCTTTACAGGAAGTTTGTTGACCCATGGCCCAGAGCAATGGTTCCCACTTTGGGGCAATTTTGCCCACCAGGGGAAGTTTGGCATTATCTGCAGATGGTTTTGTTTGTCAGAACTGGAGATGGGGTAGTATAGAGTGCTACTGACACCTAGTAGTGCTACAATGTACTACATTTGTGCTACAATGTAGTAGTTCTACAATGACTGACATCTAGGAATGCTACAATGCACAGGGCGGCCTCCACAACAAAGAATTATCTGGTTTCAAAAGACAATAGTGCTGAAGTTGAGAAACCCTGGGTTGGAAGAACCTAAGATACTTCTAGTAAAGGGGAAACTCCATCCCTAATAGGGATTTCCTTTAGTGAACACCCACCTCCTTAGTTTACAGTAGCTCACAAGACCGCTGCAATCACCCCTGCAAGGGAGTTGCTGATATTCTTTTACAGGGAGGTTTTGACCACAACTTGCCCCCAAACACACACAGCTAGCAAGTCTGTCTGGCTCCAGAACCGGTATTTTTCCACACCTCCAGGATGCCGGGGGCTCAGTGATGTCACGGGCGATTGTTGTCCCGTTCGGCTGCTCTCTAGTGTGCGAGTTGCACAGATGCAGGCCAGCGTCGTTTTCCCTGGTACCCCTTCCCTTCAGAGGTCTCCAAGGGCTTGGTGCTGAGAGGATACCAACCACCTTCTGGTCTCCAGCATCTGGTTATTTGGGAAATGATGGCAAGGAAAGGAAATTCCACTATGACTGCGGCCAGAATTATGAAAACTGACCACTGTCCCTCTTGCTCACTTGAATGCTGGGAGAGACAAGGAAACTTCCCTCTCTAGTAGACCCTATTTACAGAAGGCTTTTGGAGTCATGCCCATGAATTTTCAGGATGTTCACATCACAGTAATAATAAGAGAAGTCATGCAGTGCAGTTCTTTTCCTTCTGGAATTAAAACTCAACCAACTCTTATTCTATAGGATCCGGCACTCCACTTTCTCCATCTATTATCCCAGTTGAGCTCAACGGATCAGTGAAACCCATGCTAATGAAGGAAAAGTAAAGGACTCCCCCTGACCCCCGCCACAAGCCTGTGGAAATTTCAAACCCAGATGGGGGGTGTGGGCACAGCAGCCCACCCAGAAAGGTTGCAAATGGGCTGATGATGCCTCCCTGAGCCCCTCCAATCACTCCTTGAAAGGAAGCCACCCACCCCTCCTAAGGCAAACCGTGATGCGTGCATCACCTAATAATCACACAGCCACTGAGCATTTCTTTGAATTTTATTGAAAATTGACATGGACATTAGAAAGGTATCAAGCTAAACAGTGCTGGTTTTGGGATGTTTCTCCTGGCGAATGACAGCCCCAGAGGGGCAGTGACTGGTCACATCTCTGAGCAAAAAGAACAAAGGAGAAGAAAGGAAGAATGAACACAGATTCTGGAAAACATGCAAAGAGGCTCTCTCAAGAGACATGGGACAGTGGAATGGCAATGGTCGTAGGGCTATATGGGGATGAGCACACTCACATGGTATTCCGATCCAAGTTAAACCAATGAATTCAGGGTAGATTTATCAACATCAAAGCTCTCTCTTTAGGTCCCACATTGAGCAGAAACCTCTCTCAAAACCCCAACTGGCCTTGGAAGGCTGAATGGAGTAATTTTGCTCTCACTAAGCTTAAACTCCCCCATCTCTCCTTTCCTTTCTCCACCTGAATGTTAGTAGATCCACTCGCCCCACTTGCTGAGGGGTTCTGCAGAAGGTCTGTGAATGCTGAAGAAGATATGAATGTTGCTTGACTTTCTCGTCCATATTCAGAAATGTTTAATAGTGGCTGTAGACAATCAACCCATTGAACTGGAGAAATGGTGTTTAAAAGGAAAAACAGAAAACTCAAATGAAAAACTTGTGAACAGTACTTCCACACCCACAGCTGAGGTCTCCTGCCTCAGTCACTTACACTTGGGTGAGTCATCCTGCAGTTGTCTCTCTGAGGTTACATTGGGTCCATTCTCCAGCTCGGACGGATCTTATCCTGCCTTGTTAGGGTTAGGATAAGACACTTCCATTTAAAATACCATGTAAGTTGGGAGAGAGCTTCTTGACTGGACACATGAACACTTGTTGAGAGAGAGAGAGAGAGTGTGTGTGTGTGTACGCACGCATGCACACACGTGCATACGCACACAATTTGGAAGGAGAGGGAATTGGTTGGTTTCTGGTTTGAGACAATATGGAAACCCTAACTCTTCTATAATGGTAGTCTTCTCCTTTAGACTTAGTGCAGCTGCTGAAGACAAGATTAAAAAAAGCTGGAGAGGGAAAGAGAAAGAAAACATGAAATTAGCCAAAGAAAAAGGACATTCAAAGTAAGACAGGGTCAGGAAGGTGGGCAGTGTGAGGTTGCACAGATTATACATGGAGAAGACAGGTGAGAAATGGGGTCACTGATGGACCATCACCACTGGAAAATCTGCTGAGAAGGTTTTTTTCTTTTTGAGGTTTTAAGAACACCAAACATCAGTTTCAAGCTTCTTGTTTTAATTAAAAAAAAAAAAAAAAAGCACATATTGACAGCCACACGTGAATGCCAAATGATTAAAAAAAAAAAAAAACATAAACAAAACCAAAAGTGATCTATTCTGCATCTTGGAAAAGCAAACTTCTTGGCTTAAAAGAAATGAGGTGTGTGTGTGTGTGTGTACACATGGGGATTTTTCAGGAAAACCATTCCAGTCCAGGGTGGGGTGGGGCGGGACACAGACCATTTCTAATGACTGGTTTTGTTTCACCAGAAGTAAACAGTGTTAGGGTAATTTTTTTTAATAGTAACAATTATACTCAGTAAAAAAAATCTTTTCACTGAGGAAGGAAAAAAATTTTTCTGTTTACAGTGAGACAAGCTACCCGATACAATAAGCATTTTAATTATTTTACATAGCCGTGGTTGACTTTCTAAAGGTCTCATGTTCATGTACAAGTTAGATTTTTGTTTACCAAACTTCCTTGATGACAAGGGTCATCTCTGGCACCTGTTAAACTTCTGCACTCACATGCCTCATTCCAGACTCCCAGGAAAGCTGAGCAGCTAAGAGGTGTCCATGACTCTTATTATCCTTATTATCGTCAGCAGAAGCACTCAGTTCAGGGGCGGGACTAGAGTTCTCTGCTTTGCCCATCCCTGCCCACCCCATCCTTGAATATTTTTCTATGGGATAAAAACCTCAAAGGCGCTCTAATACTATTCTTTTTCTCCTAAACATCAAAAGACTTGTCTCCAGGAATGAACATGAACAGATTGAATCCATTTGTGAAATGGATCGGGCCTCAGAAGACACTGAATTTAGCCTGACTTTTGCCACGAAACAGCCCTGAGACCTCTGGCAAAGTCCCTTCATTTCTCTGCACCTCGATTTCCTCTTACAAAAAGTGGGTCCTATCTGTCTTCTGGACCCAAATGTCTCTCTTCATACAAAATTCCTGCCTAGTTTCTGAAGGTCTCTCAAAGTCTGGGTGGCTCTAATACCTTTTGAAGTTTTCAGAACCACTCAAACCTCAAGTAGTTAATCTGTAAATAAATGTAAATAAGGGGACCTATTTGTGATGCAAATAATTAGTGGGGGGGGGGATGGAGACCGTTAGTTGTTTAAGTTTGGGATTCTTGGGAAGCAGCTGTGAAACTGGTCAAAGCTGCAAACAATAAGTCTTTCCCAAGGAGACTTGACAGCCTTAACTTAGCATCTCCCTGAGCCAAGCTGAGGATCCAAGCTTTTTTTGGCTTTTAAATCTCCGAGCATAGGGTCTCCTAAAATGCTCCACTGTGTGACTTGGATTTTCTCAAGAAACTAGCTTCTGCTTTGGCAGCATCACCTTCATAGTTGCTTCTGGCCACCCACCAGTCAGTGACTCACCAAACAATACATCTCAAAACTGCCCTCTTGCTTTGCCAACAAGAAAAGATAAAGTGTGTGCATTCGTTTGCTTTCCGTTGTTTCTACTTTTTGCTTCCTGTTATTATCTATTATTGAAAAGAGAACACCCCCTCCCCATTCTCAATACTTCAAAAAGGCCTGAAAATTTGGCATAGCCTTGTTCGATTGTGTGTTTTCAAAGCAAGTGACCAAAAAATAGAAATCTCAAAAATAAAAAAGAAGGTCATGGTCAATGCCAATGGGACTGTGAGGCAGAAATAGAAAGAAGAGGTGGGGCTTGAAGTGGAAGAACATGGCAGGGGCCGGGGACCCGGCTGCCTGGCACCCCAAAGGAAAGCTGTCAGTTACAATAGGAACATTGGCTTAAAAGGCTAAGTGGAGTCCAGTCCAGCTGTAGCGGGGAATACTATTCAGTACACAGCCATGGATTACTGCAAAGGAAGGGCAGAGAAACGGCGTGTTAGCCATGGATCATTGCCAGTCACCGCCAGCTCTCACTTTCTCACTGGTCAAACACCCAAGTCCAGTGTGCCTCATGGCCCTGACAAGGGAGGGCTCTCAACTTCAAAGGGGTTCCCAAAGCCACTATCAGAGAGGCCCCATTATACAAATCCAGGCTAGAAGTTTTCAAATATCAAATCCTTAGAGGCAAAGTCAGGGACCTTCCAAGGCACAGCATCTCTTTTCTCTTCTCCGACTGACAGTCTCACCTCTTCTTATTGGGGGACACATGCAAAATACAGATTGAAACTCATCATCATCAAATTCACCAAATAAATAGACTGGAAGATTCCTCAAAGCCAAACTAAAAAACTAATTCTTGAACCACTCAGTCTGGCAGTTTACGACACGGGATGCTTACACCTGCCACTGGCCCTGCCTTGTTGGGATGGTGTGGCATCCTCAGGGAAATTACAAAGGAGATGTGAGACACCTCATAACAATTCCATAAGACACTATGCTGGTACTAATATTCAGGTTTATTCTCCCTCCTGCATCTGTGGGGTACTCAGAATTACAGAGAGGGGACATTTATGCTATTTTCTTCAGCAGTCGTGTTGTCTGGGAAGGGCTGGGTGCAAATAAACTCATTTCAGGTTCTTAACAGAGTTTGAGTGCAGTCTACTTTTGAGTGAATCAAAACTGGAAAGGGCTGGGCTGACCGAAGAATCTCGTTCTGGAACCCTCTGAGGAGAGGCTGTGGTTCCTGTCAGGGGCTTAGTGGTGGGTGGGGAAGCCAAGTGACTGCAGACTAAGGGGGAAAGCCCTGCTGACTGGTGCTCACCCAGTCAGGCTGGATGCAAATACCTCGGGGGAACAAACAGCATTCGGAGTTGGAACAGGGAAGCTGGTGGGTGCCGTGGAGCAGGCAGAACCCCTGCACATGTTACAGTCAAAGATGGGGCGGGGAGTGGCCGGCCGGGGGCGCCGGGAGGGGCACTGGGATGCAGGATGCAGCTTTAAACCACGTGACTGCTGGCTTCTTGCCCAGAGGCCAGACAAGATCCTCAGACTCTCGGGCTTCTATAAACCTTGGCAGGAAGAAAGGGGAGGGCACAGGTTGTGTGCCCCGCAGACGTGTTAAGGGGGATTTAGAGAAAGGGAGGCCCAGCTCTGTTGCGCAGGAAAAGGGCGTCTACAGGAAGCCCAAACTGAAAATGAAAAGAGAAGTTGGGTTAATGAATGGATGGATTAATGTAAAAAACAAAACAAAGGTTAGATGATGACTGATGGATAAATTAGAATATAGCTATGTTAGATGGTCTTAAGGTCTTATTGCATTGGCTTCTGGGGACATGTTTTCTCTCTCATTCACCCTCACACACTTCTGAGTGGCGAGTGTCATGGCATCAGCAAGCAAAGTAATCAAGAGCCACAAGAATCCCTTTTCTCTCTTCTTAAGGACTAGATCCTGACTAGCGCTCCTGACCCAGACACCTTGTACAGGAACACCTTCAGCAAATCTTCAAGTGGCCTCAGGCCACAGCACAGAGTGCCAGGTTCTCAACCAGTGATGGCCTCACCCTACAGTGAATGCCGAGGGGGTAGAGGTTTCACCTTTGAAGAGCCCGGGTCCACTAACTGGTCCCCCGGGGCAAGATCTGTTTGAGAAGTACCTGGAGGTGGTGACTGGCCTCTGCACTAGGGTCTAACCACAGTCACCTGGAAACCCAAACAATGGAAATCCATTGGTTTGTGTTCACTCTGCACTTTGAACTTTCTCCCATTCAAACTTCATCCTTGTGACATAAATGGGGGCAAGTTGTATTGGTCCCTATTTAACTTACGAGGAGGCTGAGAAGCACTGCGTGGCCAAATGACTTGCCCAAGGTCACAAAGAGTCACACCCACAGGAGCAGAGCCCGAATCCCTGGGTTGCTTGATTGTGACTCTCCTCACCACAGTGTCCCTGAGAACTCCTTGCCTGTGGACCCAAGCCCCTGGTTTTATTTTATTTTTTTTTACCTGAACACATTTCTCTCATTAAAGATATTGGGGAGGGATAGTTAAAAGCATAAGCTGAATCTATCTGTACAGTCGCTTCCTCAGTGAATACACACACACACACGCATGAGAATGGCAGTTTATACCAGAACTAGTTTTGCATTCTCATTCCAGTTCTGCCAATAACTCCCTGTGTCAGCCTCGGTAAATCCCTTAACCCCACGCCTCCATTTGTTCATCTTGTGAACTGAAGATCAGCACCTTCCTCCTCTGCCTCACAGGACTGTCGTAATGTGAACATAAGATAGCGTGCGGAAAAACACTTTGAATGGTATTAAAACGTCCTATGAAAGCTCAGCTCTCCTGTTCTTCCTTGTCTACTTCCCAGGGGAAAAGAAACCTATAGAACACTGCAAGGGCTTATGTCCTGGGAGGCCTGGGAAGGCTGAAATGCTTTGCTAGGTGTACTGTCCATATACCATACTCTGCCCCCGCCCCCCACGCCAGAGTACCTACAACTGTGTGTGGGCCACAGAGGAAGCATTTTGTTGCAACTGCAGACGGCTACAGGCGGCAATCTCTCTATTTGGTTTGGAACTGCTCTTGTGGTCTGCTGGGGAGAAGCATGCCAGAAAAAGCCAACCTGCTTAGGATTGGGGTTGGCTGTTCCCACTGTTTGCCAATTGACTCTTGATCATTAAGTGTGGCTTTAATTATAGTTTTGAAAGGATTCATTTTAGTAATGGCCACTACTAATGATTTACTCGGGGAAAGCTGAACAAAACTGTGTCAAACCACGTTAATTTGTGTTTCATGAACTGAAAGCTAACTGAGCAGGATGCATCTTTCCTATTTTCCTCCTTGAAAATAGGGGAACCGAGGAAACACATGTGAACCGAGCATCAGCCACTCTGCTGGGCACTAGGACTGCAGCCATGGACATACACTCCAGGAACTGTGTCTTCCTAGCTTTCATTCAAGTCAGTGCACAGGGCTCCAAGTCTTGCCTTTAAACCAGACAAGAAATCATTTCATTGTTCTTTTAGGGTTGCTTTCTTTGGTCCAATTTCACGGGCCTTATATTTCAGAAGCCTCTATGGACTTCCTCTTCGGGATTTGCTTGAAAGTAGGATGTTTTGCCAGCTGCCCAAAGTCCCCAGTGCAGTAGCTGCAGCAATTATTTTGGTGACAAACAGCAGGTTCTCCATTTAAATCATAAACTCCACGGTGAGTGCGGAGAAGTCTTCTCAATATTTTATATTCCCCGATCCAAACAAACCAAATGTAAAAGGCATTTATGAGACAACCAGGGTATTCTGAACATGGGCTAGAAAATTTTATGTGAATGAATTGTTAAATTTGGAGGTGTGATAATGGTGGCATTGTGGTTATTTTTTTTTAAGAGTCATTAGCTCTTAGAGATCCATGTTGAAGTAGTGACAGATGAAATGAGATGCATTTTGCTTTACAGTAATCCAGCCAATTTGGGGGCAATAAATGAGACAGGACTGGCTTATGTTGAGAGTTGCTTGGGGGTTGGGGGGTGGGTACATGGACTCGATTATATTATCCTCTCCTTTTGTTCCTGTGTGAAAGTTTCTATGGTAAAGTTTTAAATGGTAATATGCCTAATTAAGTTAGATTGAAAATATTTGTGTTCCTCCCCACTCACTACCTAAGTCTAGTAAAATAGATGGAAGCTTAATCACTGCTGTAATCAACCTATAAACTATGTGATGCCAGGGGCTGCTTTATTTACTCCTGTTGACATAACACCTAGCCCTCAGGAATGCATCTTACTAACGGTTACCTGCTTATCTCCTTATCAGAGGTGTTCATGAAGTTGGTACTTGTAGATAGAGTATAAGGAATTCTCTATAATATTTAACTCTTCACTTTCTTCCCCTTTTATTATGGTTTTGAGAGACTACATAGCCAAATGAAATTAGAAAATTTGAACCCCTCAGATAAGAAACAGCCACCAGAGTGAAACAGAGAAGCAAGTTTCCATTGACTTGAAACCTTCCCAAACCTGGGGCTCAAAGCTGACCGTGACATTGCAGGACAAGGCTTGTGAACCCAACAGTTCCCCTCATCACTACAGGTTAGTTAATTTTGAAAGTAATGATGAAGTCTCCTTAAGAAAAAAAAATGGCTAAAATGGAAACCTCAAATACCAATCACAGGTTCCACCCAGGCTAGATAGAAAAGTCTGAAAACACCCCACTTTTAATCAGGAAGGCAAATATTGCACATGTACACTTGGAATCACACCAGACTACTTCCTAATATTATAAGTCACAAGAGAAAACCAGCTAGAACAATGAGGCAGCTTCTTTGATAATAGGTATGTGTGTTGGGCATGGGGTGAGACTTGGGGATATGTGTTCTAGAAGCCACTGCCAGTTCTATTTAGAGTTAATATAGCTTACCAGGGCCCTGGGTATCATGCAGCATGCAGCAAACAGCAGAGTTAACTGTAAAACAGTAAAAGCTGATGAAGATGGGATGAGCTTGGGGAGAAATCAAATATTATGAATTGATGCAAACAATGAAGAGTTAGAGGTCAAAGGAGATTAGGAGGAGTGGGGAGGGGAAGATGGGAGGGGGAGCTGGTAGGAATCCCCTGAAACACCAATACTCTTTCTTAACTTCTTTAAGGGCAGCCAAAGGAAATTCTCAATAGATGACTCTATTAAATCCAACCACCATCTCTCCAGAAGAAATGCTTCTACCCCCACTTCCGCCCTTCACCCGCCCCCCCCCCCTACCTCATCACCATGGGACCAGAGTGACACCAGGCTAAAGATGGGTCTTCCAGAGGTTAGGCAACTGTTCGGGGAATTACATAAGAAGCCCAGACCAGCAGACACATATATCTGAGAGTACAGAAGAGAGCAGGCTGTTTTGTCAGGCTCTCTTGTTAATAGGATGTGCCTGGTGCGAGTGAGGTTTTCACTCATCTCAAAATTGGAAAAGGGTGCCATCACCAGCTCCAAATATTCCTGGAAGATTGGAGAGACATGTCTCCTTATGTGGGGTCTTTGGCCTAGGGTTGGGGAGTGGTCAGTTAATTGGAGGCAACCAGGAGAAAGCCTGGTCTGGGAAGAACTTCCACTGAACAGCTCAATGGGGACTATTTATATAGTTGAGTGTCAGTGGGGTCCCAACAAATGAATCTCCTAATTCCGGCCAGCAGGCTATGAAACTGCCCCAGGGATCCTGTTAACAAACACCACGGGACTGTGAAAGTAGCAGGTTAGAGCTGGAAGACTAATTTAGACTTTTATGAGCTTAAAAATAGGAATCCATTCCTGCTGCTACAACTAACACACCATTACAGGTCAGTTAATATAGAGTGTGTCCAAAGAGGCTTTGTTCGGGGTAGTTGAATTTTATCAGGTAATACCGGAAAAAAAAAAAATGAGATCGCCAGTGACTTTGACATACAGTGTTGTGACTACGTGACAAAAATCTCTGAACTAATTGGTGAAAATGCCCAAATGACATTTTTGAAAAAAGAATAATCAGATGGCAAAACTTAGTGCCTTCAAAGTTAAGATATTTTACTGTTGCATTTTATTCTTGATGAAATGTGGTACTGCTTTATTCCTAAGTGATGAGCCAGGAGAGAGAAGAAAGGAAGATGTTTCCTCCTTCTGGCCAGTAACTAGCAGTGGAGTCCAGCAAAAAGTGGCTAAGAACAGAAGGCAGTGACGATGGCCATGTTGTAGATCCTCAGACCACTTTAGTTTGGCTCCTCCAGTCACACTGCCCAAACAACTAGAGTGCAAGGGACCACTAGATGTTTTCCTGCTGTTGTACAGGTCCTGTCGGAAATGTTTTCTCTTCTCTGGTTCTGGGATGAGGAATGGGTAACCCCAGCAAGCGAGGCCGGGGCTTGGGTCAGCATTCTTGACCCACATGGTAACCAGGAGCCCATACGTCCTGTGTCGCCAAATCCCAGGGGAAACAGACGGATGGTACAGTCGTTCCCCAGTGGAGGGTGAGGCCTGCAGAGGATATTAGCATCTGAGGATTCCCTGCCAAGTTCCCAGCACTCCAGGCTGGGGACAACGAAGCACCCACGAGGGAGGGACAGGAAGGGGTGAGAAACCAGGACTGGGCTGCAGCCTTCAGCGGCAGTGCTTAAACTCTGGTGGCCACAGCCCTTAGAACTGAGGGGGGTGAGGGAGGCTCCAGGCTGAACCACCTCAGGCATAGGATGAGTGAACTGGCCTGGGAGCCCTTCCAGCTCCCACCTCCTGGGGGAAGAGGGGGCCCAGAGGCTTCTGCTACCCTCTCTCTGCCCTTCTTTTCATTCATCTCCTTCTTGTAACTTCACAGATTCTCATTGTTTCCGCCTTTCTTCTTTCTACTCTCTCACCTGCCTTTTGCTTTTCCTCCCCTTTCCCTCCCTCTCCTTCTGCCTTGAGTTGGCAGGACTTTCCCAAGTGGGCGGAGCAGAGGGGCTGGTCCTCTGAGGCCACACACAGTCCTCACCTCCTCTCAGCTCCTCAGATGTAGGGTATCTGTGGGGCCTGTGGGGACACCAAGACCAGGTCCAGGGGCCCAAAGAAGCCTATCAGCCCACAGCTGGCCTCTGTCACCGGCCTGAGGGGATGAGCAGGAGCAGAAAGAGGCCCTCACCCCAGAGCAGCCTGCCACTTACTTTTTCTTCTCTTTGTCTCTTTTCAGAGTCTGTGAGCCTCCAGCCTGGGAGCCCTGGGACTGGAGCAGCTCGGCCGCCGTTTTCCTCTGTTTGAAAGCGTTCACTTCGTCATCCAGGGATTTCTTCTTATCCTCCAGCTTCTTCTTCTCATCCTGGTGTAGTTTCTTCAGACGGTCAAACTTCTCATGTAGCTGGTAGGGAAGCACAGGGGTTTTGCAGAGAGCAGAGCTCAGCTGAGCAGAGCATGGGTCGGGGGGTGGAGGGATGGAGTGGGGGTGGGGTGGGGATTAGCGGGCTTGTGACCATGAAGGACCCTGGGATCCAAGGAGACATTTCTGCCAGGGACAGCTATGATGTCACCAAAGGGCGTCATGTTCTGAATGGTTCTCTTCTGCCATTTTATCTCCACATTTCTGCTCCTGAATATGGTCAGGGAACCATGCATTGTCTAAATCAAGCATTTTATTTAAAAGAGTCCCCACAGTTACTACATATGAAAAATAATAACATCAGTTATAATGTAGAACATGTATTGAGTGCTTATTGTAGGCCAGGTACTGACTTTTCTAAGCATTTTATATGTATTAACTCATTTAATCATCACAACAACGCTATGAGGCAGGTTCTGTTATTATCTGCATTTTATGAGGAAACAGAAGGTATGAGAAGTTAAGGAATTTGCCCAAGGTCAACGCAATCTTCAGGTGATCATATAATGAGATCTCTCAATAGGAAAGGGGCCCCTGCCTTTTCTTAGCCTCTCCAACCAGGGAGGCTCATTGGAGATTGCAGAGAAAAGTTTGACAGTGCTGAAGTTGGTCAAAGAAAACACTTGTCCATGGATGTGGAAGGAAAGACAAGAACTTTAGAAAATGAAATGAATGTGAAAACCTCAGCTTTGATCAAGGGGAGGCTCAGCTAGACCTGAATAGAGTCAGAAACCCAAAGGAGAAGAGCAACAATGTTCTAGCATGTTACTGTGATAAGTGGATCAGGGAATTAGGGGTGTGTGTGCATGCATGCTCAGTTGTGTCTGACTCTTTACATCCCCATGGATTGTGGCCCGTCTTCTGTCCTTGGGATTTTTTCAGGCAAGAATAATGGAGTGGAGTGCAGGTTGGATCCCTGGGTCAGGAAGATCCCCTGGAGTAGGAAATGACAATCACTCCAATATGTTTGCCTGGAGAATCCGGTGGACAGAGGAGCCTGGTGGGCTACAGTCCATGGGGTCACAAAAGAGTTGGACACAACTGAGTGGCTGAGCACACACACATTGGGGGTGTAGGTGATTAACAAACTGGAATGTGATAAAGTATCCTGAGTAGTAAGAGCAGCTCAAGCATCATTTCAGTCTCTTTTGAGGATTCAGGAAGGAATGGAGGGTTCTGCAGCCCTCACAGCACACCGTGGAGGAGGCTGGGTGTCCTATAGGTATCTGGGCCTGTCACCAAGTAAGGGGTGGTGGATGACAGACTTGTTGGGTCAACCAGCTCCCGCTAGTCACTCAGGGTAGGCTGCTGGTAGAAGCTCTGCTGACCAGTGGTGTCCACCTGGCTTTTGCTTACTGGCCTTTCATTCATTCAAGAGATCACCTTACCTCTCTTCCTAAAAGTTCCAGGTGACATTTTTCTTTTGAAAAGTGAAACTGAAATGAAGTCAATTCTCTTGCCATGGGCTTTGGCAATAACACTGGAGAGTCTCGGCAGATTAAAAGAGGAAGAGACTTGGGAAGTAATTAAGTGCTGCCTTTCTTTATGGCTTTCAAGGCCTAGAGAGCTGAAGCAGTTGCTGACATGACCAAAACTGTGGCTGAGGACAATTAATCTGGCAGCAGTAGGGGAATCAGTAGTGGGACCTTGGAGGCAAGGCAATGGTGCGAGGGCTAACTGCAGTCTATTAGTCACGGCTTAACTAAAGTCCAGATAGACCATCAAGCCTTAGTTTAAAACTCACTAGAGCTGCACCGATGTTCTTTAGCACTAGCATGAAATGGAACGGAATACTCAAGTGGGTGGGGAAACACACCAGCTGTTACTGGCTTAGGATTCAACACGGTACCCAGGACTCCCTGGAACCATCTTTCCCCAAGGCCATCAGAGCAGGCAGGATGGGGCAGGACCGCCAAGAAAGTGATCAACTGTCCCTTCTGGGCTATGAACTCCCAGAAAGGGGGGCAAAAAAAATCAGCCTGCCCCTGACCTCGAGGGGCAATGTCAGGTCCCAAGTGTTGAAGAGGGCTGCCCAATAGAACTTTCTGCGGTGATGGAAATGTTTAATATCTCATAGCCCTGAGTTGCATGAAGATTGAGCATTTAAAATATGGTGAATGCAAATGATAAATAGAGTTTTAAACTTTATTTAATTTCAGTTCATTTAATAGCCACAAGGGCTAGCAGCTACTATATGGGACAGTGGGGGTCTAGAGAATTAAATAACAAAGAGTGAGAAAATATCCCAGCCTTGGGGACTGAGGGATGGAAAAGACACAGATCTCACAGTCTCTCTGTGCCGGCCAAGGCAGGGCTACAGATGCTGTGTCCCATTCCCGCCTGAGGCCCCAAGGTTCCCCCAGCTGCTCTCTTGGGGCAGAAACCTTTGTCTTGCCTAAGTTCAGCCTCCTTTTCCTTCCCACCTAGCACACCAACCCACATTTTACCTCTTTCTCTGCCTCTTTAAGTTCAGCTTCTTTCTCTTTGACTCTCTGAACAAACATCTGTCTCATCTCCTCTTCTTTTTTCTGGAGCTCCCCTAGGAACTCGTTCCTTTTGGCCTCATATGTCTCCTGTAAACTGCAAACATGGTCAGGTTAATTTCCCTGCCTTTGGAATGGCTCTTGTTCAATGAAAAACAGCCCCAATGATCCTCCCTGGGTTCTCCCACCCTCCCTTCCTCAATTCTTGGAGACATGCAAAAGCAGAAGCACAGAGCTGTGGGCACCTGGCTTTGAACTGGGAGTGACTTGGAACACCTGCTTCTATATTCTGATTCTACAGATAAGGCCCAGAGAAGTGAGGTGGACACAGCAAGATCACACAGCAAGTTAGAGGCAGAGCTGGGACCTGATGCTGGGCTTCCTCTCATAATCTAGGTCCTTCCATCTGCACTATGTCACCAGGTCCTGGCTCTGAAACTGACCATATTAATGAGTGAGTTCAACAAACACTTTATGAGACTCTACCATGTGCTGGACACAGAATTAAGTGATACTATGCTAGTCACTCAATACCTGGAGCCAATAGCCATGTGCCTGCCATCAAGGAACTCCCAGTCAGTGGGAGATGCCTAGGTTATGTCTCCCTGTCTGCCCCCACTCCGGCCTGGATTTAGTTTTATAGAAATAGGAGTTAGCCTGGTGAAGAAGAGGGTGGGTGCTCTGAAGAGGGTACCCTGTGGAAACGCACATGTGGAGAAGGAATGGCATATACCTGGGGTGTCAGGCATGGCCCATGTGGCTGGAGTAGTGGAAGATAAGGTTCCTGACAGTTGCAGGAGAGAGAAGGCATTGGCCGCCCTGTTAAGACTTGGACATTTTAAGCAGGGCTGACTTGATCCAATTTGAAAATGGGAAAGACCACTCTGGGCATTGCGTGAAGGACAGACTTTCCAACAATCAAAGTAAGAAACGATGGGATCTTGAGACCTCCCTGATGATCCAGTGGTTAAGACTCCGCCTTCCAATGTAGGGACATGGGTTCAATCCCTGGTTGGGGAACTAAGATCCCACATGCCTTGGGACAACTAAGCTCATAGGCAGCAACTACTAAGGCTGCGTTTTCTAGAGCCTGTGCATCACAACCAGACAGCAGGCCTCAAGCCACAATGAAGATCCTGCATGCTACAATGAAGACCCGATGCAGTGAAAGAAAGAAAGAAGGGATCTTAATGTGAAGGCTAGGAGGGAAAGGGAGACCAGTGAGGGAAGCAGAACTCCAAGGACTCGGGAGGAGTCAAAGATGATTCAGGTGAATGGAGAATGAGTACGTTTAAGAGGGAAAGAGATGAATTAAATTTGAGACAGCTTGAGTTTCAGATACATCCTCTATGGACGGCCAAGTGAAAATATCCAGTAAGCAGTGGGATTACTGGGTTTGAGCTCAAAAGTAACATTTTAACTTAGGAGTGATCTATTTCTAAATGGTCTTTAGGACTGTGAGAGCAGAAAGAACCAGCCACAAAGAGTGAGAGTAGCAGAGGCCCTCGGAAAGAACATGGAAAGGAAGAAGTTGAATGAAACAAATCTGCCGAAGAGGCTGAGAAGGAGTAAAGCAGTGTGAGAGAGGACTCTAACCAGAGAGACCAGTGCTAGAAAAGCCGACCACAGACAGAATTCAGGAAGGAGGGAGCGGGAAGGAGTATCAAGCACTGTGTTGAGATTTTTAACAAAAAGATGGGGAACTTCCCTAGTGGTCCAGTGGTTAAGACTTCGAATTCCAATGCAGGGGGTGTGGGTTTGATCCCTGATCAGTGAGGTAAAATCCCACATGCCTCACAGCCAAAAATCCAAAAACATAAAATAGAAGCAATATTGTAACAAATTCAATAAAGACTTTAAAAATGGTCCACATTCAAAAAATTCTTTAAAAAAAAAAAAAGAAGATGGGGCTCAGAGATCACACTGGAATATGGGACTGCTGACCTAGAGGCCTCTCTACTCAGTGGCATGGTGGGAGCAGAAGCCAGTAAATACAGAACCATTCTTTCTCCTTCCCGCTGCAGCCAAACTCCTTGACAGGGCAGAGGCTGGTGACAAGGAGCAGAGTGAGGGAGAGTTTTTTAGGATAAGAATGTCTGCCCACAAGATGGAAAGGAGCCAGCAGAGAAAGCGTGCAGAAGGCAAAGATGTGAGAAACAGAGGTAGTCAGGATGGAGCCGAGGAGGAGAGGAGGGGACTAGAGGACACCTCTTCCCCCACAGATGCAGATTAAAGCAGTCTGAAGGGTAGGAAGGAGAAAGCTAACGGAACGCCCATCAGAGAGACCAACACGTTTTCCATCAACTCCAGGGGCTCCAGCAGTCCCTGTTCATGAAGGGCAGTGAACTTACCCCTCCGGAACCAGACATCCCCAAAGGAATGGCTATTCTATGTCTCCAGGCTGGCTTTCTGCTATGAACAGGTTTTGTAGGATTTGAGAGTCCATTTGAAGGCCTTCTTATCCCACAAGCAAGCCCTTTACTTGTTTATCAAGGCCTGACATTTCCTGAAATGTTCCAATACAGGGCACTACATATGACATGGTAATTTACAATGTGAGACTTACATCACATACTATGCATATCGATCAGATACTTATTCACATAGCTCCCATCAGCATAGTTATTTGAAAGCATTTGAAGCAATGCTTTCAAAAACTTTCCTCTTCTCTGAAAGCATCTAAGATTCTGATTTGAGGTGTCAACGATTATTCACATCTGGTGGTCAAAACAAACCTTGCACTTGAACACAAATGCTAAAGGGCAGTAATGAAGAGCTGGAAGTTCATCAATACCTGTGTGGTGACTGCTGCCAGGTCCCACCTGGTTTGGATCATGGGGAGAGGGGTAAAGAACAGACTGGAAACCTGACAGAGCAGCAGGAGCCTGATGAAGAATGTGGGTCAGCGGGCAGGCACAAACTGCCATGTTGAAGCACAAGGCCCAGGCTCAGGGCTCACAGCTACCATGCAAATGCCTGTGGCAGTGAGACCATCGGCCTTGCCCATTCCCTGGCCTCCTCCCCGCCCCCATTCTTATAAGCACGGCAGCAGGGCTTACCAAGCCCACCATGCCACAGCATCCCCTGGCAGGTGTCCCAGGGCAGAGAAGGGCCAGGCAAATGGAGCTGGCGAGTGACTTAGCCTACCAGCGCTAGGTCTGGGCTCCTGTGTCTCGCTTCCCCTGTGAATTCTCCAGGGCAAGGCCTCCCCCTGCCCCTGGGTGGGCTGAGTTGAGCTGGGTAGGGCTGGTGGGAGAGGTACCTGAAGGGTTTGCTGTCAGGGTCGGTGTCCTTGAAGCCCATCTCCTCCAGCTTACAGCGGCGGTACAGCTCATAGTGCCGGCTGTGGGTCTGCTCTCGGAGATCCTCCATGTTGACTCGGATCAGCATCTCCCGCAGCTTCACAAAGTCACAGTGGGCTTCATTTTCAACTGCATGGCAGGGGTTTAGGTATTGAAAGTCCATTGAAAGGAAGGCCAGAAGAAGCAGAAATGGACAAAACAAGAGGTGAAATGTCTAATGGTGACACCACCTTTTCACCTGTGCATATAGAGCTCGAGATGTTGCCTTCTAATTAGTTTTTCTACTAAAAAGGCAGATGAAAAATTATAAGAGTGACATCCCTCAGTAATGGAAAACAGCAATACCATAAAAGTATCTAAGAAGACATCTGGTAGACATTTAGACTCAACTCAAATTTACCCATCAGACACTCACAGGAATGTTTGCTTCTCACCACTTTTAGGACAATGGCAAATGGACATTCAGCCATCTGTCTCATAAATACTTGCAGAATCTTTTGTCTCCAGGATAGTATGAGGCACTGGGAATTCATACACATGGGGTCTTGCCCATAGGAGCTTCCAGTTTAATGGAAGAACAGATGCAAACACACAAATGCAATACAATGCAAAAATTACCGACATGAGATATATAGCCAGGGAACCACAGAAGTCCAGAAAAGGGAGTCCTGAGAACTTCAGGGAGCATGAAGGCTTTACCAAAGAGGGGACAGACCCCTAGGATGACTCATGAAGGAAGATGAGAAATTCAGCAGGCGGATAAGGGACCACGTCCTTGCAGGGTCTCATTAAGGTTAGGCAATGTTACAGCTAGAAGTCGCAGGGTTAGGATTCCAATCCAGGTCGTCTAAAGGATAGGCAAAGCCTATGACCAGGTATCAACGCCCACAGAATGAGAGTGTAGAACTAGGACACGGCTAGATGGTTGTGACAGGGAGGGATGTGAGCCACAAGTGTAGCCCATCTGGATGGTAGATGCTTCAAAACAGGTGTTTTTAAAGGGTGAATAATGGCCTGATGGCAGCAATGGTGACCAGCAGAGTGTCTCCAGGCATGGTTCCACCTTGCTGGAGTGGGGGTGTCTGGCCTGACCACATTGGGACAGTGGCATCTGAGATGAACAGGCACAGTTACCCCAGATTCTGTTTCACAGGTCTGGGAGAAGGTCGTGGGGGCCGTGTGGAGGGGGTGTCTGGATTGACAGCATGGGGCAGGGTGACAGCAGATTGCAGTTGGGCTCATGTAACCCCTCTGCTTAAGACCTACTGGCTTCAGGAAAAAGCCCCCCACTTCATAAAATGTATCAGCGTATCAGCCAGGCAACTTCCCAGCACCATCTCGGGGAGAGTAGGCCCCGGTGGAGTCAGAAGGAGTGACTCCAAGGTTGCTCAAAGACTCGAACAATGCATAGTTTCTCTTCCTCAGAACAGTGAACTCCAACTTGTAAGAAACGGTTTGAAAATCCTCTTTGTTGGTTAGGTGCGGGGTGGTCTGAGTCAGGGGATGTCACTGGGACCATATCTGTTAGCTTCTCCTCATGTTGCCTCAGGTTCCTGTCTCTCAGACTCCAAAATTCACTCCCAGGGTGGGACTGTCGGTCCAGAAAGCATTTGCAAATGTTCTGGGAGGAACAGCCCCAGCACAAATGGTAAAGAAGACCCAAAGTCAGCATGGCTGTCATGACCGGCGTGGTCCTACCCGTGGAAAAGCCAGCTATCACCAGAGGGTCTCTGGCATGCCCTAGAGGATGGTGGCCTTTGACGTGACGTGGACACGGGATGAGTTTATGGTAAACCAACCACCCTTTCACATATAGTAACCCTGACTAGTACCAAGGGTACCTTACTTAACACGGGTCAGGCAGACTGCAAAAGAAATTTTCTCAAGCCTATAGGCAATAGTCTGTTTTTAAATTGCAAAGTAAGAATACAAACAAAAGAGTGCTTGAAATGTACAGTTTAAAGGATCAAAAAAAAAGGACACCAAAGTATCTATGGCCCAGGTGAAACATTACCAACTCCCTAGACATCCCTTCCTTTTTTTTTTTTTTTTTTGGTAAACTTTGGCTGCACTGCAGGATCTTGGTTTGATCTTAGATTGAACCTGCATTCCCTGCTTTGGAAGGCAGAGTCTTAACCACTGGACCACGAGGGAAGTCCCCTTTTGTGTCTCTTCCTGATCTCATTCATGCCTCTCCTTCCCTGCAACAAGACTTAATCACCATCCTGACGGAGGATTACCCTTTCTTCATTTTTCTTTATAGTTTTACCAGTTACACATGAATTCCTAAAGTTCAGTTTTGTCTTACTTTTGGATTCCATATAAATGGAATCATACAGCTTGTATCTGTCTATGATTTACTTAGCTCAACGTGCTGTTTGTGAGATGCATTGCTGTGGATGTATAGTCATCCATCTTCACTGTTGTATAATATTGCATTATTTGAACATTCTGCAATTCACCCAATCTATTTTTAATGGCTCTGGGTTGTTTCTAACTATTTCCTATCACGAACAACACTGTTGTGGACGTTCTTGTACATCTCATACACTCAAGTGGGTACACCTGCTTTCTCATACTCTCTGTCCTACCTTACTGCAAGTACATTTATTTTTGTTTTAGGAATGTTTTCTCCATTGGACACGAAGAGCTTGCTCAGTGCAGAGAATCCAGGTATGGAGCCAAAGTTTGCCTGCTGGTGACCCCTAGAGATGCCTGAGGCCTAAAGATGAATGAGTAGAAACTGGGGACAAGTGAGGAACTGGTCACATAGTGGCGGGGGACAAGCAAAGGGACAGACAGAAGGGGATTGCTGAGCATAGCCCCTCTCCCGGAGATTCACTCACCTTGCACAGTGCCCCAGGGGTACTGCCGTGCTTTCATCATCTTGTTACCTATCTTTAGTTCTTCTGTGCTGCCAATGACAGCAAATGGCAGGTGGGCCTGAAACAAGAGGCAGACAAAAGCTGAGAACTCCAGGTAAAGGCACTGAGTGACCCCCAGTACAGCTGCGGCTCATCGTGGGGGGCTCGGCGCCCCTGCCGCAGTGTCCCTCACTGCCGCCACCGTCAGGAGGCATTTCATAAGCTCCCAGGCTGTGTAGGGAGAAGAGGCCTACTCCAAGCTTTGCCTGTTCAGAAAATCACAATAGAAAGTAACCAGGATGTGGCTGAGTGCATAGGGAACAAAGACAGAAAATAAGCAGAATAATAAGCAGATACACAGATTAGCCAGCTATTCAGTCTTTATGGTTGCTGACGCGAAGTGCCTTCGGAAGGCAAGTGAATGGGACACAAAGGGCTATGCGTGGAGAGAGACTAAAGGAGAATGGAGGGGGCTGGAACTGTTGCTCACTTTTCCCAGAGTATGAGAGCGCCAAGAGTAGACATGTACAGAAACCACATTGTTGACTGAGGTGGACGCTCCTGGTCTCATACTATCCTGGAGCAAGAGCTTGCCCCGAACTCTCGAGCCTAGAAGTCAAGTCCCCAAGTATTTACCCACGTGCCCATCACTGAGCTGAGTTCTGTTTCAGGGGCTTTAAAGGGAAACAAAGGGAGTAGAAGATTCACGCCTTTGCCGTCTGGGAGTTTAAGATCTGGTTAGGGAAGACCAAATTCCATACCCGAAATCACAGAAGACAGGATATGCCCAAGGGCTCAAGTGTACAATCTGGCACCCCGCACACAATAGGTGCATAATAAATACTCCTTGAATAGCCATGGGCATAGCAGTAGAAAGAAAAGTATGAACAGGGGGTATGGCTTGGTGCTTGAGGTGGAGAGGGATAGTGAGGCACAAGGCCCAGTTGATGAGACTGCTTTCATGCATCAGAGAAAAGGCAGGTGCCCCCAGTTGTAGCGTGAGGCCTGGGACACGCTCACAGTGCTCCATTCCACAGGAAGTGCTGAGTCACCACTGGCCAAACGGAACCACTGATTAAATACTGTTTACAAGCCAGGTAGAGCTTTACTCAGAAGGGCTTTACACAGAGAAGCAGAATGTGCACTGAAACAAGCTTTCTTAGCCTGCTTGGACAAACAGGCCTCGATCTCAGATATTTTGACCGACTTCATAGTCAACAAAAGAGTCTGAAATGCAGTACTTGGATGCAATCTCAAAAACAACAGAATGATCTCTGTTCGTTTCCAAGGCAAACCATTCAATATCACAGTAATCCAAGTCTATGCCCCGACCAATAACATTGAAGAAGCTGAAGTTGAATGGTTCTATGAAGACCTACAAGACCTTCTAGAACTAACACCCAAAAAAGATGTCCTTTTCATTACAGGGGACTGGAATGCAAAAGTAGGAAGTCAAGAAACACCAGGAGTAAAAGACAAATTTGGCCTTGTGGAGTACAGAATGAAGCAGGACAAAGGCTAATAGAGTTCTGCCAAGAGAATGCACTGGTCATAGCAAACACCTTCTTCCAACAACACAAGAGAAGACTCTACACATGGACATCACCAGATGGTCAATGCCGAAATCAGATTGATTATATTCTTTGCAATCAAAAATGGATAAGTTCTATACAGTCAGCAAAAACAAGACCAGGAGCTGACTGTGGCTCAGATCATGAACTTCCTATTGCCAAATTCAGACTTAAATTGAAGAAAGTGGGGAAAACCACTAGACCATTCAGGTATGACCTAAATCAAATCCCTTGTGACTATACAGTGGAAGTGAGAAATAGATTTAAGGGACTAGATCTGATAGACAGAGTGCCTGATGAATTATGGATGGAAGTTCGTGACATCGTATAGGAGATAGGGAGCAAGACCATCCCCAAGAAAAAGAAATGATAAAAGCAAAATGGCTGTCTGAGGAGAGCTTACAAATAGCTGTGAAAAGAAGAGAAGTGAAAAACAAAGGAGAAAAGGAAAGATATACCCATTTGAGTGCAGAGTTCCAAAGAAGAGCAAGAAGAAACAAGAAAGCCTTCTTCAGTGATCAATGCAAAGAAATAGAGGAACACAATAGAATGGGAAAGACTAGAGATCTCTTCAAGAAAATTAGATACACCAAGGGAACATTTCATGCAAAGATGGGCTCAATAAAGGACAGAAATGGTATGGACCTAGCAGAAGCAGAAGATATTAAGAAGAGATGGCAAGAATACACCGAAGAACTGTACAAAAAAGATCTTCACAACCCAGATAATCATGATGGTATGATCACTCACGCTCACCTAGAGCCAGATATCCTGGAATGTGAAGTCAAGTGGGCCTTAGGAAGCATCACTACGAACAAAGCTAGTGGAGATGATGGAATTCCAGTTGAGCTACTTCAAATCCTGAAAGATGATGCTGTGAAAGTGCTGCACTCAACATGTCAGCAAATTTGGAAAACTCAACAGTGGCCACAGGACTGGAAAAGGTCAGCTTTCATTCCAATCCCAAAGAAAGGCAATGCCAAAGAATGCTCAAACTACTGCACAATTGCACTCATCTTACACGCTAGTAAAGTAATGCTCAAAATTCTCCAAGCCATGCTTCAACAATACGTGAACCATGAACTTTCAGATGTTCAAGCTGGTTTTAGAAAAGGCGGAAGAACCAGAGATCAAATTGCCAACATCCACTGGATCGTCAAAAAAAGCAAGAGAGTTTCAGAAAAACATCTATTTCTGCTTTATTGACTATACGAAAGCCTTTGACTGTGTGGATCACAATAAACTGTGGAAAATTCTGAAACAGATGGGAATACCAGACCACCTGACCTGCCTCTTGCAACAGTTAGAACTGGACATGGAACAACAGTCTGGTTCCAAATAGGAAAAGGAGTACGTCGAGGCTGTATATTGTCACCCTGCTTATTTAACTTATATGAAGAATACATCATGAGAAATGCTGGGCCGGAGGAAGCATAAGCGGAATCAAGATTGCTGGGAGAAATACCAATAACCTCAGATATGCAGATGACACCACCCTTATGGCAGAAGAACTAAAGAGCCTCTTGATGAAAGTGAAAGAGAAGAGTGAAAAAGTTGGCTTAAAGCTCAACATTCAGAAAACTAAGATCATGGCATCTGGTCCCATCACTTCATGGGAAATAGATGGGGAAACAGTGGCTGACTTTATTTTTTGGGGCTCCAAGATCACTGTAGATGGTGATTGCAGCCATGAAATTAAAAGAAAGTTATGACCAACCTAGACAGCATATTAAAAAGCAGAGACATTACTTTGTCCAAAAAGGTCCGTCTAGTCAAGGCTATGGTTTTTCCAGTGATCATGTATGGATGTGAGAGTTGGACTATAAAGAAAGCTGAGCGCAGAATTGATGCTTTTGAACTATGGTGTTGGAGAAGACTCTTGAGAGTCCCTTGGACTGCAAGGAGATCCAACCAGTCCACCCTAAAGGAGATCAGTCCTGGGTGTTCATTGGAAGGACTGATGTTGAAGTTGAAACTCCAATACATTGGCCACCTGATGCAAAGACGTGACTTATTTGAAAAGACCCTGTTGCTGGGAAAGATTGAGGGCAGGAGGAGAAGGGGACGACAACAGACGATGAAATGGTTAGGTGGCATCACCGACTCAATGGACATGGGTTTGGGTGAACTCCAGGAGTTGGTGACGGACAGGGAGGCCTGGCATGCTGTGGTTCATGGGGTAGAAAAAGAGTTGGACATGACTGAGCGACTGAACTGAACTTACGTCCTACTATGTACCAGGCATTACAAAGAATACAACACTGAAAAAGCTCAGAACCTAGACCTGGCGATTGTACAGTCTGGGAGGGGAGAGACACACACTGTGATGATAACACAGTAAGGTCCAGACTATGAACAGAGGCTTGAGGGCTGGAGGAACACAGAGGAAGGAGAAGCTTTCACGGGAAGTCAAAGCAGGCTTCACAGAGTAGGTAGTAGCAATCATACTTAGAGATCAGGAGCTATAGACCTGATATTAGCAGCAGTTCTCTGTCCCATGTGCCAGGTGCTCTACGTGGCATTATCTCATTGAATCTTACAACACTAGGAAGTAGGTATACTTATTATCCCCATTTTATAGAAGACAAAACTGAGGTCCAGAAGGAGCAAGAGACTTACCAGCAGTGCCACCATAGTAAGGGGCAGAGCTAGGAGTGGAATCCAGGTCTCTCTGACTTCAAAACCCACCCCAGCTGGTCTGCCACTCCCTTTTGGGGTTCGAGCAGCAGATTAGGGGAGCACTCTAAACCCAGGGGGTGAACTGGCCAGGCAAGGCCAAATTGTAAGAGGTAGTTTAAATCTGACCTCACAGTCAGTGCTTCCTTTCTGTTCTCCTCTAGCCCTGCACCCCAAGAATGTTCTTCAGAGTGGAAGAACACAGGTGTCAATTGGGAGCTCAGCTCCAGCACATCTGCTAAACCACTCCCCCCCCCCGCCCTGCGGAGGTGCTGGGCCTTCACCCACTCTCAGTTGCTCTCCGATGATTATCTCAGGTGTTGCCACATCCCACTGCTATGACTGTCCCCAAAAAGGGGACAGAGGAAAGAGGGAAAGACAAGGCTATGGATATGGAAAGTGGGCGAGGGGTGGAGGTGGGAAATTTTTTGTCAGTCCTAATAGGGCCATGGGCGGGGAGAGGGGGTGTGAAATCCTAGAAATCCTGCCTAAAGGCCGAAGCATCCCTGACCTCGGCCAGCCGGCTTTCAAGGTCAGACGGGGGCGGGGTTCATTTGGGCACAATTCATTCCCCCTCAGAGACCCAAGACATGGCAGCCTCCAATTCACCCCCAAACACTTTCCAGGAAAAGGCTGCCCCACCTGCAGAGACCTCAAAGCTTCAGTCACTCGAAGGGGCAGCCATGACAGAGGGCTAGACCAGGGGACTGCTGGTGGAGCATTCCCACACATCCTGGGCTCTCAGCTGAAAGTGATGCAGGAGGAGGGTATGTGAAGTGGGAAGTACTTCTCTGGACTTAAGAGCGAAAAAAGAAAAAAGAAATCCAGAAGAGAATAAAGGCATTAAATAAAAAGTCAGTATTCCCTTGGGTGTGTTATTTTTATCTCCAAAAGACATTGTCAGTTAGCATGACAGGGTCACTTGCTTCCCCTTCCTCTTTAAACTGCCATCACTTTATCCCTCCCCACTCTGAAACACACAGTCCCCGCCATGGCAGCTTCAGAGGGCTCCGAGACCTCCCCCGGCACACTCATTTCCAACTGGCATCAAAGTTTGTTCTGATAAGTTTATGCAAGGCTCTCATTTCCGAGTGCTCCCAGGCAGATTTCATTTGATTCTACAACAGCCTTCCAGGGCAGTTACTGTAAGCCCCACTCGTGATTTGGAAAACTGGCATACAGACAAGTGAAAGGAGTTGCCCAGGTTCCTACCTCCCATGCCCAAATCTTCCCAAGGAGCAGTGAGGACACCACGCTGTAGCTGCCAGCCTCTGCCACCACCCAGGGCGGCAGGTCAGTTCAGCTTTAACCGTGAAGGGCAGGAAATCATGGGGTCGGCTCTGGTCACCTTGCTGCCGCTCTTGAGAGCCTGGTGGCTCTGACAACTAGAATAGAGTCGAGCAGAGCAAGGAGAAGGTAAACCCTCCAGCCCCCACTCCCTACTCCCGTGGGGCTGGCACTTTATAGGTGTGGGCCCTGGGAAGAAACTTGCAAAACAGCACTGCTGTCAAAACATGAATGGGTTCCTATGGGGGTTCCATGTAATTCTCACTCTCCCGAGACCTCGAGACCTCAGATGCCCCTGTCTCAGAAACTCCAATAAGGGATAGTCCCAAGTCTCCTCTTGGGAGTCAGTTCCCAGACTCACTATCTTTTTTTTTTTTTTTTTTTTTTAGAGTTAAAGAAGACTGATCCAGGGAGGAAATACACTCCATAGACAGAGTGGGGGCTATCTTGGAAGGCAAAAGAGGCCCAGGGTATGGGGTTGTAGACAAAGCGATAAGTAAGAAGCGGATTTATTCAGAGAGAGACACACCCACAAACAGAGTGTGGGCCATCGCAGAGGACAAGTGCCCAGACTCACTATTTTTATGGCCTCATACGTCCCTTAAATTCCTCTTGGTCCATTTAAAAGTGTTTGATGAGCCAACCAGCCTGAACTATTCTATTCTGTTTCTTCGACATCCATTGTATTAGGGAGGTTAGATGACCATCCCCCTTAGCCCAGTGAAACACATTGTCAGGACAGTTGATTCCTCATCTGATAAGATGTGGAGTGGGCATAGCTTCCTCCCAGGAGGACAATATTTCCCAGTCGTGGGGCTAGTTACACTGGCCTCCATTCTAGGCTCCTATCGACCACTGAGCAAGAGAACTGTCTTTTACCATCTGAGCCATCAGGGAAGCCCGAGAGCATTGACTGATCCTCCCAAGTTCACCCATGGTGGTGATTCACACACAAATATTGCCAACTATGGAAATGGCACTGCTGCCTCAGGGTGAGGGGGAGACAGGCTTGTACCTATGAGTTTCCCTGTGACCCTCTTGGCCACCCATATGCTCTCACTGAGCCCAAATGCCTTTGTGGGGGCCAAACCCAAAAAGCTCACAGGCACCCAGCTGACTGAGCTGAGTCGAGTAACTGGGCCTATTCCCTGCTCCCTGGCCGTGGTTTGAACCATTCAAAGAACATTCAATTTGAACAACATAGCAAATTTTGGGCTTCCTGGGTGGTGCTAGTAGTAAAGAACCTGCCTGCCAATGCAGGAGACATAAGAGATGTGGGTTCAATTCCTGGGTTGGAAAGGTTCCCTGGTAGAGGGTATGGCAACCCACTCCAGTATTCTTGCCTGGAAAATCCCATGGACAAAGGAGCCTGGTAGGCTACAGTCCAAAGGGTTGCAAAGAGTCGGACATGACTGAAGTGACTTAGCACAGCGCAGCACAGTAAATTTTAGCACTGAAGTCTGCCACCTTGAGAGCTATCAGAGTATAGGTGGAAAGTAGCATGCAGCAAGACCTCTCTCCCCGCCTCCTGAGCACTCTGAGCTGCCACCTTGAGAGCTATCAGAGTATATGTGGAAAGTAGCATGCAGCAAGACCTCTCTCCCCGCCTCTTGAGCACTCTGAGCTGAAATAAGTGTTTTCAGAGCCACCCAGGAGCCAAGAGGGAGGCTAGACCTCTTGACTCTCATTTCCTGCCATGAAAATCCTGAGTTGGGAGCTAAGGGATGACTGAGCAGTCTTCTCCACTTGAGCAAGAGGCTTCTTCCACTCTTCCAACCCAGTTCCCATGACAATTGGCTAGGGTGGCTGAGACTGTGGGGCTGGGGTCAAATCCAGAACTGAGAGGCCAGCATCCATTTCTCCTACTACCCAACCCCGGCTCTCTGAAGATGCTGCTTCACAGGCCACAACTCATCCGAAAGGCCCAGTGTGACACTCTTGCTCCAGGGGCAGTCAGGCTAAGCAATTCTCTGTATGTTATTTCATAGCAGCTACTCCCCATCACAACACATGTAATACACAGTTTTCACATGCACACCCCCTCCCTTGCGCATGCCCAGTTTAGGCATGCTAGCTGTAAGCCGTCTGTCACATACAAAAAAGCCTGGGGGAACGCAAGAGAATGAGTGCTGAGTGATGATGTAGGAATAACCCTGGATCCACTCAAATTAGGTTTTTCAAAGTGAAGCATTGGCACACTGGGACTATTTATTGTAAAAAAAAAAAAAAAATGGACCCCAAATTCCAAGTCCCTTCACAGGTGAAACAGCATAGTTGAGGGCTACTGCTTCATAGCACAGGAAGTTTCCCACCTTGAGGCCAAGGCTACCCGGGTTCAGACAAGGGCCCAAAGGTAAGCTGACAGCAGAGCCCGAAATGATGGTCACTCCTGACTGACCCACCATGTAGTCAGAGGTTGTTCTGTGTGACACCCTGAGATTGCTGAGGACTCTTCGACCGTATCCGTATCCATCCTTAGCCAAGCAAACCACCAACCTGAAGCTGCCTAGTGACTCAGGGAATCCACATTCGGAAGGTATCCATGGGGCCCGATGTTCTGAGTTGAGTAGGAGTTTCCAGACCTCAGTGTTGGTGAAACCAGATGATGCTTCTCTCCAGGCTCATTTTTCTGCAGATTAGGTGTCCCTTCGGGTTTTCTTATCCTAACAGAACCTAATTTTCATCAAAATGCCCTGGCGGCTGGAGAGGATATGCAGGAACCTTTTTTTTTTTTTTTAATTAGTTTTTCAATGGCCCACTCAGAGAGGCCACAACTCCAGCTCCCACGATCCGCACAGCTCTATCCTCCAGCCAGGTTTGTCAAAGATAACCAAGAGCCTCTCATCACAAACGTATCTCTGGTGCACTGATGGGCAAGAAGGCAGGCAAGACAGTGACTTGCTGCCCCACTAGGCTAATTTGTTGGCTGATTCATAGGAGGTGGTAGCTGATGCATAATGATAACTTAGGGGGTGGTGGCAGCAGGAAAGTTTTCTAAAAATGGCTTTTATTACAAGGCTTTCCTGCATTTGGCTATACTCGGGCATTATGTCATTAGGAAAAAACTGATGACTCTCAATAGAGAAAAAGAAATCTGTTCCCAAAGCAGAGGCTTTCTGCAAGCTATTAGCTGTCTCCTTGAAATCACAACATTGAGGATTTCGCAGCAACAGCATCAACACATTGTAAAGAAGCATGAGGAGCCATTTGACTCCCTGCCTCCTTCATTACTCATTCCTCTAGGAGGGGAAGTGGGGGAGTGAGAGGAAACATGGCAAGTGGTTGGTTGTTTTTTTCATTTTTTCCCTTCGACTCATTCACACTTAATAAAGCAAAACATAATCCTGAAGTTTAAAAATAACATTTCCCTAGTCACCAGAAAAATTGGAGACTGCATGTCATTTTTCTTCCCGGGGCAGAGGGCTTGATTATCTGAGTGCAGATTATCCTCGAGTCTCCAAAGCCAGCCAACTCTCTCACACTTGCCTTCTTTCGCTGCATCAACTGTCGAGACATTTTTCTGGTCTGAGACAAAGACCGTTTGCCTTTCTGGCAGTCCCATAGGGGCTGCCTGGCCTAGATGAGAGAGGCATCAAAGAGGAGGGTAGGAGAGGTCGGAATCCCCTGGTCGAACCAATTTCTGGGGTCAGCCATTCCCTCCTTCAATCTCTGGCTATTTATCTCTGCATGTCTGAGGAGGGAGGCATGTCTGCATGACTCTAAATTCTTTCTCACAAATACCTGAGACTCAGATAATCGAGTTGATTACACTAAGATGGATGGTGAGGTCTGACTGCTATTTGGCAAAATAATAATCCTGAAGAGCAAATGGCCAGAAAATTGAAGCCCTGTGTGAAGCCCACTCACGTTCATGGTTCCGTTGATCTCTGCCACTGACTCATCATCTGTAGGGAACTGGTAGATCTGGACTCCGTTGCTGACAAGCTCGCTGGTGATTTTGATTTTGAACTTGGTTAGCTCACTCTTAGAAATGGCATCTGATTTGGCAATGATGGGGATGATGTTCACCTAGGGAAGGGAAGAGCAAAGGGGCATCATTACTGGAAATCTGAAGCTCAGAGTAGGTGACCTAGGGCTTCTACCAGCTGCCAGAGGGAGCAGTTCAACCCAATAGTCCAGACCTGGCCCCCTCCATAGCCAAACAGTAGTATAATAAATGACGATGAGTACTTACTGTTGCTGGGCACTGAACAGTAAGTGCTTTACATGGATTAACACAATTAACCCTGGCAAAAAACCCTCCCAGAAGGTATTAGTACCACTATTTTACCAATGACAAATTGAGGCAGACAGAGGCTAAGTAGCTTGTCCAAGGCCACAGAGCACACACATAATGGAAGTGGGATTCAGATCCAAGTTGAACCTCATTTTTCAGTCTGTAGTCTTAACCTATCAGCTCAGATCCAAATTGATGAGCTGTGTGATATTTTAATATCAAGGTTATTGCTTTGGTGATTTCGAAGCAGAAGGATGACAATTGGGAATCTGCGGTGGACAAGGGGAGAAGAGGCCACTCCTTGCCAATAGTCAACTGTCCCAACCCATCTTGTGGGGGCTAGCCCTAAGCCAGGTCAAAGAGACCCATGTGGGAAGTGAAGCAGGGCAGGGCTCCATGAAGATGCATATACGACCCTCTTTCTGGACACTAAGGAACCAACCCACTGACATGAAGACCACCCTCTGTTACTGATTTGATCTGTACTGTGCTTAGTCGATCAGTTGTGTCTGACTCTTTGTGACCCTATGGACTGTAGCCTGCCAGGCTCCTCTGCCCATGTGGCTTCTCCAGGCAAGAATACTAGAGTGGGTTGCCATGCCCTCCTCCAGGGGATCTTCCCAACCCAGGGATTGAACCCAGGTCTCCCGCATTGCAAGAGAATTCTTTACCATCTGAGCCACCAGGGAAGCCCAAGAATACTGGAGTGGGTAACCTATTCCTTCTCCAGAGGATCTTTCTGACCTAGGAATCGAACTGGGGTCTCTTGCATTGCAGGAGGATTCTCTACCAGCTGAGCTACCAGGGGAGCCCCATTTGATCTGAGATTTAGCCAAAAAGAGCTTCACTGTCAGAGTCTCCTGATTAATTTCTGTGTAAAGAAAGCAGAAGCAGATGCGCAATTTTGTACAGATGCAGGAGAAAGGCCTGAAGCTGCCCTGAAGTCCGATCCACCTGAACCTTAATCCTTGAAATTCCTCCGAGAAGGGACAAGGCTTTTACTGCTGTGAGGTCAAGCAACTTGAAAGGCACATGCCTGAGTGAGACAGAACAGAGCCAAGTTCAAGTCCACACAACAAGCACAGCTGGTCCTGCCAGCACACTCCAATGGGCTGCTGTGGAGGGTGCTTGGGCCCTGAAAAGAGCTCAAGACTTGAAATTTCCCCCTTCTTTGCTCTTTGCCTTTGAAGTGCCTCTCCAGGCTGACGCCGCTACTTCAGGTGTTGGTCAAAGAAAGACTGGACCTTGGAGGCAGGTTTTTGAGGCATGGAGGCTGAAGCCCTTGGTGAGGTAATGCAGCAGGCAGTCAATTCTTGTCTCTTTTCACCACGTCCCCCATCGGCACGCTGTAAACACAGGCTGAAGTTTGCCTACCTAACTCAGCCCACCTAGCAGGCTGCCTACCACATGGCTCCGTGCTGCCTCATTCAAGACACACAGGGCGTGGCGACGTTTCCCGAGCAGCACGTTACTCGCGGGTGGTGAACTCATTGCTGTGAAAAATGACAAATTGCTCCTCTTTTGATGACAGCTGAAACTCAGTGATTATAGTGAAGGTGCTACTAAACAACCACATTTAAAGATTTCTTTTCTTTTTTTTTTTTTTGTAAAATAAATTCCCTGGAGTTAGAGAGAGCTCGGTCTGCATCCCAGATCCATTACAAGTTGTCTTGAGCAAGCTGTAACAGTGCTTACCACACAGCATTACTGGAAGAATGAAATAAAAACAATACATATAAAGGACTCATCACAGTGCCAGGCACATATGAGATGTTAAGGGAGGAAATGTACTAGTAATGAAGCTTTTTAAAGAATCCCGTGGTCAATTATCTTGCACAACCAATAATCCTTTAACATGAAGAATCATTGTCTAATTTATATCTGATGTGGGGCTTGCATTTTTCAGTTTATCTTAAAGCAGGATGTGTCTGAATCCCACAGCCATCTTCCTTGGGTGTGGAGGCAATGTAAACTGGCAACACAGAGCCAAGTTCAAATCTAGGCTCTGCCAGGAGCTGGCACTGTGACAATGTGTATGTCTCCTAACCTCTTAGAGCCTCAGTTTTCTCTTCTATAAAATAAGAGTAATGATGGTGTTTACTTTACGGGGTTGTTGTGAGGATTCAATGAGACACTCCACAAGGCACTTTTACAGTGGTGACATATAATAAAGGTTTAACAAATGTTAGCTGCTATGATAAAATTATTATTGAAATTAAGAATAATAACTTTTGAAGTCAAGCTTGCATGTTTGATTCCATTATAGGTCAGTTAACATTGTGACAAAGGAAAAAAAAACACCTTTCCACCACCCAAAGTCTGAGGCCCTAGACCCAGACAGCCATCTGTCCTGCATCCACCTTTATTCCCAAGATGGATCAGGGCAGAAGACAGCTCAATGCACACTCATGCCCGGCACTGGGAAAACATCACAAAGCATACGACTCAGGTGCTGGAGCAATTAACACCATCTTTATGGAGGGACAGGGAATGAAGAGGAGGATGCCAATGCCACAGAACCTCTGCTGGACTCTGGCATCAGTGTGGCACAGGAGACCACCAGGAAGGGTCCAGCAGGCCCCACCTCCCACCCACCCTTGCCCCTACCTCCCTACCTTACTGTCCAGCTTCTTCATCGTCACTAGGTCCAGAGACTTCAAGGAATGACCCGTGGGGGCGATGAAGTACAAGCAGGCGTGGATGCGAGAGTCATGGTAGGTGTGCAGTACCCTGCGGATCTTCAGCTCCTCCTGCAGGTAGGCCTCAAACTGGGCATCGATGAATTCCACAATGGGCTTGTAGCTACAGGGGAGAGTGGGGAAATGGCCAGACCCCATCAGACACCTGGATTTTGTTAGGTTTCAAAGTTCTTTTTGAAGTTCAAAATGCCCTCGGTAATCTGACTCCTCCCACCTGACTGGATTTCAGTGGGCCTCTTCTCCTGTCAGACTAGCCACCGCTTTCGTCCCCACATGAGCCAACTGTGTGTTCATCAGTGTGCTTTCTCTCTGGAATGAGCGCTTCTCTCTTCTCATCCCAATCTTGCCCTCCCAGGCCTCAGGACTCAGATGAATGCCCATCTCCAAAATTCCCCAGTGTTGCCAGAAAGTCCTTCTGGGCCTCAGGAGTGTGTGTGACAAAGAATTATGCCATTGGATGGCTTACTGATGCTTCACAAGGATTAGTGTCCCCTCAAACAGACTGTGTCCTTGTGAAGGGCAGGGACAGTGAAGGGCCCTTCTGACCCCCATGGGGCCCAGATGCAATGTGGAGCCCCCTGGCAGCATCCGTGGATGGGCGGGCTGGGTTCATGTCTTTGCTTCCCGTGTCTCCCCTGCAGCAGCTAATACTCGAGCTGGGTACCCAGGGGTGGTCAGGATGTCTCCTTGACCCACTGCTGGGGAATCTTCCAGAATGCACTGGGTTCTTCTCAATCTTTCTGGGTTTGAGGCTCCCTTAAAAAATTTTTCTGTTCTCATTTCCTCTAAGGTCGTGATTTTTTCCCCCCTGTGGCCACATGGCATGCGGGATCTTAGTTCCCTCACCAGGGATTGAAGCCACGCCCCCTGCATTAAAGTGCAGAGCCTTAACCACTGGACCGCCAGGAAAGTCCCTAAGGTTGTAACTTTGAAATCTACTTTGAAACTTTGGTAGAGTCTTACCCACACAACCTCAACACGTGTGTGCACACCTCCCCACCCCCAAGCTCACTGAGTCCCCAGGCACAGAGCTCCTGTGTGGCTCCAAGTCTTGCTAAAGAGTCAGCCAAGAGTCAGTCCTCTGTTCCTCTCTGTCCTGGGAAGCTTCTTCCTTCTCTATGGCCCCTACAGCCTCTTTCTGCTCTAACTAGGTCAGCTTAGCCTCCGCCCTGCCTCAGTTCTCATCTCCCTGTCTGTCCGCTGCCTCTCCATCCGGGGCTTCCTCCCTTCAGGCAAGAAGAGGTTTGCTATCTGGTCCAGGGCAGCGATCCCTAACCATTTTGGCATCGGGGACCAGTTTCATGGAAGACAGTTTTTCCAAGAACAGAGATGGAGAGGCAGGGGGGCGGGGATGGTTTCAGGATGATTCAAGCGCATTACATTGGTTGTACATTTTATTTCTATTAAGATTATTATTACATCATCTCCACCCCAGATCATCTGGCATTAGAATCTGGAAGTTGGGGATCCCTGCCAGATGCGGAGTTTGCAGAGACCACCACAGGAAGAGAATGATGGAAGGAGGAGCCGGGCTCTGCCAGTGCTTCTCAGCTGCTGCTAGCAGCCCCCTACCTGAGCCTTTTTGAAATACTCCCCTAGTAGAGAAGAGAAAAGAGCTTTTTTAAAAAAGAAATCACAGAATTCTAGATTCTGAGAGCTACATACAGAGAGGGCCAGGTGCATGGTACCTCTGTAGTCCCAGAGAAAAATCTAAAAATATAGTCCTTTCTTTCTTCCTTTGATCCCTGTGAGCCAAACACTGTTCTGAAGGGTAATAGCATCAAAGGATCACTTGGTTGCAGGGATCCTTAGAAGGTTCCTGAAGAATTAGCGGGGTGGGGAGGAAATATATCCCTTAGGTTTGTTTAATTAATTTTTGGGTGACTGGCTCATTTGAATGATCTAAATATGGTACGCCTATATTTTTTCCTCCATTATATAACTTTTTAACTTTATTTTTTGCTATACAGAAGGGATCCAAGGAGGACACAAAGCAATGCATTTTTAGCTTTTTACCCCCTGCATCTCTAGTGACACTAGAGATGGGTCTATCTTTCTGCTAACGCCTCTGGCCCTTAGGGTCTCTGAAGAGAGGCATCATCAGAGCAGCCAATCCACCCACAGGATTTGGTTCAGTCTAATCCTAAATGGATGACTCATCTTTGTCTTATTCATTTTTACCCTGTTTCTGACATTTTGTTTTTTTTAATTTCAGTTTTATTGAGATGTAAGTGACATACAGCACTGTATAAGTTTAAGGTATACAGCATGATGATCTGATTTACATACATCAAGAAGCGATTATCAGAATAACTCTAGTAAACATCTATCGTCTCACATATGTACAAAATTACAGAAATACAAACAAAATTTCCCTTTTGATGAGAATTCAGGATTTACTCTCTTAACTTTCATATATAACATACAGCCATGTTAATTACATTGATCATGCTGTAAATTACATCCTTCTTATTTATTTACCTTAGAACTAGAGTCTTATTCATCTTTTTATCCTCAGTGTCCCACATGGTATCTGGAATATAGTAAGGGTCCCACTCCCGCTCCCATTGGCTTATCTTCCCTCAATGGCCATCTCTCCCATCCCACTCTGTCATGCTCACTGGACTCCAGTCCATGGTAAACAAAATCCCTTACTCCCATAAGCAACCACGTCACAAAAATGCTTCCTTCTAAAAAAAAAAAAAAACTGCTTCCTTCTGAGGGACACCTGACTCCCCTTCAAAGATGTTGCTTCCTTCATATCCTTATCAGCTGGACATGTCTACATCCCTCATACCCCAAGGCAGCTTTTTTCCAGCCTATTTTCCCTGGCTTACTATGATCTGCTAGAAAACCCAGCTCCAATATATTCTACCCCTCTTTCTCATGACTGTTTATCTTTTACTTTTCAGGGTAGGAATTCCTTTTTATCTTTTGGCCATGCCACACGGCATGTGGGATCTTAATTCCCTGACCAGGGATCAAACCCATGCCCCTGCAATGGAAGCTGGGAGTCTTAACCACTGGACCACCAGGGAAGTCCCTTCAGGGTAAGAATTCCTTAGCCTGGGGTCCACAGACCTTGAAGAGGTCTATGGATAGAATTCATGATATGAACTTCGATAGGAAAAAACACATCTTTTTCACTAAGCTGTAACTGAAGTTTAGAGTTTCTTCAGGTACAAAAGTAGGTAATGCAAAGGAAACCATAAACAAGACGAAAAGACAAACCCTCAGAATAGGAGAAAATAATTGCAAATGAAGCTACTGACAAAGGATTAATCTCCAAAATATACAAGCAGCTCATGCAGCTCAGTGTCAGAAAAACAAACAACCCGATCAAAAAACAGGCAGATGACCTAAACAGACATTTCTCCAAAGAAGACATACAGATAGCCAATAAACACATGAAAAAATGCTTAACACCACTCATTCTTAGAGAAATGCAAATCAAAACTATAATGAGTTATCACCTCACACCAGTCAGAATCATCAAGAAATCTACAAACAATAAATGCTGGAGAGGATGCGGAGAGAAGGGAACCTTCTTGCACAGTTGGTAGCAATGTAAATTGATACAGCCATTATGGAGAACAGTATGGAGATTTCTTAAAAAAGAAATGGAACTGTCATAAGTCCCAGCACTCCCACTACTGGACATATACCCTGAGAAAACCATAATTCAAAAGACACATGTACCCCAGTGTTCATTGCAGGACTATTTATGGTAGCTAGAATATGGAAGCAACCTAGATGTCCAGAGACAGATGAATGAATAAAGAAGTTGTGATACATATATACACAATGGAATATTACTCAGCCATAAAAGGAACAAACGAGTCAGTTCTGCTGAGGTGGATGACCTAAAGCCTGTTATACAGAGTGAAGTAATTCAGAAAAAGAAAAACAAATATCATATATTAATGCATATATATGGAATCTAGAAAAATGGTACTGATGAACCTATTTTCAGGGCTGGAATAGAGATGCAGACATAGAGAATGGACTTGTGGACACAGTGGGGGAAGGAGAGGGTAGGACGAATTGAAAGAGTAGCACTGAAACATATATATTACCATGTGTAACATAGATAACTAGTGGGAAGTGGCTGTATGAGGCAGGGAGTTCATCCCAGAGCTCTGTGACAACCTAGAGGGGTGGGAGGGGGTTAGGGTGGGAGGGAGGCTCAAGTGGGAGGGGACATATGTATACTTATGGCTGATTCATGCTGCTAAATGGGAGAAACCAATACAACATTGTAAATCAATTATCTTCCAATTAAAAAAATTTTAAAAACCACACTGAGATATCACCTCACACCTATTAGTATGGCTACTATCAAGAAGACAAGAGAAAAAAGAAAAGAAGACAATTTTTATCCATTGATCCGTTGTTCAATACTTGGATTGTTTCCATGTCTTGGCTGTTGTGAACAGTACCACAATGGACACAGGAGTGCAGATATCCCTTGAATATCCTGTTTTCATTTCTTTTGCAATATGTACTCAGAGGCAGGACTGCTGGATCATATGGTAGTTCTATTTTTTATTTTTAAAATTGTTTTCCATGATGACTGAGCCACCAGCGGTGCACAGGTATTCCTTTTTCTTTACCTTTGCTAACACTTGATTTCTCTTTTTGGAAACAATATAAGGTGTCTATCCACAGATGAATGGATACAAAAAGATGTGTCTAGTAAAGTAATTATACTTCAATAAAAAAATAAAAGTCATTCCAGCAAAAAACAAAGTAGGTAACAGTCTACAATAACTTCAGCAGTGCCTGTGATTTCATAACCAATAGAAATTACCAATATTTTTTGTTTCCTATTACAATTGTTGCAAATATCTCAAAACAGCATTTATAATCACGATCTCTAAATTATAATAGTTATTAGACCTGCATATAGCTGTTGTTATTTCAGAGATTAGTAGAGAAGGACACAGATTACTATATCACAATTTTAAAATATTTTGGTAACTGTATTTTTTTGATGGGCTTCCCTAGTAGCTCAGCTGGTAAAGAATCCACCTAAAAAAGAAAAAAGAAAAAGAATCCACCTGCAATGCAGGAGACCCTGGTTCGATTCCTGGGTCAGGAAGATGCCCTGGAGAAGGGATAGGCAACCCACTCCAGTATACTTTAGCTTCCCTTGTGGCTCAGCTGGTAAAAAATCCGCCAGCAATATGGGAGACCTGGGTTTGACCCCTGGGTTGGGAAGATCCTTTGGATAAGGGATAGGCTCCCCACTCCAGTATTCTGGCCTGGAGAATTCCATGGACTATAGAGTTGATATATTTTAGGCAAGTTATTCTGAGCCCAGAGGCCTCACTGGTTTAAGGGGCCAATAGCACAAACAAGCCCAGTCTAGACACTATTTCTTATTCATTTCAGATGGTGATATGTATTATGAAGACAATAAAATAGGATAATGGGATAAAAGATGGCTGAGGGCTCAGCTACTTTAAATACAGTGATCAAGGAAGGCTTCTCTGAGGATGTGGCACTTGAGCTGTAAGGATGAGAATGACAGTCATAAGAGAATCTGGGAGAAGAGCATTCCAGGCAGAAGGAAAATCAAATGCAATGGTCCTGAGGCAGAAACAAGCTTGACAACTTTGAGCAAGAGAATTAGGGAATGAGGAAGAGCAATATACTGTTCACAATTGCTCAAAGGTGGGAACAACTCAAAAGTCCATCAACTGATAAAATGTGGAATATCATACAAAGGAATATTACTCAGCCATGAGTAATATTACTTTTCAGCCATGAAAAGGAAGAAAATTCAGATACATGCTGCCACATGGATGAACCTTGAAAACATTATGCTAAGTGAAAGAAGCTAATCACAAAAGGACAAATAGTATATGACTTCACTTCTATGAAGTACTGCTGCTGCTGTTAGTCGCTCAGTAGAGTCCAACTCCTTGCGACCCCATGGACCGCAGCCTGTCAGGCTCCTCTGACTATTCTATGAAGTACTACAATAGTCAAATTCACAGAGACAGGAAATAGAATAATAACTGGGAGCTGAGAGGAAAGGGTAATGGGAAGTTATTGTTTAATGTATTTCCTTTGGGGATGATGAGAATGTTTGGGAACTAAACAGAGGTAGTGGTTGCACAAGACTGAATTTATTAGATGCCACTAAATTTATTCACTTTAAAATAGTTAATTTTATGTTATGTGACTTTCACTTCAAGAAATACAAAAATAATAAGAGATGAAGCAAGTGAGGTAATGGAGACAGATCACATAAGGTCTTGTGGGTAAGATTATAGTAAGGGTTTTTTGTTTTTTGTTTTTTTTGCTGTGAGTAGGGTCTTCTGTTCCATACTGCTTTCTAATTGGTTGCTGTCAGATAAGAAGTCTATGACTTTCTGCATATTTATTTTGAAATTAGCTACCTTGTCTTTCAGTTGATTATACTGGATTTTGTAAATAGAGATATTACAGAAAAGTAAGAGTTTTATCTTTCAATTGTTTTCTTTCTTGATAATGTTAACCAGTCCCTTCTTGAAATACTGTCCTTTGGCTTCACTGCCACCATTAGCTCCTACCTCTATAATAACTCTTCTTTCTCACTCACCTTAGCTTCAGTTCTTGGCCTGTTTCTGAGGTTCCATCCTGGACCATCTTTTGTGGTCATTATGCACATCACAGGCATGTTAACCCTGTGTGGTTCCATTCACTGTCATGGCCTCAGTTACCACTGGCTCCTATCACACTTCATAGACACCCAGAAGTCACCCCAGTCTCCCTCTCCCACATGCCAGCCCTCTGTGCAAACACAGCTATCAGAAGCTCCCCTGCTGGAAACCCAGAAGACCTGGTCACAGACATCATACTCAAATAGTACCATGTCAGGCATCAAAGCCAAGATACCACAAGGTCAGGTCTACTGGAACAGCGCTCAGAGTGACAACACCTCATTTACTCCATCTTTCCAATCACCTCTTCCCTCTATGCTCATCGCTATTCTGCTCTCTCCTCGTGGACTCACTATCCCTCCAAACTATGTCCACTGTGCCCTCTGAAACTCCTGAACCACGCTGAACAAAACTGCCACTCAGAGTGTGGTTCCCTAACTGGCAGCGCTAGCATCATCAGCAGGCTTGTTAGAAATGGAGACTCTCCAGTCTCCAACCCAGACCCACAGGATCAGAATCTATATCTTATTAAGAGCCACAGTGGCTCATATGCTACTTTAAAGTCTGAGAAGTAGCATATGCCATCTTCCTCTTCATAGAACCTGCCAACCTCTTCATGCTACTGGAAACCTAATTCTCTCCTGAGGACCCCATTGCCCAGCAGCCCTCTCCTGTGTAGGCTCCTCATTCTCCCACAACCTGTGTACGCTGGGCTCAGTGCGGCGGGCATCCAGGCAGACTCTGAGCACTTTTAGACCATTACTCCTCTGAAAGTGAAAGTGAAGTCGCTCAGTCATGTCTGACTCTTTGCAACCCCATGGACTGTAGCCCACCAGGCTCCTCTGTTCATGGGGTGCTGCAGGCAAGAATACTGGAGTGGGTTGCCATTTCCTTCTCCAGGGAATCTTCCTGACCCAGGGATCAAACCCAGGTCTCCCGCATTGCAGACAGGCACTTTAACCTCTGCGCCACCAGGGAAGCCCAAGAGGACAGTATTACTCTACCTTTGTGTAAAACAACACTCTCCATTTGAGACCTGTTCCATCCTCTTCTGACCCAGTCTTTCTTCCTGTTCCGGGTGACTGCAAAGTGCTTGTGGACAAGCCATCAGCCTTCAGCCTCTTTATTCCTTGATGGCCTCAACTTCCCCAACCTCCAGACCCTTCCACTTCAGCCACCTCCACACCGGACCATTTGCCAGCCCAGCCCCACCCAATACAGCCTCTAACTCTCTGACCACTGCCGCACATCTTTCCAGCTCTCTTGTGTTTCTGATGGGCCGAAACTTGATCTTTCACCTCATAGAATCCTCTGGTACCTTGGTCTCTCCATTATCCCACAGGCTATCAGCCCCTCATGGCCTCATCTTCTTCTCGGCCTGGGCTGACGCCTTAATCAATGGCCCCAAACACTCTTTTATCAACTCCTCTCCCATTGCACCCTCCTTGCCTGGCCAAACTGCTGGACTGGATACATTTCAGTATCTTCCCTCTGCTCCTAGACCACTGCTGAAGTTGACTAGAAGCAAATCACAAAACGTGGGGTCTTGGCGCCCAAATTCCTGGCCTCCAACCTCATATATGCCTTTAAAACAATATGACATCCCTTTGCTTGGGCTCGATTGGCTCCTTCCCACTGCTTTCACTGACCAGGTCAAACTGTCCCCACTTTCCTCAAGCTCCAAAACTCATCTGTGACCCTTCCCTCTCACAGGACAGTGTCACCTTCTACTTTATCAACACAATCAAGGTCACCAGGCTCATACTACCCCAACCTGCCTCACTCCCTCCCCTTCTCTGTGCCCTTTAGTCCCTGAGGACAAAGCATCCCTCATCCTGTTCAAGGTCCATCAGCCCTGGTGCACTTGATCTCATTCCTTTCAGGCTCTTTTGAGAACCTGCTATCTATCAGCTCCTCACCTCCTACTGACCACTCCCCCTCCCTGAAACCTATGAACAGGCTTATGTCTTCCCTCGGCTCAAAAAAAAAAAAAGATCTTTCCTCAGCCAGTCCTCCTCAACCACACATTTCTCTCCAACTACGGCCCTGTGTCTTCTCTTTCCTTACCAGTCAAGTCTCTCTTTTGCACCTACTACAGGGCCTGACATATAACAGGCACCCCATAAATATTTAGTGCATGGATGGAGATGTTTTTTGAAAGAACAATCTACTCATTTATTGATTTATTTTTACTTCCTCTTCATTCCTCAACACATTGTAGACTGGTTTCCACCCTCACCAGCATCCTAGTTAACACACTCAATGGATACTTTGGGGGTTTTTGTTGCTGTTTGAAGTATAGTTGATTTATGTTGTGTTCGTTTCAGATGTACAGCAAAATGAATCAGTTATGTATATATATGCGTGCATGCATGCTAAGTCACTTCAATTGTGTCTGACTCTTTGCAACCCTGTGGACTGTAGCCCGTCAGGTTCCTCTGTCCATGGGATTCTCCAGGTAAGAATACTGGAGTGGGCTGCCATTTCCTTCCCCAGAGGATCTTCCCTACCTGGGGATTGAACCCGCATCTCCTGTGCCTCCTGCATTGGCAGGCAGGTTCTTTACCATTTGACGCCACCTGGGAAGCCATATATAGATGTATCTATAGATACAGATATATCTTCTTTTTAAGATCGTTTCCATTATAGGTTATAACAAGATATTGAATATAGTTTCCTGTGCTATACAGTAGGTCCTTGTTTATTTTATATAGTGTATATCTGTTAATCCCAAACTCCTAATTTATCCTTCTTTGATGACCATAAATTTGTTTTATATGTCTGTGAGTTAGACATTTTTAGCTTTTTACATTTTATTTTATTTATTTATTTTGGCTGTGCAGGGTCTTCATTGCTGTGTAGGCTCTGTTTTAGTTGTGGAGAACAGGGAGCTTACTTGCCCCAAGCCATGTGAGATCTTCCCTGATCAGGGATCAAATGGTGTCTCCTGCACTGGCAGGCAGATTCTTTACCACTGAGTCACCAGGGAAGTCCCTACTCTAAGTTTTAAATGATGAAAAGTTAGGTGTTTATTTTTCCCATCAATGTATATATTGATTCATCATTCATTCAACAAATGTGTACTGAATACCTACTATAAGACAGCTGGCTACCTTGTACTCATCTTGCAAAACTTGAAATCTTAGCCCAGTCATTCCTGATCACCTCCTCTCTCCTTTCCACAGCCTCCAAACTACATACTCCCACCACCAGACTTGATTGCCTGTTCCCACAGTCCTTCTCCACACACCTCTGTTACTGTACTTACCATATTATGTAGAATTTGTGCACATATATTTGCCCCTTCTACTAAACTGTGAGTTCCTTAATTAGAGACTGTGCTTTATTTCTTAGTATTCCTGGCCCTTCACACTGTACCTGGCACACAGTGGTGGTTTAGTCACTAAGTCGTGTCCAACTCTTGCAATCCCATGGACTGTAGCCCACCAGGCTCCTCTCTCCATGGGATTCTCCAAGCAAAAATACTGGAATGGGTTGCCATCTCCTTCTCCAGGCATACAGTAGGCATTCAGAATTTTATAACCTGAACTAGATCCCCCATGTCAACTGGTTACTATGTCTTATGGATTCTTTCTCTTACATCAGGCCCCCTCCTGTCTATCCTTGAAGTTTCTGCTCCTGTTCAAGCCCTTTTCATCTTTTCCATCCTCATAAAACTCACCCATGACCTCCCTGCCTCCCTCTGCATGCTGCTTTATCTTTTGCCCAGCTCAGAAAAGCTTTTTAAAGGAGCAGTCTATACCCACTGTATCTGCTTCCTTTGAAATTTTTTCAATTTTTTAAAAAATTTACTCGCAATCACGCAAACAATACATGTACTTAATCTACCATTCTCAGAGGTAACTAATATTTTTAGTTTGATTATCCATACAGACTTTTATCTATGTCTCTATAAACAGAGAGAGGGATGGGGAAGGAAGGATAGGGGGAGAAAGGGAGAAATGTTTGTTTTATTGGGAAGGGGTAGATTTACACAAATGGCATCATGATCTGTGTATCATTCTTCTACTTCTTTTTTTCACTTAGCAACCTGTTTATGTGAGTATGTATAGATCTAACTTGTTCTTTTACATGGCCAAGTACAGGTCCATGGTGTGGCGGTACTATAGCTCATTTAGTTGCCCTCTTGGTGGAAATTTAGACTGCTTAAAATTTTTTTTCATCCCATAACCAATGATACAGTGAACATCCTTTCTGTGGGCCTTTTACGAACACGTGCAATCATTTCTCTAGGCTGTATACATAAAGATGGATCTGCTGGATCATAAGATACTCACATTTCTTTTTTTTCATTTTTTATTTTGTTTGGAAACGAGTTCTTTTAGAGTGAAATGTTTTGATGGTTAAAGAATAACTCATTTTGAGACTTAAAAACTTGATATCTACTGAATTTAAATTTTTTTTTTTCTGTTCTGGGTCTTCGTTGCTGCGTGGGCTTTTCTGTAGTTGTGGAGGGCGGGGGTTACTCTCTAGTTGGACTTCTCATTGCGGTGGCTTCTTTTGTTGCAGAGCACAGGCTCTAGGGCATGTGGGCTTCAGTATTTGCAGCTCTCAGGCTCTAGAGCACAGGCTCAATAGTTGTGGCACACAGGCTTGGGTGCTCTGTAGCATGTGGGATCTTCCCGACCCAGGGATCAAACCCATGTCTCCTGCATTGACAGGCAGATTCTTTACCACTGAGCCACCAGGGAAGCCTTGATATCTATTGATATTGATGGTTGTATTAGTCAGGGCTCTCCAGAGAAACAAAATCGATAGGATGTATATTTATCTAGAGAGAGAGATTTATTTTAAGCAATTAGCTTATCACATTTAAAATTTTAATAGATACTGTCAAATTTGCCCTTTAAAAAATCTGTATCAATTTATACTCCTAGCAAGATGAATGAAATTAGCTGGTATTAATGGATATTGTATTTTTATGTTTTATTTTTGCAAATCTGATAGATGAAAAAAATTCTTCATTGTTTCATTTCACATTTCCCTGACCATTGATGAAGTTGAATGACCATCATTTTATATATTGATGGTCCATTTACATTTCCCCTTCTGTCAACTACTTGTTTCTCACTGAATTGTATAAGTTCTTTTTACATTTTAGAAAAACACTTTGCTATATGAAAAAGTGAAAGAGAAAGTCACTCAGTCATGTCCGACTCTTTGTGACCCCATGGACTATAGCCTGCCAGGCTCCTCTGTCCATGGGATTCTCCAGGCCAGAATACCGGAGTGGGTAGCTGTTCCCTGCTCCAGGGGCTCTTCCCAACCCAGGGATCGATGTCTGCTATATAGGTTCCAAATATTTTCTCCCCATCTGTAGTTTGGTTTTGCTTTTGCTTATAATATCTTTCAATAGACTATGACTGAAAAAATGCACAACCTAAAAGCTGAGAATTTTGTTTTACTTGGTGGACAAAACTGAGGACTTAAGCCTAGAAGACACCTTCTCAGCTCTAAGGGACTGCTCCGAAGAGGTAACGGAGGAGACAAGATATCCAGGGGGTTTTGCAACAAAATCCAGGTAGTCAGACCATCAAAAGACTACTGCTAGTTAAAGAAAACCAGACATCTCAAGTTAATGAGTGCAGTACTTTTCTATGTATGGGAAGAGGCAAGAGTCTGGTGGGGCTCATTGAAATCATGCCTTTGATAGGCATCTTAATTGTCCAGGGCCAGTATACTGCTTTTCTCCATCCATCCTGAGTCCCCTCAGAATGCACTGTGTGTGCTCTCAGTGGCCGCTGCCTTGATGCAACATCCTTTGTTTACTGATAAGGCAGGCGACATTTTTCATCCACAAGACAAAGGTTTTGTTTTGCTTAATTTTTAACGAATTTAAATCTGTCAGTCTTCTCTGACTTTTGGATTTTGCATCACAACTAGAAAAGCCTTCTCCACCCTCCAAAGTTACAAAAATATTCTCCTATGTTTTCTCCTCGTATTTTTAGAAATTGTTTTTAATCCAACTGGAATCTATTTTGGGGACTGATACTTGTGTGGGAGGGTCTCATCTTATTTTTTCCTGATGGATGACCTATTTTCCCAGCACATTTTCTTGAATAGTCCATTCTTTTCCTTGCAAATGACAAATGCTAAATTCTCACAGAAACAGGAATTTGATCTTGGACTCATTTTTCTGTTCAATTGCTCCTTTTGCTAGTCTGATGCCTGTACCTCCTTATCTCCCATTCATTCACGGCAAACTAGTTTCCACCCACAATACCCCTGGAATTATTATTCTTAAGTGTATTTATTAATGACCTCCATTCATGTTGCCAAATCTAATGAATATTTCTCCTTTTTTTTTTTTTTTTTTTTTTTGCCACACCAAAAGGTTATGTGGGATCTTTAGTCCTCTGACCAAGGATGGAACTTGTTGCCTCTGCAGTGGAAGCTCAGAGTCTTAACCATTCGACCACCGGGGAAGTCCCAATATTTTTCAGCTTTTACCTTCCTGGACACTATCATATCCTCCCATATGCTACATGATACAACCCTCCCTTGATTCTTCTACCAATAAAAGTCATGATCATAACGATATCTTCTGTTCATTAGTTACCCTGCGCCAGGCACTGTTTAAGCATTTCCTACATGTGGAGTATGCCTCACACATCACCTTCTGGGTAGGTATTAGTATTATCATCATCTCCCCTTTACAGAAAACTGAGGCATAAAGAATTTAAGTGCCAGACTTCCCTGGTGGTCCAGCGGTTAAGAACCCGCCTGCCAATGCAGGAGACACGGGTTTGATCCCTGGTCCAGGAAGATTCCATATGCCTGTAAGCTGCCAACTACTGAGCCTGCACTCTGAAGCCCATGCTCTGCAACAAGAGAAGCCACCACAACTAGAGAGTAGATCCCACTCACCGCAACTAGAGAAAGCCTGTGCTCAGCAGAGCCAGCACCGCCAAAAATAATTACAAAAAAGAATTTAAGTGCCAAGTTGTGTGAGTCCTGACAGTTGTAACTTGCATTTTTTGTAACTCAAGTGCCTGATTTAAGCTTTGATTTCAAAGGCATCCACTTCAATATGACATTACTTCAAGGACGGCTATCTCGAATAAACACATTGCCAGCCACAGAAAGATAAGAAACCAGCCTTCTCCACCCCCTCACCCCTCCACCCCAGGCTTCTTTGTTTTAAAGATCTTGGTGAATTTTTATAATTGACCATTTAAGCCACTTGCTTTCTCTCTCTCATGTTTTAAATTCATCGATAAAGAGCAAGCCTGCAAAACTACAGGCCACCCACCCTCACCCACCCTTGATCCCAGGGAAAGCAGAACCCCTGGCCCAGGTCCTCTCTCTCTCTTTCTTTACCCTTGACCCTCAACCTTGCTGTGTGGCCCCAGGTATGCCTTCTCCCTTCCAGGACCTGTGAGTAATAAACCCCTTTTCCCCTTCAAGTTGCCTGATGGTTATTACCGAGGGTATCTTGCAATCATAAGAACCATAATACTGGTTATGGATAGGGTGAGACCCGAACAAAACACCCGTGCAACATCCTTAAATTAATAGGTAGCAGGATGGGACCAAACCCAGCTCTGTCAGAGCCCAAAGCCTAGGTCCCTAAGCACACCCCTTTTTTCAGTCTGTGCTCTGTCTCCCCCTCCAGCTCCTTTTGCTCCAGCATCTTTCAAATGGTGGCCTTCCCATTTCCATTTCCCATGGGTATATATTTAGGTGTGCTATTGCTGGCTTTTATGACAAGCTTGTGTTTAACTTCTGAAGAGACTCCCACACTCTTTTCCGAAGTGTCTGTACCATTTACCTTCCCGCCAGCAGTGTCATGAAGGTTCTGATTTCTCCACATCCTCACCAATACTTGCTGTTTTCTGTTTTTTGGTTATAGCCATTCTAGTGGGTGTGAAGTGATAATTCGTTGTGGCTTTGATTTGCATTTCTTGAATGGCTAATGATGTTGAGCATCTTTTGATGTTTTTATGAATCATGCATGTATATTCTTTGGTGAAATGTGTATTCAGATCTTTTGCTCACTTGTTTAATTGGGTTGTTGTCTTATTTGGGAAAAGCAAGCTTTCTTAAAATACACTGGTTACAAGTCCTTTATAAGGCATACAATTTGCAAATGTTTTCTCCCTGTCTGTGACATGTCTTTTCAATTCCTTAATAGTGTGAATCTTTTTAATTTTAATGAAGTCCAGTTTATGGTTCTTTTTCTTAAAAAATAGTGGCTTTCCCCAGGCTCTAGCCTTCGTCCCTGCTCTCCTCAGTTTACCTCTGCATCCTGGGTAAAGCAGGGCTTTCTGATGCTCTATTTTAGTGCAGCTGCACTGACCTATCTATGCCCTCCTGGCCTTGTCAGAATGGAGAAAACATGGCTTTTTGGTACAAATCCCTGGAACTCACTCTACTACTGTTCCCCAGCCCATTTCCCGGAGGTTTCTCATTTCTACTTATTCGAGTTTGTGTTATTTGATATAAGCATGTATCATACTTATAATTAGGAAAAACAGTAAGCATACTAAAATTATAAAAGAAGCAGATTAGCCTCTAAGAGGTTCTATCAGTTCAGCCCTCCCAAACCATCATTATCCAGACATTTTCCAATGTTAGGCATATCGAACGTATGTTACTGAGAACCGTAAGCTATTTAATTGAGGAGATGCTGAGCAATCTGCAGCTGAGATTAATCACTCATATTGTGACCCAAATATCCCCTTTCCCCCAGGGTTTAATTTATTCTCCCCCATACAAGATTAGCACAATAAGCAAGCCTATAAAAAGCAGAGGTGTCCTTCATCTAGAATTTCAAATGGAAAACAGAATTCAGTTCACATCTTAAGGAGCTAAATATATCTATTCATTATAAGGAAATGAGTGTGGCTGTTGTTATTTTAAGGGAGAAATAGAAAAATTGGGGATACAAATTTGCTAAGAAGCAAGGGGATTCTCAAAGGATGAGCAGACACTTTGCTCAAAATGATGAATGACCTTTTCTGCGAAGAGCATGTGGGATTACACATGATTTTTAGTTAAATGCAGATGGTGTCTGACCCCTCCCCACCTCAACCCAGCCCTCATCCTGTCCTCATCTGAGCCCGGCTCCAGCCCTCCCTGGCACACCATTTTCAACCGCCCACGGTCTCTCCTCCCACCTCTTTGCTTATTCCAACTCAGTCTCTTTCCAGGATGTCTTTTCCTCCATCTGCTGACTTAACATCCCCAGGCTTTTGTTTTTAGCACCGTGTTCACCTCACTCAACTCCACTCCCTGGATGATCTTACGTATGTCTGCGGCTGGAACACAGTCCCTCTACCTTGATAACCTAAGTCTTTTGCCAGCACAGACCTTTTCCTCACCTCGAAAGCCTGCACATTCAGCTGCCAACCGATGAAGGGCGCCTCCTCTCTCAACAGGCCGCAGGCATCTCAAGCTCACCATGTCCAAAACAGAGCTAGTTCTTTTTAAACCTGGTTCTATTTGAGTCCCTCTTACTGAATGCCCCCACCATCTGTCCACTCTCCAAAGCCAGAAATCTCAGTCTTATTCTAGGTTCTTCTTTTGCCTTCCCAACCTCAACACCAAGCCTCTACCAAGTCCTCTTGAGTTACCTACTCAACAGTTACCCCATCTGTCTCCTCTTCCCTGTTTTACCGCCGGCCTCCATCAAACTGGTCCAACAGCCTCCTAGCTGCTCTTCCTGCTCTCCAGCCCATGTCCATACTATCCCAAAGCCCCTTCTTCAAAGGCCAATCCAACCACATCATTCTACTTTGTAGAGCTTTTTATTCTATTAACCCCTTTTATTTATTTATTCTATTAACCCTATTTTATTCTATTAACCCCTCCATCATCCGGCCCCTTCTTACCTCTTCAGGCTCATCTCCCCTCACTTTTCCCCCAGCTCATGCCAAGCACCAGCCCAGGGACAGAGTGGCTATCACAGGGACCTAAGCTTATATGATTTGAAGGGCCCTCCAAGAAAGAGCAAACAACACAATGACTAGAAATTAGTTCCAGGGCTTTGGAGGGGCGTGGGCAAGTGAGGGTCCTGAAACAACCTTCACTAGCTCCACCCCTGGTCTAGCCGAACAGAACAAGTGCAGTCCCCTAGAGCATGCCATGGTCCTCCACAGCCTTTGCCTTCATACAAGCTGTTGTCCCTCCCTGGAATGCCCTTTCCAAACTTCCCTTGTCTGTCCAGCAAAATCGTTCACCCTTCAAAGGCCAGGTCAGGCACACCTCCTCTGCGCAGGCCTCCCTGAACACCCCTCCCCCCACCCCCTTCCCCACCCCACACCCCGCCCTGAGAGCTGACTGTTCTCTCCTTCCCGTTCTCATTGTAACATTGTACCCTGTCTTTTACAGAGGAGGTCACCTCAAAGGAACTTGTTGATTTAAGACCAGGCTTCCCCGTGACTGCCTCGAGGTCAGAGACAAAGTCATTCCTCTTTAGATTGTTAGAGCATGGCAGTACCTGGCACAAGGTAGGAACTCAGTAAATGTTTGCTGAATGAAGGAGAAAGACATCCTCCTTTCAGCAGAGCTTGTGGAGTAGAGCACTGAAACAGACAGGAACCCCGGCGGAAGGCGGCGCTAGTGAGCTCTCTGCAGACAAGAGGTCTGGCAAGAACCCGGTGGTGAGCTCCTCCCGGTGGGCTTCCCATCAGCCTCCCCACCCCACTGCCTCCCTTACCTGTCCTCCTTGTTGATCTGGTCCCCGAAGCCCACCGTGCTAACAATTGTCAGCTTTAGCCCCACGTTGCTCTCCTGAAGGTCATAGGTATTGGACCGGAGCTGGACACCCGGCTGTGTGTGGGTGGCTGGCTCCCCCTCGAACTTGGTGTTGAACAGGGTGTCCATGAGGGTGGACTTGCCCAAACCTGTCTCTCCTGAAAAATGAAAGAATGAACGGTGATGCTTTCATGCATATTTTGGATGTATATTCACTGACATGGGAGAACATACACAGTAAGACACTAAGTGAAGAGCGCCTAGAACTAGACGGACTAGGTGATCTCAGTTAAGTGAAAAGGAGTCTAAGGAACTGCAGCAACGTATTAGCAGTAGTCATCTCAGGATAGTGGAATGGGGGTAATTCTCCTTTTAGTCTTCATATTTTTGTACTATTTGAAAATTGAGCGTGCATCATTTTTACACTCAGAAAAAGAAACCGTGTTAAAAGGAGGTGATGGAGAGGCAAAGTCATGCCTAAGGAAAAGACTGGAAGGGCATACAGTGTACTCTTACCAAACAGTCATGTCTGGGTGGTGGGGTTGTGTGTGGCTTTCACTTCCTTCTTTATGCTTTTCTCTATTGTCCCGGTTTTCTACAAGGAACTTGTATAGCTTTCATAAGAAAAATTTAAGGGCTATCTTCAAGTTTAAAAGAAGGGACAGAAGTCCCTCCTCAAATAAATATCCTCTCCTCTCAACATGCTCCCCCCCCCATTCCCTGCCAGCCCCAGGCGGCAGGGGATGCACATCCCAGTGGGGAGACCATTTTTAGCTAATGGGGAGGGAATTCAGCAGGCCACAAATTATCCTTCCCTTTAGATTTCAAACAAGCCAGTCATTTGTTTGTTTAACTAACAGGCTGCAGGATACTAATAAATTCAACCACTGGAATTTCAAAGTCTTGGCTTTCACACTAAGGAGTGGGGGCAGGGCTGTGGGGACTGGTGAAGGTTCTTGGAGGTTATTCCTGAGAGCTGAGAGCTGCAACGTATATTCAGCCACTGCCAGGAGCCAAGGACTGCGCTTTGGGGACCTGGGCTGCCCTGCTATCATCACCCCGCTGCTCCCCTTCCCCGCTCCCATCCCTTGAAATATAAGAATTGAAACAAGTATACTATCAAGGGTGAAACAGATCACCAGCCCAGGTTGGATGCATGAGATAAGTGCTCAGGGCTGGTGCACTAGGAAGACCCAGAGGGATGGGATGGGGAGGGAGGCGGGAGGGGGGATCGGGATGGGGAATACATGTAAATCCATGGCTGATTTGTGTCAGTGTATGGCAAAATCCACTACAATATTGTAAAGTAATTAGCCTCCAACTAATAAAAATAAATGAAAAAAAATAAATATTTCATTGTGGGAAAAAAAAAAGAATTGACAGTTTTCCCCGGTGGGGAGCAGGGGGGAGTGGGTTTGCCCCGGGCAAATCGTGGCCTGGCAAGTCCTTTTTTGTGACCGACAGCACTATCTCCAGGGCAGTCCAGGGCTGGGGTTATAGCTGCTCAACCCATAACCCATAAATGGTCCATCCCTCCTCCACCCTCTGGGTGTGTCTAGCTTTGCATCTTGCAAACCTCTTTCATCCCAAATAATGAGCTATGAATGCAGGAGGTGCTTTTAAAAATATCTGTCTCTCGCAGACAGGGAACAGACTTATGGACACGGTGGGGGGTGGGGGTGGGTAGTGGCAGGAAGGAGAGGGTAGGATGAATGCAGAGGGTAGCATGGAAACATATACACCAATATATGTAAAACAGATAGCCAGTGGGAATTTGCTATTTGACTCAGGGAACTCAAACCAGGGCTCTGTGACAACCTAGAGGGGTGGGATGGTGTGGGAGGTGGGAGAGAGGCTCAAGAAGGAGGGGACATATGTATACTTATGGCCGATCCATGTTGATGTAGTGCAGAAACTAACACAGCATTGTAATTATCCTTCAATTAAAAACTAATAAATTAAGAAAAAAAAATATCTGTCTCTACTGAGCGCTCTCTGTGTGGAGAGATTGGTGAGACAGAGAGGGAAAACAAGGAGAACATTCAACTCAGCCTGGCTACCCGGCCCCCCAGCCCGATTTCATAGCCAGGTCTGACTAATGCGGTTGAGTGCCGGGGTGCAGGGAAATGTTCCTTGCACAGATCACATTTCCAGCCAGGATCTGCTATACCTATTAGCAGCAAACACTCTCTCAAAAGAGGCCCTTTCTTTTCCTCCCTAACAGCACCAGAAGTATTCGGGTCCCCAGAAAAATCTGGCGAGGTGGGGGGCCTCTGCCATGGGAGGTGGCAGACTTGGCCGAGCAATGGCACACACATCCGCCTCCCCGCCCGAAGTGGGGCGCAGCTCCCCTGTAAAGGGGCCAGCACCGCTGAGCTGGGAAACCAGGGTGGCTCCTCCCCCTAACTTGCCTTCCCTAGGGCGCTGAGGCTCAAGCTACATTTTAGCCCGTCTTTGTTCATGCCTAATAAATCATCCCTGTGCACCCCACTTTCAGACCCTTTCTCCTGTTCCATGAGCTCTTGGCTGAATGGCCTGAGACGTGGTAGGCCCTGACTCCCCAGCACCCAGAGCTGGCCCCTGACTCCCTGATCCTAAGACTTCTCTGAGAGCAGGGGACTGGCAGCTTCTAGGACTCCCCAGAGCGCCCAGCAGAGGCTCACACAGAGCCCTCAGGAGCAGTAAGTAGAGGGAGGGGGGCCCACCCTGTTTGTGCAGCTGGAGAAAGGGAGGCTGGGCGGGCTGGGCAGGGCAGGGCAACAGGGAAAATGACCATCCGGATGCCTGCCAGTGCAAAAGGGCTGTGGAAATTAGACGCTCAATGATGAGTGTCTGGAAGAAAAGACCCAGCGGGTGTCTAGGGAATTGTGATGAATTGCAACACGAGAAGAGGGCAGAAAATCAAGAACTGGTCCCATTGCTCTCAGTGCTCCCACCCAGGTTGCCATCAATATGGAGGCTGGTGGGGGTGAGGAACTAACTCTATCCTTCTCCACGGCTGGCACAGGCCCAGCCTAAGCCGGGATGCTGTCCTGGGCTGAGCATTGAGGGTGGGAGGGGAGCCTAACTCAGATCAGGTCAGCAGATTCCACGCCCCTGCAGGAAGGTGGGGACTTGGCTGTTACATTCCAGCAGGAAACCTGAGGAGTCCCCAGGGGTCAATTTGTCTCTCCTCCTCCCTCCTCAAGAGTGGACAGCAGGTTTTCTTAACTCTTTTTAAGTCATCTCCACCAGTAGAGAGGGTTTCCTCTCACTTGGCTTAATGTAGATAGGAACCTGAAAACACTAAATTTTTTTTTCAAGATTTCATTTTAAAACATGGAATATGAAATCTGCTTTTTCAAACTATATTCCCTGGGATAGTCTGGTGTTGACCTCTCTACCCTGAGTTCAACACCACTGTGACAAAGAAAAGCTTAACCCTTTTCCTCATTTGCAGTTAATGTTTGCATCCTCTGGTACCTCGTGCAATTCAGTTGTTGCAAGTGGTTAAATGCAGAGTCCCAGGCGGGTTATCACTAAATGACTGTGTCACCTAAGCCGAGCCCTTCCCCCTTTTCTGGATTCCAGTCTCTTTTTCCATAAAATACGCAGGTTTGAGTAGTAACAAGAAAAGTTATTGCTTCTGGAGCACCTACTTGTGTGGGCACCACTGTAAATAAATACCTTATATATATTTTCTTCTGTATTCCCCCAAATAAACCTGTGCATTCAGTTTCAGTCCAGTAGCTCAGTCGTGGCCGACTTTTTGTGATCCCATGGACTGCAGCACGACAGGCTTCCCTGTCCATCACCCACTTCCGGAGCTTGCTCAAACTCATGTCCATCGAGTCGGTGATGCCACCCAACCACCTCATCCTCTGTCATCCCCTTCTCCTGCCTTCAATCTTTCCCAGCATCAGGGTCTTTTCCAATGAGTCGGTTCTTCACATCAGGTGGCCAAAGTATTGGAGCTTCAGCTTCAGCATCAGTCCTTCCAATGAATATTCAGGACTGATTTCCTTTACGATTGACTGGTTGGATCTCCTTGCAGTCCAAGGGACTCTCAAGAGTCTTCTCCAACACCACAGTTCAAAAGCATCAATTCTTCAGTGCTCAGCTTTCTTTATGGCCCAACTCTCACATCCATACATGACTACTGGAAGAACCATAGCTTTGGCTAGACAGACCTTTATTGGCAAAGTAATGTCTCTCTGCTTTTTAATACTTTGTCTAGGTTGGTCATAGCTTTTCTTCCAAGGAGCAAGCATCTTTTAATTTCATGGCTGCAATCACCATCTGTAGTGATTTTGGAGCCCCAAAAATAAAGTCTCTCACTGTTTCCACTGTTTCCCCATCTATTTGCCATGAAGTGATGGGACTGGATGCCATGATCTTAGTTTTCTGAGTGTTGAGTTTAAAGTCAGTTTTTTCACTCTCTCTTCCTTCACTTTCATCAAGAGGCTCTTTAGTTCTTCACTTTCTGCCATAAGGGTGGTGTCATCTGCATATCTGAGGTTGTTGATATTTCTCCTGGCAATCTCGATTCCAGCTTGTGCTTCATCCAGCCTGGCATTTCACATGATGTACTCTGCATATGTTAAATAAGCAGGGTGACAATATACAGCCTTGACATACTCCTCTTCCTATTTGGAACCAGCCGTTGTTCCATATCTGGGTCTAACTGTTGCTTCTTGACCTGCATACGGATTTCTCAGGAAGCAGGTAAGGTGGTCTGGTATTCCCAACTCTTGAAGAATTTTCACAGTTTGTTGTGATCCACACAGTCAATGGCTTTGGCATAATCAATAAAGCAGAAGTAGATGTTTTCCTGGAACTCTGCTGCTTTTCCTATGATCCAACGGATGCTGGCAATTTGATCTCTGGTTCCTCTGCCTTTTCTAAATCCAGCTTGAACATCTGGAATTTCACGGTTCATGTATTGTTGAACTGGGGCATATATGGGCTTAGAGAATTTTGAGCATTACTTTGCTAATGTGTGAGATGAGTGCAATTGTGCGGTAGTTTGAGCATTCTTTGGCATTGCCTTTCTTTGGGATTGAAAACTGATCTTTTCCAGTCCTGTGGCCACTGCTGAGTTTTCCAAATTTGCTGGCATATTGAGTGCAGCACTTTCACAGCATCATCTTTTAGGATTTGAAATAGTTCAACTGGAATTCCATCACCTCCACTAGCTTTATCCATAGTGATGCTTCCTAAGGTCCATACTATTTGTCCTTAATTTACCGACAAGTTAACCAAATCACTTCCTAGCTGTGTGCATCTGTCCCTGCTCTTCAGTCTCTCTGCACCTCACCTTTCTCATCTATAAAATGTGGAGGAAGAAACTTTTCCACAAAAGAAAAGTGAAAGAGGAAGACCCAGGGTCACAAAAGTAGGATGTGACAATGCCAGCATTAGACTGCAAGCAGTCTGACACTGGAGCCCATATATGCCCCAGTGTCCAATAGGTGTGATATGCTGGTTCACTCAGTCAGTCAGCAAATCTTTAGAGCCTCTAATAGGAGTCAGGCACAGATTTAGGAGCTGGGGATACAGCAATGAACAGGATAACCACAACCTCTGTTGGCATGTAACTCACAGTCACATGGAGCTTGTATCTTCTGGCTCCGAATGTTGGAATAAACCAAGAGAGATGTCTTTGAGTTCAACCGGGAGGTGTCCAAAAGGAAACTCTCCAGGAACTCCTATTGGCCAAGGGAGACTATGGATGGGGACAGGGTCCTGCCTGGCTCTGTGACCTTGCCCTCTGTGCCTTCCTCATCTTGCAGAGACCTGGCGAACAGTGGTGTGCTGGAGCCAGCTTGCCAGGCTTCCTGCAGCTCTTCCCAAGCCCGTGTGCAGTGACGTCAAGTTGGCAGTTTAAAACCAGCTATGGTGAGAATAATGCCAGCTGGGAAACCAGCAGATGCTATAAACCATGACACTGTTTCTCTGAGAGTGGGTTGCTCAACACTGACCAGCACACTATCACTGGAAGCCTTTCGTAGACAGGTGGATGGCTGCCTCTCCCAGAGACGGTGGGCTGAAACCATCGCCACCTGACCTTGAGAGAATGCTAGTTGCCCTTCCCTTCCTTCTGCAGAGCCTCAATCCTGCTTCTCTTGTATGTTTTCTATCCCCCAAGTTCAACCGAGCCCAGTTGAGCCTGGAATCCTGAGCAGCTTCAAAGTAAATATTATCATTATGACCCTTTGTGCTCTTCACAGGCATTCTCTGTTGCTGGCACATTCAGAGGGTTGAATCTCTTTGGGGTTCCTTCCCAGTCGAATGTTTGCACTGCTGACTCAAGTGGTTCCTCCAAGGTTTCCTGTACTATATCTAGAATCCTGGGATCCTAGTGATTTCTAAAGCTAAGGGACTAGCAGATTTTTTAGAGGGGGAGGGGAATCTCATCCCATTCAGTAATTATCGTATTTATTGTCAGCTGTTGGAAAAGAGACATAATATGCTCATACCCATGTGTCTGGCCCTCTAAAAATAATCATAGATGTCATTATCAGGGCCCTTGTGTAAAAACTATGCTCTTGATTCATTAAAAATTCTCCCTCTCAATTCCATACTGGAGTGGGTAGCTATTCCCTTCTCCAGGGGAGCTTTCTAACCCAGGGATTGAACCCAGGTCTCCTGCAGGCAGATTCTTTACCGTCTGAGCCACCCATCAGGGAAGCCTGTTTCCCTCACACACATGTGCACATAGGCGTGTAGGGTACTCACTCTGCTGCTGGGGCCTCTGATCAGAGCCCAGCACCAGATAAACACTGCTGTGATAAAAATATCCTAGGTCTCTGTTAATAACCGAGGCTGGGGTTAGCATAATTTTACATTTACTTAAAATTTACTTAAAATGCCTGATCAGAAAAGAAAACAAAGTCCTTTGGGGAAACATACCCTATGCAAACAGAATGGTTTTCTAGCCATCATTAAGGGAGTAAAACTGACCGTTTTGCACAGCCAGTAGGCATGAAAATATGGTCACTGAAGGTTCTGTGAGAGAAATGATCACCTTCAGCGGCCAAGCCAGGGACCCTTCGTCAAGTCAGCGACAGCACCCGCCCCATGGCCAGGCTGAAAACTTCATCAGTAGGGAGAGGAAGAGAAGGGGTGACTCCTTGGGTGTAAGGGTCTCCTTTCTCCCCTTTTCCTCTTGGAGGGTCTGTCCCCAGCAGTTGAGCAATTCTATCCCTGCAGGCACAGTGAAGCAGTTTCAGTTGTAACTGCGTGGGTGAGTAGGGGTTTACTATTTCTCCCACCCACTTTGCCTGGAGCTTGGTTGCCTCTTCCTCTGGGCCCTAGGAGAGCCTGTGGTCCGAATGGCCAATTACCCCACACTTAGGCTCTCCCAAAGCTGTACCAGCCACTCAATTGCACTTGGTTTGAGAGGTTGACATGGGTGGGCCTTCACTTCTCATCCCCTTGACTTCAGCGCAGGTCATCTGGAGCTCTGGGAGGAATGCCAAGAGACTCCATCATGTTTGTGCATAAGTTTTTCAGTAATCAAATGTTATGTGAAATAAGTTGGCCATCAGCCAAAGATAGGAAAGATCTGGCAGGGCTAATATTGGATGTGATGGCATTTGATCTTTTTTTTTTTTTTTTGGCATTTGATCTTGATGTCGATCACCACAGCTGCTGTCTGTTTTGTATCCCTCTCCTAAAAGAACTTCATCATAACCATGGGTCGACTTTTGGCATTTGAAGAATTAACAGCCTAGATGTGGACTTTCAGGCCCCTGATAAGTAATCTGTGAAGCATGTATTTTCATCTCATAGGCTTCAGAGCTGGACAGTAGGAGTGAGTCTTGTCACTACTGAGTGAGCCTAGCTGTCCCCCAGATGTAGAAGTGGCTTTGTTTTTTCTACTTGTCCTTGAGGGTGCAGTTATTCTCCTCCACGAAATGATCTGAGGAGTGCCAGGGATGGACAAAAAAATAAAAGAGTCCCACAAAAAGGAATGGCCTTAGTTAGAAAACATAACTTTAGACCATTAGAGTAAAATATGCAATTCAGTCGTGGTTCAGACCCTCAACATGAATGAACTCCCCATAAGGGCTATACAAAAATAAGAAAAGGCAATTAGCAAGTGTTTGAGTGTTCCAATTGGCATGAAAACTGCCATTATTATGGTATTTATACAGTCATTAAGGTTTGGAGGTACGTCACTGAAAATATGCAGGTATGCCTTACTGCACCGTATAGTGAAAATTATATGCTGTGATCATGTTTGTAAATCTGGGATTATTTAAGGTCTCAGCCAAGAGTTGGACAGGACTGAGCACAGCACGGCAGCAAGGTCTAAAGAGAGATTCTTAAAGAATGTCAGGGAACTGCTATTCCTCAGATGTGTTTGGTTGGAGTGTGACAGTTTCCAAAACACTTCTGGGTTCTCAAGAGGTGTTGCAGGCAGTAGTTACAGAAGCAGTGGGAGGAACAAAGGGTCAGGCAGACCTGCGTCCTTGTCGTGGCTCCGCCACTTATCCTGTGTGGACTCAGGTAAGTTCCTTATCCTCTGGAATTTCTTAGTCTCCCTCTGTTCCTTGAGGCTACTTGCTGCTGCTAAGTCACTTCAGTCATGTCCGACTCTGTGCGACCCCAAAGACATCAGCCCACCAGGCTCCCCCATCCCTGGGATTCTCCAGGCAAGAACACTGGAGTGGGTTGCCATTTCCTTCTCCAATGCATGAAAGTGAAAAGTGAAAGTGAAGTCGCCCTGTTGTGTCCGTCCCAGAGTCCTAGTAAGGACCCAAATTACTAACACAGGAAAGTGTTTGAGAAGTATAGTGAGTGGTTCCTGCGGGGATAATTCATTCATTCATTTCATGTACATCACTGAACTCTCTTTGTGCTGTGATTAGCACAGTAGAGGTGACTAAGACATGGTTCCCACACTTGAGACTAAAGATCCAGGCACAGATACACTTCAAGGGAATAAAAGAACTTGCCACATAGCTGTGGTCCCTGCACTTAGGCTCAAACTGTACCAAGCACAGCAGGGCTGCAGAGGAAATAGACAGACCCAACCCACTGCCCACAGCTGGGAAGCAGGCATCTTTCCAGCGCCGTTACCTCCCTCCCAATTCAGACCTGGCTCTTATTCTCTACGTCAGAACAAACCTGACAAGAGCTGGTCAGCTCCCTCACAGAATTTCCACTGGGTGTCACACAGCTCAGTTCCCCCCACCCCCAAGGGATGGCCCCACATTCTGGTCTGGGCAGAGAAAAAAAAAGTGTAATTACAGCCAGCTGCTCACAAAACAAGCAGAGGGATAAAAGAAGAAGACGGGGAGAAATACTCTTGCAGATAGATCAGAACGACACACTATCGAACCTAATTACCTGCCAAGCCACATCCAGCCATTAAGGATCCATATTCTGTAATAGAATTTCCTGCTATGGAAATACTCACCCACGCACAGGATGTTGAAGCAGAAGCCCTGGCTGACTGACTTATTCACCAGCTGGTCGGGCAAGCTGTCAAACCCCACATGTCCAGCCAGGGGGACCGTTCGGCAACCTTCACCCTAATTTGGGAAGGGAGGGAGGGGAGAAAATGAGGACGTGCTTACAGGCAACCTGGGTCTCACTTTCCCATCCCAGTGCCCTCTGTGCTAGGAAAGAACACACACTCGGGGAGTCAGGCTCATCTCCCCTTAGCTAGTTCCCGATCCAAAGCAAAATGACCCATTAGCTTACAAGTCATGGATGCTTGGGTTCCGGCATCCTTGAGGCTCCATAATGAATGACAATACAGTTCGCATGCAGCCAACTACAGAGGGGGCTTGTACGGGCTTGGGGGGTGGGGTAAGAGGATGAGAACACTGGGGCTGGAGGTTCCCATTCTTGGGTTAACTCTCCTGTTGGAGACGATATTATGTTACAGGTGACTGGGAGACTCAATACGCTAACACACATGTAACGAGCTTAGGACAAAGCCTGGAATACATATAAGTATTCAGCAAACATGACAAAGAAACTTCACAAAAGCAATTACTGGGATTTCCCTGGTGGTCCCCCATTAAAGAACCCACCTTCCAATGTAGTCATTGCAGGTTTGCTCCTTGGACAGGGAACTAAGATTCCACATGCCAAGGGGTGACTAAGCACAAGTACCACAATTAGAGAAAGCCCACACTCAGCAACCAAGACCCAGGGCAGCCAAAAAAAAAAAAATTAATAAAATTTTAAAAAGCAATTACTCCTCTCTCTAGGGCACTTTTGGGGATCTAACCAAGGTGGCACAACCTACAGGTTAAAAATCAGGCAGGTCTGAGTGGGAGTCCCACATTCTCGACCTCCTGACCTCAGACAAATTTACTTAACTTCTCGAAATCTCCGCATCTGTAAAACCAGGCAGTAGCAGTTACTACCTCGTAGGACTGGTGTGAGGACTGGATAGGATAAAGCTCTTCAAGCCCTGAGCATGGGGCCTAGCATGTGATAAACACTCCAGCAACTGTAGCTTCAGCTCTCACTGCACTGTGACGTCCTCCTCCCCCTCAGACCCTCAAACAATAGGCGATGCCATGGAACACTTGGCGACAGTCCAGCTACACAGCTGCCCTCGGCCTGCCCCAGGTTCCCTGGTCTCCATCGGGGTCAGGTAAGCCATTCGCAGCCCTGGAAAGCAGGGGGCCTTTGCTCTGCCTGCAGGTCCCAAGGGTTCTCATTGTTAGCAGTTCTACAAAACAGGGAGAACTTCACACTGAGGAAGGCTTCCAAGGAGTCAGGGGGCAGGACCAAAGGGGCCCGCTTGTACTCAAGAAGCCGGCTAAGTGCCGGCGGCCCCAAGAGAGGGGTGCAGAGAGGAAAGGGGAAGCAGGAGACAGCTGAGCTAGACAGTAGGGGTGGGCTACACAGGGAGTCAGACTTTCTGTTGGGTGTTCTGTTCCGTACCCAGAAAGGTGCCAAGAGCAATCCAAAATGGACACAGGAGGTGCCAGAAGTACTGTCCCAGCATCGCCAGCTGTGCTAGCAGGCACCTCTCAGGATGGACGGGCCCAGCTTTTCGACTCAGAACATCAGGGTAAACTTTTGCACTGAGACAGACAGACTGCTTTGGCGGGGGAGCCCCTCAGCAGCTGGCATTGCACCACTGGTTCCCAGACAGCCCTCCCCCCAGCGTGGGATCCAATTCCCATCAGTTTCACCAGGTCATTGAAGAGACAGGACAAGTGCCCGTGACTGCCATCTGGCAAGATGGTTACCCTCAAACATCCCATCCCACACACTCCCAGCAGAGTATTCTCAACAGACAACCATATGCCATCACTCGGTCCTGGCTGGTAGATTCTGGACCCCAGAGGGGTATCTGAAGACAGTTGAGTTTCATGAGTGGCCCGCATCATTAGGGCTTGTTCTACATCTGCCCTTCTTTGCCTTCCCTCACCCCTTTCTCCTTCCCTTTATCAAAACAATCAAAGAGAGATATAAGTTTCCCACTGTTCACTCTTGGTCCTCAAGGCTGCAGGGGAGACAGAAACCTAAGAGCCCATCTGCTTTCTTGATGGAGCCTCCTACTTAGCAGATCAGAAATTGGAATGGACTCAAGAGTCGAGGTTTCCTGAGCCCTATTTTATCGCCCCTGGCTGCCTCTTCCTGTCTCCAAATTCGGCACCATGAAACTTCCAACTGCTCAAAGGCCTCTGGTCCAAGTGCCAAAAGGTGAGGAAAGGGAATTTTCAAACTGAAGATAGTGAATGGCAGTGGGGAGGACTCCATATCTTATTCTTAAATATTTAGTTCATTGCCAAAACCTCACCAAACATCCCTCAAATGACCACAATTATCTCCCACCTAGCCCAGTGCTGTGAGTGCCTGAAATAGCTGAAGAAAGCATATGGCCTTTCTTCCCCAGACAATGGGGTTTGAAAGGGGCATTTTGAGTGTTTTGAGCAGGAAGGACCATGACACAAGTGGTGTTTTCAAAACATCATTCCAGCTGCTGGGCGCTTGATCAGTGGGAGGAGAGAGAGGACGGGGGCAGGAAGACATATTAGGGGGTGACTCCAATAACGCTGAACTGGCAGAATGACAAGCAGGCACTGTGACAATAAATGCTGGATGAAATGAACTGATCTGACTTGGGACTCAGGAGGGAGGAACAAATTTGAGAGCCATTCTAGAGGAAGAATGAGACTCAGTGAGTGTTGGGGCAGAGACAGTAAAGGAACAATCAAAGCTGTCAGGCTGCAAGGTCCTAGGCTTGGGAGCTTGGATTGATGACACCAAGGGCAGAAAGTGGGAAGCCAGGAAAGGGTGCTTTAGTGGAAAAGTCTAAGATTCTCATTTCAGCTATTATTTTTAAATTACATTTATCAAATTTTCATAAGAGTAATCAATGTTCACTGTAGAAATTTTAAAACATATGGAAAATTATAAAGAAGAAAATAAAAATCACTCATAATGTCACTCTCCAGAGATAATCGTCACTAATATTTATGTGTTGCCCTACAGTCTATATACTTCTTTCTCTATCTCTTTTTATTTTTTTTTTTTTTACAAAATGGGATAATTCTGTATATATATTCCTTTTCATCACCTGGCTTGATAGATAATCTGACACTTAATATAGTATGGATGCTCTCTTGATTAATCAAGCATATTCTAAAACAATACATTTTTGGTCATGTAGCATTCCATTGTAAGAATTTACCACGTTTTTTCAACCCATCTTCCACTGCTAGACCTTTAGCCTGTTTCCAAGTTTGCAACCATTTTAAGTAATAATTCATGTTCTTACACGTTTGCATAGTCTCTGATTATTTCCTTAAGCTAAATTCCTAGAATTAAACCCTGCTGGGTCCAAGAGCACACACACTGGAAAGACTTCGGTACACATTGAGAAATCATTCAACAGAGAATATTACAAATGTCTATTTTCAACACCAGTGTGTGAGCGTGTCTGTTTACACATACTTAGACTAGCACTGAGCTTCTGAGGTTTTTTAACCATCATGAATTTTGTCACTGGAAAATGGCATCATGTCACTTAATTTGCATTTAATTAGTGAGAGTGAATTTTTTTTATTGTTCGACTCTGAATGTGATTGTGTCTATGTATATGTGAGTTGCCTATCCATGTCTCTGCCGATTTTGTTAAAATGGGTGCTTGTCTTTCTCTTTTGGATTTGTAAAAGCATTTTCTATATTAAAGAAAATGAGATAGTTTTGATTTTATGGTGACATATCTATCCAGAAGAAGTCCAGTATGTATTTAGCAATATGGAATTGCATGCTCAGGGAGAATTCAGGACTGAGACAAATTTAGGAGTGAGAAGTATGAAACTGGATGTGTTCTTCAAGAGACAGAACAGGGAGAAAACTAAACATTGAATATAAGAAATGCCCACACACACAAAAAAAGAAATGCCCACAAGTAAGGAATGGGAAGATGAAGAGAATTCTTCCAAGAGGGAGGGAAATGATCAGGAAAGTAAGAGATGACCCAGTAGTTTTCTATCACCAGAGGCCAAGTTTGAAGTCAGGAAGAATTACAAAGAAACAACCATTGGTCTGGATTTGGTGAAGGCCACTGGTAACTTTTAGAATCCTTTTTTACCTAGTGTCCAGTACTAGGAACTAGGCAACATGGGATCTGAACAATGTATCTTTCTTGCTAACCAAGATTTAAGCAGTAAATTGTTATGTCTCAGTCCTTGTAGCTGAGAAAACTTCAAAAATGAATTTGTAAATGCAGTTTCTGCTTTAGGAAATCCTGTCTGGCGAGCACCATTCACTCCTGCTCTGATGAATCTTAGAAGATGTCAAGGTCACCGTTATGAATATCAGCCCCCATTGTTCAGAGGTAAATATATAGAGGTGAAAAGGACAGGATTTGGGCTGAGTGGACATTGACCCTATGACAGCCCCCAGAAGTTCCCCCCGCCCCACCCCATTCCTCTCTAAACCTCTGGTAGTTTATCTCTCTCCTATTTCTCCTTAAGGTGGCCTGATTAATTGAGGGCCTGATTGCTTTGATTGCAGTTCATTGAATGTTCCCTGGATTACAAAGTGCACAAGAGGAGATGGAACTGGCAACCTGGCCCAGCACATCTGTCACTAAACTCTTACCATCTTGAGTATCAGGTGGTGCCACGTCTGAGGCTTTAAACTGAGATGCTAGAAAGGACAGAGCCACCAAAATGCTAAATGGCTCATATCCCATGACCCTGCAACCTTCCCTGAGAATTTACTCTACAGAAACTCACATGCCTATACAAAGATCCAAGTACAGTACAAGGAACTTCATTACAGCATTATTTATAATACTGAAAACCTAGGGGAAGAAAACCTAAATGGCCGACAATGGGAAAATAGTTAACTAAATTATGGTAAGTGCACATTCTGGAATATTCTGCAGCCATTAAGAAGCATGCAGTAGGTCTAGAAATAGAATTACAGATCTAGAAATAAACTTTTGGTTACCAGGGAATAAGGAGGGGCAGAGATAAATGGGGAGATTGGGATTGACATACACACTACTATATATATTAATAAAATAAGTAACTAACGAGGACCTACTGTATAGCACAGGGAATGCCACTCAATACTCTGCCATAACCTATATGAGAAATAAATCTAAAAGAGTAGATATATGTATAACAGAGTCACTTTGCTATATACCTGAAATTAATACGACATTGTAAATCAACTATGGTGGTGGTGGTTTAGACATTAAGTCTTGTCCGACTCTTGAGACCCCCTGGACCGGAGCCCGCCAGACTCTCCTGTCTGTGGAATTCTCCAGGCAAGAATACTGGAGCGGGTTGCCATTTCTTTCTCCAGGGAATCCTCCCTATCCAGGGATTGAACCCACGTCTCCTGCATTGGCAGGCATCGCCGGTAGATCCTTTACTGCCGAGCCACGAGGGGAGCCCAAAGATCAAGAAATCAACTGTACTCCAATACATAAAAAAGAATGTACTATAAGTACTGATGGGAATATCTGAGACACAGTAGAAAAATAGAAGCTGTAGAACAATAAGCACAGTGTGAGTTGACACATGCAAAAATCCCTACATGTGTGTATTGACACATACATGTATGTGAGTGCAGAGAAAGGCAACCAAAAAGACACCTCTTAAAAACCCAGAACTCAAGCTACCTCAGGAGAGGGGACCGGAACTAGAGGCTTACTCAGGGGGTTAGTCAGTGCGCTTCTGCATTATTTGATTCTTTTATAGCATGAATGTATTCACACATTACCTGTGTAATTTAAAAACATCTTTAATACACGAAAAGAGAGTTCTCACTCAGCTTTGCAGCAGGGGTAATTAGGATGCAAAGTCTGAGAGGAGCTGAAAGGAAGACAAAAATGAAATCATGCTCCTGAGAATTGGGGGAGCCCTCACTCCCCTCCCCAATTGCGTTTCCTGTTTTCGCCTCATCTGCAGGCACCTGCGGTTTTGAAATACGTTATACCACATTTCATATCACAGGCAGAAACACCGCTCTCTTTCTCTTCCGCCTCCTCCCCTGAGGACACGCCAATTTCGTGTTTTAATTGAATATTCGAAGGTTCATGTTATGAAGAACGAGCGAAGGCGGTTCCAGCTGTGCATCAGTTTCCCCTTGCTGTGATTCTGAAAATAAAGAGTCCCGTAAGCACCCAAATGGGCCACTGCTGTCCCCCTCCCCGCTCCAACCTTTGTGGCATAGGAAAAGGAGGGTCCATTTGTCTCCATTTCAAACTGGGGTGGAAAAAAAAACCTGGAGTGGCCAAGTTAGTAGCTGTCATTCTGAAGGATGAGACCAAAACAAAAAGTTTGGAACTCATGGCTGATAACCGGGCTTGCCCTTGACTTTCTTCCTCTGGCCTTGGCATGGAGATGCTAGGAAAGGACAGAAACATGGAAATCAGAGTCTCTCTGGCAGCCTCATGTGTCACTTCGTGGTGGGCCTAATTTCTCACGCCTTCCCTTTTGCTACATCCATCCCCAGCTCTGAATATTGACCTCTGAGAGACCCTGAAAATCTTCAGGATGTTCAAACTCAATGAATAGTTCAGTGATGCATGATGGACTATTAAGCGGATGGTAAAAATCATATTCTAAGAATATTTAATAGCATAGGAACATGATCACCAAATACTGTTAGGTGAAAAAAACAAAACCTTGTGTATACAGGGTCAAGCCAATCATGGGGAAAATAAGTATATATGCATTTTTAAAAGCTTGGAAGAATATATACCAAAACGGTGACAATGGTCGTTTTGGGGCTGGAGGGGCTGTAAGAGTTGGTGCTTTCCTCTGTTTTCCAAACTTTCTACAGTAGGCATATTTTAATTTTATAATCAGAATTAAAATGTTATTTTTTAAAAAGCATCTATGATGATATTTTCCTAGGCAGGAAAGTAGCCTCAGATAGTTCAGCAAAATCTTTAGTTACAATGAAAAAGTTGTTTTATGTACAGATAATCAGATAATTCAGTTAAGTATTCAGCTTTCAGGCAGTTTTATTGTATGTAAAATATTTATTTTACCAATAATACAATAAAACCTTATTATTTTCCTTATTATAACATAGGTGCATGCATACTAAGTCATTTCAATCATGTCCAACTCTGCGACTTTATGGATTGTAGCCCCCCAGGTTCCTCTCTCCATGGGGATTCTCCAGGCAAGAACACGGGAGTGGGTCGCCATGGCCTCCTCCAGGGGATTTTCCCGATGGGTTCTTTACCACTAGTGCCATGTGGGAAGCCCCATAATATATATATATATATATATATATATATATATATATATATATATATATAACATTATTATGTAGCATATTGTTGTTGTTTAGTCGCTAAGTTGTGTGTGACTCTTTGCGACTCTATGGACTGTACCCAGCCAAGCTCCTCTGTCCATGGGGTCTTCCAGGCAAGAGTACTGGCGTTGGTTGCTTCTTCGTTCTCCAGGGAATCTTCCCAACCCAAGGATCAAACCCAAGTTTCCCGCATTGGCAGGTGGATTCTTCAGTGCTGAGCCATCAGGAAAGCCCCGTTATGCCTTATTATTATAAAGTATAATGGGGACTTCCCTGGTGGTCCAGTGGTTCAGTATCTGCCTCCCAATGAATGCAGAGGACATGAGTTCAATCCCTGCTCTGGGAAGATCCCACATGCTGCGGAGCAACTAAGCCAGTGTGCCACAACTACTGAGCCCGAGCATCCTAGAGCCCATGCTCTGCAACAAGAGGAGCCACCACAATGAGAAATCACCACAGCCAGAGAGTAACTGCTCACCGCAACTAGAGAAAACCCACAAAGCACAAAGTTGGTGAGGCCAAAAACAACAGCAACACCAAAAAGATTCATGTGAAGCAGGAGTCAAAGTCAAATCGCATAACCTGATGAAGCAATCACGTGGATGCTAGCCCTATTTGCTGCCTCCAGTGTTGTCAAGTGCGTGCATGCTAAGTCGCTTCAGTGGTGTCTGACTCTGTATGACCCTACAGAATGTGGCCTGCCAGGCTCCTCTGTCCATGGGATTCTCCAGGCAAGAATACTCGAGTGGGTTGCCACACCCTCCTCCAGGAATCTTCCCAACCCAGGGATCGAACCTGTGTCTTTTGTTTCTTGCATTGGTAAGTGGGTTCTTTACCACTAGCAAGTGACATAAGAGACACAGGTTCGATCCCTGGGTCGGGAAGATTCCCTGGAGGAGGGCATGGCAACCCACTCCAGTATTCTTGATTGGAGAATCCCATGGACAGAGAAGCCTGGAGGGCTACAGTCCATAGGGTTGCAAAGAGTTGGATACAACTGATAGAGATAATCATGTTAATGACCTGCATTATTAGCCATAAGAAGCACAAAAGTACTGATAAGTTCCCAGAGGTTAAAAACAAAAATGAAAGCAAAAAACTCCAATATGCCTAACACATGAAATGTCAGGATTTCCCTGGCTCTGATTAAACTGGGATGAGGAAACTGACAGTAATAATGATGCCCTAACTGGAAGAGAGAAATGTGTGGGCCTTTTGGATGAGACATAAAGCCTGCAAAAGCCAGCAGCACACCTTGGGGGCCCCAGTGCCTTTCAGTAGGGGAGTAACTTAGGGGATCCTGGGGAGGCACACAGGAAACCATGACCCCCGTGGAGACAGAAGGCCCAGTTGTGGCAAATCCAACTCTGGGTTTTAATACACCAGATCAATTCCAGAGTGGCTTTTCCTCTTGTAAAAGGATTCACAGCAGGATTCTATTAAATAGCTAGCTCTTCTAGTGCATTTAAAAGGGGATTCAACAGACAAAAATTCAGCTGTCATGTACTTTTATAGGAAGACAACAGCTATATAGACCTACACGGATAGACAGACAATATCTGAAGGGTCGTTGCTTTCCATTCCAGTTCCAGAGACCCTGCTGAGCTAAAAACCACTGGCTTGCTTTCTCTACAACAGTCTTTCCACCCAGCTTAAGGAGTCAAAGCAAGGAAAAGGTGGACTTAAATTCTGCCATCTCATTTGGAAGCAGAAGAAGTCAAGGACCTGAAAGAAATCAGACCAGAGGACTAGGAAACACAAGAACTGTACGCTGTTAGAGCTGGAAACGCCCTTAAAGATCACTTCATCCAACCGGCTCCTTTTACAAAAGGGGAAACAGAGACTCGGAGGGAGGAAGTGACGTGTCCAGTCACACAGTGATTTAGAGGCAGAGACCGGTGAGGGGACCCTGACAAGCAGCCAGCCACTCTCAAATGGAAAGGCTGACTCAAGTGGCGCAGATTTCTTTCTGCTGCTAGAATTCCAAGACACGGGGCTTGGGGCTGGTGCTAGTCAGGAGGAGAAGGGTGGCGGAACAGGCTCATCAAGGCCGGTGCCCTTCTTCTGCCTTCTCTCTCCCACCTCCAGCTCCCAGTTCCCTCTCTTCTGACTCAGGCCTGAGCCTCAGTTTGGCCTCTAAGAGCCCCAGGGCTACCGAAACCAACAGGCCAGATTCTAGGTAAAAGATCTCCTCCACCTCAGGCCAGGGGTGACCCCTGCCCAGGGTGGGTCAACTTTCCCACAAAAGCCAGACAGCTTCACTTCCAATCAGGTCATTGAAAGAGTCTCCTAGGTGTTCTGGCCATTGTTATGTCCAATCTGTTAAAAAGAGAAGAAAAAAAAAAGGTTTACTCACAGGCCTCTGGATGAATGCCCAACTGTCCTCTGGGGAGCCTGAATTTGCCTCTGCCTCCATCTGGTCTCATTTAAAGGGGATCTGAAAAAACCCAGTTCCTGCCTCAGCGCCAGTGCTCAGAGCTGAGGCCTCTGCTGCAAAAGGAAACCGAACACGACCTCACACCTCATCAGGGCCGTGAAAGCAAGGCTCGGCCCCTGCTACCCCGGCGCTTTCCTAGGGGATCAGAGAAGGCCCTGACTGGAGAAACCTGAGCCCTGGGTCCTGTCCCTGAGAAGGCCCGCGAATCCTTCCCGCAGTCCCCTTTATGTGAGTGGAAGGAATGACCCGACTCCGAGGCCAGTGGAGAGCATGCTGCGTAATTCAGCAGATGGCTGCCTCTAATGAGAAGACACTGCAGAAGCGGGAACGTTATTTCTCCCCCTCCCAAGCATGTGGCCTCCTTCCTCTGTGCAGGCAGCAGAGAAAACCCACGGTTTCAAATCCCAGCAGCAGAAGCCTCCTCCTACCAAACCGAGGAAGGGTCTGTGTTTCTAATTCATCCTGCGCCCCCCTCTACCGCCAGTTGTTACTTAAAATAATCCATCATTACATGGCTGGTGGCTCCAAGATTTTTATTTAAAGCAATATGGGAAAGAAGAAAGAAAGCAAGCCCACACATTGCCATGACTGCGCTATCTGGGGTTTAAGCTGAGAATCTCTTTTTAACATCAGAGCATCTCCCAAGCACCCAAGTATAGTCTTTCTTGTCCTCTATGATTAAGTGTGCTGGGGGGAGGGGAAGATGCAGTGAACAGAGGGGTAGAAGGGACATGTCAGGATTTTTATTTCTTGGAATCATGATGACAAGGCCAGGTGTTTTCAAAACTGAATTTGTGTCATCTGGTAGGTGTTTCATTGCTTCATCCACTGACCAGCAATAACACTTTGGACTAAGTCGTTTGGTCTCCCTGAACCCATAAAATGAAAAGAACAATAACACTCGTCCAGGAAGCTGTTGGGGAAAATGAAATCATACAGATGGAAGCATTTTGAGATCGTTGAAAGGCACATGTTACACTCATCCACGGGATTCTTTTTCTTTCTTTTCTCGCTGGTTCTTTCTTGAATGTGGTTTTAATGTACACATGACTGAAAAGCGCTCCTCAGTTGTTCATACTAATATGAAACCATGGCTCTGATAATCCAGAAACCCAGGAAAGCCCAGAAATCAGTCCCATTTAGTTCTGGAATACCTTTTTCCAGGGGACTTAGATTCCTAATTAGTTTTGCTCAGGCTAATGCTACGGGTTCTCTCCCTTACAGCACACAAAGGGAGGGGCCATGCTGGGTAACAAAGCCAGCAATTAATAGAAAATTTACAGCAGAGACTCTACAAAGTAAATGTTGTGCACATGACTGCAGATCAAAATCTCATTATACTATACAGACAAATTGCTCGGTTGTAATGCAGTTTTGTAATAAGAACGCCGCTGACACTCACATTTCCGGGTTTTAGGATATGAAGAGGGCTTATTCTGGCCTCTCATCTGGAAGCTCTGAGAGGGCTGTCGTGTGGGCCTTGCCCACCACTATATTCCCAGCACCTGGCACAGAGCCTGGCAGAGTCGGTGCCCAGTAAACACATGCAGAAGGAATGAATGAAAATAAAAGTGTGTGAATTAACAAAGGAAATGTTCCCAGCCTGGGAGCAGACGTGAGATCTCCCCCATCTTCACACCTATCCTTTGCTGGTTAAAGCCCTCAGCAAGCCTTTCCTGTCACCCACCCCCACCCCCCAACCCCGGCCACGGCTGGATCAGGTCCCCTTGTAATGAATTATCCTAGCAGGCAGTAGCTCTCCTCTGCAGCACATCACAGGGATAATCATAGTTAATTGTGTCTGCCTCCACTACTAGATCGTAAACTCCCCGAGGGTAGGGGCCATGTGGCATTTGCGAGGAGGAGGACGGACATTGCCATTGCCCTACAACTTTTAACTTTGCAAAGTCTCAAACACACAGAAAAGTTGGAAAATAGTACCATGATCATCCACAGACCCTCCACTTAGATTCATGAAATTTTACAATTTGGGGCCATGCAAGTCTTCTTCAGTGCTGTATTTGCATATGTTGTATTTGCAGAGATATAGGTGAATGTTACAGTTTTCATCTCCCTGCTTGGGGTAGAATATGACTTTTAGTGGGAGGTGGTGGAGATGGCTGAGGCAAGGCACTGCAATGGGAATCAAGGTTAAGTGTCATTGATAGCAAGACCAGAGTGCAGCCACCTGTAGGTGGTACCCTGGCAGCATTGGGCCCAGCAAGCTCTTTCTTTAGGGAGAAAGACCATTATCTGGCTGCCACTGAAGGAAAGTATCATCGTCCACATTGTGGGATTGGTTCAAATCAGAATCAGTAAGCCCTACTTTCTATGGGCCAGCACTTACAGGCTGAACCCTAAAAAGCAACATTGAAAGAAACAATTCAGTGCAAAAGCCAGCAGCTGTGGCCTCTGGGAACCACGCCATGCCTTCCTAGTTACCTTGGACAAGACACGGAACCTCGCAGAGTGTGTGTGTGTGTGTGTGTATGTGTGTGTGTGTGTGTGTGTATACATACACATATCAGTTCAGTTCAGTCGCTCAGTTGTGTCCGTCTCTTGTGACGCACTGTGTGTGTGTGTGTATACATACCAGTTTGGTTCAGTCGCTTAGTCATGTCCGACTCTTTGCGACCCCGTGGACTGCAGCACAACAGGCTTCCCTGTCCATCACCAACCCCCAGAGCTTGCTCAGACTCATGTCCATCAAGTTGGTGATGCCATCCAACCATCTCAACCTGTCATCCCTTTCTCCTGCCTTCAGTCTTTCCCAGAATCACGGTCTCTTCCAATGTGTCAGTTCTTCGCAGCAGGTGGCCAAACTATTGGAGCTTCAGCTTCAGCATCAGTACTTCCAATGAATATACAGGACTGATTTCCTTTACAATTGACTGGTTGGATCTCCTTGCAGTCAAAGGGACTCTCAAGAGTCTTCTCCAACACCACAGTTCAAAAGCATCAATTCTTCAGCACTCAGCTTTCCTTAGGGTCCAACTTGTACATCCATACATGACTACGGGAAAACTCATAGCTTTGACTAGATGGACTAAAGTCAACAAAGACTTTAAGAAAATGGTCTACATAAAAATAAAAATAAGCCCTTAAAATATATATATTTGTGTGTGTGTGTATATATATAGAGAGAGAGAGTCTAGTGGTTTTCCTGACTTTATTCAGACTTAAATTGAAGAAAGTATGGAAAACCACTAGACCATATATAAACATATATTTTTAAGGGTTTTTTATGTAAACCATTTTCTTAAAGTCTTTACTGACTTTGTTACAATATTGCTTCTGTGTTTTTCTTTTTTATGTTTTGGTTTTTTGGCCAAGAGGCAGGCAGGATCTTAGCTCCCCAACCAGGGATCAAACCCACATCCCCTGCATCAGAAGATAAAGTGTTACCCACTGGACCACCAGGGAAGTCCCATTAGAGTATATATTAATAGTAGCCCAAGCCACATCACAGGCAGGGGCTGGAGATGGGACCATCCCAAGAATCTTCTGTAGTTCTCTAATTACTTCCCAATGTACACAATTAGTCTTTCCAACTAGACTAGAATAAGCCAGAAAGTACATCTATTACTTTTTTTAGTATCCTTGACCAGGGCTAGCCATAGTGCTGGACACTTATTAGTCAATCAAATAAATCCTGTGGACATGCTAAAGAAACAGTTTTGTCACAAAGAATCTTTATGGTGTTCATTCAAATAGGGTGGGGTTGTGTTATGGAAGCAAAAGCTGAGCTTTCAAGTTGCATGTGTGCACAAATAAGGGTCCTAGCCAGGAACTCTAAGGTCTGTTTTTGTCACTAGTTGATGTTATCTTACAGGCCAGAGTGACCCTCAACTGACTCTGGAGAGGACAGCCCATCCCTCACACACACCAGAGTACCACTTGCATGGTACCGTATCTCAGAGCTCATTAAAAAGAACTCCTAGGCTAGGCACACTTAGGTTAAGACTCTAGTCTTCTTTTCCCAAACCCCAAATATGCCTTTGCTGAAAGAAACAATCAGCAACCAGACGTCCAAGGTCTCCCGAGTTAATTGCATCTTCCCCTGGTGAATTACAACTTCTTACAGACACAAAGGCAAGCAGAGAGACAAATGACACAGGGACAAGAGCTTCACTGACTGGGGGAGGAGGGGGGCCTGGAGAGTGACGTCAGTTTTCCCAGCAACCCATTTATCACGGTAACAAGGTCTCAAGGACTCTGGCTGCCCTTTCAGCTTCAGGATCTGGCATACAATTTTGTTCTTCGTTGTAGCGTAGGGCAAGGCCACCCAGAGCAAACTGGAACCAAGCAGAGCTATCCAAGTGGCCCTAAACCAACCCCCTCCATTTTTAGAACAAAGGGAATCTCTGGGTAGCCCCAGGTGAAACACAACCTTCTGGAAGGTTCCTCTTTGCCACATCTGCCCTGCAACCCTGATTCAGTCTAGGGGGACTGGTGAGAGGGTATGGGCAGGTCAGTGCAAATTCATTACCGGACAGGAAAAATCATTAGCGTCCTTATTGGCCACTAAGGATGGAGCAAGTGTAATCTAGGGGACTAATTCTTCTCCTTAAGGCATGCCATCGCTAAAATAGAGGAGCAGAAGGGCACTGAGGGAGCTCTCAAAACACTAATGCAATACACATTAGAGTGCCAATCTTGGGAAGAAAAGAATTCTCTCAAACGCCATTATCACAGAGCATGGTCTCCCAAGTACTCCTGGTCCTTCCACACCCTGAATGCCTAAAGAACTCCAGGCTAGGGTCTTGCAGGGCAGTAGGGGAGGATCCAAAGAAATCACCTTGCCCTTCCAAACAGGAACAAGACAGTAGAATAAATTTAGCCGTATCCTGTAGAAAAAATACTACCAGATTCTGGATTCAGATTTTGAAAACAAATCAATTTCAATTATACCAAATACCTAGAGGCTATATATATATTTTTGCACTAGAATTGCATTGCATGGACTATTTCCCTAAATAAGTATGACACAAGGTTTAAAAGTCCTGTGAGTGTATGTTTCAGAGATTTTCATCAAGCAGTACGGATATTTACTGTCATGGGATCTGACCTAGCTCTACTTCAGTCTCCTTCCTCACTTCAGGGTGCTGGTAACTGTGGGCTTCTTAGAAATCCCAGACACTCAGGGAGGAATAGAAAGGCCAGGTTGTTCCCTCAAGTGGAAACATACCCCTCCCTTTGCAAGGAAACTTCTGGTCTAAAAAAACAAACATGGAACCTCAGGTCACTTCAATATAATTTCTCTGCACATCCCAGGCTGGAAAACTTCAGTTCGTTAAACGAAGATTTTTTTTTTTTTCCAGAGTTGGCTGCCAACAAAAAGAGAGAGACGGCACCGCTTTTGTAAGCGTCACACTTATTTTCCTGAGTCCCATGACAAGAAGGCAGCGCCACAGGTTTTGGCACACAAGCCCAGTGACACCGAACTCGCACCGGAGACAGATCCCCCCACCTCCAGGGTCCCGCAAAACCCGGGTCAGGTGTCAGAAACACGCCAAAATACGCAGCCAGCCAGCCACCTACAGGCCAGCGGACTGCAGCCCACACAGACGCACAAATGAGACCCAGAGGCACACAGCACAAGCAAACGGGGAGAGAAGCGTCCGGACCCAGGGACACGCACCAGGGACTGAGTACACTCCCAGAAACAGGCGGACGCATCAAGGGTCACAGACAAGCCGGGCACCGCCGTGGTCCGCCCGGGGAGGCACGAGTGCGCGCGCGCGCACTCAAATGCACAGTGATACACACACACACACACACACACACACACACACGCACGCAGTCACACACACACACACACACACACGCAGTCACATATGTAATGCATATGGAAAAACCCTACCCCAGCCAGTCACCTCCCTGCCCCCCTCACTACCCGCTCCTGCCCCAGGCTCACCCCAGCCCCACGCCCCTCTGGCTGAGGAAGCCCGGGTCCGGGCGCGTGGCGGGGCGCTGGGGCGCGGCCCGAAGGCCCGAGGGAGCGAGGCCAGGGTGCCGGGGACCCGAAGGGCTCGGCGGCCCGTGCGGCCATTCATTCGGCAACGCCCCAGCGGCGGGGCCGCAGCTGCAGCGAGGGCGGCGGCGGCGCCGGCTGCAGCTCTTGGGCAATGCAAGTTCAGCCGCCAGCCTGCAGCCTGGACCAGTCCTCTCGCCTCCCCCACCCGCCCGCCACCACGGTTCTCGGGGACGGAAGGCTGGGGGACTGAGTCGCTGACCCCAGGAGCAGAAGTCCCGCCGCGCCCGGTCTCCTGGATGGTGCCCACTGCCCCTCCTTGCGGCGGCGGTGACGGCGGCCAGGTCTCCTCGGCTCTTCCGAGGCCCCCGGCCCCGACGCTGGCACCCAAGCCCCGCACTCACCACCTGGCGAGCTATATCGGTCGCTGCCATCGCTCCTGCGTCCGCCAGGGCTGCCACGGGCGCCGCCGCAACGGGAGCTAGAGCACAGGAAACAGCGGCGCTCCTCCGACAAAGAGAAAGTGTTACACTTCGGGCGCAACCAAGTCCGGCGGGGGGAGGTGCAAGGGAGGGGCCCCTTCGCTGCTGCTCCAACGCCGACCTCTCCTCTGTCGCCCACCCCCTCGGAAGTGGGGTGCGGCGTGGGGGCGGATTTAACGCGCCGCTTCCCTCTCCTGCTTGCAGGGTTCCAGCTCTCCCTGCAACCTCAGTTGTAGGCCTGTGCGAAGGGAGGCGGGGGCTCCCCTCGGTGACCCAGTCCTTTGCCCGCCCCCCCGCCACTGGGCTCCGTGGTACGTCCCGACCTCTGCTGAATTGTCACACCCCCCTGCTCCCGCCTTACATCCCTGAGTCCCCAGACCCCGGAGGCTGGAAGGGAGCCCCTGCCCCTCCCCCCCGCCGCGCACCGCCCGGCGGCTGACCCCTGCAGTCTTCCTCTTCCTCCTCCCTGCATCCCCGACCCCCTGTTTCTCCCCACCGAAATCTCAGGGTGCCTGGAGGGGAGCGGCCGCTGCTGGAGTCTCGCTGCTCCACCACACCTCCCCCACTCCGGCCCGGGCGGGCTGCTGAGGCCGGTGGGGGACCAGGAGGAGGAGAGCTGTGGCAGGTGCCGCTTCCCAGCGGAGCTTAGAAAGGGGGAGGTTGGGGGGAGCCGCACTGCCGGCCCCGCAACTGAGCTGTGACATGCGGTGTCCGAGGCCAGGGGTCCAGACTCGAAGCGCCCCTTCTGCCCTGGGGTTTCCCCGCCGCGGGTGCTGTGGGCTGTCATGTTCGAGCTCACCACCGTTGCGTCCCGCGCCTCCTCTCCCCACCGAACCCTAGGCGATCGGCATGTGAACGGAGGCTCGGACGACTTACCCCCCGGTAGAGCCTCGGCCGCCGGCGACTCTCAGAGGGGCCCGTTACTGAAATCCCAGCTCCGTGGAGCGGGATTTCGCAGAGGGACGCGGAGCAGCCTCCAGGGGCTCTGTCCGCCCCCTGATTTCCCCTTAACCTTGGGTCAGCCCGAGGCGAGGCGGCCGCAGTGAGCAGAGGGCGACCCTCCGAAGGCAGAGGCTCTGCCCGCCTGCTTTCCTTTTCCTCTCGGCCCTCCGTCGCCGCGGGTCCCCTCCCTTGCCCTCAGCACCTCTCCCTCTCTTCTGCCTGACGCCCCGCAACCCTTCTCCTGGCCATGGACCCTGCTAGCTCTCTGGCGTGCTCGAGGCCGGAGCGGGCGGGATCATCCACTCCATTCCTTAAAAGGGCAGGTGCCCTGGTCTCTGAGATGGACTCGGGTCCTCGAGTGGAACCCGGGACCGCGGGGGGAGACAGATCCCTGGGGGGGAAGCCCGGCCGGCGACGGGGCCGGGATGCGGCGTGGGAGCTGGCCCAAGGCGGGAGCGCCTGAGGTGGAGAGGCAGGAGGGAGGAAAAAAGAAAAACGGGAACCACTGAGAGGGAGAAGGGACCCCGACCCGGAGGCCCGCGCGCGGGGAAAAGGGCAGGCAGAGAAACTGGGGTGGCCGTAGGAGGCGCTCCCATGGCCCTTGATTCCACCTGCCGGGACAGTGCGTGTCACACGGTCTCCGGAAGCTCTTCACGTGCGTGTGAACCTTGAGAACAACGACTCCGCAAAGTGCATCCTCAGAGCCTACTTCGGGGCCTGGGTCCACCAAGCGCCCAATTAAGCATTTCCTGAACCGGCGGACAGAGGGTTTGGACTGGGGGCGGGGGGGTACAGGAGAAGGAAGAGACACAATCCGGAGGTGGCTCTGTAGGGACAGAAGAGCCAAGTTCTGGAGGTGGCCATTGTGCCGGAGACCCTGGAGGGGCCGAAAGAGAAGAGCCTGGCACAGTCGGGGAACAGAACTAGAAAGCTCTGTGGACGGACAGCGCTGGCCGGAAGGGCAGATGGTGGTGGCAGAGAAGCGGGGCGACTGTCGTCTCCGAGGCCCGCCAGGGCGCTGGGGCAGGGCCTGGGCGAGGCGCCAGGCCCTGGATTCGGGTGGCCGACACGTGCGGGACCTGACTGGTATTTGACGAACCGCCGTAAGGCTGGGCCGGGACCGGATGGGGGCGGGGAGCAGTGGGGGCGGGCGGCTCGCAGACCGGGTGTCTGGCCGGCAGACAGATCTGCGCTGCAAAGGCTGAATCGTGGAGAGCGGGGAAGGGCTGGAGGTCATTAACTCTGACCTGGATCTGAGGTTTGGTGGGTGGCGGGAGCCGAACCGTGCATTTGGAAAGCAGACCTGAGAGAGCTGATACCCGCAGCGTCGGCGGGCAGGCGGAGTGCCCGACGGAGCTGGACTGGCCGACCGCGGGGCTCCCTGGGAACCCTGCCCGGCCCCTTCCAAATCACCCCGCCCCCGCCTAAGCGCTCCTCGCCCACCAAAGCTCGAGGCATTTCCACCCGGCACAGGGGCTACCGAAGCGCCGAACCCTTGGTGCCCCGGCCACATGCCCCCCTCTGCCCTCCTGTCCCTAGGAACCCTCACAACCTCGCGGAGGCCTCCGCCTCCAAAACAATGGCCCTCGCAGACTGGAACCAAATGTGTAACTCAAGTCTCCCGCAACCCTTTGGTCTCTCAAGAACCTGCCACCTGCGGCTGCAAGCGCCTCAGGCTTCCGGGTTTCCGCGGGGTGCGGTGGGTGTTGATGTGTGAGTAGGTGTGCATTTGTCTGTCAGTGTGCATCCGCTGTGTCTGTGTGTCAAGGCGTGTGTGTGTATAGGCATGTATTTACTGTTTGGGTTTTTTTTGTATCTGCCACCGTGTGTGTGTGTTTCAGTGAGTGGGTCTGTGTCGATGTGTGTGTCAGTGTGTACTTTTGCTGTGTATTGGTGTGTATGAAAACGTGTGAATGCCAGTGCTGTGTGTGTGTCTGTCAGTCTGTGCAGGTCAATGTGAGGGGCAGTGTGGGTGTGTGTATGTGTAGAGACACTCTAGCTCACTACATTCTGGGCTTTACATTCCTTGCCTGACTCCATGAAAGGGGCCCATAACTAAATGCTATGGATTACCATCCTTATTTCAACGAAGAAGTGGGGCGGAGGGAAGGAAAACAGAGAAATTTGGAAATCCGCTGGGTTCTATCTCCCAGTCTTTGGTCCTGGGTCACTAGCCCAGACACAGGGTGGACACAAAGGGCTGAGGCAGGAGGGCTCACTAGTGGTCAGTCACTTCCTTGCATGTCTGTCCCTGTTGAGGTCTCGTGGACCCTGGGGACCCATGAACCTATCTTCATGTTCAGTGTATCCTTGCAGGGTCCCTTGGGCCCTGCACAGTTATCTGGCAGGTGCTCAATCAATGTTTGTTGAGTGAATGGATAAACGGAAGCATGTAAATGTGGTGTTTTCAATGTTTCCACTGTCCTTAAGGAAGCTGGAGCAAGCAGCAACTTCCGCAGGCCAGTAGGTGACTGTCATTAACTTGCTAATGTTGTTTGTGGAACCGGATTCCCCAGGGAGGGGAAATGGCCATCCCTGCTAGATAGGAGGGGGCCCTAATTAAAGCCAAGCTTTAGAAAAGTCACCCTGATGGCTGGGGAAGGGGGGCTCAGACTGGATGGGGGAAGGGGTCAGGGATGGGGGGAGGGAGGGAGAAGAGGGCAGTGAAATGGAACTAACAGCTCAGCAAAGGGCTTTGTCCTGAAACTGGCTTTATGGAAGAAGAAAGGATAGTCACGTTGCTCTAAAGTGGAGACGCCGAGAATCATGTGAAAAATAAGATCAGAAAGTTGGAGGAAGAGGACAAGGTGAAGCGGAGGGGAAATGACCTGAGATTAACCAAATCGGACAGTGCTGATAGAATCAGAAACTCAGTGAAGGGGCAAGTCAAGAGGAAATAAGGATTCCTTTGTGCATCATTACCTCCTGCCTCTGGTTTGACAACAGTTTATTCCAGTAGTTCTCAAAAGGTGATCTTTGTCTAACAGTCTCAGTGTCACCTGGGAAGTTAGAAATGCAAACTCTCAGGCCCCAGCCTGGACAGACCTACAAATCACAACCTCAAGCACTGAGACCCAGTAACCTGTGTTTGAACAAGTCCTCCAAGGGATTCTCATTTATGCTAAAGTTTGAGAACCACTGGTTTATCTGAAATCTAGCCTTGGATGGGATACAGGGCTGAGTAAAGTTTGGCAGGATATTGAGGGAAAATTCTGAAGCCTGGGCTGTCATACTAATGGCAGATCCTGGTGGATTACTCCAGTGGGCAGCATGAGAAGACAGTGTCTAGGTTGGAAAAGAAGTGCCATAAAAGATGGAGAGGGTACCCCTGTAGACAGCTGGAAGTTTCTAAAGATAAACTTTGCTTCCTTTGAAATGTTACTCTTCATTCCACGAATTTGACCTGAGCCTCCACTGCATATTCAGCCACTGTGCTCAGTGCCAGAGGACTCAAGAAAAATGGATGACAAGAACCCCTGCTGTGACCTGAGGTAGCCCCCCCCACCCCGGCCAGTTTCCAGCTCCACAAACAACCAGTAATGGGATAAGTAATCTAATCAGGCATGGGCAAGACCTTGGGGAGGTAGACACCCAGAGAGGTGAGGGAAGGCAACTCAAAGACCCATTTGGGGACTTTCCTGGTGGTCCAGTGGTTAGGGCTCCACACTTCCACTGCAAGAGTTGTGGGTTCACTCCCTGGTCTGCTGGGAGAACTAAGATCACACAAGCCATGCAGCATGGCCAAAAAGAAAAAAAAAAGACCCATTTGGATTGACTCCTGAAGAAAGAGTAGTAGCTTATCTGCCCATCAAGGGGTAGGGTGAACAGTAGCAGAACACCATGTATAAAATCACAGAAAAAAAAGGCAAGAACATTTAGGGAATTCCAGCTCTTGGCCAGAGGGAATGGTAGAGGAGAGGACAGTGGTTGTAAATGAGGCTGAGAGAAGCTGGGGTCAGAGCTTGAAGGGGCATGCTGGTCATGGCAAAGAGCTCAGCCTCTATGCTCCAGAGTCCGGAGTCTCAGGCTGTGCTCTCTAGGGCCAACACCTGCTCCATTCTGGAGCCAAGTGAGACGGATGCTCACAGTGAAAAAAATCAATTAATGGGTAGAAACTTTTCTATTTTAACTTTTTTTTAAACCATAAAGTTTTCTTCAGTCTTTGACAGATGCTCCTTCTTATCTGTGAGCAGACAACAGAATGAATGAACATGTAGCAAAAGAATATTAAACAGACAGTCCCAGGACTGATCATGCTTAATTCAACAGTTTATTTCTTTTTTCATGGACATCTGTGCTTGTGGCTATGATTTTGTATCACACTCACATTATGTAGATGTATTTTCTGCTAGCAGAAGTGTTCTTTTGAAAAGTGTTTGATTTCATATGGTGCCATGGAATATATCAATTATTTTCTGGCATTCTAGAAAGAATACCACGACTTCCAGCTGCCATGCCACCTGAACCAGCTGGAGAAACTGTCCCTTAGATGGTGAGGAGCTACCGAAGGGTTTGGAGCAGGGGAGCAGAATGAATGCATTTGCAATTTTGAAATGTCACTCTTTTCCCGGCTTGGGGAGGAGACTGGAGCAGAGAGTGATGCAAGCCCTTAGGACTTGGGAATTAACACACGGTTGTAGCAGTTCAGGCAAAAAATGATGGTGACAGTGACATGGGATTGGAGTTGAAGGGAGGGAACAAGGCACGCTTTAAAAAAGGGCATCCATTACAAGGGCCTTGTGCACCATTTAAAGATGCTAAGGTTTCACCCTCTAGAGAATAAGAGTCTTTGAAGCAATGTTTCTTGATGAATGGCTGCAGCAAACTCACCTGTCCTTCTTATAGAAACAGAGGCCAAGAGACCACGTTGGACCTGCCAAATCAGAATCCTTGTTTGGGAGGGATATAGGTGTGTAAGAAGCTCTCCAAGTGGTTGTGAGGTGAATTACCGCTGGAGAACCACTGCATGATGGTTAGTGAGTGGTGGTATAGCAGTGAGATCTACGTTTACATGGTGTACTCAAGACACCACGAGAAGAACTGATTGAATGAAGGCAAAAACAGAGACAGGGAGAGCAGTCAGGAGGCTACTGCCGTGGTCCTATGCTGACTTTCTGCATTGGGCAAAAGCCAGAACTCAAGAGAAGGCTCGGCTTACCACTCCCATCAGGGATACTAGTTATCCATAGAACCTTATCTGTACATACCATTTTGGACAAATGATACAATTTTGTATTTTCCTGAACAATTCTTGTTTGCCACAATTAGTCCTCAGTGGTATTCCCAGAGTCACAGAGTTTGTCTAAGATGTATAACCATGTAAAAGGCATGATGTACCTACCAGGGCACTGCACTAGGCACTGGGAGAGGTAGAAAGAAATATGAGATATGGCTTCTGTTCTGAGGGAAGTTCCTGTCTAACTGAGGAAACCAGATATATACGCACTAACAGTCAAATGTGCTGTGCTGTACTTGTGTTTAGTCGCTCAGTCATGCCTGACTCTTTGCAACCCCATGGACTGTAGCCTGCCAGGCTCCTCTGTCTATGGGAATCTCCAGGCAAGAATACTGGAGTGGGTTGCCATGCCCTCCTCCAGGTGATCTTCCCCACCTGGGGATTGAACCCAGGTCTCCTGCATTGCAGGCAGATTCTTTACTATCTGGGTCACCAGGGAATAGTGAATACCAAATAAGGCAGTAACCAAGATGCAGCATAGACAATGAATACCAATGCTCTGTTTCTTTTCTTTTTTGTTTTTGCTTTTACCATGCCTCACAGCTTGTGAGATCTCAGTTCCCTGACCAGGGATTGAACCAGCCCTGGAAGTGAAGGCAGCGAGTAATAACCACTGGACAGCCAAGGAATTCCCCCAGTGCTTGATTTCTTAACCTAGCAGTGGTCACATGGGTGTTTGCTTTATAAGTATTGATTTTTGCTTTTTCTTTCTGCTTTAGGAACGCTTCAGGATATGTGTTACATCTCACGAGATTAAAAAAAGGTTTACTGCTCACCCTAGAGCCCAGGCTCCTCAACAAGAGAAGTCACTGCAATGAGAAGTTGACGCACTGCAACTAGAGAGTAGGCCCCACTCACCACAACTAAAGAAAGCCAGAGGACAGCAATGAAGATCCGGCACAGTCAAAAGTAAATAAGTAAATTAATCAGCTGATTAATTTTTAAAGAAGTTCAAAAAGACAATAAGTTCTGTGAGTTGAATGACATTTACCGACAGCCCCTAGACATGGTGCAGAATCTAGACAGACAAGGTGTCTACCCAGTGACCTTGCAGTCTTCCACAGATGAGCCACCAGCCCTGCAAAAGGATTGAAATAAGCCACAGAAACAGAATCAAGATGGTAATGACACCTCAGTGAGATACAGGCTTCACCATCACCACCAGTAGTCATTCATTGGTTAAGGTGAAGTTTTATTTTTTTTTAATCATTCTGTCAATGCTTTGAAAATGCATTGATTTAGTTTTGTATCTATACATATGTGCATACATACACAGAGTATCTTATTCCAAAGCATATTTTATGGGTCAATAAACTGGGAATAGAACATCATTATCAAAAGAGAGGATTCAGATATGCTAAATCTAGTGGGTTGATATAATTGCTGTAATTAAGTTTTAAATAGGATTCTCAGCTTCCTGGAAGCCATAACAAAGGGAGAAATACTGCTTGGCTTCATTTTGTGTGGGGTTTTTGTTTTTCTGGCCATGCCAAGCAGCTTGTGCCAAGCTTCCCTGATCAGAGATTGAACCTGCACTCTCCGTAGTGACAGCATGGAGTCCTAACCACTGGACCACCAGGAAATTACTGTTTTATGTATTTTCTATACATAAAAATCATTAGCCTGACAAATATTAATAGAGTACCTGAAAAATGAAAGTGAAAGTGTTAGTCGCTCAGTTGTGTCTGACTCTTTGCGACCCCATGGACTGTAGCCCGCCAGGCACCTCTGTCCATGGAATTTTCCAGGCAAGAATACTGGATGGAGTGAGTAGCCAATCACTTCTCCAGGGGATCTTCCCAGCCCAGGGATCAAACCTGGGTCTCCTGCAGGGCAGGCAGATTCTTTACCATCGAGCCACCAGAGTACCCACTGTATGCCAAGTCTTAGACTAGGTGTCAGAGATCAATGATGAGTAAAAACGAACTTGGTCTTTGCCTTCATGAAGCTTATGGTCTAGTAGGGAGCACAGATAATAATCAGTCATATGCATAAATGAAGAACTAAAACTGCAATAAGAGCAATAAAGGAGATATTTATTGTGCCCTGAGAACCCATAATGGCAAGGGTGGAGGGAATGTAGATTTGACTCAGTCTAGCCTGTGAAAGCAATGGCACCCCACTCCAGTACTCTTGCCTGGAGAATCCCATGGATGGAGGAGCCTGGTAGGCTACAGTCCATGGGGTCACTGAGAGTCGGACACGACTGAGTGACTTCCCTTTCACTTTTCACTTTCATGCATTGGAGAAGGAAATGGCAACCCACTCCTTGCCTGGAGAATTGTTCTTGCCTGGAGAATCCCAGGGACCGGGGATCCTGGTGGGCTGCTGTCTATGGGGCTGCACAGAATCGGACATGACTGAAGTGACTTAGCAGCAGCAGCAGCCTGTGGGTGTAGGGGGCTTCTTGGAGGAAGTGGTGTTTGAGTTGAGATCTATAGGTTAAATAGGAGTCAGCTAGGTGAAGGGAGAACTGAAGCTGAAAGAGGATTCCAGTCAAAGGGAAGAGCATGTGCCGAGGCTCCATTCAAGGGACAGAAAGGAAACTGGTGTGCCTGGAGTACAGATGGACTGGAGTGGAATGCAATGAGGCTGGAGACATGGGCATAGAGCCAAATCATTCAGGGCCCTTGGCCATCGTACGGAGCTGTTTGGAATTTTTTATGCTAAGCAATGGGAAGCCACTGAGGGATTTGAGACAGGAGTATGACATGATCAGACTAGTATTTTGAAAAGTTCCCTGGCTCCAGTGTGGAGAGCATATTGAAGAGAAGAAAATGGAGGCAGAAAACCAGTTAAGGTAATTTCCTCATGGTCCACTGTGGAGGCCATGGGTTCAATCCCTGATCAAGGAACTAAGATCCTATGCCTCACATCATGGCCCAAAATAAAGGAAGGAAGGAAGACAACCAGTTAGGGAGCTTTCCTGGTGACTCAGTGGTAAAGAACCCACCTGCCAATGCAGGAGACACGGGTTCAAGCTCTGGTCCAGGAAGATCCCACAAGCCACACAGAAATTAAGTCCATGCACCACTACAATTGAACCTGTGCTCTAGAGCCTGGGAGCCAGAACTACTAAACCCATGCACCCTGGAGCCCGTACTCCACAGTGGTAGAGGCCACTGCAATGAGAAACCCGAGCACCGTGGCTAGAGAGTAGTCCCTGCTCACTGCAACTGGAGAGGGGACCACACAGTGGCGAGGGCCCAGCACAGCCAAATAAATTAATTAAATTAAAAAAGAAAGCCAGTTAGGAGGCTCTTTTAGTCATCCAGCTGAAAGATCATGGAGGCTTGTACTAGGGTGGTAGAAGTAAAGATGGAGAGAAGAAAGCTTATTGGCCCACTATTTAGAAGATAAAGACAACTTAGACTTGGTGATGTGGGAGGTGAAGAAGACAGGGATGCCAAAGTTGACTCTTATGTTTCTGGCTTATATGGTGGTGCTTTTTATGGAGATGGGGAACACTGGAGAACCTCTAGTTTGAGGAAGAGAGAGACCATCTTTGGCTCCAGTTTGGAACTAGCTTGAGTTTGAGATGCTTTTGAGACACTGAAGGGGAAGATGTCAAGTAGGCAACTGGAGCTCCCATAAAAGGTCAGGCCTAGAGATAAAAATCAAGAAGTCATTGGTGTATAGATAATGTGTAAAGCCACGAGAATAAATGAAATTGCCTAGGGAGAGAGTAAAGATGAGGACCCAAGACTAATCCCTGGAAAACACCAGCATTTCTAGATGGGAAATGAGAAGAACTTGAGAAGGGAACTGAAAAGGAGAAGTTAGAGAGGTTAGAGGAAAACCAGTATCCTGTGCCATCAAAGCCCAAAGACAAGAGAATTTCAAGAAGGCAAATATCAACAGAATTGAATACTGCCATGAGATCAAAGAAAGTAAGGGAAAACTGTTCATAGAATTTAGGGTTCATGGAGATCATTGAGCTCAACAAGAGCTGTTTCAGGGGAGTGGTGGTGGCAAAAACTGGCTTGATTAACTTAAAGGATGATCGGAAAATGACTAAATGGAGTCAGGAAATATAGTCAATTCTTTGGAGAAGTTTGACTGTGAAGTAAAACAGAGACAGAATAGTAGCTGGAGGAAGATGTGGGGGCTGAGGTTTCCTTAAAGATGGCAGAAAAGACTTGAGAATGTTTGAATATTGTTGGAAAGGATCCAGGTGAGAGAGAGTCACTGAATATACACAGTGATGAGCTGGTAAATGTTTAACAACTGGTTCTTTGAGGGGGAAAAAAAACAACCCAGTTATGTAGCATTTGCTGACTTCCATGGTAAAAATATTCTTACAACAATTGGTGTCAAACTGTCACTATGAAGTCTTAAGCCGTACCTGATGTGAAGAACTGGCTCATTGGAAAAGCCCGTGATGGTGAGAAAGATTGAAGGCAGGAGGAGAAGGGGACGACAGAGGATGAGATGGTTGGATGGCATCACTGACTCAATGGACATGAGCTTGAGCAAGCTCCAGGAGTTGGTGATGGACAGGGAAGCCTGGCATGCTGCAGTCCATGGGGTCACAAAACCTGCCAGTAGGCTTCAGCACACCACTAACAGCAGAAAGATTTATGTTCAGTTATCAGTTATATTTTCCTTTTATGAATTTCTCATACATGTGAGAGGGTAACAGGCAGGAAGGCCAGGTTCTCCAAATGGAAGAAATAGGCTGCAAGTGTCAGACATTTTTATCTCTCTTAAGCAGCAGGAGGAGACAAACTAGCGATATTTTTTTCCTTCTCTATACAAATTTAAAAGGAGGTTTCTCTTAAAATACTGTGTTGCCATAATGACACCTGGTTTCACCTGAAGCTAACTATTCTCAAACCTTGAGTTAACCAATACAGTTTTCTTATGGAAATGTTTGTCTTAAGCTATGTTAATGTGCTATGCATTTACCCCAGACTCTGTCTTCAAGTTGGTTTGCCAAATGGCTCAGAACCTACTTGACAAACCAGTATGTTATACTCAGTTATTGTTCCCCTAATCTATGTAAATGAAACTATTTGTATGGTAATCTGTCCTTCTACAAGATTCAAGTCAATTATTTTATGGCCTGGGATGAATCATCTGGTGCCAAGATTATCCCAAAATACAATTTATGGATGAGGGGCCTGGTGCCATTCTGAGTTTTAAGACATTTCTTTCTTTTCATTAACAGACTGCTAGTGACTATATAACATCCAGCTGAAGACTAGCAGGGGGGTACTCTTTCTGCCTCCTTCTGATGCCTATGTCAGAAGCTTTCTCTATCTCTTTTATACTTTAATAAAACTTTATTACACAAAAACTCTGAATGATCCAGCGTCGTCTCTGGCCCCGGATTGAATTCATCTCCTCCGGAGGCCAAGAATTCCGGCCTCTTATCGTTCAGCAATAACGTTTCACATGTCCCTTGCCTACTTTTATACTGAAACACTTTTTTCTCCTTCTTTAGTCCTATGAGATCTTTACATACTGAGGATATTAACCCTTTGTCATTGTTTATTTATAGTGGATTTTTTGGGTAAAGAAGTTAAATTATTTGTATAGTCAAAATCTATCAATATTTCCCTTTATGATTTTTCCCTTGGAGTTCTGCATTTTTTGTCTATTAGTAAATTGGCACTCTGCTTTACTTTTTGTGAAATTGGCTATCATGAATTAGCTTTCCTGAAGCTGAGATGTTTTGTTATATTTCAGGTATCTTTTATGTGGACCATTTTCAAAGTCTGCATTGAATTTGCTACAATATTGCTTCTGCGTTACATTTTGGTTTTCGGCCACAAGATATTTGGGATTTTAGTTCCCCAACCAGGGATCAAATGCGCAGCCACTGCATTGGAAGGCAAAGTCTTAACCACTGAACCACTGGGGAAGTCCCCAGCTGAGGTGTTTTAAACTGCAAAGGTGATGAACAGACTGTGGCTGTCAGTGACTTCACCAAGGTACTACCATCTTGTGAGTTCTACTTGTGGTCAGGTAACACTCTAACCTCATCTTTTCAATTTATTATTTTAAATACCATTATAGGACATAGACTTGCCAAGAGCCCGCCCCTTCTTTTAAAATTTCTGCTCCAATAATTTGAATCTGCCTTTCAATCACCTGCACAGATAGTCCCCCCTACCATGACAAATGAGACATTCAGGGGCCTTACAAAAGTAAGCTAGTGACAACATTCTGTCATCACCTGCCAAGAAGAACCTCAAAAGATAATCAGACCTCGTATTTTGCTCCTATTAGAAGTAATTAAGATAAAATTGTAACCATTGACTGTAACATGTATTTTCCATACTCAATTGGTCAAGTATTAAATAACTTTATAAAGTAGGTTCATTCACCTGGGGGCATATTGACTTGCAGCTAATTCGGCCAGGCCCACTCATGGGGAACTCATCTCACTTAAAATCAGATGTCCTATAGTGTCAATCTGCAGCTGAGGGGTCAAGTCAAGGATACAGCCAGAGTTTCAAGGGGTGGGTAAGCCAGTGGAATGGATTCATTTATTCAGTAAAGGTTTACAGAGCACTGCTGAACAGAGTACATAATGCTGGGGACATAGCATTGTACAAGTGCTATTATGGAACTTACAGTCTAGGTGGGAGTGGAGGGAGAAAAAGACATACAGGCCATTATAACACAACATGATAAAGAAAACCACAGATGCTCTGAGACCCTCAAGGGATGGGTACCCAATTCAGGTAATGAAGTAAGGCTTTCCAGAGATGGTGATAACTAAGTTGAGGCCTGAATGGCAGTAGGAGATGGTTGGGTGAAAAAGAGAAAGGCAATGGTCATCTCATCAGGCTGAGGTCTAAGAAGAAAACACTTAATGGGTGGAGAAATGCCAGATTGTAAACAAAGGTTCAGAGGTGGGTTCCAGTGGTGTGAGTCTATTATCTTTCACTAGAGTCAAAAGCTGAGGGTGAGCATGGATGTGTATATAGCAGGTGGGGAAGTAGGTTCCAGAATTAAAAACCTTTTGTTTTCCCTGCAGAGATGTGGGTTATGGGGACTTTGAAGAGCAAGTACCTTTTTTATTCTTTTAACTTTTTATTTTGTGTTGGGTATAGCCGATTAACAATGTTGTGATAGTTTCAGGTGAACAACGAAGGGACTCAGCCTTTCATATATGTGGACCCATTCTCCCTCAAAGAGCAAGTAGTTTTTTTTTCATTTATTTTTATTAGTTGGAGGCTAATTACTTTACAGTATTGAAGTGGGTTTTGTCATACATTGACATGAATCAGCCATGGAGTTACATGTGTTCCCCATCCCGATCCCCCCTCCCACCTCCCTCTCCACCCGATTCCTCTGGGTCTTCCCAGTGCACCAGGCCTGAGCACTTGTCTCATGCATCCCACCTGGGCTGGTGATCTGTTTCACCATAGATAATATACATGTTTAGATGCTGTTCTCTCAAAACATCCCACCCTCGCCTTCTCCCACAGACTTTTGAGCAAGTAGTTTTTAAAGTAAGCATACAATGAGGTCCTTCATATAGCATAGGGAACTGTATTCAATATCTTGTGACAAACCATTGTAAAAACACACACACACACACACATATGTATAATTGAATCACTTTGCTATACAGAAGAAATTCACACAACACTGTAAATCAACTATAGTTCAATAAAAAAATTTTTAAGTAAACAAGGGGCACTTCCCTGGTGGTCCAGTGGTTAAGACTCCGTGCTTCCACTGCAGGCAGTGTGGATTTGATCCCTAGTCAGGGAAGGAAGATCCCGCATGCCTCACTGTGAGGCCAAAAAATTATAAAAAGATAAACATTTTTAAAAATAAAAGAAGTAAACAAGTTAAAAATAAGCATGCCTTGAGCACAGGTGGGATCTCAGCAGAAAGGACAAAAACACTTTCTGGAAGCTTGCTTTTATATGGCATGCCTGATACCCACTCCTTGGAGGGAACCTACGTGACTTTTGCAGAGCAGAAATAGTGCTCAGGTTCTACCAGGATTATGGCAGGTTATTGGTTAATGTCATGCACCCACTTCAATATACTCTTGGGCTTCCCTCTTGGCTCAGCTGGTAAAGAATTGCCTGCAATCCGGGAGACCTAGATTCAATCCCTGGGTTGGGAAGATCCCCTGGAGAAAGGAAAGGCTACCCACTCCAGTATTTTAGCCTGGAGAATTCCATGGACTGTATAGTCCATGGGGTCGCAAAGAATTGCTCATGACTGAGCAACTTTCACTTTCCATATTATGAAGTTTAGGGACTGAACGGAGTGTTTTTCGACCTGTTAGCAAATAGTTCAAGCTGCTTCCTGCTTCCTGGAAGATTTGACTTCACCATAAATAGCTTCATGGCTCACCTCCAGAAGGCCTATGACCTTCCATTTAGGTGACCAGAGATCAACCTTCAAAACATAATACATACCAACCACCTCCCCTACTGGTTTCCAAAATAAATGCATCACTCCTCCATAAACAAGAGAGAGAAAAAAGCTCTCTAAGCCCTTATCAGAGATGACAGGTTTAAATGGTCTGCCATGTCGTTCTGATCACAAATCTAGACAAAAAAACTGAAATTTTAGGATAGCTTGCTTGGGGTATGGCATCCACATTTTTTCCATTGTAAGTCACACAATAAAAGATACAGATATGTACAGGTTGCATACACTAATGGTAATAGTGAAATATGGCTTGTTGGCTGGTCCACAAAACAGACTGTAGAAACAGTAATACAAACGCATCCCCCCGAGTTTAATCAACTGTATTCACTCAAAAGTGCACATTTGTAGATCTGTTGTTTATCAGTAATCAATTTTGATTGATTCAATAATAAGAATAGAACACTGGCACTTAACAAAATGACCTGAAACAGTGGGTACTAGTTTAGTCTGGGGCTGTCTCATGCTGACTCCAGAGACACTCCCAATGGGGGTTTCCATTTCGGCAGTCTTAAGAAAGAGAACACACTCTCAGGTGCATCAGAAAGACCTCAACCTTTAGAGCTTGGCCATTCAAACTGAGAGGTTGGGATAATGTTCACCTGCGAAATTCTTGATGAATCCAGTTCACGATGCTCAATGTTGACACACACTAATAGTAGGTTTTCTGATTTAGTTGTAAGCAATGTGTAAATGAATAAGTGACAACCTAATGTTGTGCTCCCAAGGCAGTCATAAAAATGTCTTTTAAAATATATTTTGCTTGTGAAAATAAAGGACTGTCTGTGCTCACCAAAACCTGTGAAACAGATGGATTGTGTGGTGTGTGAATTAAAACTATTATGGGCTTCCCAGGTGGCACTAGTGGTAAAGAACCCTCTTGCCAATGCAGGAAACATAAGACATAGGGGTTTGATCCCTGGGGTGGGACAATCCCCTGGAGAAGGGCACAGCAACCCACTCCAGTATTCTTACCTGAAGAATCCCATGGACAGAGGAGCCTGGCAGGCTACAGTCCATGGAGTCTCAAAGAGTCCAACTTGACTGAAGCGACTTAGCATGCATGCACGCAAAACTATTATGCTGGGGGCTTCCCTGGTGTTCCATTGGTTAAGAATCCACCTTGCAATGCAGGGGACATGGGTTTGATTCCTGGTCGGGGAACTAAGATCCCACATGCTGTGAGGCAGTTAAGTCCACAGGCTGCAACAAAAGATCTCACATGATGCAATGAAGACCCCATGTGCCGCAACTAAGACTTGATGCAGCCAAATAAATAGACAAATAAATATTTTTAAAAGCTATTATATGGTCTTCTCTGACAGCTCAGTGGTAAAGAATCCTCCTGCAATGCAAGAGACGTAAGAGTTGGGTTGGGAAGATCCTTTGGAGAAGAGAATGACAACCCACTCTCGTATTCTTGCCTGGAGAATCCCATGGACAAAGGAGCCTGGTGGGCTACAGGCCATAGAGTGGCAAAGAGTCAGGCATGACTGAAGCTACTTAGCAAGGACAAAGCTATTATACTAGAAAAAAAACCCTATCAACCTCTTCTGGCCATCCCATTACTGTGCCTTTAACTCTGCTGGGCAGTCTGCACCCTACCAGGGATGCACGAAATACAGGACAATCAACCATTCCTGGCACCTGCCAAGCATGGCCCAGTCCTGGAGGCTGGCTCTGCCCCTGCTGCTATTGCTCTGGTCATTCTGGCTTACAGGTTCCTGACTCTGCATATCTGGCCTGAGGTAAGAGACTCCCTCTTCGAGTCCCGGGCTCGCGGGATCCTGTGGTGTGGACTCTCCTCTGTATCCCTCCTCCTACATCCAGGGAAGGGAACCATCACAAAATTGTGACTTCTTTTCCACCAAATCTATTACAGACTTCTGTACAATCTAGGAATGCATTGAACCCAAGACAGTTCAGCAGTGGAAAAAGAGGGAATTCCAGTCCCCATCTGCCCATCCAGGTGTCCAGGTAGCGTCTGCATTTCCTTGAACAAATCAACAGAGCGTATGTTTGTCCCCTGCAGTTTCAAGTTCAATGTGCTCCGATGTCTTGTCATATCCATAAGGAAATATAATCTTGTGAATCACTGGAGGTCTAGCAAATTGGATTTGGGGCCTCTGATTCCAAAAAGTCCTTGATTGGAGATGGCAGCTCAGTAAATCTCCATACCTGGGATCAATCTCTTCTAAATAGCTCCTAAAGCACTCATGATTAAAGATGTGAGCACAGAGGAAATTCATAGTCTTTATTGCTTTCTCCATCACATCACGTGGTGAACCGGACTTGCAAAATTCATGGCATGAGGCATGCAGCAATGACAGCTGGGCCCACCAAATTTCTCTTAGATTGAATACATTGTTGAAATCTTATTTGCCTTTCAAAGCAGATGCTCTATGTATAACAAGTGAACTTTTCCATGTTTAGAACTTTTTACAGTCCTTTTAAAGAAACTGGTTGGGCAAGGATCTACTGTATAGCACAGGGAGCTGCTCAAGGTTATGTGGCAGCCTGGATAGGAAGGGAGTTTGGGAAAGAATGGCTACATGCATGTGTATGGCTGAGTCCCTTCCCTGTTCTCCTGAAACTATCACAACAAGGTTAATTGGCCACATGCTTTGTGTTAATTGCTCAGCTGTGTCTGACTGTTTGTGACCCCATGGACTGTAGCCCTCCAGACGTCTCTGTTCATGGAAGTTTCCAGGCAAGAATGCTGGAATGGGTTGCCATTTCCTTCTCCAGTAATAAAGTATACTCCAATAAAAAATTTTTAAAAAATTTAATAAAAAGCTGGTTGAGACCTAATTCATGTGGGTTGGCACTAAGAAAAAAGGACTCTGGAGTCAGACCCTTTAGGTTTAAGTATCAATGCCCCTTGCCAGCCATGCGTCTTGGGCAAAATTTTTAACTTCTTTGTGCCTTAGTTTCTTTCCCTGTAAAATTCAGATAATGATAATAAGATGACCTGTGTTAGGGGGTTGTTATGAGGATGAAATATGTTGAAATTTGTAAAATGCTTAGAATAGTACTGGCACATAATAAGTGCTGTATTAGTTCTTAAGTAAATTAGATTAGTTAATTTTGCTAAACTTCTCAAGCAGACACAAACAAACACTCCCCCTTTCTCAGGCCATGTCACACATCTTGGATGAGAACATGCAGTTCATTCATTCTCCTGGGTACTCTGAGTTCTCTTTTTCAGTCAAACTAGACCACTTGAAACCCATGTGTTT